>NC_136919.1:75919570-76519570 GCF_949752795.1 Hyperoodon ampullatus
GAACAAGGCCCATTCGTGGAGAGTGTGTCTTGCAATTGCCTTTACCTGGACTTAACCTTCTTGAATCTTGTCCCTGATCCCTGGTGACTCAGAGACACCCCGTGCAATGTTAGACTCATAACATCACTTCCTTCTCTGTTCTTTAATAGTATTATGTTCTTTTTTTAAAAAAAAATCTTAATTAGAGTATAATTGCTTTACAATGGTGTGTTGGTTTCTGCTTTATAACATAGTGAATCAGCTATATATTTACATATATCCCCATATCTCCTCCCTCTTGCATCTCCCTCCCACCCTCCCTATCCCACCCCTCTAGGTGATCACAAAGCACCGAGCTGATCTCCCTGTGCTATGCGGCTGCTTCCCACTAGCTATCTATTTTACATTTGGTAGTATATATAAGTCCATGCCACTCTCTCACTTCGTTCCAGCTTACCCTTCCCCCTCCCCATGTCCTCAAGTCCATTCTCTATGTCTGCGTCTTTATTCCTGTCCTGCCCCTAGGTTCTTCGTAACCTTTCTTTTTTTTTTTGATTCCGTATATCTGTGTTAGCATACGGTATTTGTTTTTCTCTTTCTGACTTACTTCACTCTGTATGACAGTCTCTAGGTCCATCCACCTCACTACAAATAACTCAATTTTGTTTCTTTTTATGGCCGAGTAATATTCCATTGTATATATGTGCCACATCTTCTTTATCCATTCATCTCTTGATGGACACTTAGGTAGCTTCCATGTCTTGGCTATTGTAAATAGAGCTGCAATGAACATTGTGGTACATGACTCTTTTTGAATTATGGTTTTCTCAGGTATATGCCCAGTAGTGGGATTGCTGGGTCATACGGTAGTTCTAGTTTTAGTTTTTTAGGGAACCTCCATACTGTTCTCCATAGTGGCTGTACCAATTCACATTCCCACCAGCAGTGCAAGAGTGTCCCTTTTCTCCACACCCTATCCAGCATTTATTGTTTCTAGATTTTTTGATGATGGCCATTCTGACTGGTGTGAGGTGATACCTCATTGTAGTTTTGATTTGCATTTCTCCAATGATTAGTGACATTGAGCATCCTTTCATGTGTTTGTTGGCAATCTGTATATCTTCTTTGGAGAAATGTCTATTTAGGTCTTCTGCCCATATTTTGGATTGGGTTGGTTTTTTTTTTTTTGATATTGAGCTGCATGAGCTCTTTGTATATTTTGGAGATTAATCCTTTGTCAGTTGCTTCATTTGCAAATATTTTCTCCCATTCTGAGTGTTGTCTTTTTGTCTTGTTTATGGTTTCCTTTGCTGTGCAAAAGCTTTTAAGCTTCATTAGGTCCCATTTGTTTATTTTTGTTTTTATTTCCATTTCTCTAGGAGGTGGGTCAGAAAGGATCTTGCTGTGATTTATGTCATAGAGTATTCTGCCTATCTTTTCCTCTAAGAGTTTTATAGTTTCTGGCCTTACACTTACATGTTTAATCCATTTTGAGTTTATTTTTGTGTATGGTGTTAGGGCGTGTTCTAATTTCATTCTTTTACATGTAGCTGTCCAGTTTTCCCAGCACCACTTATTGAAGAGGCTGTCTTTTCTCCACTGTATATTCTTGCCTCCTTTATCAAAGATAAGGTGACCATATGTGCATGGGTTTATCTCTGGGCTTTCTATCCTGTTCCATTGATCTGTATTTCTGTTTTTGTACCAGTAACATACTTTCTTGATTACTGTAGCTTTGTAGTATATTCTGAAGTCAGGGAGCCTGATTCGTATTATGTTCTTTATCTTCTTTATCCCCTCTCACTGCCCCATCTTTCTCCCCAAGCTTGGACTTCAGTTTGTTTCCTTACTTCAAGCCTCTTTTAGTTTCCTAGGGCTGTTTGTGGTACAAAGTACCACAATCTGGATGGCTTCAACAACAGAAATGTATTGTCTCCTAGTTCTGGAGGCTAGAAATCCAAGATCAAGGTGTCAGCATGGTTGGTTCTTTCTGAGGGCTTTGAGGGAGAATCTGTTCTCGGACTTTGTTTGGCTTGTAGATGGCATTCTCCCTGTGTCTTCACATTGTCATCCTTCTGTGAGTCTCTGTGTCTACATTTCCCCTCTTTATAAGGACACTAGTCATATTGGATTCAGGCCCACCCTAATGACCTCATCTTAAATTAACTTGATCATCTACAAAGACTCTCTTACCTGAAAACAGGGTTTGCCTCTTGGTGGGTGTCAAGCCAAAAGATAAACCAAGCTAAAGATCAGGAGAAGGAAGCTTTTATTACTTGCAGCAAGTAAGGAGAACACCAGAGATCCTTCCCAAAGCAGCATCTCCTTGAACACCAAAATTGGGGAAGTTTTAAGCTAAGGGTACGTGCATATTCATGAAGGGGCTGGGTGGTGTTTGCAAAGTCATGAAGGGGCTTGAGTGGAGGTAAATTCAATGTAGAGTTGAGGCAAAGGTTGACAGAGTCCAAGCTTTAGTCGATTGAAGTCACAAGGGTCAGAAAAGGTCAACTTCATCATTCCTTAGGTTCCGACCAGTCCGGGGTCTTAGCATGTAGTTACCATCCTCCAGCTGGTTGGGGGCCTCAGTTCCTGTAGAACAACTCAAAGATGTGTATCAGGTTGTTATGTATATTCCTTGAGGAGGAACTAGGACTCTGTTTTATTGCTGAACTATTGTTTCTTGAGTGCTTTTCCTCTTTTCCTGCATTCCTTTGTTCTCTTAAGATCATTAATTTCTGAGACCTGTTCAAGGGCAAGCATTGTGGCCAGGCTTAGATCACAAAATGGGCTTAGGCAAAAAATGGCTTCCCTTATGGCAAGAAAGCCACACCTGGTTTTCTTTCTCCAGGGACCCCTACCCTATCCGCTTACCACTCTACTTCCAAATAAGGTCACATTCAGAGGTACGAGGGTTTAGGACTTCAACATCTTCTGGGGAGGGACACCATTCAACCCTAAACAGAACCTAAGATCTCAGCTCCCCTCCAATTGTTCCTGCTCTGCTCTCACCTCCTCCAATGTGACAATTAGGAAAGCCACCACCAAAAAGTCCTGATGTTTATGCTTGGGATTTTTAAAAAATTGCATTTCATCAGTAAGGCCCCCATGTGTTGCTGGTTTATTTCTTAATAAAATTGACCACCTCCTCTGTGGGCTTTAATTATAAGGCAGAGGAAATGAATAACAGAGAATCCAATCTGAGGTGGCAGTGAGGCCATTTCCATTTAACTTTTCTGCAGATCCCCACTGTGTACATCATTCTCATAAGCCATGGAATTAAGCAAATGAGCCCACTGGGTCAGACCTTGCAGCTCACCACTGTCAGAGTGGATGTCTGGAGTAAATAGTGATAGCTGGGTCACGTGCACAGATGGGGCTGCACTAAGCTGAGCGGGCTGGGTGCAGTCTCAGCATGCATGTCTACTACAGGCTGCTCGGGAGAGGGCACACTTGAATATCTGCTCCAAAAATTATGCCTGAGAGGACAAGAGAGCTGTCCACTGCTTAAACAGGACAATAGGCTCTTGTAACTAGAAGAGATGTTAGTAAACCTCTTCCAAAGACTCTTAACCCATGTGCATGGATGAGCTTCCCAGGATCCGTAGCAGTGTTAATGCCCCACCCACATCCCCTCTTGGCCCGCCCAGAACTTACCTTCAGCTTCAGTGAACAATTCCCATACACCCGAAAGCCTTCTCAAACACCTGAGGGCCTTCCTTTACCTGAGGGTTTTTTTGGCTGCAGGAACATGCTTGCCCCAGGGCAGAACAGTCTGGAATAGCTGGAAAGTTAATGCCACAATTCTAAGGTATGTTCTGCACATTGTCTCAGAGGACCTCTAGCAAAATGGAGCCTCTGTTATCCACAGTGGGACCTACTAGGTAACACATCCTTTATTGGGTTTCTTCCCTTCTCTGTTTTACTTCCTCAATGTATTCCTCTGAATCACCTACCAAATAAACTACTTACATCCAAGTCCTTATCTCAGGGTTTATTTCTGAGGGAACCCAAATTAAATCAAGGTTTATAAACCCCCTGAAACTACGTGCAAAAGTCTGCATGCCTGTGCGTTTTTCTGGGAAAGGGTACATAGCTTTCATCAGATCCTCAAAAGTTTTCACCCAAAACCCCCAAAATGGTAAGAACCACTGCTCATCATTTCATGGATGACAGCAGTTGTTTCTTTCAGGTCTAATCTAATCACTTTTAACCTGGGAAACCAAAAGGAAAAGAGTCAACATTTCAACTTGTTGACAGATTAGCACAATGGGAAAGAGGATGGCAAAGAGAACAGCACCTGTGTGTGAGCGTTCAGAACAGGAAAGATCTTTACATACAGTCCTCAGATGCTGTTTCCAAGGCCCGTGATTGTTTAAGGCTAATCTGATGTGTGTATGTGTTTTATTTTATTTTCAAATAGAAGGGCCGGTCACAAAAAGACAAAAACTGTATGATTCTACTTATATGAAGTACCTAGGGTAGTCATATTCATGGAGACAGAAAGTAGAATGGTGGTTCCCAGGGGCTGGGGAGAGGCGGGGAATGGGGAGTCGTTGTTTAGTGGGTACAGAGTCTCAGATCTGCAAGATGGAAAGAATTCTGGAGATTGGTTACATAACAGGGTGAATGTACTTAACACTATTGAACTATACACTTAAAATGGTTAAGCTGGTAAATTTTATGTTAAATGTGTTTATCACAATTGTAAAGGAAAATGTGTAAAAGCCACTGATCTCAATAAAAAACACAACAAAGTAGAAGGAAATGTGACCCCCATATTGGCACTATCTCTTTTCAGGGATGAGTGCTCACAGATATGAAGCTGGTCTTTTGTGTTTCCATAAAACTGTGAAATATTTTGTTCTAGTTCTGTGAAGAATGCCATTGGTAGTTTGATAGGGATTGCGTTGAATCTGTAGATTGCTCTGGGTAATATAGTCATTTTCACAACGTTGATTCTTGCAATCCAAGACCATGGTATATCTCTCCATCTGTTTGTATCGTCTTTGATTTCTTTCATCAGTGTCTTATAGTTTTCTGCATACAGGTCTTTTGTCTCCTTAGGTAGGTTTATTCCTAGGTATTTTATTCTTTTTGTTGCAGTGGTAAATGGGAGTGTTTCCTTAATTTCTCTTTCAGATTTTTCATTATTAGTGTATAGGCATGCAGGAGATTTCTGTGCATTAATTTTGTATCCTCCTACTTTACCAAATTCATTGATTAGCTCTAGTAGTTTTCTGGTAGCATCTTTAGGATTCTCTACGTATAGTATCATGTCATCTGCAAACAGTGACAGTTTGACTTCTTCTTTTCCAATTTGGATTCCTTTTATTTCTTTTTCTTCTCTGACTGCTGTGGCTAAGATTACCCTGAATTAGCAAACAAAGCCTTATTGTTATTAATACAATTTTGTGCAAAGTACTTTACAAATAGATTTATTGTTCACATTGATATTTGTAGAAATCAAAAAAAAAACCCAGAGCAGG
Source organism: Hyperoodon ampullatus (assembly GCF_949752795.1). Lineage (NCBI taxonomy): Eukaryota > Metazoa > Chordata > Mammalia > Artiodactyla > Ziphiidae > Hyperoodon > Hyperoodon ampullatus. Next base: position 75,925,036 of record NC_136919.1, read on the forward strand.
ATAAATGTAGATCTGGACTTGTTTTTTGTTTCTTTTTTTTCTTTTCATATACCAGTTTATTATAAAGGATACAGAAGAACAGCCATATGAAGAGGTACACAGGGCAAGGTCCATAAGGGTCTGGAGCACAGGATCTTCTGTCCCCATGGAACTGGGATGAACCCACCCTCCTGGCATGTAGGTGCATTTACCAACCCAGAAGCTCTCTGAATCCCAACCTTTTATGTTTTTATGGAGCCCTAATAACATAGGCATGATTGATTAAATCATTGGCCATTAGCAATTGATTCATCCCCTAGCCCAGAGGTCAGGGGGTGGAGCTGAAAGTTGTTTGTCTTTTTTGTATTAAACCTTACACCAACAATTCAGTTTTAGCCAAACAATAATTTCTCAACATTACTTTAATATTATAAATATGAAATCAATTGCTTTTCTTGTTTTAGTTTGCATTTAATTTATACATTTTTTTCCTTTTTGTCTAGTGTGTAAGAGCTATAACACAATGAGAATATACCTAGCTTTACTTGTACTTAAATAGTGTTATACTAGAAGTGCTTAAGTGAACCCCAGGGAGTCTATTAGACTTTGTTTTTTCAGAAGGGCTTTGTACATCACTCAAGCTAGAGAAATACTGTCTTAGAGATTCAGAGGAAGGTGTTTTCAATGTAGCCTGGGTTGTCAGTGTTGGGAGATAATTCTCCATGGGACTGTCATGTTTCTAAACATCTTGTGAGCAGAGGTGCTCACTAACTTTGTTCTGGACTGTATTTTCAAGGATGTTTGCATCGTGAGCAACATTGGCAGATAGAGACAATGTCTCTATGAAGCAAAGTGCAGATTTGGTTATAGCATTGGAATATAGAGATAGTAAAATGGACATGCTTACTGTCCATTATAAAAGGTTCCAGTTCCTTAAGCTCTGTGTTCCTCTCCTGTAATGCAGCCTACTGTGTATGCAGGTGTCACCCGATCCACTTCACAGTACCCTGTGGGCATCAGGACTTGGGAAACTGGCACAAAAAATGCTAGTACTCTGGCTATTACTATTGCTGTTGGTAAAGAAAAGAAAACAAACAAACAAACAAAAAACTATCCTATGCCTTTGTCATGAAACCCAGGAGGTTCATGGCTTCTGCCACATCCATGAAACTGTAACTGGTTAAATTGTCAACTTGCAAGTAGGGTGGAATTTCAGACCCTTCATAGTTCTAGACAATCAGGTTGGCCCTATGGAGGAAGTGGAGTTTGAGATATGACCTGAAGAATGGGTACAAATTGGCTGGATAGATGTGAAGGTGGCATTCCACCTGGGTGAATGTCACAAGATTCGTAATGGGAATTGGCTGTGGTCTCTAGTGAGGTGGTAAGTAGATTAGCCTGATGAGAATAGAGGATTGGGACTAAGAAATAACAAAAATTAGATTAGAAAATTAATTTGGGGCTATTTTTCATGTGTTTAAATTTAGGTTAAAACAAATTCTGTATGTAATAGAAAATCTTTGAAAGTTTCTAGTCTCCTTCCTTCAAGTCATTGATTTATCTGTTTATTTACTTAAGTTTCTAAGCAGGAAGATGAACATATTGAATCTCAGAGTATGATGTCAAAAAAGAGTAAGGTGTGGTGTGATAAAAGAAGATCACCAGGTTTCTCATTCTGACTCTGTCAGCTCTGTGACCTTAAGCAAGTTACTTCTCTGAATGCAGTGTTTCCATCTATAAAAGAAAGAATAAAAGTCACCTTAGCTTAAGAAGGTGTTGCAAATGTCATAGATAATGTCTCTAAAATGCTTAATGGAGTGCCCAGTACATAGTGGGGTCAATAAATGGGGAAGATTTTTAACTAGCTAAGTGCAGAATGTAGAAGAAGTGAGGGCACCGGTTTCCTCTGTTTTGAAGTTATTATAGTTATATAAGGATAAGGTCATTAGGACATGGGCTAAGGTAGTGATGCTGGTAACAGGAAGGACCCTGAATAAATGAAAAACTACTCGAACTTGGAGATAGATTAGACATGAGAGCTAACATTTATTGAGTGCCTACTATGTGCCAACTGCTATTCTAAGCACTTCAGTATAATAACAGTTCTCCTAAATATGCTCTAAGGACGGACTATTATTGTTGCTGTCTCACAGCTGAGTAAGCTGAAGTTCACTGAGATGGAATAACCTGTCTGAAATCAAATAACCAAGAAAAAGCCAACCGAGACTCAAACCCAGGCAGCACAGTACCAAGCCCGTGTGCTAAAATACCATGCTGCACTCTCCCTGGCCATCAGAAGAAGTAAGGGAACAGTCAGTGAGGACTTGCTGGTCTGGCCATCCCAACATCCTTGCCATGTGTGATTCTGATGCTTCCTCTGTTTCTTCACATTGTGTGTTTTGCTTTTTAGTATGACTCGTAATTCTTTTTTTTCATAGCTGGACATGGTGTACCAGGTAAAAGGAACTGCTATAAATATGTGGTGGTGAGGTATGGGGGAGGGGAAACGTGCTGTAGTCCTACGATTAGGTCCCACTCTTTGGCCTGTGCCCCTGGACTGTGAACTTCACAAGTGTTTCTCAGTTTTTTCCTCCCACCTTAGATGGAACAGGCTGGCGAGAATGGGATGGAGTTGGGCATTTCCCTTCTCCCAATTAGTTAGGCTCCGGTAATACCCCAGCAGGTTAGCTTCTGGTTAACTAGATTCTCCTGAGGGCAGGCCTTGTTAGGAAGAGCAGAGTGCTCTGGGATATTTTCCTTACCTTGCTGGAAGCCCAAGAGGAATTTTTATTTATTTATTTACTATGGGAACATGGCTGAGCCTCTGGAGGTAAATCTCACAATACTGTGGGAGCCCCAGCCAGGTCCCCCTGGAGTTTTTAACTCTCAGAGTTGTCCCTACTGAGTCCACCACAATTTGTCAATTACAGTTCAGGTTTTCCTCCCCCAGCAGTGGGGCACCAGTGTCTGTGGCAGTTTCTGTTCTGTGAGTCTCAGCTCTCTCTATGCACCTGTCTTTCCAGTCTTGAAGGCAGTGGTTTGCCCTGTGTCCTCCCTCTGTTACAGATCCAAGAAGAGTTGTTGATTTTTCAGTCTGTTCAACTTTTTCCCTGTTGTTGGTGGACTTCCAGTTCCTGTGGGATCAGGAACTGGAAGTCTTCCTTGCTGGCCTGGGAACTGAGGAGAGTGGGGGGAGCAGAAGCTTGCACTGAGAAAAGGATGCTGTGTGTCCTGACATGTTGAGTCTGTGGTTGGGGAACATTGGAATGGAGGTGGCCTGGAGGTGCTCGTGTGAGAGGCTACGTATGAAGGCACAGGTGTGAGAGTCACCTACTACACAGGAAATGGTTGCACTCTTTCATCAACATCACCCTCTTTGACTGTCAAAGGTGTGTGACCTTGGGCAGAGACAGCCTAGCATAGCTGACCAGGAATTGGAGAAGAGCTAGGACATCTGGCACCTCTTGGACTAGGCTTGCAGGGGGTGGTGTTACACCTGGGCATACTGTCTTCTCAGAAGGACACTCAGGCCCCTACTGCCACCAGTGACTCTTATTTCCCCAAAGCAAGAAGGTAAGACCATGGTCTTTTCCCTTTAACCCCTTAGCTCCCATCATGGCACTATCTGCCATGGTTGACTCTTCTTCCTTTCTCTATGATAGACATCATGGTATAATGGTACAAGCTCCAGAGTTGGAATTAGATGGGTCTGGGTTGAAATCCCAATTCTCTAGCTCAATAGCTCAGCCACTTTGTGTAAGTTAATTGTAAGTCATTTAATTTTGGATGTGTGGATTTTTTTTTTTTGCAGTACACGGGCCTCTCACTGCTGTGGCCTCTCCTGTTGTGGAGCACAGGCTCTGGATGCACAGGCTCAGCGGCCATGGCTCACGGGCCCAGCCACTCCGCGGCATGTGGGATCTTCCCGGACCGGGGCACGAACCCGTGTCCCCTGCATCAGCAGGCGGACTCTCAACCACTGTGCCACCAGGGAAGCCCATGGATGTGTGGATTTTTTAAAGCTGTAAAATGGAAATAATAATACCTTTCACGGAAGGTTTTTGTGAAATAACTATGAAAAGCCTTTAGTAAATGTTGGTTGCCCGCCCCCAGTGATTCCCTCCTCTTCCCGCCCATCCCCGGCTGGTTGTAAGCCCTGACCACAAATTCTTTGACACTCCATTGAAAGATGGGGAATCTGTGTCCCCTCTCCTTGAATCCAGGCAGGCTCATGACTGCTTCAACCAATAGAGTAGGGTGGCGTGTCATTATATGACTTCTGTGCCTAGGTCAAAAAAGATGCTGCAGCTTTTGCCTTATTTGCTGGTACACCTGCTCTTGGTGCCCTGAGCTGCCATGTAAGAAGTTTGACTACACTGAAGCTACCAGGCTGGAAAGGCCATGTGTAGACATGGTGGACAACCACAGCAGAGCCCAGCCTTATAATCACTCCCACCAAGGCACCAGATAAGTAGTAAAGCTGAATTGGACCTTTCAAAGTAGCCCAAATGCCAGCTAAATACCACCCAGTGATCTCCACTGATGCCACATGGAACAGAAGGATCAGCCAGCCAAGCCCTGTCCACAAAATTATGAGATACAATAAATGGTTGTTTTAAGCCATTAAGTTTGGAGTAGCTTGTAACCCAGCAATAGTTAACTAGAACAACCCCTTTAATCCCATACACTCCAGTCTCCCAGCCTCCTTACCTGAAATTGCCAGTCCTGAGTATATTCTGAGTTTAGTCTCATTCTTCTAATATTTCATCATGTGAAATGTGATTTGGGGGAAATTCATTCTATCTCCCTATGCCTCCTTCCATCCTTCTTTCCTTCAGTAAGAATTTCCTGAGTGTTTTCCCCGTGTCAGGTGCTAGATTGGGCATGATTGCTTTCCTCTAGGTCAGGGATCAACAACCTTGTTGAAACTACCAGAGAGTACATAATTTAAGCTTTGCAACTCTGCCGTTGAATCATAAAAGCAGTCATAGATGTAAACGTATAGGTATGGCTGTATTCCAATAACACTTTACTTACAAAAATAGGTGGTAGGTTTGATCTGGTCCGTAAGACTATAGTTTGCTGACTGTCTTCCCATTGAAAGGTGGGGTACATTGCATCGGCAGGGGCTACAGCAAAAGCATCAGGAAAAGGAAATTTAAGACATGTTTTGTTTTCTTATCATTTAGCAAATGCTGCTACCACCTTTGACACTGGTATTAAAAGTCTACAAACTGGGCTTCCCTGGTGGCGCAGTGGTTGAGAGTCTGCCTGCCGATGAAGGGGACGCGGGTTCGGGCCCTGGTCCAGGAGGATCCCACGTGCCGCGGAGCGGCCGGGCCCGTGGGCCATGGCTGCTGGGCCTGCGCGTCTGGAGCCTGTGCTTCACAGCGGGAGAGGCCACAACGATGAGAGGCCCGCGTACTCCAAAAAAACCCCCCCCCAAAAAAAAAAAAAAAAAAAAAAGTCTACAAACCCATCCTATAGAAATGGTACTTAACAACTGGCTGGGAACATGTTACCTGTGCAGATGTCCTTCTGGGCAATGTGTGGTACATGCCAGCACTAGTGGCTCAAGAAAGATTCTCCCTCCACCCCAACTCAGATAGGACTTGGGATGCAAGGTGAGTCTTGGCTGACCGAAGGATGGATGTTCAGATGCAGAGATCATGGCACAAAAGCAGGTAGCCCCAAAGTACCAACAAGGATTTCAAAGAGGCTGATTGAGCTGGAGATGAGAATAGGCCTAGAAGAAGTATAAGAGGTAAGGCAGAATGCTAAAGGATCTCATTCTGTGAAATTGAGAGAATGCCTCTTTGGCTCACTCATTTTTTCTGCGAGGAGTTGTAAGGACAAATCAAATAAGGTAAAACAGCTGTGAGCTCCGCAGATGCCTGCCACCCATGACTGAGGCTATCCTCTTTCCTATTCAGAAAAGTAGCTCCTTAAAGGAGATGTCTTCGGAACATGGTGTAAACCCTCCCCCTCCCTGCAACAGAGCTGGCATTCATGGGAGGGAACCAGAATAGCAGGTCATGTTCTAACAGCTCTTCCAGCAGTGAGACTAAATACACATAAACTATTCCAAATTTGTATCTGCTGTGAACATGAACAATGACAGAGTGCCATTCAACTATGAGGTTCATCTGGACAGATTATATGCGAAGAAGGAATATGCACGCTCCATCACTTTTCCTGACTTTTCCAGCTTCAACCTTTGTGACCAAAAATAAATAAATAAATAAATAAACTCGGGGGCTTCCCTGGTGGCGCAGTGGTTGAGAGTCCACCTGCCGATGCAGGGGACACGGGTTCGTGCCCCGGTCCGGGAAGATCCCACATGCTGCGGAGTGGCTGAGCCCGTGAGCCATGGCCGCTGGGCCTGCGCGTCCAGAGCCTGTGCTCCGCAACGTGAGAGGCCACAACAGTGAGAGGCCCGCATACCACACACACACACAAAAAAACTCTGGCTTCACTTTTATTATCCTTTATTTGGTAGCTCTGTCACAAAGAGAGTGAATCCAGATTAAGATGGAAATAGGACATTTACAGGAGATACAATGCAGGTTTTTCTGGCTATCTCAGCTTTGTATCTTTAAATCAGCTCAGTTTATCTTAGTTAAATGAGTTTACTGGAGGGTTACACAGGGAAGTAAATAGGGTGGGATATCTTTTCAGAGCTATAAAGCAAGGCAGTCTTAAGAAGAACTAACAAAGTGTGGGATACAGCACTAGCTCTAATCCTCCGTGCAAAGGTCTGAGAACCTAAGAGCAAATGAGCCTTGCTCCTGAGGCAGCTTCTCTGTCTGCCTGCTGCCTATCCTGACTCTTCTCCGTGCCTCTTTTGCCTGGTAGCTTTGTCATTGTTTCCTGTCTGATTTCTTAGTGTCTTTTGACTTATACCTCCGTTGTCAAGTGCTTACTCACTCTTTCTAGGTCTCTCATTAAAACTCCATTAGAGAAAGGGTGTGATTAGAGTAGTCAGTCCCATTAAGAGTAGAACATACCAGTGGTAAGAACAATGTAGGACCACTTGAACAACCTGTGATAGCTTGGGATCAGTTACTTACCCTTGGTTCCAGCAGCTGGGGCAGGGGGTGGGGGTCGGGTGGGAGTCGCTTTCCTCATAGGCACCTCTCCTGACCCAAGTCAATACACCTTAGCCCCAGTGTCCAGCCATGAGCACAAAGAGGCAGTGCTCCATCAACTACCTATAGTGTTTCCACTCTTGTCCTATGTCCACCAGTTTCCTAATTCTGAATTCTCCATCATGATTCCACACCTGGCCACTCATGTTTGTATGTGTCTCTCTGGCTTCTGACTCTTCAATACCCTTCAAGGGCTTTGGCTCAGCCTACTTTGGCCAACTCTCTCCATTGCACATTGCCTCTGAAATAAATCCTGACCCAGCAAGCCCACTGGCAGTGAAGGGTACAGGTTAAGCTGCTGTAACAAAAGACCCCAAAAGTATAGAGGCTCCAGTAAATATGAACTTACAGCTCCCAAGTAATAGTCCAGAATTATGTGGTCTACCATTATCTGCTGTCATTAACACTTAGCTTAGCTCTCTGGATCCAAGGTGGCTACTCCACTAATGCCTTTTTACCAGCCAGCCGAAAAGGGGGAAAGAGAAAAAGGGAAGGGCACATCCTTGACATTTCTCACATTACGTGTGCTCACACTCCATTGACAAAATCCTAGTCATGTGGCCCTCCTTGGCTTATAATAAGACTGGGAAATATTGTCTGTAGATGGGGAAGTCACACCCAGCTAAAACTTGGCGAGGAGATGGGTGATTGGATCACTGAAGGGAATGGGGGAGAGTGAGTTCCGTAGAACGACTAGTGGGCTCAGACATAGGGAACAACTTCTGGCCCAAGCCCAGGAGCAGTTCTGGATTTTATGAGGCCTGAAGCTTGTGCAACTCTTGGGCTCCTCTTTAAGATAAAGAATGCAAACTGATAACCACAAAATAATGAACTGAGGACTTTGGAGCTGGCCCAAGCTAGTGAGGGGATGGAAAGCCTAAGTTTCATCAGCTTTGTGGTAAACCTGCCTCTGCTCAGGTCATTAATCATTGTCCCAATCAGGTTCTCCCAACCCCTGAAAAGGGTAGTTTAAACCATTCCTACAGGATGAATTTTGTAGACTTTCCATGCCAGTGCCAAAGGTGGTAGCAGCATTTTGCTAAATGATAAGAAAGCAAAACATGTCTTAAATCTGCTCTTCCTGATGCTTTCACTGTAACCCCTGCCTGTGCAATGTAATTTGCTGGTGGGCTGCCCCAGAAAGGGTTGAAAAATGTTCTGCAGCTAATGGTGTAACTGGGTTACAGCGATAAAACTTGCTGCTGTGACTTCTCCTTCGGTACAGTCTACTTCCCAGCCCCTGATTGGTGGAGAGACCGCCTTATTTATGGGCATTTATTCTGTGCAGGCAGGATACCATAAGAAACCCGTTTGGCAGCTGATCTCGGAAACTCTTACTGTGTCTTCATTTTCATATCAGTAAGCACGCTGTAGGAGATGAAGAACAGACTGAGGACGATGGCATTATCCCGCACGCAGTCAATCAAGACCAGGCTAATTAGATTTTCCAGGTGCTTGGATACTATGGGACTGCATACTACATAAATACATAGATAAACATTCCCGGCCGTGAGAACCAAAGAATTACTGCAGAAGGCTGCAAAATAAGTCTTTAGAAAAAGCTTCAATGCTCTTGCTTGCATGCTCTCCCTCTCTTTTTTAGAAAACATAATGAAACTTCAATACAACTGAAATGCTATGACTTGTGTACTATTAATGTTTCATAGGGCACAGCAGTGTTCCTCAAAAAGTGAAAATCTGAAAATATACATCCTGGAGGTTTGATGAAATCAAATATATAAATAATTTGCAGGTTAGGGAACTATTCAAGAACAGTTTGCTGTGAGGGATAATGATTGCTTCCTTATCTGTGTTCATACCATCCCTCAGCTACATTTAATCTCCCTGACTTCATATCAAAGATTTTTAAAAAATCATGTTCTTCATTCATTAAAGCTATAGCCTTAATTAAAGCTTGCTTCTGGCTATTCAGAAGCCATGGGTTTACTGGTGAGCAGATCGCTCATGTGTAGCAAACCCGCTCTTCAATAGCCTTAGCATATCTCCCCCACCCCCCAAACACCAGTATCTGTGTACCTAAGAGCATTGTGACTTTGTGACTTCTCTGAATATGGACATCTGGGCATTTGCCTGGTCACTTCACTAGCATTTCCTCTTATGCCTTGCATGGATATTCTTTGGGGGTTCATCCTTAGTCCTTCCCCTCTCCTTTATTTATCTATTTGTCTATCTATCTATCTATTTATTTATACTGAAATATAGTTGATTTACAATATTGGTTTCAAGTGTACAACATAGAGGTTCAATATTTTATAGATCGTACTCCATTTAAAGTTATTATAAAATAATAGCTATATTTCCCTGTGCTGTACAATATAACCTTGTTGCTTATTTATTTTCTACACAGTAGTTTGTATCTCTTAATCTCCTACCCCTATCTTGCCCCGCCCCCTTCCCTCTCCCCACTGGTAACCACTAGTTTGTTCTCTCTATACACCCCCTTCTTTAATTCAACATTCATATGTTGATGGTGTTTCATGCTTTATCTCCAGCTCAAAACTCTTCTTCCTCCCTGAATTTGGGATATCTCCACTTGGATGTAACACTAGGACTGTGACATTTCCAAACCTGAACTCGTTTTCCCCCCAAACAATCTGACCCTCTTCTCATGCTCCATGTCTCCATGAATGGCTGTCATCCCACCAGTCTGGGAGCCATACTTGACTTCTCCCTCTCATTTTTCTCACTTTCCATGTTCAGTCACCAGCCTGTATTGATTCTATGTCACTAACTTATTTCACATCTGCCTACTGCTCATTCTCCACTGCAGAGATATTCAGCCAGAATCTCATTCTCTCTTACCTAGACTACCGAACAACTTTTTGTCCCCCTGCTTCCCACTGCTGGGGTGATTTTTCTAAATACACATATCAGTTATGTTACTGCCTTGTTTAAAACCCTTCACAACACCTCGCAACTTTCAGGAGAAAGCCAAAGGTCCTTAGCATGACATACGAAGCCCTTCCTCTTCTGTCTCTTGCTTACCTATTTGGCAAAATCGAGTTACATCAGAGCTCAGAAAAGTCAGTGCTTTCTTTGTTCTCTGGAATTTTAGTGCCCTGCCCTTCTTCACTTGAAGATCTCACCACCATTCAAGAAGCTTCCTCTCACCCCACCACACTGGGTTTGGTGCCTCTTCTCTGTGCTCTCACAGCCCACTGTGTCTCCCTGTCCACGGCTCCTGTCACACTGCATGGATACTGCCTGTTATTTTTTGAGTTCCCCACGCTTAGACTAAGCCCCTGAAAGTACTTGTTCTTATCATAAATAGACACTGTGCCTTGTTTTTCTTTGTGTTACCTTCATCTTAGCATGGTACTGACATATAATAGACACTCAAGAAATGTCTATTAAATGAGTGAATTTGGTAGCAAAGAATCAAGTATTAGATGAATAATTGGAAATTTCTAGGAATTATTCAGATAAAATTCCTTGGGCAGATTCTACTCTACTGTTTAAGCTATTGCTTTCCATACTCTCAGATCCAAGTTTCTTACCACTTAAACCATAGCTAAGTGTTTGATGAACACCTACTATGTGCCAGGAACTGTACAGTCACCAAGGATGTCTGGCACATAAAGTAGTGTGTAACATTGTCCCTCCCTCAAGAATCTCGCAGTCCAGGTTAGAGACGTGGCTACTAACAAATAATGATATTGCAACGAGACACTTGCTATTGATTAATACAGGTGATAAGGGAAGTCAAAGGAATGAAAACTTTATTTTTCAGAAAAGGAAATAAGGAAGGGGTGATATTTGAATCTTTAAGGCTGGAGTGGTGTTTACCAGGACAATAAGGGGTTGGGAGTGGGCTTGGGAAGGACATTACAGAGGGGAAGATCAGCCCCTAGATTATGTGTATGACTGAATTCCAGGGATAGGTCTCAGAGAGTTAAGCTGGACAAAAATTGTGAAGGGCAATGCAGGTCATGCCAAGAAGTTTGGACTTCACCTTCCAGGAGATGAGGAACCACTGAATGGGTAAAGCAAGTTTAATCCAATTTGCAATATTGAGGGATCCTTTGGGTGGCTATGTGAAAGGTCTTAGAAGGAGAAAGAAGAGGCAGCAGGAGCAGCTAGGAGACAATTGCAGGATTCCAGGCTAGACTACGGAGGCCACAGATCCTGTGGTTACTCACGCAAATTCCTGCATTCAAGTTCCAACTCTTGTTTACTAGCTTTGGCAAGTTACTCAACTTCTCTGTGCCTCATTCTCTTCAACTGAAAATGGAATTGTAAGAATAACAACTGATGAGCTAGCTGTGCAGGATTAAATGTAAATTTATACAAATGTTTAGAACAGTGCTCATCTAAAAGTATAAAAGCATTTACTTTTTTATTCTGTGAGAGCCTGAACCAAAGATGAGAACATAGGATACTGGAGGTAAGCCAAGAAATATCTAGCAAGTAAAATTGAAAGTATTTGGAGTACGATAAGATATGGGGGTAAAGAAGATGGATAAGTGGAGGGTGATCCCCAGGTTTCTGGCTTGAGCAGCTGGTGAGTGATGATATCTTTCACAGGAGGAGGAGCAGGAATTTCTTTGAAGGTGAGTGGTTGTTAGTGAGTTTGATGTTTTTTTATCTTTTTAATTTTTATTGGAGTATAGTTGATTTAAAATGTTGTGTTAGTTTCTGCTATACAGCAAAGCGAATCAGTTATACATATACATATATCCACTCTTTTTTAGATTCTTTTCCCATATAGATCATTACAGAGTACTGAGTAGAGTTCCCTGTGCTATACAGTAGGTCCTTATTAGTTACCTATTTTATATATAGTACCGTGTATATATATGTCAATCCCAGTCTCCCAATTTATCCCTCCCCCAACCTTATCCCCGGGTAACCATAAGTTTGTTTTCTACATCTGTGACTCTATTTCTGTTTTATAAATAAGTTCATTTGTACCATTTTTTCTTACATTCCACATATAAGTGATGTCATATGATATTTGCCTTTGTCTGGCCTACTTCACTCAGTATGACAATGTCTAGGTCCATCCATGTTGCTGCAAATGACATTATTTCATTCTTTTTTATGGCTGAGTAATATTCCATTGTATATATATACCACATCTACTTTATCCATTCCTCTGTCAATGGACGTTTAGGTTGCTTCCATGTCCTGGCTATTGTAAATAGTGCTGCAATGAACATTAGGGTGCATGTATCTTTTTGAGTTATGGTTTTCTCCAGGTATATGCCCAGTAGTGGGATTGCTGGGTCATATGGTAATTCTATTTTTAGTTTTTTAAGGAACCACCATACTGTTCTCCATAGTGGCTGTATCAATCTACATTCCCACCAACAGTGCAAGAGGGTTCCCTTTTCTCCACACCCTCTCCAGCACTTGTTGTTTGTAGATTTTCTGATGCTGCCCATTCTAACCGGTGTGAGGTGATACCTCATTGTAGTTTTGATTTGCATTTCTCTAATAATTAGTGATGTTAAGCATCTTTTCATGTGCTTTTTGGCCACAATGGCAAATCTGAGTTGCTTGCAGCAAATTCAGGGCAATGTATTCAGTAGGCTGGTGGGAATATAGATCTGGGGCTTAAGGGGAGATTCTCAGGCTGAAGATGGAGAATTGGGTCCTATTAGCATCCAAGTGGGGATTGAAGCCATGAAAGTGTGTGTGGCCAGATGGCTTAATGAGAAAGTACAGAGGAAGAAGGGAGGTGAGGGCAGAGCTCTAGAAGACACTGACACCAAAGCAGTAGTGGGAAAAAAAGGTCCCAGAGAAAGAGGCAAAGCAAGACAAAATAGAGGAATATGAAGAGAATCACAGCAGAACAAACTAAAGAAACGACAAGGTCACCTGTTGCTTAGCAATGGCACAAAACAGTACGTTCCTGAAAATATACTGTACCAGACCAGTGGCTCCAAATTCTAAATTTTATGAGAATTTTAAGGAAATTCTGTTTTGCTGAGTCCAGCCTCAATTCTTTGAAGCTGCAGGTTTGTACTGATTTGCATGGATAGTTTGTATCCCAGAATCTAAGCAAAACTGTGGTATTGTAGCTGAAATACTTTAATTTTCCATATCAGGAAGCAGGCTGTAGGTAATACAGTTTTCTAATAAACACTCACTGTTTGTTAAATCAAGAGTTAAAACACCTACAAGGATTAACTCTTTGACAAGTGATGAGGAAAGAACCATATGACACTGTGGTCCGCCTTTTTGGCAGTTTAGGAATTCAGAACAAATTCTCCAGTGTGGGTCATTTGAAACAACACCTAGTCTGTCATACATGAAAAGTATATACATATCAGTAAGTGACACTTGCTTACAAGGAAATCATTAAGCATTATCCCATAGAATTCTCATAATTAGAAGTTATCCTGCTGAGGGTCTACTAGAAGGCAGAAACAAAATTCCTCTGTATAGAAATGCATCTACCTAGAATTTTAAGACTTCAAGAAATTCCAATTCAATGTTAGAATGTACAGTATGATTGCGTGTGTGTAATTTGACTTTCATTTACTCATCACATATGTATTGAACTTCTACTTTTGTCAGGCACTATACAGAGGGCAGGACACACAATGGCATCCAAGGCAGATACCCCCATGCCTTCACAGAGCTCACAGTAATGCAAGGACATCAGCTCAAAAGGTAACAGAAAAATAAACAAAAGTTGTTTTAATTTGTAATAAATACTGTGATGGAAAAAAGGGACTGAGCAGGAGGATTACAGAAAGAGCTTGCTGTAGTTACTATGGTTGAACTAGAGGCTCACTTAGAAGGTGACATTCAAACTGAGCTTAGAGATAAGAAGGAGTAACCCTGGGGAGAAAATATTTGCAAATGACGTGACTGACAGGGCTTAATTTACAAAATATACAAACAGTTCACACAACTCTATATCAAAAGAAACATAACCTAATCAAAAATGGGCGGAAGACCTAAACACATTTCTCCAGAGACGACGTACAGATGGCCAACAGGCACTTGAAAAGATGCTTCACATCGCTAATTATTAGAGAAATGCAAATCAAAACTACAGTGAGGGGCTTCCCTGGTGGCGCAGTGGTTGAGAGTCTGCCTGCCGATGCAGGGGACACGGGTTCGTGACCCCGTCCGGGAAGATCCCACATGCCGTGGAGCAGCTGGGCCCGTGAGCCATGGCCGCTGAGCCTGCGGGTCTGGAGCCTGTGCTCCGCAACGGGAGAGGCCACAACAGTGAGAGGCCTGCGTACCGCCAAAAAAAAAAAAAAAAAAAAACTACAGTGAGTTTTGATCATCTCACCCCGGTCAGATGGCCATCATCAAAAAATCTACAAACAATAAATTCTGGAGAGTGTGTGGAGAAAAGGGAACGCTCTTGCTCTGTTGGTGGGAATGTAAATTGATACAGCCACTATGGAGAACAGTATGGACGTTCATTTACAAACTAAAAATAGAACTACCATAAATGATCCAGGAATCCCACTCCTGGGCATATATCCAGAAAAGATGAAAACTCTAATTCAAAAAGATACATGCACCCCAGTGTCCACAGCAGCACTATTTACAATAGTCAAGACATGGAAGCAACCTAAGAGTCCACTGACACAGAATGGATAAATATATGGGATATATATATATATATATATATATATATATATATATATATATATACACACACACACAATGGAATATTACTCAGCTATAAAAAGGAACGAAATGGTGCCATTTGCAGAGACATGGATTGACCTAGAGACTGTCATACAGAGTGAAGTAAGTCAGAAAGAGAAAAACAAATATCATATAATATCGCTTATATGTGGAATCTAGAAAAATGGTACAGATGAACTTATTTGCAAAACAGAAACAGACACAGATGTAGAGAACAAACGTATGGATACCGAGGTGGGAGGGGTAGTGGGATGAACTGGGAGGTTGGGATTGACATATATACACAATTGACACTATGTATAAAATAGATAACCAATGAGAACCTACCATATACCACAGGGAACTCTACTCAATGCTCTGTGGTGACCTAAATGGGAAAGAAATCCAAAAAAGAGGGGATATATGTATATGTATAACTGATTCACTTTGCTGTACAGCAGAAACTAACACATTGTAAAGCAGCTCTACTCCAATAAAAAAAAAGAATGAAATAATGCCATTTGCAGCAACATGGATGGACCTAGAGATTATCATACTAAATGAAGTAAGCCAGACAGAGAAAGACAAATATCATGTGATATCACCTATATGTGGAATCTAGAATATGATATAAATGAACTTATTTACAAAACAGAAACAGCCTCATAACATAGAAAACAAATATATAGTTACAAAAGGGGAAAGGAGGTGGGGGAAGGATAAATTAGGAGTATGGGATTAACAGATACACACTACCATATATAAAATAAACAACAAGGATTTACTGTAGAGCACAGGGAACTATATTCAGTATCTTGTAATAACCTATAATGGAAAAGTATTGAAAAAAATATATATTGGGTTGGCCAAAAATTCCGTCCGAGTTTTTCTGTACAATCTTATATATATATAATTGAATCACTGTGCTGTACACCTGAAACTAACACAATATTGTAAATTAACTATACTTAATTTTTTAAAAAAAGATTCCGAAGACAGCCATTAAAAAAAAAAAAAAAGGAACAACTCTGGAAAGAGTTGGGGGAGAGCATTCCAGGAAGTGTAACCACACCTGCAAACCCTACTTGGGAATTCAAGGAAGAGACCGGTGTAGCTGGAGCTTAGCAAACAGGATTGGTAGGTGAGAGCTTCAAGAAGCATCAAGGTATCCTTTTCAAGTAAGCGGCCTGAGGTGACCTCTAAAAATGGTTTGCTATTCACTTGACCCAGAAAACCCCACAAAATCATGCAAGTCAAGAGGTTCAAATCTTTGTGTTCACTTCAAAAATATTCGTGAAACTGCATCTAAAAAGCACCAAGTATCTGAAGGATGTCACTTTACAGAAGCAATGTGTGCCATTCCATTGTTACAATGGTGGAGTTGGTAGGTGTGCCCAGGCCAAACAGTAGGGCTGGACGCAGGGTCAGCGGCCCAAAAAGAGTTCTGAATTTTTACGGCACATGCTCAAAAATGCAGAGAGTAATGCTGAAGTTAACAGCTTAGACGTAGGACTCTCTGGTCACTGAGCACATACAGGTTCACACACAGGTGAACAAAGCCCCCGAGATGTGGCACAGGACTTACAGAGCTCATGGTCAAATCAACCCATACATGAGCTCTCCCTGCCACATTGAGATGACCTTACTGAAAAAGAACGGATTGTTCCTAAACCGGAACAGGAGGTTGCACAGAAGAAAAAGATATCCCAGAAAAAACTGAAGAAGCAAAAACTGATGGCCCAGGAATAAATGCTGTAAAAAAATAAATGCAAATAAAAGTTAAAAAAACCCATCATAGTAAAGATCTAAATGTTTCCCTAAATTCATTGGGAAGGGTTTACATGGGAAGGGATGTGGCTAAGAAATTTAAATTCTTAATGTTTAAGAAGTTTCAACCAAGATGCTACCAGAAAAGTACTAGAGCTAATCAATGAATTTGGTAAAGTAGCAGGATACAAAATTAATGCACAGAAATCTCTTGCATTCCTATAAACTAATGATGAAAAATCTGAAAGTGAAATTAAGAAAACACTCCCATTTACCATTGCAACAAAAAGAATAAAATATCTAGGAATAAACCTACTTAAGGAGACAAAAGACCTGTATGCAGAAAATTATAAGACACTGATAAAAGAAATTAAAGGTGATATAAATAGATAGAGAGATGTACCATGTTCTTGGATTGGAAGAATCAACGTTGTGAAAATGACTGTACTACCCAAAGCAATCTACAGATTCAATGCAATCCCTATCAAACTACCACTGGCATTTTTCACAGAACTAGAACAAAAAATTTTACAATTTGTATGGAAACACAAAAGACCCCAAATAGCCAAAGCAATCTTGAGAAAGAAAAACGGAGCTGGAGGAATCAGGCTCCCGGGCTTCAGACTGTACTACAAAGCTACAGTAATCAAGACACTATGGTGCTGGCACAAAAACAGAAATATAGATCAATGGAACAGGATAGAAAGCCCAGAGATAAACCCATGCACATATGGGCACCTTACCTTTGATAAAGGAGGCAAGAATATACAGTGGAGAAAAGACAGCCTCTTCAGTAAGTGGTGCTGGGAAAACTGGACAGCTACATGTAAAAGAATGAAATTAGAACACTCCCTAACACCATACACAAAAATAAACTCAAAATGGATTGAAGACATAAATGTAAGGCCAGACACTATAAAACTCTTAGAGAAAAACATAGGCAAAACACTCTATGACATAAATCACAGCAAGATCCTTTTTGACCCACCTCCTAGAGAAATGGAACTAAAAACAAAAATAAACAAATGGGACCTAATGAAACTGAAAAGCTTTTGCACAGCAAAGGAAACCATAAACAAGACGAAAAGACAACCCTCAGAATGGGAGAAAATATTTGCAAATGAAGCAACTGACAAAGGATTAATCTCCAAAATTTACAAGCAACTCATTCAGCTCAATATCAAAAAAACAAACAACCCAATCCAAAAATGGGCAGAAGACCTAAACAGACAGTTCTCCAAAGAAGGTATACAGATTGCCAACAAACACATGAAAGGATGCTCAACATCACTAATCATTAGAGAAATGCAAATCAAAACTACAATGAGATATCATCTCACACCAGTCAGAATGGCCATCATCAAAAAATCTAGAAACAATAAATGCTGGAGAGGGTGTGGAGAAAAGGGAACACTCTTGCACTGCTGGTGGGAATGTGAATTGGTACAGCCACTATGGAGAACAGTATGGAGGTTCCTTAAAAACTGAAAATAGAACTACCATATGACCCAGCAATCCTACTACTGGGCATATACCCTGAGAAAACCATAATTCAAAAAGACTCATGTACCAAAATGTTCATTACAGCTCTATTTACAATAGCCAGGACATGGAAGCAACCTAAGTGTCCATCAAGAGATGAATGGATAAAGAAGATGTGGCATATGTATACAATGGAATATTACTCAGCCATAAAAAGAAATGAAGTTGAGTTATTTGTAGTGAGGTAGATGGACCTAGGGTCTGTCATACAGAGTGAAATAAGTCAGAAAGAGAAAAACAAATACCGTGTGCTAACACATATATATATATATATGGAATCTAAAAAAAAAAAATGGTCATGAAGAACCTAGGGGCAAGATAGGAATAAAGACAAAGACCTGTTAGAGCATGGACTTGAGGATATGGGGAGGGGGAAGGGTAAGCTGGGACGAAGTGAGAGAGTGGCATGGACATATATACACTACCAAACATAAAATAGATAGCTAGTGGGAAGCAGCCGCATAGCACAGGGAGATCAGCTTGGTGCTTTGTGACCACCTGGATGGGTGGGATAGGGAGGGTGGGAGGGAGGGAGACGTAAGAGGGAAGAGATATGGGATATATGTATATGTATAACTGATTGACTTTGTTACAAAGCAGAAAATAACACACCATTGTAAAGCAATTATACTCCAATAAAGATGTTAAAAAAAAAAAAGAAGTTTCACCCATGACCTGTCTGAAAAGTTACCCCTGTCCATATACCTCAATGCATAGTAGGCTGTAATAGCATGGCTGCCATTATAAGGGGCAAGATTCTTTCTTGGCATTTCCCCCATTGGCAACAGGTGGTTATGAATCTAAATAGCAGCTAAGGGCACTAAGCACTCCTTTGGATCCCTGGAACACTTCTTACATTACACTAGGGAGATGTTTACTCCTTGCTCTTGACAGGTTTGGGTGGCAGATTCTATCTGTCTGAAGGAGAGCTTCCCTGACCTCACTTGTGAACTGATGTTTATGTCAGGAAGGCTTAGCCTCTATTAACCCACGTAGGAAAGACTCACATTCAAAAGTAGCATGAAGAACTGGAGTGGTGCTAGCAGTCCTATAAACAAGATTTTGAGAAAGTAAATTGACCTTAAAAGAATGTAGGGATCTCTACCACTTAGTGACAAATATTTTTTGCTGTTCTCAGCATACAGCTTAGCAGTTTGTAGGCAGTAGATGGCTGGCTGGCTGGATGAGTGAGCAGCATGGCATGAATTGAGAGGCAACCTGGCATAACAGAAGGCAGCCACACTCTGGAGGGAGCCAGACTTTGTCACACTGGGTTTCTGGGACCCTCTGCTTTTGTATGTGTATTGAGGGAACCATGATGCTTTGCTGGGAGGTTGGATGGACATTGGAGATAGTGCTGATAATTTGGTTGCTGTTTTTATTCTCATCATCTCATTGTCCTTACTTGGTGCCTTTGGCTCTCATCCATCTCCTAAGTCACCCCAGTTGGGGTTTCGTCCTGCCTCTGACAATATCTTCCGGTCTGGAAGCCTCTTTCCTTCTTTCTCCACCTTCTCATCTTTCAAGCCTGGGTGACGCTTGGAAGGCAGTAAGTTGAGGCCCAACATTTGAGTTTTGAATGAAAACAAGCAAACCCACTGTGGCCTTATTCCTCATCCTATATGCCAAAGGTGCTACTGGAGGCCTCTAGTTACCAAAGATATTTTTGTGGTTAGTGACTCTCGGCATAGAGTCATATTAGGTTTGGTTATTTTTCAGATTCTTCTTCATAAAGCTGTGTTTCAGAGCCCAGAGTTAGTGGTGGGGAAATATTGCTTCTGGGAAATAAGAGGGATCCCTGGCTCGTGCCGGGGCAATAAGATTCTGTGAGTCACACCCTTTATTAATCTGAGACACATCAATAGTAAATAGATTTGATGCACCTCACCTGCTCACAATAAACAAGTGGGCGTAACACTTTAAGAGCATAAGACATGCACTTACAGTTTATAAAAATGGAAGCGCTTAGTCATACAAGAAACCTCTAGCATCGGATTTTTAAGGTTGTCAGTGAAGCTGAAGAGAGACAATTCAGGAGAGATGTCCACTAGACACAGTGTAAGCCTAGCCCTCCTTCCTCTATCTCAGCACCCTGAGCTCTACAAAAGTGATTTCTATCAGGCTGTCTCTTCATGGAGAAAGATTTGTAACTCATCCAGTAAACAAATTCCTTTTTTCTTTAAAGTAAGAATGAGAACCATGTCAATAATAGGGAAATAAGTAACTGTAAGTGTACTGAGTGCTTAACAGGGACCTTGAGCCTCTCCCCACTGTTCCTCCAGAACATTGGTGACCAGACATTTACCTACAGGAGGAGGATTTTAAACCTCTTTTTGGAGGTGGAAGGGTAGGGGTACAGAGATCCGGCCAGCCTAGGAGGAATGACTCTACGATACTAGCACCAAAGGCCCCCAGAAGGCCTACTTAGATCACCTTAGAGGGATGCTCGAAGTTAATAAGCTCTAGCCATGCCCTAAGAGATACCAGTCAGCATTTTAACTACCCCCCCCCACCCGAGCAGACAACCAAGATTGCCAGACAGCTTAGGAAAGCCTCCAGTAATCAAAACAAACAAATAAAAATGGAACTAGGAAGAAACAGGCTATTCAGGGAGAGAAAAACTTCATCGCCATAAACTAAAATAAATACCTGGAGAGAGATAGAAGATATTGCATCCATGAAGTTAGAATAGGATGCAATAGTAAAGGACAATTTAGAAAACAAAAAGAGCTTTTGGAAAAAGAGCTTTTGAGAACCGAGATAATCATGCAAAAGAGAGGTTAGAAGATAAAGCTGAGGAAATCTCCCAGATAGTAGAGCAAAATGATAGAGGAAAAAAGAAAAGAAAAGAAAATAGAAGCGTGGTCCAGAAAGTTCACGCTTACATGATGGGACTCTGTGAATGGGAAGATAGAAAAAACAGGGGAGATAAAATCAGTGATAAAAATAACTCAGTGAAAATTTCCAGAACTGAAGAAGAGGAATTGCCAGATTCAAAGAATATACAGCATAATGAATGAGAATAGACCCACACCAATGCACATTGTTATAAGTTTCCAAAACCACTGGAGACAAATATAAGATCTTAAAAGCATTGCTCCCCTACAGAGGAGCAGTTAGAATAGGTGCAGACTTCTTAACAGCAAGACTGGAACCAAGAAGGTATGGAGCCATTCCTCCAAAATTCTGAAGAAAAATGATTCTGCCCTAGAATTCCATATCCAGCTAAGCTCTTTGTGTAGGAGGATAGAAGAAGGATTTTTTTGGAATGTATGATATCAAGAAAGAAATCTCCCATGCACACCACCCAAAAAGAGTGAGTACACCTAGAAAAGGTGAGATACCAAAAATCAGGAGATGCAACACAGCAAATGGTGAAAGCATTCCGCAGGGATGTGGCAAAGGGAGAGCTCAGAGTGACAGCTCTGCAGCAGATGCAAAGGGCTACCTGTCCAGATGGAACAACGTGGCATGATAAGAGAGCTGTCACTGTCATGATGCTTGCTGCCACTGTCCTCACTTAAAAGGCAAAGTGTCTAGGTGAAACTGGCCGGGTCTGACTCCCCTACACGCCCTCCTCCCTGGATCAGCAGGGACACCTATCACACCCTCACAAATGTGTCTGCTTTGCCCTATTGTTTTTTTTTTTCTAATTGTGGTAAAATATACATAACATTAAATTTACCGTCTTAACTATCAAAAATTTAACTATTTTTAAGTGTACAGCTCAATAGTACTTAGTCTGTTCTTATTGTTGTGCAACCAGACTCCAGAACCCTTTTCGTCTTGCAAAACTGAAACTCTATACCCATTAAACAACTCCCCATCCCCTCTCCCCCCAGCCCCTGGAACCATCCTTCCCCTTTCTATAACTATGAATTTTTTTTTTTTTTTTAAAGAAGATGTTGGGGGTAGGAGTTTATTTATTTATTTATTTATTTTTGCTGTGTTGGGTCTTCGTTTCTGTGTGAGGGCTTTCTCTAGTTGTGGCAAGCGGGGGCCACTCTCCATTGCAGTGCGCGGGACTCTCACTATCGTGGCCTCTCTTGTTGCGGAGCACAGGCTCAGTAGTTGTGGCTCATGGGCGTAGTTGCTCCGCATCGTGTGGGATCCTCCCAGACCAGGGCTCGAACCCGTGTCCCCTGCATTAGCAGGCAGATTCTCAACCACTGCGCCACCAGGGAAGCCCTATAACTATGAATTTGATTACTCTAGGTACCTCATATTAGTAGAATTATACAATATTTTTCATAAAAATGCTGGCTTATTTCACTTAGCATAATGTCCTTAGGGTTCATCCTTAGGGTTCATCCATGTTATACCTTGTATCAGAATTTCCTTCTTTTTTAAGGCTGAATAATATTCCACTCTATGTACATTCCACATTTTGTTTTTCCATTCATCCATTGATGGATATTTAGGTTGCTTCCATATTTTGGCTATTGTGAACAATGCTGCCGTGAGCATGGGTGTACAAATATCTCTCTGAGACCCTGCTTTCAATTCTTTGGATATACCCAGAAGTGGAATTGCTAGATTATATGGTATTTCTATTTTTTCAGCTTTATTGAGATATAGTTGACATATAGCATTGTATAAGTTTAAGGTGTACATGGGTTGATATGATACATTTATATTTTACAAAATGATTACCAACATAGCCTTAGTTAATACCTCTATCACATCATATATTTACCATTTCTTTTTTGTGGTGAGAACATTTAAGAACCTCTACTCTCTTAGTCACTTTGAAGTATATAATATAGTATTTTGAGCTACAGTCACCATGCTGTACTTTAGATTCCCGAGAACTTACTCATCTTAAAACTGGAAGTTTGTCCCCTTTGACCAACATCTCCCCTTTTCCCCCACCCCCCAGCCCCTGGTAACCATCCTTCTAGTCTCCATTTCTATGAGTTCAGCTTTTTTAGATTCCACATGTAAGTGATATTATATGCTATTTGTCTTTCTCTGTCTGACATCTCATTTAGCATAATGCCCTCAAGGTCCGTCTATGTTGTCACAAAAGGCAGTATGTCCTTGTTTCTCATGGCTGAATAGCATTTCACTGTGTGTGTATACACTCTTGATAAATCTTCATTATCCATTCATCAGTTGATGGACACTTAGTTCTTTCCATACCTTGGCTGTTGTGAATAATGCTGCAACGAACATAGGAGTGCAGATATCTCTTCAAGATAGTGATTTTCTATCCTTTGGCTATATGCTGAGAACTGGAGTTGCTGGATCAAATAGTAGTCCTATTTTTAATTATTTGAGGATCCTCTATACTGTTTTCCACAGTGGCTGCACCAATTCACATTCCCACCAAGAGTGCACAAGTGTTCCAACTTCTCCACATCCTTATCAACACTTGCTATTTTGCTATTTTCTGTTTTTGTATTTTATAGTAGCCATCCTAATGAGTGTGAAGTGGTATCTCATCGTAGTTTACCTTGTTTTTGAGAGCTGAGGGAATCCATGATGAATTCAGGAGACACAGGTTAGAGTACAAACCCCCTTGACCACATTTCTGGTAGACATCTAGTATCTGGGTGATTCTACAATATCGCCAAATGCCCCCACTATCGTGATCTGTATTGAGTTCATACAAAACGTCAATTTGTCAAATGGGATGATGAGAATCCTAGGTTTTACTCGGCACCAAACTTTACTAATGATTAAAAAGATACAGGCAAGCAACAGGCACAAAACAGAACATTCTTTTCTTGGAGGGTCCTAAAACCACCAGTGTCCAAAAGTGTCCCTTTCACCTACATTAGGACATATTTTGGTGTCAGATCTACGTATGGGTTTTGAGCCATATATGCAATTGCTCTCAAAGGAAGCTATATCCGTTTGGGGGCCCCCCTCAGTTTTATACTTCATTTATATTTTATTTATTTATACAGGTAGGAAGTAATTACACAGTTAGGAAATGCCCTGCCCCTGCCATTCTCCAGCCAGCCATGCTCTTAATCCATAAATTCCACATTTATTTACAGCGATCAATCTAAACAGAGCAGGTAATTCATGTTGAAAACACTTTTAAGTAGACCCTTTCCAAATCTTTCTGCTCCTTAATACCATCGATGGAATTACAGCAATGGTCTGACAGAGGCATCCCCTAGTGGGGAAGGAGTGAATTACAGGCCTGTGTTAATCTTTTTTCTCCCCTTTCTTTCCCAGGACTCAGATGTGACGTTGCCCACTGACTTCCCTAGAAAAGGCTCCCATAAGTTCCCAGGGAACCTGAAGGCCTATTCTGGCTCTGGGGATCTTCAGCTTATTTTTCCAGGCAATCTTCGTCTAATAGAGGTAAGATCATCCTGTCCTTACACAGCCAGGTATGTGCTTGCTACTCAGTATTTAAAACTAAAACATATTTTGTTTAGATACATACAGTAGTCACCACTTATCCATGGTTTCGTTTTCTGCATTTTCAGTTACCCCTGGTCAACCACAGTCTGAAAACATTAAATGAAAAATTCCAGAAATAAACAATCCATAAGTTTTAAATTACACACCATCCTGAGTAGATGAGGAAATCTTGGGCCATTCCGCTATGCGCAGCCCAGGTCGTGAATCATCCCTCTGTCCATCATATCCCACCAGTTGGTCATTCAGTAGCCTTCTGGTTCTTCAGATCACTGTTGATGGTACCGCAAGGCTTGTGTTCTAGTCACCCTTATTTTACTTAATAATGGGTACAAAGCACAAGAGTAGTAATGCTGACAATTCGAATCCATGAAAGAGAAACAGTAAAGTGCTTCCTTTATGTGAAAACATGAAAGTTCCTGATTTAATGAGGAAAGAAAACTTTATGCTGAGGTGGCTAAGAACTATGGTAGGAACGAATCTTCTATTGGTGAAACCGTGAAGAAGGAAAAAGAAATTCATGCTAGTTTTGCTGTTGCAGCTCAAACTGCAAAATTATGGCCACAGTAGTTGATAAGTGCTTAGTTAAGATAGAAAAGGCATTAAAGTTGTACAAGTAAGTATTTTGACAGAGAGGAACCACATTCACTTAACTTTTATTACAGTATATTGTTACAATTCTATTTTATCATTACTTATTGTTAATCTCCTATGGCACTTAATTTACTAAACTTTATCATGCGTGTGTATGTATAGGAAAAAACTAGTATATATAGTGTTTTGTTCTATCCATGGTTTCAGGCATCCCCTGGGGGTTTTGGAATGTACTGCCTGCAGATAAGGGAGACTGTTACATGTATAAGTAGGAAATCTGTAAAGAACAGCAAAGGACTGGTTAACCCCAAAGTAAGCTAAATGTGTACTTCAAGGTGGGAAGGAGGGGACGTGGTTAGGGAAGGATGCATAGGAGGCTTCTCAAGTGCTGGAAATGATCTACTTCGTAACCAGGATATACGTACATGGACCTTTATTGTTTTTCAAACTGTAAAATTTTAAACTTTTCTGGATGTATGACACATTTTACAATACAAATCATTGAATAAGTTATAACATTCTGGAGATTTCTCAGTGGTTAGAAGACATACCAGTGAATTGGTACAAAAGCAAGCCCATCATTTTGACCTCCATGTCCTTTGGCATATTCCCCAAAGTCAGCATAGGATAGGGAGGTAGTAAAGGGAACAAAAACCCTAACCTAGGAAAAGGCAGGTCACTGGGATCCCGACGTTCTGCCCTAATGCCATAGCTGTGCTTCACTGGACAAGTTACTTACTCTCTCTGATGATCAGTTGGCTCATCTGTAAAATGGGATACTCACACCTGTCCTGCCCATCTCTCAGGATTGTGATGAGAATGAAATGAAATAAAATATGAATGTGCTTTAGTCTCAGAGCTTTGCTCCCTTTCACTGAGCAGTTAGAATGCACTGGGCACTGTGGCAGACATTGGGGAAATAATGGGGAATAAAACTCAGCTGCTGTTTTCATGGAACGTGGAGGTTGGTGGGACAGAGAAGCAAGTAAATATAGGCTCTCCAGGTGCTCGCATGGGGAAAAGCAGAGAGCACATTGGGAGCACAGAGAAGGGATCTCTACCTAGTCATCACAATTTGAAAATAAGATAGTACCATATATTATATATATATAATGTATGTGGGTGTGTATTATTTTTAAGGGAATTTTTCTACTTTGGGGCTTAAATAGAAGGCTATAGAAGTTCTATCTTACAAAATATGAATAAAGGATCATTCTTACCTCTCTCTTGCCTCCGACCTCTACTCCTCCTACACACCTACCTCAATTACAGTACTTTGCCCACTGTAGTGCATTCGTTCATGTGTTTGTCTCTTTCACTAGATCACAGCCTCCTGAGGGCTAGGCTCTGTCTCACTCACCTTTGTGTCAGAGATGCTTGGCCCAGGCATTGCTATTTTTTAAGGACTGAGAATCAAGTCTCCTTTATCATGGCCTCTCCCTACCTGCAGCCCCTCTTTGCCTCTTTAGGCTCTTTTGTACCACCATCCCCTGCTTAATGAAACTCCAAACACTCTGGCCCCCTTCCTGTGCCTCAGTCACACCAAGCTCATTCTCATCCCAGGACCTTTGCACTTGCTGTTGTCTCTTCCTGGAGGGCTCTTGCCTCAGTTTGTTCTTCTCACTCAGGCCTTGGCTTAAATGATGCCCCTCGGGAGAGGTCTTCCGCAACCACTGTATCTAATACCACATTTTTCTCTGTCTTCTCACCTGTCCCCTCTGTCCTATTACCTTGACTTATTTTCTCCAAAGCATTTCACTACCTGAAATTAGCTTATTTATTTACTTGTTTATTTATTGTCTCTCTCCTCCATTAGAGCAGGGCTCTTCATTTTGTGTGTGTGTTTTTGTGCTATATCTCCAGTAGCTAAACTATTACCTGGCCTATAGTAGGTACTCAATAAAATTTTTGAATAAGTGATTTAATGGATGTGTAGGTACTGTATAAGTATTTATATAATTGAGATGAATAACTGCTCTTGAAGTATTTAGCAATGAACAAATTTGACTCAAGATTAGTGTGCTAATATAGTACCTGATACATAGCAGGCACTCAATAAGTATTTGGCCAATGAATAAATATACAGAATATATAAAGGACTCTTGCAAATCAATTTTTAAAACCCACAAACCAATATATAAGTTGGCAAAGGAAAAATTTCTATAAGTAATGGGCTTAGCAATGTTGCAGGATTCAAGGTCAATATACAAAAATCAATTATATTTCTATATGCTAGCAACAGGAAAGCAACTTTTTTATTTTTTTATTTTAATTTTTTAATAGTTCATTTACAATGTTGTGTTAATTTCTGATGTACAGCAAAGTGACTCAGTTATACACATATATACATTCTTTTTTATATTCTTTTCCATTATGGTTTATCTCAGGATATTGAATACAGTTCCCAGTACTATACAGTAGGACCTTGTTGTTTATCCATTCTATATGTAATAGTTGGAAGGCAACCTTTTTAAAAGTACCACTGACAAAGTGCACCCCAAAAAAGAATACTTAGGTATAAATCTAACAAAATATGTGTAGGATCCGTATGGTGAAAACTGGAAAACACTGATAAAAGAAACAGTGAACTAAATATGTCAAAAGATACATAGCCCTGGGATAAACCATGATGGAAAAAAAAAATATATATATATATATACATTAGAAATCAACTATACTTCAATAAAAAAAATAAATTAAAAAAAGACACATAGCATGTTCATTGTTATAATCTCAGTTCTCCCCAAATTAATCTACAGATTTGACATAATCCTAATCAAAATCTCAGCAGAGTTTTTTGTGGATATCAACAAGCTGAATCTAAAACAGATATGAGAAGGCAAAGGAATTAGATTAGTCAAAATAACTTGTAAGAGAGGAACCAACTTGAAGAGTCATGCCACCTGATTTCAAGAATTACTATAAATCTCCAGTAATCAAGACAGTGTGGTATTGGCAAAAGGATAGACAAATAGGTCACTGAAACAGAACAGAGAGGCCAGAAATTGACCCACACATGCATGGTCAATTGATTTTTGACAAAGATACAAAATAGTCTTTTCAACAAATAGTGCTAGAACAATTGGACATCCATAAGCAAAAAAATGAAATTCAACTCATATCCTGTATTATGTACAACAATTAACTAAAAATGCATCATAGACCTAACTGTAAAACCTAAAACTATAAAACTTGTAGAAGATAAAATAAGGGGCAAAATCCTTGTAACCTTGGGTTAAGCAAGGATTTCTTAGACATGTCACCAGCAACATGATCCATAAAAGAGCAAACTGATGAACTTTGCTTCATCAAAATTAAAAACTTCTGCTCTGCAAAAGACACTTCAGAGAGTGAGAAGACAAGCCACAGAGTGGGAGAAAATATTTGCAAATCATATATCCAACAAAGGACTTGTATCTATGATATAAAGAGTTTACAAAACTCAATAATAAGAGAACAAACCCCAGTTTTTCAAATGGGCAAAAGATTTGAACAAACACCTTACCAAAGAGGCTATATGGACAGAAAATAATCACATGATAAGATGCTTTTCACTATTATCCATTAGAGAAATAGAAATTAAAACTGCAATGAAATAGTTTTACATCCACCAGATTATAAATATAAGTTTTACAACTCCAAGTGGTGTGGAAGATGTGGAAAAACTGGAACTCTCATGACCTATTCATAGGAGTATAAATTTCAACTGACTGACTCTGGTCCATCCAAATTATCTAGGATGATCTCCTTTACTTAAAGTCAACTGATTATGGAGTTTAATCACACCTACAAAATACCTTCACAGAACACCTAGATCAGTGTTTCATTGAATGACTGGGCACTGTAGTCAAGTTGACACATAAAACTGACCATCTCATGTATCAAGATAAATCCTGTAAATACAATGCTGAACAAGTTGCAAAATGATATGTGAGGTATGGTAACCTTTATATGAAAGCTTAAAATAATCATAACAATTTAACAAAATTGATGTATACATGGATATATAAAACTATGTGGAACAGTGATAAACAGCCACTTTATGATACTGTTTCACACTGGGGAGGAAGGAAAGGAATGGAATTGAGGGTGGGTATACTGCATCTGTAATGTTTTTTTTAAGGCAAGAGACTCCAAAGCAAGGGAGGCATGTAAGAATCTTAATAAGCTTCACCCTGGTGTTGCAATTTTTAAACTGTATTATTAACACTATGTGTGTTTCTAATCTTTCACAATCATTATTTTTTAAAAAAATCATAAGGATTGCCCTCCTTTGGACAAGCTTGAAAAAGCACGTTTGCACTGTGCAGTCAACTTTGAATCAGCACCACACTGGATAGGATCAGAGAGTAAAAGCTTCTTTTTTCCCCCTAAATGTAAACACCCTCTTTGGGGGCTACTTCAGTTTTTTTGCATGGATCAGTATTTCAGGGACTGAGCCTCACAACCTGGGAGCCGAGCATGGAAAATCACATTGTTCATCGTGCTCCAGCCTGTGCCCAGCGGATAGCATGGAGTGGGGTGTGAGTCATTCTTACTGGAGCCCTGACCTTGGCCGACCTCCACAGTGTCAAGCTCTGTAGTCAAACAGAACTCCTGACTTAAGGAGCTAGAGATAAAGAGGCAGGTGGCTAGTCACATGGCACGTGGCTGCTGATGGAATGAGACTTGTCAGACCTCCCAGGGGGCTCTCACCAGGGCCCGCCTGTGTGTTCACACACTAAGGGACACAGCACTGAGCATTCTTCCTGAAGAATGTCAGAAGATTTCTGATTTAAGAGGTGCTTAAGCACAGATCCAGAGATTGCAACCTCCAGTAAGCCTGCAGAAATCGATCAATTGACGTTTCATACAGCAAGGCAACATGACTCCTTTTGCAAAAATTAACTCTTTTTTATGATTCAGAAAAGTACATGATCTTTGTAAAAAATTGGAATATCTGAAAAGCTAGAGAGAAGAAAACAAAAATCCCCCTATGCAGAGTTGTTGGTGGTTATATTCTACTCTTCTTTTTCTTTGTCATATATATTTTTTTCTATGTCAATTCATCTTTTCATCAATGATTATTGAGTACCTACTGTGTGCCAGGCTTTATTCTAGGTGCTAGAGATATATAAGTAAACAAAACCAAAAAAATCAAGGTCTCTACCTTTATGGAGCTAACAATGAGGAAGGTAAACCAACCATGGAAAAGTAAATACATAAATATGCAAGAGAAATTTAGACTATATGTGGTATAATGGAAAAAATAATACCTAAAAATACCGGACTTAACAATGTGCTGTTCTAAGCCCTTTACCCCATATGTATTAATACATTGAGTAAAACCAGTGTGCATGTGTGTGTTTTTTTTTCATCTTTATTGGAGTATAATTGTTTAACAATGGTGTGTTAGTTTCTGCTTTATAACAAAATTAATCAGTTATACATACACATGTGTTCCCATATCCCCTCCCTCTTGCATCTCCCTCCCACCCTCCCTATCCCACCCCTCCAGGCGGTCACAAAGCACAGAGCTGATCTCCTTGTGCTATGTGGCTGCTTCCCACTAGCTATCTACCTTACGTTTGGTAGTGTATATATGTCCATGCCTCCCTTTCGCTTTGTCACAGCTTACCCTTCCCCCTCCCCATATCCTCAAGTCCATTCTCTAGTAGGTCTGTGTCTTTATTCCTGTCTTACCCCTATGTTCTTCATGACATTTTTTTTTCTTAAATTCCATATATATGTGTCAGCATACAGTATTTGTCTTTCTCTTTCTGACTTACTTCACTCTGTATGACAGACTCTAGGTCCATCCACCTCATTACAAATAGCTCAATTTCATTTCTTTTTATGGCTGAGTAATATTCCATTGTATATATGTGCCACATCTTCTTTACCCATTCATCCGATGATGGACACTTAGGTTGTTTCCATCTCTGGGCTATTGTAAATAGGGCTGCTATGAATATTTTGGTACATGTCTCTTTTTGAATTATGGTTTTCTCAGGGTATATGCCCAGTAGTGGGATTGCTGGGTCATATGGTAGTCCTATTTGTAGTTTTTTAAGGAACCTCCATACCGTTCTCCATAGTGGCTGTACCAATTCACATTCCCACCAGCAGTGCAAGAGTGTTCCCTTTTTTCCACACCCTCTCCAGCATTTATTGTTTCTAGATTTTTTGATGATGGCCATTCTGACTGGTGTGAGATGATATCTCATTGTAGTTTTGATTTTCATTTCTCTAATGATTAGTGATGTTGAGCATCCTTTCATGTGTTTGTTGGCAGTCTGTATATCTTCTGTGGAGAAATGTCTATTTAGGTCTTCTGCCCATTTTTGGATTGCGTTGTTTGTTTTTTTGTTATTGAGCTGCATGAGCTGCTTATAAATTTTGGAGATTAATCCTTTGTCAGTTGCTTCATTTGCAAATATTTTCTCCCATTCTAAGGGTTGTCTTTTGGTCTTGTTTATGGTTTCCTTTGCTGTGCAAAAGCTTTTAAGTTTCATTAGGTCCCATGTGTTTGTTTTTGTCTTTATTTCCATTTCTCTAGGAGGTAGGTCAAAAAGGATCTTGCTGTGATTTATGTCATAGAGTGTTCTGCCTATGTTTTCCTCTAAGAGTTTGATAGTGTCTGGCCTTACATTTAGGTCTTTAATCCATTTTGAGCTTATTTTTGTGTATGGTGTTAGGGAGTGATCTAAGCTCATACTTTTACATGTCCCTGTCCAGTTTTCCCAGCACCACTTATTGAACAAACTGTCCTTTCTCCACTGTACATTCCTGCCTCCTTTATCAAAGATAAGGTGACCATATGTGTGTGGGTTTATCTCTGGGCTTTCTATCCTGTTCCATTGATCTATCTTTCTGTTTTTGTGCCAGTACCATACTGTCTTGATTACTGTAGCTTTGTAGTATAGTCTGAAGTCAGGGAGCCTGATTCCTCCAGCTCCATTTTTCGTTCTCAAGATTGCTTTGGCTATTCGGGGTCTTTTGTGTTTCCATACAAATTGTGAAATTTTTTGTTCTAGTTGTGTGAAAAATACCATTGGTAGTTTGATAGGGATTGCATTGAATCTGTAGATTGCTGTGGGTAGTATAGTCATTTTCACAGTGTTGATTCTTCCAATCTAAGAATGTGGTGTATCTCTCCATCTGTTTGTATCATCGTTAATTTCTTTCATCAGTGTTTTATAGTTTTCTGCATACAGATCTTTTGTCTCCTTAGGTAGGTTTATTCCTAGGTATTCTCTTCTTTTTGTTGCAATGGTAAATGGGAGTGTTTACTTAATTTCTCTTTCAGATTTTTCTTTATTAGTGTATAGGAATACCAGAGATTTCTGTGCATTAATTTTGTATCCTGCTACTTTACCAAATTCATTGATTAACTCTACTAGTTTTCTGGTAGCATCTTTAGGATTCTGTATGTATAGTATCATGTCATCTGCAAACAGTGACAGCTTTACTTCTTCTTTTCTGATTTGGATTCCTTTTATTTCCTTTTCTTCTCTGATTGCTGTGGCTAAAACTTCCAAAACCATGTTGAATAAGAGTGGTGAGAGTGGGCAACCTTGTCTTGTTCCTGATCTTAGTGGAAATCATGTGTGTGTTTTAGATGGAAGATCGTTACCATAAACCTTTCTGTACAATGGTCAGGAAAGTCCTCTTGCAGGAAATGACACGGGAGTCAAGGTTTACATGAAGGGAAGAAGACAACCAGGGAAGATCCAGGTTAAGGGCTTTCCTGGCAGCAGGAACAGCAGGTTGAAGTTCCCTGAGTACAGAATAGTTTAGCATGTTCGTGAAACAGAAAGAAAAAGACAAGTGTGTCTGAAACTTTGGGGAGCAAGGGACAGAGTGGTCTGCAGTGACACCAAAGATGTATATTTTGTGATCACACCATGTAGGGCCTTGAGGGCCACAGTAAAGAATTTAACTTTTATTCTAAGACATTAAAAAGACTTTAGAATATTTTAAACAGCAGAGGGACAAAATCTGATTTCCACTGGTTTAAAGATCTCACTGCACAGTGTTTGGCAAATGAATTTTAAGGAGGCAAAAGTGGAAGCAAGAAGACTTAATTAAAAGTTTCCTGAGGTCATCCAAGCAAGAGGTGATGGTGCATTGGGCCAAGGTAATGGCAGAATAGATGTACAAAAGTGGAGAGAGTTAGGATTTTGTTGAAGTGATACTGCTTTTGTAGTTTTATGTATGCCCTAATTATTTTGCTTAATTTTATAAAATAAAAAGGATTTAGAAAAGTCTTCTAAAACAGAATTTCAAAATATATCAGCCATACTTCAGGAGACCCAAGTTGGAGAACAAGCTGGGAAGCCTAAGAATGATAGATCCTGAGAAGATGAAAGGGTAACCCCAGACTGTCATTTTGGGGGCTCCAAGGAACTCTTAAGAAGAGAAGAACCAGGCAATTTTTTCCAGCTGTTTCATTCTCTCCCCATCCCAACCCCTATTTTCACACTCTCATTTCAGTATGAGTAAAGGCCTGAACTTTTGTTACAGTTGCCACGCAAGGAAAAATTGAGACCCCCCTAACTGACACAGTGCTTGTGCCTGACTTACCAACATCTCACAGACAGAATTTGAAGCTTGGGGGCCCTCTTTGCTGAAACTCTGCCCACGCTTAGGTCCATGCAAAGTTGAAGGCAGTTGCAACTGGGGTTTTACCAAAGGCTGTAGAGCTCACATTATGGATTGCTACACAAAGTCACTCTCTAGTACTTCTTCCTCTCCTGAGAGCCTTCCCTTTACTATAAAGAGTGACAATACCAGGTATTTTTCCTAGCCTCCCTTGCAGCAAGATTACCAATCTCAGAGTCTTGTCTTGGTTCTTGGATTTACTTCCTAATGACCACAGGATGGCTGCCTCTGTTTCCCAACAAGAGTTTCCTACAGTCTGGATTTTGAATCCTTATGATGTCATTTAACATGGTCTTCTGATCTCTATATTTCCTATAAAATGATAGTTGTAAACCTCAACACGTATATAATCCTTGCAACAACTCAAGGAGGCAGGGCTATTAATGTCCCCATTTTACAGAGGAATAATCAGCTAAGGCATAGAAAGTTTCCGTACTAGAGGTCATGTGGTCAGGGTTTGAGTCTAAGCAGATGCTTCTAACCTCTATGCTGCACACAAAGAAATATATCAGAAAGACATTTATGCAACTCCCTTTGTTTGAACATTCTCCAGGAGCAGATAATTGGTTGGCTTGTAAGCCTAGAAATCAATTAAGTCAATTAGCAGCAGTTAGTGAGCATCTACAGCGTGTGCTAATCTAAGCTGTGGGATGCAAAGAGTGACGAGATGATGTTGAAGATTATGATAGCTGCCCTACTGAGAGCTTCCTGTGTACCAGACCCTGGGCGAGGTGCTATGAATACAGCAGTGATCATCACAGTCAAAATGAATTTTGCTATGTATCTCAGTCTTGTGAAAGGTGAACCACAGTGTAAGTGCTATAATGGGAATTGTTGAGAGCTGTGTGGTCCATCCAGTGGTCACTAGCCACATGGGGCTATTTCAATTTAAATTAATTACAATTAAATAACACTTAAAATTCAATCTGTCAGTCTTTGTAGCCACTTTTAAAATGCTCAATAACCATATGTGGCTAGCGGCTCCCTATTGGGTAGCACAGATTACAGAATGGAATCATTGCACCAAGTTCTACTGGACAGCACTGGTTAGAGAGTTGGGAAAGCACAGAGGAGAGACACTGCCCTGTCGAGACTTGGAGGTGAGGAGGGGTATGAGGAAAGGGACGCCAAAGAAAATAATATTTAAGCTGAGACTTGAAGACTGAGTAGTTTTAATCCTTACTGTACTCCTGTAAGATGTCTTATATCCCTATTTAATGAATGAGGAAATGGACTTTGAAAAGTTACAAAATTCGCCCAAAGTCTCAAGAAAAATGTGAGCGGGAACATTTGATTCCAGATCCATCTGTCTACTCAAAACACTAATGATTGAAATGCTAATAGTCTAACTAAAGGAACCCTGGGCAAAAGGATGTCTTTTAGAAGAAATGGGTGACAGCTTCACAATTTTTTTTTTAATTAATTAATTTATTTATTTATTTTTGGCTGCGCTGGGTCTTTGCTGCTGCCTGTGGCCTTTCTCTAGTTGCAGCGAGCGGGGGCTACTCTTTGTTGCGGTGTGCAGGCTTCTCATTGCAGTGGCTTCTCTTGTTGCGGAGGACGGGCTTCAGTAGTTGTGGCACGTGGGCTCAGTAGTTGTGGCTCGCGGGCTCTAGAGTGCAGGCTCAGTAGTTGTGGCGTGTGGGCTTAGTTGCTCCGCGGCGTGTGGGATCTTCCCAGAGCAGGGATCGAACCCGTTTCCCCTGCATTGGCAGGCGGATTCTTAACCACTGCGCCACCAGGGAAGTCCCAGCTTCACAAATATTGATTGAACACTTTGTGCCGTATTTCAAAGCACTTGGTAAGCACTGATGTCGTTTGGGCAGTTTACAAAAACTGGGGCCTCTCACCACAGGGAGTTTACCATCTCGCTGTGAAACGGGTGCAGAAAAGTGAGTGCTATGGGAATCACAAGTGGTGGCGATGGCTTCCTGCGAAGACTCCTTCGAAAGAGGAAGAGTCAAGGGGGTCTTGAAAGACCCATGGGATGTGATATGATATTGCTTATATGTGGAATCTTTAAAAAAAGGGTACAAATGAACTTATTTATAAAACAGAAGTAGAGTCATGGATGTAGGAAACAAACTTATGGTTACCAGGGGATAAGAGGAGCAAGGGATAAACTAGGAGATTGGGATTGACGTATACACACTATTATATATAAAACAGATAACTCATAAGAACCTGCTGTATAGCACAGGGAACTCTACTCAATTCTCTGTCATGGCCTGTATGGGAAAAGAATCTTAAAAAAAAAAAAGAAAAAAAAAAAGACCCATGGGATGTGAATAGCAGGAGCATTCCAGGATGGAGGAAAGGCTTGTAGGAAGGCTTAGGGTGGGAGTATACAAGGCCAATGCCAAGACCACAGATCATACCTCCGTCAGGTTGGAGATTTATTAAGATGAGATGACTCAGTCCTTTCTGCAGGCATGGAATTTCAATGCGAATTCTTCCTGAACTACCTTTATGGGTATGTTTATAAACAGATCAATTCAGAGGCAGGTCAAAGACATTGCTGATTTCCCCCTGATCTCTGAGAGCATCACGGATATCACAGCAGAGTCTGTCTCTTTCCAACAGGAAAGTCTTCAGGAGCATAAACACGAGAGGTTTTGGGGGTGATGCATTTTTGATTTCAGAAGCATCATGGTGCTGCCCCTGTCTCTCACACCCCTCTTCAAACCCTCAGATGGCCCCCAGCTCCAGAGAGGGAAGGACATTTAATCATAGACTACAAAATTAGTTTTGGGAATTTTAAATCAATGTACTGTTATGCACTTCACTCTATGGGAAAAATAATCCAACTAACAAAAAAATCAGAATTGACTTGTGAACAGTGCAGATACAACACATCAATGTTGTACAAACGTTTTTTATAGTAGTGTTCACTCTTCACAAACTGTCTATGTGTTCCATTTTTTTGTCTTTAATTCATGTACATCTTTTTGCACATCAATACAGTCCAAATAATATTTCCTTCTAGTGATAGTCTGTAACATAATGTCTTTAGTTGTTGACTGTTGAGTTTATTTCTTGTCACTATTAATATCAATGCAATGAATAGTTTTGAACAATTATTATTTTTTAAGTTATGTAATTTTTTTAGAATATATTCCCCAAAGTAGGATGTCTGGGACATAAGTATTAATAAGTGTATGCTTCTTGTTAGTTGCTCTCTAGAAAGACTATGCCAGTGTTCATTTGGTGTATCTGTTCCCCCAAAACCCCATCAACACTGGGTTTTGTATTAGTCCTTTGCTTTCAGTAATTTAAGGTATTTGGAGCCATGGAGAATCTCAGCCCTGTTAGCTTAGGGACTTAGCCTTTCTGCCTCAACTGCTTCATTTGAGAATGTAAATAAGACTAATTTCCTGGGTTGGGGGTTGCATGAGATAGTTCAGGAGAAGCAGCTGGCACAGGGCCTGATGCACAGTATGTAGGCAGCCAATGTCTACTCCGTGTCCCTTAACAGGGATTCAGAGGTACCTTAGAGCTCTCACTTTGCGTTTTCCCTTTATTGCTGCTGAGGTTAAGCATCTTTTTCAGGTAATTATCATTGGAATACCTATAGAATATGTAAGAACTACTGTCCCTTCCCACTCTTCTCCATCTCCTCTGTCCCACAGGATGCCCCAATCTTGAACTAGACTCTGTCATCCTCTCTTTGCCACCTGGTCCAAGATAATCACCACAGCATCCAGACTTGAAGTCCAGTGCTAACAGGATATAGCTGAGCATCCTCCTTACAAACCCAAAGTTCCAGACTCAAAGGCTCTCTGAGTTTAAAGGAAGCCACAATGGTTAATCATCCAACTTTCATTTGGATGCTTGACAGCTTCCCATCAGCATAAGTGGTCTCTTCTTAAAATTGATTAAATAATGCCTATTGGGTAAATACGATGATGAATTTAAGGTAAGGCTAGTATTTGGTCTCTCTATTCTTGGCCCCCAAGCAGCACAGTGTTCTTATACACTATGGTCAATTCTCACATAAATTTTTTATCACTTAGCCAAATTTTGAGAAACATTTAAAGTTCTGAATGTCATAATTAAACAGGGTAGGAAGCAGTCTTCTGTTGATAAAACTTAGTATTTTATTTAATTGAATTTCTCCCATGTAGTTTATGTAGCTATAAAACATCTAAGATCTACCTCCTTCTAGTTAATAGATGGTGTCTAAGATTGATAAATCAAGAAATAGAGGCTTGAGTATATTATTAAAATTATAAAAGTGGAAACTATTACAAAAATAAGAAACACAGAAATTGGGAGGCAGAAAGGAGGAGAGGATATGAGAGTTAGTAAAACCGTGTTAATTTTCTTCTCTTTCAGAGCAGAAAGTCAGATATTTTTTAATTTGATAGCTCAGTTAACAAAAGTATAACTATATTATTTAATGTTAAAATGAGAGCCACATGAAGAACAAAAAAACAGAAACTTAAAAATGGTCTTCTCTAGAACTAGAGGTTAGATGGTGAGTAGGAAGGAAAATCTTACTTTTAATTTTAGATTCTTATATTGTTTTAATTTTTTGACATCTGTATGTTATTTTTTTCCTTTTTAAAAAACTGCTTTATTGAGATTAATTTACATACCATTCCATTCACCCACTTAAAGTGTACAATTCAATGTTTTTCAGTATATTCACAGAGTTTGTACATTCATCCCTGCTATCAACTTCAGAGTGTTTTCATCATCCCCCCCAAAATCCAGTACCTATTAGCAGTCACTACCATTTCCCCAGCCCTAGGCAACCACTAATCTATTTTCTGTCTTTATAGATTTGCCCATTTTGAACATTTCATATAAATAGAATCAAACAACCTGTAGATTTTTGTATCTGGCTTTCTTTGAATTAGCATAATGTTTCAAAGTTCATCCATGTAGTAACACGTATCAGTACTCCATTCCTTTTTATTGCTGAATAATATTCCTTTATATGGATATACCACATTTTGTTTTCTGGTTTTTTTAAATTAAATTAAATTTATTTTTTTATCCAGCATGTTCTTATTAGTTATCCATTTTATACATATTAGTGTATACATGTCAATCCCAATCTCCCAATTCATCCCACCACCCCTCCCTTCCACTTTCCCCCCTTGGTGTCCATACATTTATTCTCTACATCTGTGTCTCAATTTCTGCCCTGTAAACCGGTTCATCTGTACCATTTTTCTAGGTTCCACATATATGCGTTAATATACGATATTTGTTTTTCTCTTTCTGACTTACTTCACTCTGTATGACAGTCTCTGGATTAATCCTCGTCTCTACAAATGACCCAATTTCATTCTTTTTTATGGCTGAGTACTATTCCATTGTATAATATTCCTTTATATGGATATACCACATTTTGTTTATCCATTCATCAGTTAACGGAGATTTGGATTGTTTTTACTTTTTGGCTATTGTAAATAATGCTACTATGAACATTTGTATACACGTTTTCCTGTGGATGCAAGTTTTCGTTTCTCTTGGGCATATTACTCTAGCAGTGAAATTGCTGAGTCATATGGTAACTCTATGTTTAACCTTTTGAGGAACTGTCAGACTGTTTTCCAAAGCAATTTCACCTTTTTTTATATCCCCACCAGCAGTGTATGAGAGTTCGCTTCTCCACATCTTCACCAACTCTTGTTATGATGATGTCTTTCTGATCTAGCCATCCTAGTGGGTGTGAAGTGGCATTTGGTTGTGGTTTTGATTTACATTTTCCTAATAGCTAATAATGTTGAGTATCTTTTCATGTACTTATTGGCAATTTGTATACCATCTTTGGAGAAATATCTGTTCAGCTCCTTTGCCCTGTGCACATGTTATTTTCACCTTTAAAAAACAGTATAAAATATATTAAAGCAAAGTAAGCAAATACCAAATGTTAGAGGTGATGGTCTCTGTGTGAAGAAAATTAAGTATTTCTTTTCTGCTTTTCTAATTTTTTCTAAAATTTTAAAACATGCATAATTTTTATTCATCATCAAACATTAACATTTCCCTCATTTCTTTATCTTTCTCTGATTTGAAAAAGTAGCGCAAGGAGTTTTTTTAAAAGGAGACACGATATTAACCTAAAGGCAATAATAGCTAATATTTTAGCAGATTTCCCTCCAAGATATTTTACTAGACTTTCTGTGCTTTTTGAGGTTGTTGCATACGTGCAATTTCAAATTATGCCTTTTATTCTTATCATAATATAGTAAATAATCCCCTGCATATCAAACAAAGCTCTTTAGCCATTTCTTCTGAAAGTTTCTAGAGGAAATGCCACTAAATCTTTTGGTGTACAGAATGGTCATGAGAGAGGGCTTCTGTCTTATATTTGTTGCTTTAGAATTAAGGGAAAAAATTAGGTCACACACCTAATATATACTGTCCCCAAGCTGTGGAAAACACAAACCCAGTAGAACTTGTTGAGGACATAGCCTGGTCTTTTGCTGCAGTGTGATGCTCTCTCCCCACTTCACATAGGAAAAGACAGAAAGGAGTCTCATGCAGTAGGAAGAAGCTGGGCAACTCTCCAGCTTCTTCTAACTTATATCTTCATGGTGTGGCTTTGCCTTCTGGCTTGAAGTATTTGTAAATCCCCACGGTACCACCAACTCCTGTATTTTTCCTTACAGAGTATTTGTGCTAAAAAGAACAAGTATACTTCTCTTGCTTGTCCCATCCTTTTTCTCTTTCCCTCATTATAACTCTTTCTTCTGAAATCACTCATGCCATCAGGACAGGCTGACTGCAGATAGAGCTATGACTTACGTTTCTTTTCATCTTTTTTTTTCCTCCCAAAGGCTCCAGAGTTTGCAGTTGCAGCCACTTCAAAAGCTGATTGCACAGATTCCATTTTCTCCCATGACGATGGAATCAGTAGCCCTCGCCTTGTGGCAAGGGTTCCAGAAAGACAATTTTTAATACACTTGCTTCAAGTGTTCAATTTTCTGTAACAATATAGGCTGCTGACTCTTTATGTTCCCATGTATGTCCACAGACACTTCCAAGATAGCAATGCCATCCCTAACTACACACATACAACAGGCTGCTTCTCATCTAAAAATGCAGGGAAAACACCGGGATACAAGCATAGGAGAATAAATCTGACTACCAAAGACTCCCCCCAGGCCTCCAATCACAGCTGTGCAAGAATAAACTTAAGATGAATGATTCATCTTTAATTCAGCACATTGGGAAGAAAATATAGCGCTAACACCCATGCTCTCCTCTTCTTCCTGAGCACAGCACTTAGACATATCTTTCCAGGCTTCATACTGGTGGGTGGGGCCCTGGACCAAGTTCTGCCCAGTGGAATGTGGGTGGATGTGATATTCACCACTTCCATACCTGGCATCTTAAATCCTTTACTCACTCTCCCAATTCAGCAGGGATTTTGGAGGCCACTTGTTGAAGATAATGGTGCCACAAGATGGAAGGACCCAGCGTCCCTGAATGGCTGCAGGAAGCCAACCCCACCACCAAACCATGTTGAACAGAGTCATGAACAAGCAATGAACCTTTATTATATTAGTCCGCCTTAACTGGGGATTGGGGATTTTATCTTTCATCATTTGCACACCCTGATTGACACATTTGCTTTTTCTATCTCCTACCCCAGCAAAATATTCTAGGTTTCTGTGATAGCTTGTAGGCTATATGTTTTAAAAGTGGTCAAAGTAAGGGCTCCATTTTGCTAACAAAGCATTCAAATTCAAATATTACCAAGAGGAGAAGCTTGCTGGTCAGGTTCTGCCTAAATGGTTCCAAGTCCAAGAAAGTTCCTAAATTTTTTGAGAAATAAAAGCAAAAATCAACACTGTCTTCCTGGTTCATTCACATGGTGAGGTGTCACAGAAGACTTGAGAAATCTTAGTGGGGGCTTCATTGGTTGACTGAAGTTAACATTCGCTTCTCTTCACCAAGTATCTATTGTGTCATCAGCATAATTCACACCATCTCCCTTCAGACAGCAAGGCTGAGAAACTCCAAGTCTTGGCCCTGGAACCTGCCCCTCCACAAAGGATGGGAGCTAATCTTGCTCATTGTAAGCACCTGGACCCTTCCTGAAATGGCTGCAGGAAAGCGTCAGTTAAACCAAGGACATCTTGGGTGGGCAGGCATTGCTGCTATTTAGGAAGCTCAAGTGTCTTTGTTGAATTCATTACCTTTTCTTCTTTTTCAGCCTTGTAGATTCCATTATTTCTTGGTATTGTTTCTAGACCTATCACTCTTTTATTGTGACCCATTTAATGTCAAATGTGCTCACTATTGATGAGAAACTGTTTTAGTATTTCAATGAGGTAGAACACAAACTGAGCATTTCACATTTTAGGGCAAATGAGGCTTTGGCATGAAAAACCTATGCTTAGTCACGAAGAGTCCAGGGCCCATTCTGCTGACCACCTCCTGATCCAGGGATAAGATGGCAGCCCTAGGTTTTGTTCCTGGCTCTATGGCTGGGTTTCGTGACCTTAGATTATTTCGACACACTGTTTCTCAGGGTATAACAATTGCAATAGATTTTGCGAAGTTTTGAGGATCCCTGCTGATTCATTTCTGCCTCCTTTCTCTACTTAAAGCTTTTAAATTAGCCCCTCCAACCAAAAAGGGGTTTCTTTCTCTCTTATGAAGACCTTGACTTTCAGCTTCTTTAAAACCCAAGTTCAGACTTGATATACAAAATGTGTGTATAAATTTTACATGCCTTTAGGATGCTGTCTTAAATGCCGCTTGGTTCTCTGTGTCATCCTACCAATTCTCTATTTTTTCTTCTTTCTTCCCTTCATTCTGATATTCTCTTGTTTCTTGTTCAGTCTTTGAATCAAACACTTAAGTTTACGTTGTTTTTGTAACTTCTGGGCAAGGTGAACATTCATCTAGAAAAGGTAGGCATGTGCGTCTGTTTGTAACAAGAAAAGACCATTGAAGAGAAAAGGAGTAACTGAACTCAACAGAAAACAGGTTGCACAGGCCAACAGAAATTAGAAGTTGTATGGCATATGCATTTTTTAAATGTAAAAACATCAAAACGTTTTTAATCTTAGAATTCCCCTACCTTAGCACAAGCACTTTAATATTTAATTGTTTTCTTTCAGGAGTTGTTCATGTGCATCTTTTTCCACACAATTGTAATCTCAATGCATATAATTTTGTATTCTGGTATAAATTTGTTATGGAAATCTTTCTTAACTCTTTTTCATATTTCTTAGGTAAGTTACCAGGTATTTGGGGAAACATTTTTAGGGTCAGACCTGAATGCCTGCTAACACTGGGCCTCCAGTTTTCATACTGTTTCTGGCTAACAGATGTAAAACATCAGCTGGTCTTGAGAGCTAGGATGATACCAACCTCTGGGTAAAGAGTAATGAGTTAAATAGATAGGGCTTGTAGCTGGTAGA
The DNA here is from genome assembly GCF_949752795.1 of Hyperoodon ampullatus. Lineage (NCBI taxonomy): Eukaryota > Metazoa > Chordata > Mammalia > Artiodactyla > Ziphiidae > Hyperoodon > Hyperoodon ampullatus. The sequence continues at coordinate 75,968,099 of NC_136919.1, forward strand.
GTTGCATGTTTTCTAATTAAAAACAAACAAACAAACAAAAAACCTTAGGGAAAAGTACTGAGGTGCTGGGAATTGCTTGAGAAGGGTTGAGACACATGTGTACCCCTTCTAAAGGGTTCTGAGTCCTTAATATTCAGCCCCCTCCAAGGCTTGCCACTGTATGTATTGCAGAAGCATCTAAGGATCGTAGACTGTCAGGCTTGTGACCTTTCAGAGCATCTCATGATACAGACATGAATCTGAATCCAAGAAATATGAAGCCAAGAGAGAATGCAGACTTCACTGTTGCAGGGACAGTCCTAAGCAGGCCTAGGACTCCTAGTTCAGTGCTATAGGGTTAAGGAAGAAAGGATGCAGCAGGAAAAGAAAGCATAGCTAGAGGAAAGGAAGATGGTACAGGGAGAAAGAAGAGATGGAAGGGAATTGGGGGTGAGGTTCTCAAGTCTTTGCTAATTTTAAGAGCAAACCTGAAATTAGAGAGCATAAGGTCCCCTGGGTAAACACACCCTCTGAAATGAGCATCTCAAGTTATATAGGGGAGTCAGCTAAGCATTTAACTTTTCTTATCTGCTTAGAAATCAAATTTCTAGAAAGTGAAGACAAGACAGTGTTATGAAAGATGATCCTTGAGGAGTCATGATGGATGCATCCTCTACTTTACTGCTTGATGTCCATGGAGGCAATGCATGCCTTACATGTGGCATCTTGAGAATTTTTGCTTGAAAAATAATTAACAGATGAACTGCTAAAAGTACCCATGGTTGACCAATGTGCCCCAGATTCCCTGTGGCAACTCCTTTTTAGATATTTATTGGACTTCAGTTTGCCCTTGAGACATCACCAAAGAAAAGTTAAATAGGCATTAGCAATATAGAGAAACTCAACCTCCCTCATTTCGTAGAAAGGTCCAGAAAGGACTTGTAACTAGTCCAAAGTTCCATAGCTTAAAAGAACAACCACTCCAAAACTTAGGAGGTGAGGTAGTCTCCCCAAAATGGCTGTGATAAGGCCCTTTAATTCCTGTACATACATGCTGCCCCTCAAATCAAAAGTTAGAGTCTATTTCCTCTCCTCTTGAATTTGGTTGGTCTTGTGACTGCTTTGACCAATAGAATGAAGTGGAAGTAATGTTCTAGAACCTCCCAGCTCAGTTCTTAAGAGGACTGGCAGTTTCCAGTTCCTCCCTCTGAGAAGCTAGCTGCCATGCAAGAAGTCTGACAAGGCTGAAAGGACCATATGGCATGAGGAAGTCCAAGCTAACCACGTGGAAAGAGGAAGGTCGGGGGAGGCAGATGGAGGTAACTGATGTGTGAGTGAAGCCTTCTCAGACCTTCCCCTTTGGTCCAGTTGCCAGCGGCCACCTAAATGCAGTCAATTGAGTGACACTAGCCAATGCCTAGCAGAGCCCAGTTGACTCACAGACTCATGAGAAATAGGAAATGGTGGTTGTTTTTGGCTACGAGTTTTGGGGTGGTGTGTTACGCAGCAATAGATAATTAATTGAAGCCGTGACTTAAAACAGCAACCATGTAATATTTCTCATGAATCTATGAGCTGGGTGGGAGGTTTGGCTGACCTGGACCAAGCCTGGCAGATCTCAATTGAACTTGTTTGTACCTCTGCAGTCAACTGAGGGCTGGCTGGTCAAGGATGACCTCAGCTGCAATGACTCAGCTCTGTTCCACAGGGTCTTTCATCCTCCAGGGGCTTGTTCTCCTGGTGATGGCAGAATTCTAAGAACAGAAACAGAAATGCACACAATTTTTTAAAAATAGACTTTATGCTTTAGAGCACTTTTTGGTTCACAGCAAAATTGAGGGGAAGGTACACAGATTTCTCATACACCTCCTGCCCCAGCACATGCACAGCCTCCCCGTTATGGACATCCCCCACCTGAGGGCACATTTGCTACACCTGATGAACCTACACTGACACCATCATTATCACCACAGACCACGATTTACATTAGGGTTCACTCTTGATGTACATTTTAAGGTTTCGGACAAATGTATAATGACATGTCTTCATCATTATAGTATTGTACACGATTTACATTAGGGTTCACTCTTGATGTACATTTTAAGGTTTCGGACAAATGTATAATGACATGTCTTCATCATTATAGTATTGTACACGATTTACATTAGGGTTCACTCTTGATGTACATTTTAAGGTTTCGGACAAATGTATAATGACATGTCTTCATCATTATAGTATTGTACACGATTTACATTAGGGTTCACTCTTGATGTACATTTTAAGGTTTCGGACAAATGTATAATGACATGTCTTCATCATTATTGTACACGATTTACATTAGGGTTCACTCTTGATGTACATTTTAAGGTTTCGGACAAATGTATAATGACATGTCTTCATCATTATAGTATTGTACAGAGTAGTTTCACTGCCCTAAAAATACTCTGTGCTCTGCCTATTCATCTCTCTCCCCCCAACTCTTAACAGCCACTGATCTTTGTACTGTCTCCATAGTTTTGCCTTTTCCAGAATATCATATAGTTGGAATCATACCATATGCAGCCTTTTCAGATTGGCTTTTTTCACTTAGTAATATGCATTTAAGTTTCTTCCATGTGTTTTCATGGCTTGATAGCTCTTTTTTGTTTGTTTGCTTTTTTGTTTTTAGCACTGAATAGTATTCCGTTTTACCACAACTTAACTATTCACCTACTGAAGGACATCTTGGTTGCTTCCAAGTTTTGGCAATTATGAATAAAGCTGCTATAAACATCCACATGCAGGTTTTTGTATGGACATAAATTTTCAGCTACTTAGGGTATATACTAAGGAGGATGATTGCCAAATCACCTGGTAAGAGTATGTTTAGTTTCGTAAGAAACTGAAAAACTATTGTTCAAAATGGCCATTGCATTTTGCATTCCCTCCAGCAATGAATAAGAGTTCCTTTTACTCCACATCCTCGCCAGCATTTGGTGTTGTCAGTGTTCTGGATTTTGGAAAAGTTAATAGATGTGTAGTGGTATTTCTTTGTTGCACAAACATTTTTCAAACCTTCGTTTACATCAAGTCTGCTATTGTTCCACTGACCAAAGTAAATCATGTGGGTGAGCACAGAGTGGGAGGAGACTACAAAGTTAGAAGGAAAGGACCTGGATAAAGGGAGGTCATTAACTGGAGCCATTAATGCTAGCAAATCTACCATAAGTGCTAGCAAATCTACCATAAGAAATCTATGCATGTTTCTCATAGGGGAGTATTACATAGCATTATTAAGATTTTGGACTAAGATCTGAAATCAACTGGAGAAATTATACTCGAAATCAAGTAAAACAATTAGATAAGCATTATCTGATTTTTAAATATTTCCAGATTTTATGGCCAAGCCACTATTGCTAATGGTAGTGATAGTGTTTTATTTCCAATAGAAGGTGACTTTCCCAAATTGCTGTTGATAGATTTCGAGATAGAATCAAGGAGAAATATCAGGTCTCATGGTATGTGGTCCCTTGTTCCATTAATTAATTTACAGTAATGATGATCTTAAGGCTCTTGGTATATTTCCTTAAAATCCTGTTTAATAGAGTTAGCTCTCTAAATAGCCAGTGGGGAGTCTGCTTTGTGACTTCTTTCTGGAAACTGAAGCCTGTTGGCATCTGTGCTTTACAGAAGGGAATCAAACTGGCTCTTAATGGAAAAGGGGGAGTGTGTATACACGTGTATGCATCCATTTGTATGTAGCATGTCTGACCACCTCTGATCCACTGTGTTTTAAGTTTGGTTTTACCTGTTTTCACCTCCTCTGCATTCCCAGGAAATATTGAGAACTGACTTTGCATTTTCACTTATCACTACCTCTGTGGGAAGCAGATTTGTTTTCTACTCCTTGGATTTCAGAGCAAACGTCTGAGAAGCAGAGAAGAGACTGGGATTACCATCCCCAGATCCCAGGCAGTCTGCTACTTACAGCAGTGTGCTGCTGCCCTCTGCACAGTGATTCACACCAGGCAGATGAAGCGTTCTTTGATGTTTCTCTTTCCTCCACCCGTCTCTCTTTAGACCCCAAATTGAACTTTGTTAGTCCAGTGTTCCTGGGAGTCATGAAACCTATGTTCTCGCCCTTTGGTCACTTAATGTCTTTGGGTCTCAGTTTTTACTTCTGTAAAGTGAGCATGCTGGACTAGACTTGTGTTCTTGCTCTGAGCTTTGAAGAGCCTAGGATGCTAAGATAAAACCAGACACGAGTCACAGGGTCCTATACAAGCGATGCCAAAAAAAAAAAAAAAAAAAAAAAAAACCCAAACAAACAAACAAAAAAAGTGATGCCCTAAAACTCCCAGTGATGGCTAGACACATCTGGAAGAAGTATGCTGGAAAAACAGTCTAACAGATATGTGTTACCAAGGAATTATTTCACTCCATTCTGAGCTGATGTGGTGGGAGGTGGGAAGTAAAAAGGATTTCAAAACTGAAAAAGAGGGTTTTCACTTGCTGAGAACGAACGGAGTATCCTTTCAAACAAATTCATTTTGGCTTGCCAAGCCGGTGGTATCTGAGGATAAGGACTATGAAATGTTGGCTTTTTTCGGACAGAATGTATCCCACATTTCCCATGAGTGTGTTCGTTTGTTTTTTAAATAAGGGTAAGGTGGAAGGAAGGGGTGAGAGTGAGAAATACCACTTGCTTTGATTCAGCTGGGAGAGATCCGCTCCCTTTTCGGTTCCAATTAAGGACATTTAGCTTCCATGATAGCATCCCCCCCCCCACCCCGCAAAAGAGTCCTTTAGACCTGGCCCGTGCCCTCTCCGCAGCTAGGCTGACGTCAGGTGAGATTACCAGGGCCCCACGCTCGAACCCCCATCACCGCCTATCCGTGCTTAACGTCCCTCCAGCCTTCTCTCTCCCAAGACCCCTCGCCTACCCACTTCTACCTGTTTGGTAGGTCTTACTTCCTGGGAACACCTGCTGTCCTCAGACTAGCTTGTCCCTTCCTGGTAAAGGGGACACCTGTGCTTAAGTGCGGCTTCGGCACAAGCAGAGTTCCAGAGGGCAGGCGACCAGGTGTTGCTGAGGAGGCGGGGAGCCCTATCCTAACAGCCCTGTTTTCCGGGGCTACAAGACTTTGAGCACCGCCGGAAAGCCCTTGGCTAGCCCTGGAGCCTTAAAGGAACCGGCCAGATCGAGGGGCCCGCCCCAGCCCCGCTCTCCGTCTTAGGCATTCGGCGGCGGGACGGAGCGCCTTATCCCCGAGTATCGACTCGGACGCCCAGTCCGACTGCAGCGGAGGCTCCCGCCGCCTCAGCTGCAAACCCTTCTGCCTTCCCTGCAGGGCGTGCGGGGATGGAGCGAGGGGGTGGAGAGAAAAGGGGAAGAGCCTGGGCGGCCGGCGGGCGGGGCCTGCAGCCTCCCGGAGCCGCGGCCGCCGCCGCGCAGCCCGCTCGGTCTCCGCGCCTCGCTCTCTGCACCGGGACCCGCGCCCGAGCCCGGGGACGCCCTGCTCCTCGGCCCCCGACCCCGAAGGCACCGCGGCCAGAGCGCGCCCGGCTGTGGAGCCGCTCGGAGCGGCTGGGGCTTTGGCGGCCGCTCGCGGCTCAGTCTGGCCGGAGGACCGGCGGGGAAGGAAGGGGAAAGCGGGGACACACACCCGCCGCGGCGCGCGCGCATTGCACACTCGCAGCCGCGCGCCCCCGCCGAGGCGCGTCGGGGGCGAGTTTGGCCCCGTGGCTCGGGCCCCGGCACCTGCCCGCTCCTCGAGCTGCGCCCCGGCCCCGCCCCGCCAATCCTCCGCCCCTCCCGCTCCTCGCCTGCACTGCTCTCCTTTCGCCCGGGGGAAGCGACAACGTCCCGATAACTTGCAGACTGTGGCGCAACTGGTCTCGACACCGGAGGCGCCCGAATGCTGTCCGGGTGAGGTAAGTTTCCTGCGCGTCCCCGGCCCCTCCTCCCGCGACCCTCTTTCTGGGCTCGAGCTTGGGGGCTCTGAGTCTCGGATGAATCCTGGAGGTCTCTCGACGCTCTCACTTTGTCCGCCTTGTGCTGGAGGTAGGGTGTAGGGGGTGCGCGTGGCCACCGAAGCGGGACCTTCATTCCCCCGGGCCACGGCTGCGCGCTCCCCGCGGGCACCCACCCGCTCACCACCCGGATCCCCGGAGCCGCAGTGACACTCGGGGACCACTCTGGGTTCACTTAAGCAGGAGCCCCCTCCCCTTTAATAGGAGCCAGCTGAGTTTGGCTGCAGAAAGAGAGATCTCCCACCACCCTTCCCCGGTATTAAACAGCGGAGAACTTGTTAGGCGCCCCTGGGATCTCAAGAGGGGCTTGCGAGTCAGTGTTTGGTCATTTTTGGCGCCGGAGCCGGGTTGAACAGGTGCGGTATGGTTCCAGCCTAAATGCAGCAACCGACTTCTGCATTTCCCCTGCTTCTCTCCCCTAGCCCCGTCAACATGACGCTTCAGCAGCTGGGGAGGGGGGTGGGAGTGTGGGGCACCGGAGAGGGAGAATGCCGGGGTTTGATTTGCCACACCGGTGCCAGGAGTCACCAAAACAGCAGACAACAAATGTCTGCTTATCGTTCATCTATGCAGATGAGCCTGTTGTCAGTTCTTACCAACCCCCCACCCCCGGCTCACTTGTCCCTGGTGCCCAGCGTGGTTGGATAGAAACCTGTTCCAGAGAAGTTGTTTGGATAGGCTGATGAATTCTTTCTTCTGATCAACTGAAATCAGGGTTCTCAGCAAGGAAATGCTAGTTACTCTGATGCCTTGTTAAAGGCAGCGTATTGCAGACCCAAAATACCGGCCCCCGCCCTTACTATTTTTCTGTGACATTCTCAGCCTGCCAGAGGCCCTAGCTCTAAGGTGAATGACTCTTGAGGGACCGGTTGGGCCTAAGAATGTGTTAGTCTCCTGCAAAGAAGCAGCAGTCTCCCCATCAATACTACTGAGCGTGGGTTTGGGTAACCCTTGTTGCCCCTCCCGTGAAAAGCATCCACCCAGACTTCTGTCTCATTCTATGTGAAGGCTGAAGTGTTCTGCAGTTGTTAGGAGTGGAGAAAAGCCAAAGGGTTGGATTCATTACCCCTCTAACGTGATGAAGTAGAATAGTGTTCATGGAAGCTTTTGTCAGAGCGTTTCCAGTCCAAAGGAGGCCCTAGAAAAAAACCTTTCTTGGTCAAGTCCATGCCAGTGGGAAGTTGAGTAAGCAGTAAACATGATCTCTGAGCTGAGGGAAATGGTGCGTTCTTTGGAGACTTAGGAAGACTGATGAGAAAGCTGGTAAGTCTGAGACTGAATGCATAGTGATGTCTTAGTTGAGGAGGAAAACTGTTAAAAAATGAATAATAAAACCATGTTACATTTTTGTCCAAATTAAGACTAGAGGGATTTGGTAATAATACCTTACGTTTGCATCAATGCCTTGCTATTTGTAATTGCTTTTTAGTACTCTCTGAAAAGCATTTAATTCTGTCCATTTCTGAGGGAGGCAGGGCAAAGATTATTAACCACATATTCACAGGAGGAATCTGAGGCTCACAGGTTCAATGACTTATCAAGGTAACAAGTGGCTGGAATTAGAGTTGAAGCCGGGTTTCACCACCATTTCAGGTGGTGAAATCACCACCACCACCACTATCATCACCCAGTGTTAGTTCTGTACTTATATAAGGTTTTTACAATGGCCAGACTTCTGCATTTATTGTGGTCTGTACTGTCTTACTGTGAATTACTGTTCACATTTCAACAGATGAGGAAACCGAGGTTTAGACAAGTGATTAGAGTTTTCTATAGTATCATGTCTAGTAGCTTACAGGACTAGAACTCAGAGCTTCTGATGTCTAGTCCTTTGCTTTGTGGATTATGCCGTTGTTCCACTTGTGATAGCAATGAGGACACATCATGGGATACAATACATGCAATTCACCAGAGACTGTTAAGCATGCCTGCTGGTGACCTGGGTTCTAGTTCTGGCACTATATTTGGCTGTATAACCTGGACCAAATTCTACCACCTTTGAGCCTCAAGTCTCCCACATATAAAACAAGAGGTTTGTATTATTTTTCTCTTTCTAGTTTTAGCATTCTATAATGCTTATCAATATATTTGTAATCCAGTGGTATCATTTTTCTCTAGGGGAAAGAGAAATCTTCACCCTGTATTAACTAGAGGATTTAGCTAATAACCTATTCCACCTGTATTCTAATTTGCTAATAACCTATTCCACCTGTATTCTAATTTACTCCCCGTTCCTCTTCATCGCATACCACTTAATGAAGGGAAAGAAAATTCCAAGTGCACTTTAGCTTAGCATCTGTATTATTTAGTATTATTTTTTGATTTGGAAATATTCTCAGGGGCTGAACTACTCTAAAATAAATGTCAAGATTCACCTGAATATTCCAGACAGTCAACTCATACCTTTGTTTATTTATTTTTTTGGCTTTGGGGTTTGCATATAGTAAGTATTTAATGAAGAGTTGCTGAGTGAAGGAGGGAATGAAATCACTCATAAGGAAAACACATGCTGTAAAACATAGAAAGCATCTTATCATGTAAATTCCCAGCATCTGCTGACCCATAAGGTAATTTACGTACAAGAGGTATGCCTCCTGAAGCTGGCAGGTGCAGGTGCCCATTGTGTCTCTCCTTCCTGAATACATCATATAAAGAAGAGTTTTTATTTCTCCGTGTAGACAGTAGACTCACATCATCTATGTCATGCTCTTTTGCTTGCCTCACCCTGCCCCTTTAGTTGTTAGCAATGTGTAACTGGCTGAAATATACGTTCCTAGAAATTGACTTGTGCCATTTTCTGAAAGAGTATGTCTTGAGATGAAGAAACCAACCACTCTTATATTTGGGTAAATTTCAGCAGGTGCTAATACTGGCTCGTGGTTTCAGAGGGGGAACCTAATTAACAAAACCAACCTAGTTTCTGTTCCCTTTAAGAATCCTCTTCTCTTTCCACCCCTTCGTCCTATATGCACAAAAGTAGTGTTTTTACTTTTAGAAGTATGATGACAAATAATTAGAATGGGTCTTAAATATTATTAACAGATTCAGCCATTGGGGATTGAGGTAGATTTCTTTCTGATAAAGAATTAGTATATTAACTAGTTCAGAAACTCACACCTTTTATGGGTAAGACAGCTGAGGCTTGGAGAGGTGAATTGACTTGCTCATGGTCGAACAGATAGATGTTTAGCGACCAGGGCTAACGTGGAATTCTTAAGAAGGTTCTTACTCAAGGTTTTGCTAGGGGTTCTATGGTGAAAGTGAATTTTTGACTTCTAGAAATCATAGAGGTTAACAGAAAATTTCTGTTTACTAGTAATTAATGAGTTGTTTTTTTTTTTGCGGTACACGGGCCTCTCACTGTTGTGGCCTCTCCCGTTGCGGAGCACAGACTCCGGACACGCAGGCTCAGCGGCCATGGCTCACGGGCCCAGCCGCTCCGCAGCATGTGGGATCTTCCCGGACTGGGGCACGAACCCGCGTCCCCTGCATCCGCAGGCGGACTCTCAACCACTGCACCACCAGAGAAGCCCGAGTTGTCACATTTTAACATTGTTTAGTATTTATATTTTTATATCTTCTTGTCCAAGCAGATAATTAAGGAGACAATGTCCATTTTCATCCATTCACTGTGACTCTCTTGGCTTATATATGTCCCTGGACTCAGAATTAATACTTTGCTCCAACCAGTGCTTGGGCAGAGAGAACTATTTGAATAGAAATACAAATGTATGGTGGTTTTCCAGGCTTCTCTTCCTGGTTAATAAAGCCAGAAGCCAAAGGTGGCCTTGTCATACATTGGTAAAGTCATAAATATGTATACATTTAATTTGCATTTTCATTTTACTTGTACTTCTGTTAAACGGGGAATCAAAACATTTAATATCCTGGAAAAATAATTTTTTTCCTGTGGCTGGAGCCTTCATTAGTTACTCTGTAAAACATCAAGCCTGAAATGTATTTGTTGCAGAAACATGTTCTCTTTATATCAAGTACATTAACTGGGGTTGGAAGGAGTCCTTTTATTTTTTTTTTTCAGAAGCTGCCCAGTTAGAACTGGGCATTATGCAGCTCAGCTGTTCATTTGTGGACTTATCTATGGCAGTTCTTCTAAATGCCAGGGAAATCGGGGAGGGAGGAAACCCAGCCTTTTGTTTTATTTAGTATTTTTCTTTTTTTAAATAAATGTTAAACTTAATCTCTTTTTTTTTTTGCGGTATGCGGGCCTCTCACTGCTGTGGCCTCTCCCGTTGCGGAGCACAGGCTCCGGACGCGCAGGCTCAGCAGCCATGGCTCACGGGCCCAGACGCTCCGTGGCATGTGGGATCTTCCTGGACCGGGGCACGAACCCGTGTCCCCTGCATGGGTAGGTGGACTCTCAACCACTGTGCCACCAGGGGAGCCCTAAACTTAATCTCTTGATGACATTTTTGAAGTACTGTGTAGTCAAAATTGGCTGCCATTGATGAAGCATTTTATTCAGTCAGGTTCCTTTCAGTATAAAAGATTAGGGCAGGGAAACCAGGCTTGGTTTTGTGTATTCCATTCTCAATTGCATCTACTAACTTCATCAGAGGTGTATAAGGAGATGACATAGGAAAACACAGGAATCCCACTCAAATTAGGTTACTCTTGGGAAGATTTGAAACATAATAATTGGGATGTTGTTACATGTCTAGTCAACTGGCATTTCCTTGGTATTAGCATTTTAAGTTAAAACAAACCCCTGTTTAAAAGGACAACTCCATGAAGTGTGTATTCTTCTTGTAGAAAGTCTTCTGTGTTGTTTATGGGATGAATTAAAAATAGGTGTGCAGTATGTCTGTGGGAGTTGACATATGGGTGAACAAGTTCTTGAGACCTGTTTCTCTCAGAGTTTTAGAAAGTCAATTATAAAATTGAGTATTGTATTGAACTATACAGCATTGTGTGTGCAGTATTGCTCCCACTAAAAATGGGCTTGTGTGTCTTTCAGTAGAGGTTCTTCAGGCAAGGGTTGGGCTTGCAAGCCCTGGAGGCCTAGAAAGTATAATTACCTGGAGTTGGAACTAAAATCCCAGGACTAAAGACACAGGACTGTAGAATATTCCTCTCTTTTGTAGGAGAAAGGTGATATCTAAGACTTTGCCATCCAGTAATGCTGAGCAAGGGGTTTAGGAGGAAGTTATAGTTAGCCATAAAAATGTTTCTTTGCTTCATAGACTGGCACAGGAAATGCAATAGATTCTACTTATTGGTTAGTGGGTTTTCTTTTTTTTTGCTTAAGTATAGTTGATTTACAGTGTTGTGTTAATTTCTGCTCTACAGCAGTTATATATTCTTTAAAAAATTCTTTTCCATTATGGTTTATTAGAGGATAGTATAGTTCCCTGTGCTGTACAGTAGGACCTTATTGTTTATCCAGGGTTTATCCAGGATTTTGCCCATCATAATCATCTCTTGATCATTTGGTCATGACATTTGTTGATAAAGTAAGGAAACAAAACAAAAGCAATAAAAAGAAGCAAAACTGTGACCAGCTTGAGGAAGCGGTAAGTGCATGATAGGTGTTTAGCTAATATTTGTCAGTGGGAAAGGTTAGGCATCATGTTTTATCTTTGTATTCTTGGAATTTAGCACTTTGCATGGGAAATGGTGGGGATTTAATAAATGTACTGAACAATTTATGAATTTACATGATATCATTCTTCAAAACCTTGGAATGTTTTATAATCATTCTGATTTTATTATTTTCCAGACCATTTTAGAAATGTCAGGCAGGCTGATAAACACTAGTTGCAATAGTTTATAGTGGTCCTTCTTTTTACATCATAAATGGTATTTATTCACCAGACCTCCAACTTTTTTTAACCAATATGCCTAGGAATGATTTTTTTTTCTCTTCCTTAACAGAAATAATAATATAAGTATGAAATGTATTATTCTTTTTACTTTTTATAAGTATCAGATAAACATATTTTTAAAGCTCCCAGGGTGGCTTAAGGGTGAATTTGGCTCAAGGTACACAGACAAGAATGGACTTTAAGCTTCTCTAAGTTAATCAGTTTAAACATCACCTCCCCTAGGGGCTTTCTCTGATCATCTAACCTAAAGGGGACTTTCTCCGTATGTTTTCTTCACCTATCACAGTGGATACTTATACATTTATGCATTTTTGTTTATTTTTATCACCTCTACTCAAATTCACAGTCAATTTATAAGCTCCTTGAGGGCAGAGGTCATGGTTCGTTAACACTGTTTTTCAAGAAAGTGCTTGACATATAGTAGGTGCCCAGTAAACATGTAAATGAATGAATGACTAGGTCCCATCCATCCTGTCAGGATGAATTGAGCCACCACTGAGGTCACTCAAGCCAAGCAGGTTGAGCTGTGAAGACAGTTCTTAAAGGCTGGCTATGGCAGGTCCATGAGAAGGACAGCTAGGTCTTCCAGAAGGAGGAAACAGTGCTTGTTCAGGTGAATAGGTTCTGGCATGAGTATGAAGTAGTATCTCTAAAGAGTTCTCACATTTTATTTACTCAAAAATGAATAGCAGAGAACAGATAAGTAGAAATTATGAAGCATAAGACAAAATGTTCCAAAACTATAAAATAAGGTCTGAAAGTACCTAAATCCCAAACATATGTAATTCCTAATTAAGACACCTTACTGATAGTATACAAGGCAACATCCTATGACACTCCAGGTAAAAACTTCCCAAGCTCAGCTGGTTTTTCTTTAAATGTTAGAAACATCAATAGCCCCGTCTCAGGGAAGAAGCCAGGACAGTGGTTCTCAGGTGTGGCCCCTCGACCATCAGCATCACCTGAGAACTTGTTAGAAATGCAAATTCTCATACTGTTCCCCAGGCCAGCTGAATCAGAAACTCTGGGGATGGGGGTTTAGCAATCTGGCAACAGGTGATTCTGATGCACACTCAAGATTGGCAGAAAATGTTAAATCCATTGCTCAAAATCTATGCCTCCTGAGGTGCTTGGTATTCCCAAGTGAATTTCAGGATACATGGAGAGGGTGCCATCTGCCTGCTCCACTAGAAATACCAGAGGAGAAACAAAGCCAGTCTTTGCTTTTCTCACATCCTTGTGGATCACAAGAAAACAATTTCATATGACTGGATTGGGTGTCTAGGACTTTAGATAGTACAAAAAAGCTCTGGGTAGTCATTGGCCCTGCCAAGTGATGGTTACTCCCAAGGCTGGGAGATGTGGCTGAAGAGGGGTAAGACATGCTCCATGCATAGCTTATGTTTGGGTGTTGCTTCAGTAGGACCCCAGGTGGAGGAATGATTTCGGGAGCTAGTGGTTGTCTAGGAAACTGTGGTTTACTGACAATTCTGAATATTTCAGGTCAGTTCATCATACTAGATACTGATGGACCCCTTGGCCAGGACAGTACCAGGTGCCATGGGGTATACAAAAAAGTACAAACATGGCTCTGGCTCCACTGTGCTGAGAACTTGCTGTGTTCCAGGCACTTCTCAAGTGCTATTTCTTTCATCTCCACCATGCTTCTGACAGTGGGCTGCAGCATCCTTGCTGATAGAGGAGGAAATGGAAACCTAATCAGGCAGGTACACGCTCATGGGCACAGAGCCACTAAGGCAAGGTTCCATCTCTGGCTTTTCTGATTTTAAAGCCCACATTCTTTTCTCTGCTTCATGCAGTTGTGCCTCGAAATGTAGTTTTGGTACAAGAGTTTAAAAAAGGAGGACACAAGTGAGTCTAAAATTTGTATCTCCAACCTAGGCCTCTCTGTGAGCTCTAGATTACATAATTGACATTGCACCTGGATATCTCAAAGGCACCTCAAGTTTTTCATGTCCAAGACCAGAATCCTGATTTTCTCTTCATACCTCATCCTCTTGCAAGGTTGCTTAGCTCTGTGATGGGCACAACTAGCCACTATCTTGCACAAGGCAGAAACTTGGCAGCCATCCTTGTCCCCGTCCTTTTCATCCACCACATCTAACCCATCACCCATTTCTATGGATTTTGCTTGCTTAATAGCTTCTCCATCCGTCTGCTTCTCATTGTTTCTGCTGATTCTGTCCTAGTCCAGCTTCTCATCTCTCTGCTGGATTCTAGCCATCGCCTCCCTGGGCTCCTGAGTCCAGCCTGGCTCTTCTCTAATCCATCCATCATCCATACTGCAGCCAGAGCAACTGAAATGGCTGGAGAGGACCCTAGACTTGGCTGGCTGGATCCTTACCTCTCACATCCAGCCAGGCCCTCCAGGAAGCAGACACGTTTTGGTCCCTGAACTCTTGCACAGGTTTGAGGACTTGCTCTTCTAAACAGCATCCTACTCTGATGCTTTTGCTCCCTGGAATGTGGTCAGGCCACGGTCATAACTATAGTCGGCTGCTCTTAAAGCCACAGGATGAAGACTCCAGTGTGATCCTAGGGACCGCCCAACCTACACCGAATACCAAGATTTTAGAGTGGTCTGGAATCCCGAGGTGCACTCTTATTCTAACAGGAACCAGAGACTGCTATTTAGATAAGAGAAAAGCAGTTGTTGAGTAAGGAGTTAGTTGGAGGCCAAAAGCATTATCTTTGATGTTCTAGGTATTTTTAAGATGAATACGAGGCAGGATTGTAGGATCCTGCAGAAACTAGTGAAAAGAAATTAGCCTAAGCTAAGCTTGCATTTAATCTTTGCACGTGGCTTTTTCAGTTACTCGGTGTCCCTTGACTGTAAATAATTGAGAAGTACCAAACTGTCTTAGTCAGTTCGAGCTACTGAAACAAAGTAACATAGACTGGGTGGCTTGCAAACAACAGAAATTTATTTCTCACAGTTCTGGAGGCTGGAAATCTGAGATCAGGGTGCCAGCATGGTCAGGTTCTGGTGAGAACCCTCTTCCAGGTTGCAGACTGCTGAGTTCTCTTTGTGTCGTCATACAGTGGAAAGAGGGCAAGAGAGCTCTCTGGGATCCCTTTTATAAGGACACTAATCCCATTCATAAGGACCCCACCTTCATAGCTCTGTTACCTCCCAAAGGCCCCATCTTCTAATACCATCACACTAGGGGTTAGGATTTCAAAATATGAATTTGAAACACATTCAGTCCATTACACAACCCTTTATGGCCAACTCAGTGCCCTTTAGGAAGCACATTCTGTGTTGAAACCCAGTACAGACATAAAAATATAAATAATAAATATATTCAAAATAAAGCTTTCATGGAGCGATACTTAGCTATACTGCGTGCAGTGTGCTCTAGTATTTTCTGATAAGTTCCATCCCACCTCCAAACTCTACCAAACACTGATCATGATCCACCAAATTGATTTTACTCCCCACTGATGGGCTGAGACCTGCAATTTGGAAAACAGATCTATCCTGTTGTCCCTTCCAGTGCTGCCTGTGCAGAAGCTCAGACCAGATGTGTGCATTCATTGAGGAGCTGAGTGTGACTTCTCATCCAGTGCTCTTTCCATCCCTGTGGGTTCAGGGAGGGTTGTGAGTGAACAACTCCATAAGGCTCCATCTGCAATTTTTTTTTTTAACATCTTTATTGGCGTATAATTGCTTTACA
Organism: Hyperoodon ampullatus; assembly: GCF_949752795.1. Taxonomy (NCBI): domain Eukaryota; kingdom Metazoa; phylum Chordata; class Mammalia; order Artiodactyla; family Ziphiidae; genus Hyperoodon; species Hyperoodon ampullatus. The sequence continues at coordinate 75,983,631 of NC_136919.1, forward strand.
ATGGTGTGTTAGTTTCTGCTTTATAACAAAGTGAATCAGCTATACATATACATATATCCCCATATCTCCTCCCTCTTGCGTCTCTAATTTCTGTCAAAAAGCATTGTGAAATTGGGAAAGTAGGCATCTGATAGAACTTGGCGTTGGGGGAAAGTAACTCATAAAGCCACCTTGTCAATTACATAGGATAAATAATCTACAATGATGAACTACGACCTTTAAACTGGGGCAGGGCTACATTTTTTCATATACTGTTCACCGTAAAGTTCCTACTAATTTATTTTAGCAAGAATCTAAATAGTACTTTAAGAAAAAAAGACCTTAGTTAAAAAATATGTCAAGAACAATTTGACAGTGTGTTTTTTTTCTGCCTGGAGTTCATTGAGACATCAAGCCTGCCAATTTTAACTGGCTTGTTCAAGCACAAAATGAAAGAAGCTTAAAACAGGGAACTCTTAGGTACTCAGAACTTTGGGGCAGGCTGTTTTACTTCTAGAATAAATTTCCTGATCACTGAGGGTTTGCTTATTTAAGAATCAAAATTTATTATAGCCAATTTTTGTATAGAAAATGTCCCCAAAGTTGCTACAACCTTCCCTGATTCTTTAAAAGATTATACAGCATAGAGTGTGTCTCTAATGTTGTAATAAAGTGATAGCTTTCAGATTCATTCACGGATACAAGGCTCTTTGCACCTGTACCAAACGGCCCCACTTTGCTGTTTTTGAAAATCTTACCTGCCTTGATTTTTTTGTTTGTTTTTTGATGCTATTTCTATGGCTTTCAGCAGTGATAACCCTTCACTCACTCATTTGCTACTGAGAATCTGTTGTGATCTTGGGAGCCAGATAACACCCATATTGTCTGAATTGTGTTTCCGAAATAGACTCATCTTATGCATTGACTTGAATTTTATTTTAAGAAAGAAAAAACGGTTTTCGAGGGAGAGTCTCAAGGAAGCAAGCTTTAGTTCTTTCTCATTCACTTAGCTCATTGGCCAATAAAGAGCATGTTTCTCTTATGTCTTGTTTTTGGGCTGTTCAGGTAAATAAAGTGCTACCTTTTTAGGCTGAGATATTCATGGTTTCTTTTTTATTTGTATAAAATATTTGTGTTTACTATATTATGATCTAAAGCACACTTTCATAGACTTTTTTCATTTAATTTAAACAGAGTGGTAATTTATGGGTGTTTTGGTGAGAGTTTCATTTTTAATATTTTATGCCCTTGGAGGTTATAAATTACCAAAGGTTATTTCATGTCCCACTGGAGAAATTGCATAGAAACTTCTATTGTATAGGACTTCTGATGTCTATCTTCTATTGGAAAACTAACTTTAATACCTATAATAAAGCAAATAAGGTGAATATGAAAATTTTAACTTGTTTTTAAGAAGTGATGTGAGCCAGAGTGTTCTTAGACTTATGAATTCATCATATGGAAACAAACAGTAGCGTCATTGCTTTGGCAAGCTCTATTTAAATGATGCCCTTTGCTGTTTTTCCCAAGACATGTAGTTTAGGCAGAGTGGTGAAGATTTATGGAAAATGAGAAATCAGTCTCTCATGCTAAGGATTAAGAGAGAAACATGCCTTTGCTTATATTTGTTTATAAAAGATCGAATAGAAATGCAGCTTTTAAGGTTTGTATGGAGTTGGGCTTCACTATTTAGTTTTGCAGTTTCTCAGAAAATTCCTCTCCTAAGTGGCAATTTATAATGTAAACATGATGCATCATTTCATTTTGTGCAAACTATATGTAAGGAACAGTCACTTTCCACATATGTCAGAAGACTCCTGGCAGCATTTTAGAGCCTAAAGTATCCTCCATAAGCCCTAGCAGCTTTAGAGGCAGTCACCAGCACTCCCTGACAATCCGTTTTTATTGTTTTCTTCATTGTCTGCCTCTTGTACTGGAAAGTGAACTTCCACAAGGGGAGGGACTGTGTTCTGTTGGCTCTTGTATGCCCAACACCTAGAAAAGTGTCCAGCGTAGATGGCTCTCAATTAACGTTTATTGAGTGAATGATTTTCTTAAGCCACATCTGTCTTTTCTTCAACTTCCTAGGTCCCTCTTCCTTTGTAAAATGTTAACAGTCAAGCTTCTAGCCTTCCCGCTGCTTCAAGTTCCTTTCCCAATGAGCAGCCTTGTTCGTGGCCAAATTTTAGTCTTTTTTCCATCTCTTGCTTTTTGGTCTGTTACATTTAGAACTATTTAATAATTCATGCCTCACTCTCTCTTAGCTGCTTATCTGCTCTTGTGAGCCCAACTCTTGCCTCTGTCAAAAATCCCTATATTATGAAATCTGAGCTTGTGCCTTTCAAAAACCTGAATCTGTCTCCTTCCCTAAATTCTAGATTTTCATCAAAGATACCCTCTTTTTTTTTTTTAACCTACTTTTGAAATTTCAGCAATCTTTTTATCTTGCTCATCTTTGTTTCTGTGCAGCTACCAAGTCCTGAGGAAGTTTTTGAAAAGTTCTCTTCCATTTTCACGTGTATTTCCTATATTAACTGCTTCTTACCTGGACTATTGTAGCAGCTTCCCAAACGGCCCCTGTACCTCCCTCTCTCTCCCCCTTTAGTCAGTTATAATACTTGCTACCAGAGATTATAATTTCATCACCTCCATGCCCCCAAATCCTTAGATGCTTTGTTATGCCCCAAATCTAAGTACCTTGGTTTGGTCCTTAAGAGCATCCACAGTTTGGCCCTAGTTCTCTAACGTCATCATTGTCGTTGCTGTCATTGTCATCCTTGTAGTAGTGACAGCAACTACCATTTCTTAAACTCTTACTCTGTACCAAGCCCAACACATGGGAAGAAATGAAGTCATAAAGGTTTGTGGTATGTTTGGAGCTATATCTGATAATGAGTAGGGTAGGTGTGGGTGGGAGGAAATAGGGCTGGAGGGGTATGTTGGCGCCAGACCACGGGCAGCTTATCAGATGGGCTAAGGAGTTTGAACTTTTCTTCTATAGGCAGGGAGGCAACAAGAAGAAGATTTTCACAGACGAGTGATGAGCTCATGCCTTAGGTTAGATCAGCAGCATGGCCTCCAGTTTGGGAGGTGAATGAGGTGGGAATGAGACTGGAGACAGGGAAACTAGTTAGAGGAGATGATATCGTTACAAGAGAGATGATGAGGACTTGAATTCAGGTACGGAGGGGATAGGGAAGAGTGAGCAAATTTGAGATTTAGGAGGAAGAATCGATAAGACTTGTTACCACTTGCATGTGGATTTTGAGGGAATGGGAGAGGTAGATGATGATAATTCTCTGGCTTTGGCTTGACTAGCTGGAGAGATTGGAGAATGATGATCAACAGAGAGAGAGTATGGAGAAGAGGGAGCATGTATGTGGTGGCAGAGGTGGGAGGGCTGTAATGATGAGTTCAGTTTTGAACATGCATTTCAGATCCCTGTGGGGTATCTGGGTGGAGTGTGGCTGTAAGGAAAGAGGTCCACAATGGAGACACTGGCTGTGTTATGGTCATGGGTCTTTGGGCAGCGATTCAAGCCATCGGCGTGGATGAGACCGAGATGCCTGCAGGACTTCAAGGTATATGAGTGTGGAGGTGAGGAGAGAGGCCTGGGATGGAGACAGCGTTATGATCTCTTGCCTGTGATTAAAGCCATGGGATTAGACGAGGCTTCTGGAAGGGTTTGTAGACCAGGAAAAGAACGTGTCTGAGAACCGACATCATTCCCTGATCTTCCTTTGCAATTTCATTTCTTTACACCTTGGCTCATTACATTTTTCTCTTACTGAATCTTCTTCCATTTTCTTCTCCGTTGAGGGAAATGGCATCAGGCTTTCATGACACCACATATATCCCACTTCTCTGATCCCCACACATGCTCAAGAGTGATTTCTCGGGCACGCATTCCCTTTGGCATTCTTGCTCTTACCACTCTCTTGGAACTTTCCCTCAAGGCTGACTTTTCATTTGTTCTCCACTTAGCTCTCCACGCAGGCTCGAGTCCTGACAGCAGGGACCACATCTTCTCCCGCTTCGTGTTTCCCACCCAGCTTGACAGCTCCAGTGTCTCCTTCACACTAGCTGCTCCTACACCTTTTTGTTTATTTTCATTCTTCTATAGAGAAATAAGGAAAAAAGTGAACAACTCCAAGTTCTCTAAGGATTTAGAGCAGTTGAGGTCCCTTGAACTAAATTGAAAGTGCCTGCTTACAGTAAGTTTGTGGCTAGAAGTTTCTGTCTCTCACTAAACAAACAAAAAAGAAACATAATTAGCAAAAAAGTCCATAAAACCAGTGCATAAGTCTTGTCATTTATCATTCTCACTATTTGAAACTTTCAGAGGAAGAGAATATATCTTTTGGCAGCTCCCGTACAACTACCATTGCTTATTGCAAGAAGAGTTTATCTCCAGGTTTCACTGGGTTGTACTTCCTGTGTTTTTAAATAACATTTCACATACATTTGCACAGGCTGAATCTGGGTGCAGTGAGAGATCTGTCCCTAGAAGCAGGGATTCTGGCTTATCCTGCCCCTCTCCTGATACTTTGGTGACCTATGGTCAAGTGGCTTGACCTCTCTTGTACCTTTTTGTTCTCATCTGTGGAATGAGAATCTGTACATTGGCTCTTGGCCTAGTTCAAAGGTATGTTGTGAGGCCAAATGGAATGATGGCCTTTGAGGTTCTTAGAAAAAAAGCATCATGCACATTACATTAGAGAATTTATTTCATAAGAATTATAAAAGGAGGTCAGGCTCCAGACAACCACCTTTATAGCCCATGGATAAGGAAATCTGAAGCAAAGCTGGTAGCATCTACTGTGATGGGGTTCCCATAAAAGAAGTCTCCTCCCCAATCCCCAGAGGCCAAGGGTGAAAGTGGGACTCTTTGCTAAAGTCTGTCTGAACAGAGTTCCAGAATTTAAACACACCCTCAGCATGGATGAGAAGAGCAACATACTCTGATCTTTAAAAAGGGATGGATCTTGGATGTGGAGGTTTGTTGAAGAAAGCAAAACTCATGTTTACTTGTTAAAGAAAAAGAATGCTGGTCGATTAATCTATGACAAAGGATGTAAGAATATACAATGGAGAAAAGACTTCAGTAAGTGGTACTGGGAAAACTGGACAGCTACATGTGAAAGAATGAGATTAGAACATTTCCTCACACCGTATACAAAAATAAATGGATTACCTAAATGTAAGACCTGAAACCATAAAAATCCTAGAAAAGAAAGTAGGCAGAACACTCTTTTGACATAAATTGTAGCAATATTTTTTCTGATTGGTCTCATAAGGCGAAAGAAATAAAAGCCAAAATAAACAAATGGGACCTAATTAAACTTAAAAGTTTTTGCACAGCAAAGGACACCACCAACAACACAAAAAGACAATCTACTGAATGGGAGAAAATGTTTGCAGATGAAATGTATGAGAAGGGGTTAATATCCAAAATATATCAAAAAAAAAAACCAACCTGATTAAAAATGGGCAGAAGACCTGAATAGACATTTTTCCAAAGAAGACATACAGATGGCCAACAGGCACATGAAAAGATGCTCAGCATCTCTAATCATCAGTGAAATGCAAATCAAAACTGTATGAGATATCATTTCACATCTGTCAGAATAGCTATTATCAAAAAGTAAATAGCAAATGTTGGTGAGGATGTGGAGAAAAGAGAACCCTCATACACTGTTGTTGGGAATGTAAATTGGGGCAGGACTATGGAAAACAGTATGGAGGTTCCTCAAAAAACTTAAAATTGAACTACCATGTGATCCAGCAATTCCACTCTTTGGTATACTTCTGGAAAAAACCAAAACATTATTTTGAAAAGATACATGCACCTCAATGTTCATTGAGCAGCATTATTTACAATAGCCAAGACATGGAAGCAACCCAAGTGTCCATCAACAGATGAATGGATAAAGAAGTGTGTGTGTGTGTGCATGTGTGTGTATGGTGGGATATCGTTTAACCATAAAAAGAATGAACTTCTGCTGTTAGCAACAAAGTGGATAAACCTAGAGAGTATTCTGCTTAATGAAGTAAGTCAGACAGAGAAAAACAAATACTATGTTATCTCTTATATGTAGAATCTAAAAAAAAAAAAACAATTGCATATAATGAAATAGACTCACAGATATAGAAAACAAGCTAGTAATTACAAGTGGGGAGAGAGAGAGAGGGGTAAGATTGAGACATGGGATTAAGATATACATGCTACTCTGTGTTATATAGATGAGCAACAAGGATATTCTGTAGAGCTCAGGGAAATATAGCCATTATTTTGTAATAACTTTAAATGGAGTATAATCTATAAAAATATTGAATCACTGTGCTGCACACCTGAAACCAATATAATGTAAATTAACCATACTTCAATTTTTTTAAAAAAAGAATGCTGGTGGGCAGCAAATAATTCATATGATAGAGTCCAAACTAGGACATGATGCTCAATGTATTAAACAAGTTCATTGCTTATTCAGTTTAGATTGAATGGTATGTGGTGGTCATTATCACCCCTAATGCTGTGCCTCACATACAAAGATGGTCAGTGTTTCAATTAGTGCCTATTTAGATGGAGTAGGAGAAGCTCCTAGAGGTCATTCAGGAAGCATTTTTAATACCTGTGGAATCCTTAAGGCTGCTTGAGGTTAATTGGACATTCCTCAAATGCTAATAAAAACTTCAATTAATGATATAGATATTTATAGTTCAGTGACCTGTATCACACGGCAGAGAGGTTTGACTGGAGTCACTGATGTAGGTAATACCTGATCAAAAGTGAGGGGAACTCAAAGAGTTTAACATAATTGGCATAGGGGTAACAATACTGGATCTGTAGTCATGACATGGGATCTACAGTAAGAGACCAAAATCTTAATTCCTTTCTTAGCCTGGCTGTGAGCATACTGGCATAATCGTAACTATACAGGTGCTTTTTCTCAGTTTTCTGCCCTTAGAGTCGACTATGGACTAAGTATGGTGGACTTGGTTATGTTGGTAGGCTAGATAGCAAATTGTAGCAACCTCAACAGAGTAAAAGTATAGCTGACAGAAGGTGGAATGTGGAAACAGAGGAAAGGGTTAAATGTGCTAATATTTTCCCCTCCTAAAATGGGGGGTAACATATAGTTGTTAAAAATTGGTGGGGGGACTTCTCTGGTGGTCCAGTGATTAAGACTCTGGGCTCCCAGTGAAGGGGGTCTGGGTTCGATCCCTGGTCGGGGAACTAGATCCCACATGCATGCCACAGCTAAGAAGTCCTCATGCCACAACAGCCTAAATAAATAAATAAATAAATAAATAAGTAAATACATACATACATACATACATACCCATGCGCCACAATAAAGAGTGGCCCCTGCTTGCCGCAACCAGAGAAAGCCTGCGTGCAGCAATGAAGACCCAATGCAGCCAAAGATAAATAAAATTAAAAAAAAAAAAGTTGGTGGTATTCTGGAGTTGTGCCATCTTGCATTCCCATTGGTGGCATATGAGAGTTCCAGTTGCTCCACATCTTCATGAACACTTGGTATGGTTAGTCTTTTTTATTTTAGATATTCAGATAGGTGTATAAGGGTACCTCATTGTGGCTTTAAATTGTACTTCTCTAATGGCTAATGGTGTTGAGCATTTTCTCATGTGTTTATTTGCCATCCTTATATTTGGTGAGGTGTTAAACTCATGTATTCATTCTGATGACTTCTTTTTTGTAGTATGCATAGAATTTTTTACATAGACAATCATGTTGTCTGTGAATAAAGACAGTTTTACTTAAAAGAAAGTTGGTGGAAACACACATGAAGACCTGAATACTTAAAATTGCAAAGGTTATGAACAGACGAATTAAAACAATGACATATATTAAACTTTGGATGAAAACCAGGGCAGTATGAGGAAAGTCCCTGATATGAGTCAAGAACAAGAGATTTAAGCATGTTATCAAGAGTTATGGAGATAACTGAGACCAAAATAGAAAATTTTAAGAATGGTTTTCTTGGGAGAATGGAACTAATGGCAGGAATAGGAAAATCAAGAAATGGTGACTCTCATGAGGTCCTTTATGTCATATGATATATTACCTCATACATGCATTTCTTTGATAAAAATAAATCATTGGTATATTGGTCATTAGATCATAAAGATAAAAAGCAACATGAAATAAAACAGGTAGAGGGTGAGAGCTGAATATTATAAAATAAGAAATACTGGGGAAATAGTCTATGTTTAGAAAGCTGTATAAAGGAAGGAGGGGCCCTAAAATGGCAGTCATTGCTGATACATACCTAACACTTATTTGGGCACTTACTACATTCTAGGTATTTTTTAAACAGTAGACGTTCATTAACTTGTTTAATATTCACAGCAACCTGTGAGGTCGGTACTATTGTCATTTTATAAGTGAGGAAGCCATGGAGTAGAGATATAAGTATGTTATTCAAGGCCACACAGCCAGGTTTCAAAGACAGGTGGTCCAGCTCCAGAACCATCTCTTTTAGCTATGATAGTATGTGATGTCTCACAGTAGGATGAGGGGTATAACACCCCACAGTACATACAGTGCATGCTCACTGATTCTAAGATGACTTGTTCTTTGAAGCTGTCTCCTAAAGAGGTACTTGACTTAAGTTCACTAATAATTTAACAGATATTTGAGTGCCTATTGACATGGTTTTAGGTACTAGGATTATTCCATTCTAGTGGGGGAGGCCAATGATGAAAATGTAGAATTTACATTTACAAAAAATACATGTAGAATTTAACATAAGATGCTGTAGAGAAAAAATAAAGCAGGATAAGGAGTAGACTGATGGTAGTGGTGGTGGAGGAATGTTATTTTAGAAAGCAAGTTCAAGGAAGACCTCTCTGAGGGGACTATACTTGTCTTAGCTCAGGCTGCTTTAGCAAATACACCACAGGCTGGGTAGCTTCAATAGCAAACATTTGTGAAGGTCCCAACAGATGTGTCTGGTGAGTGCCTGCTTCCAGGTTTGCAAATGGCCTTCTTCTTATGGTATCCTCATATGGGGGAGAGCAGAGAGAGAGAGAGGGGAAGCAAGCTCTCTCATGTATCTTCTGATAAGGGCACTAATCACAATTATGAGGACTGCACCCTCTTGACCCAATTACCTTGCAAAGGCCCTACATCCTAATAGAATATTGGGGGTTAGAATTTCAGCATGGGAATTTTGGGGGGGATACAAACATTCAGTCCAACACAAACATAAATCTAAATGAAGTAGAGAAGTGAACTATTCAATATCTGTTAATTGTACTGGCAAAAGCATTTCGGGTAGAAGGATAGTAAGTGCAAAGCTCTGAAGCAGAGCTCCTTTGGCCTGTATGAGGAACGGTACAAATGGCCAGAGCTGAGGGAGTGGAGGGGAGTACTTGGTGCCCAGGCAAGTAAAGCCTCTTAAACCTGATAGTGACTTTTATTTTTAGTGCCCGACTGAGGCACTTTCCTTGCGGTCGTAATTGAAACCTGGTCCTCCTTTACTCACCCTTCAATCATTAACAAGTGAATAGATATGACCGTCATAGTCATCACTCTTCTTAAGGCTGTCACTCTTAAGCCTATGGATCCTTTTCTTTTAAAAATTATTTATTTTATTTTTGGCTGTGTTGGGTCTTTGTTGCTGTGTGCAGGCTTTCTCTAGTTGTGGTGAGCGGGGGCTGCTCTTCGTTGCAGTGTGTGGGCTTCTCATTGACGTGGCTTCTCTTGTTGCAGAGCACAGGCTCTAGGCGCGCAGGCTTCAGTAGTTGTGGCACGTGGCCTCAGCAGTTGTGGCTTGCAGGCTCTAGAGCTCAGGCTCAGTAGTTGTGGCTCACGGGCTTAGTTGCTCCACGGCATGTGGGATCTTCCCGGGCCAGGGCTCAAACCCGTGTCCCTTGCATTGACAGGCAGACTCTTAACCACTGTGCCACCAGGGAAACCCCTATGGATCCTTTTTAATATGTGTGATAGTTTAGTTCAAGGATCATGGGTCATGTTTGAGTGCCGCTTTAGAATCTTAGAGACTTGTTCTAGAACTCTTGATGTCTGAAAGTTGTAGTATTTCAGTGTGACAACAGTGTACGAATATCTGTTGACCAATATGATTTCTGATGCTCCCGATGTCTGGATAAGATGTGTATGTTTTGTAGGGGAAAGTGAGGAGAGGGAAACCTGACATCGCATTGTGTACAGTGGACAGGGTCTGAGATAATTCAATCTCTTTGTCTTCCTATCAAAGAACAGCCTCTGAAATGAGCCTAATGGTGCCCACTTCAGTGTGTTCTTGAGAGAATTAAATAATAATTAAAGGAATGCGGGTAGTAGGAACGAAGTAAATGTGAGTTCCTTTCACTTTTTATGTGCAAAGCTTTTTGTAAGGTGCTGAGGACAAAAGGGGTAGCATTTAGAGCGAGGGGGTGGGGTAAGGAGGCAAGAGCAAAACCAGATGAGTGGTCCTTGCCCTCAAGGAATTTACAATAGATAGGGGAGCCAGGCAGATACCCTTAATTAGGGGAAGATAATGCAATTAAAAGAAGAGTGGCAAAAATGCTGAACGTGGCTTGAGCTAGGGTAAAAACCAGCCTCGTTTCCAAATTAAGCCTGGGGTTTGTAGTGTGTGATGCTGGTTCTCTTCAGGTTTGAAGGTAGGCTGGTGCTGAGGGCGAACACAGCTATGAAATTTCTCTGAGAGAGTCACACATAATGCTCGAATTATGCTCTTTGCTTTTCAGAATTGCCTGTTTTTCACTGTATTTCAGGAAGTATTTCAGATTAAGCAAATTGCACTCCTTTTTGTTATGTGGATGAGAGGAGGCTGGGAAGGGAGCTCATTTCTATTCCTCTTCCTCTTCCAGGGGCTCCTGTCAACTAGTCCCAAGGTAGAATTCTTCCTGAAGCTCCTGAAGCCTTTGTGGCACTGGAGTAAATAGGGAGGTGGAGGAGATAAGCATTTTATGTGTACTTCTCTGACGTCCTGCCTTTCAGTGTGTATTTTCAGTTATTTGCAGGCGTGTCTTGTCTTCCCTGCTGAATTGAAAGTTCCCTGAAGGCAGAAAGATCTCTTGTTTATTTTTTTAATAAAACTTGTCCAAAGCAATTCCCTTTATCCCAAAGACTTGCTGACAGAATGAATTACATGGATCACTTCTGCTTAATAGGGCTGTTCAAGGAGTACCCGAAACTCTGTATTCATTTGGTTTTTGGCATATTTAGGATTCAAAGGAAATTCATTCCCTCACCATTTCTAACTTAATCCTCTGCTAGCATTTTCCCTTTCATCTGCTTAGGAATCAGCTATGGCATGTTTTAGTCTTCATTCAGATTTTTTTTGGAAACTCAGAACTATAGCTACGTACTGTTTGCAAAGGGACGTCATTAGAGGAGGCACTGGTCCCAAATCTGATAGCTGAACCAGACATGTGGGTCTGGTAAACAGAAGCTGGTGGGGCCCAAAAGATGAGTAATTAACACGTCTAAGAGATGGAGGAAGGACAGTGTTTTTCCCTGGGCAAAGCTTTCTGCGAGTGCTCAGAGTTCAGTAGCAGCTGGCATGAGAGTGATGGCAGGAAGTGGGCAGAGCAGAGAGGTCTGCCTGTCCCTTAGGCAAAGCCTGGTGAGTCTTTTTTTTTTTTTTTTTTTTTTTGCGGTACGCGGGCCTCTCACTGCTGTGGCCTCTCCCGTTGCGGAGCACAGGCTCCAGACGCGCAGGCTCAGCGGCCATGGCTCACGGGCCCAGCTGCTCCGCGGCATGTGGGATCTTCCCGGACCGGGGCGCGAACCCGTGTCCCCTGCATCGGCAGGCGGACTCCCAGCCACTGCGCCACCAGGGAAGCCCCAGGCATCCTTTAAAAGCTCATCATCTGGTGGTGCTGCTAGTGATGATGATGATGATGATGATGGAAATGATGATGATGAAGAAATTGGAGGCTTATACCAATTTTGATGCTTTGCACCTGCTGAGGAGTTCAGCACCGTCTTCCTCTCATAAAAAGGACAGTGGCTTAATTTAGCCATGGGCTACATGGTGACTGTAAATACTCGTGTACTTGTGTCATTGAATTGGTGGTAACTTAGTTTTAGAACTCTTCGAAGAAGCCGATCATCCAACCACAAAGTTGCCGGGGGGAAATGAGAAGCAGATGGCTGAAGAGGACCTCGCTGTGTTGTCTGTGCCCATATGGGATGGTGCTGGGTGCTGGCTGCTCCTCTAGCAGGGTGCCTTGCCTCTGCCCAGTTTCCTCAAAGTGTATGAGCCAGCCTGGCACTGCAGTCCAAACTGTCCAGACTTGGATATTTTGTTTTCCTCTGTTGGTTCATTCTGTGTCCACCAGCCCTCCGACTGGTTCATGTGTGAAGAAAGATGGCGAACCACAGTACTTGCTAAAGAAGTGGTTTTTGATACAGCTTTATTGAGGTAGACTTTATACGCCAAAATTTCACCGATTTTAAGTATGTATTTGGAAGACTTTTAGTAAACTTATACAGTGGTGCAACCATCATTACCATCCAGTTTTAGAACATTTCTGTCACCCCAAAAGTTATCTGGTACCCCTTTTGCAGCCAGTTCACCCTTTCCCGTTCAGCCCCAGGCAGCCCCTGAAAATGATTTATTTTTCAGTAAAAATGCAAATAAGGATTTTGGTGATGCACAAAGTCAGGATATATACAATGGAATTACTAAAATCCATGGAGAGACATTTGCACAAATAATTGCACATATAACACACTATTTCCTAAAGACTTTTTTTAAAGTACGGTCTCCCATGAGTCCTACTGTCTATGCTATAAACAAACTCTGTGATTTTTAGTTTTTTTGGGGGGAGGGACAATTGAATAAAAATTTTCTCAGTCCATTTGAGGTCCACAGACCAAGGGTTTTTTTTTTTTTTTAAATTCTTATTGGAGTATAGTTGATTTACAATGTTGTATAGTTTCAGGTGTATAGCAGAGTGAACCAGTTATACATATATCCACTCTTTTTTTTTTAAGATTCTTTTCCCATATAGGCCATTACAGAGTATTGAGTAGAATTCCCTGTGCTATACAGCAGGTTCTTATCAGTTTTTTTTTAATTAATTTATTTTATTTCTGGCTGCATTTGGTCTTTGTTGCTGCGCGCGGGCTTTCTCTAGTTGCGGCTAGCGGAGGCTACTCTTCGTTGCGGTGCGTGGGCTTCTCATTGCGGTGGCTTCTCGTTGCGGAGCACGGGCTCGAGGCGCGCAGGCTTCAGTAGTTGTGGCACGCGGGCTCAGTAGTTGTGACTCGTGGGCTCTAGAGTTCAAGCTCAGTAGCTGTGGTGCAGGGGCTTAGTTGCTCCGCGGCATGTGGGATCTTCCCGGACCGGGGCTTGAACTCGTGTCCCCTGCGTTGGCAGGCAGATTCTTAAACACTGTGCCACCAGGGAAGCCCTAGTTATCTGTTTTATATACAGTAATGGGTATATGTCAGTCCCAGCCTCCTGATTTACCCTCCCCCTCCTTATCCCCCAGTAACTATAAGTTTGTTTTCTAAATCCGTGACTCTACTTATGTTTTGTAAGTAAGTTCATTTGTACCCTTTTCTTTTAAATTCCACATATAAGTGATATCATATGATAATTGTCTTTCTGTGTGCAACTTACTTCACTAAGTATGACAATTTCTAGGTCCATCCATGTTGCTGCAGATGGCATTATTTTATTCTTTTTTATGGCTGAGTAATATTCCAGTGTATATATGTACCACATTTTCTTTATCCATTCCTCTATTGATGGACATTTAGGTTGCTTCCATCTCCTGGCTATTGTAAATAGTGCTGCAATGAACATTGTGGTGCATGTGTCTTTTTGAATTATGGTTTTCTCTGGGTATATGCCCAGTAGTGGGATTGCTGGGTTGTATGGTAGTTCTATTTTTAGTTTTTTAAGGCACCTCCATACTGTTCTCCATAGTGGCTGTATCAATTTACATTCCCACCAACAGTGCAAGAGGGTTCCCTTTTCTCCACACCCTCTCCAACATGTATTGTTTGTAGATTTTCTGATGATGGCCATTCTAACTGGTGTGAGGTGATACCTCATTGTAGTTTTGATTTGCATTTCTCTAATAATTAGTGATGCTGAGCATCTTTTCATGTGCTTTTTGGCCATCAGACCCAGATTTTAAATTTTCCTTCTGAGATCATGACTTATTAAAATACCTAGACTCTGTAAAAGATCAGTTAACTAGTAAGTGTGTATTAGGAGGCAGTGGAATGTACTGAGGTGATTAAGAGCTTGAATTTGGGTTCATATTCAGGCTCTGCAACTTCCATGTAACCCTAGTGAAGTCACTCAGCTCCTTTATTCCTCAGCATTTGCAGCTCTAAAATGGAGGTAATTATGTGCCTACCTCATTGTTGGCAGATTAAACACTCAGTGGCAAGCTTTCAAATACTTGCTGATGTTTACTGGGCAATTTGAATGATCAGTGCACAAAGTGTATACAGAAAAGGAGACAGAGGAGTTTTCCCCAGTGAGGAGCTTGCAGTGTAGTTGAGGAGAAAATGCTCATGAAACCAATGGTGCTAAGAATGCAAAGTGCGTAAGGTGGGGTTTAGGAGAGTTCAGAGAAGGGGAAGATCACTCCTGTGTGGGAGGCACACAAGATGAATGAAGCTGGAAGAAACAAGGGAATAGGGAAATGGCCTAGATGGGAGGGAAGGACAACAAAAACAAAGGCTCAAAGCTGCACCCAGCATGTCTCTACTGCTTGGTTAAGAACTTTTAGCCAGTGAGGACTGGTGTTAGCAGGCAGGTGGTCCAGAATGTGCCAAGTGGACCCCATATGGCAGGTCCTACTCCTTTCCCCCATACTTCTTTTCTTTAACATGGGGGTTGATGTTTGCCCCCAGGGCTTCCTGCCCAAGTGGTCCTGAGATTCACAGGAATGGGATTGACTCTCCCATCCATGGAAGAGAAGAGGAGAAACAGGATTTATAAAGAGGGAGGAACACGCTTATCTATAAACCTACAGTCTGATGGAGGAACCGTTCTGCAGAGCATTGGGTGAAGTTAAAAGGAAAAAAAACCAAAGCATCAGTTTGATTGTTGTGGGGACATTCTGCTAACCAGACAGATGGAGACTAAAGCTGAGGATATGTTGTTGACACAGACTGCAAAACTGGAAGAGGCAGTAGGAGATGGCTATCTCAGCTTTTCCCGGCTGGATAATTGAGCTAAAAAAAAAATCTAATACCTTGTGACCTTTTTTGGGTCATGTCTCAGAATAAAACAAAGGAAGTTGTTATATTAGACTTAACATTAACCACTAAGGCAGAATCACTTTATGAGGTGGAAGGTGGAGGAGCCTTTGAAGACAGTGATTATGATCTCTTGAAATTATTTTTAGCACATTTTTAGATTTAGAGAACTCTCAAGAAGATAGTATAGAGGATTCTTGTATACTTCACACAGAGTTTTCCCTGTCATTGTCTTTCCTGAGTATGGTACATTTGTCCCAATTCATGAACCAATACTGATACATAATTATTAACTAAAGTCCGTACTTTATTCAGATTTACTGTTTTTCCCTGCTGTTGTTTTGTTCACCTTGTCTGGGACAGCACATTACATCTAGTTGTCATTGTCCCTCTACGCTCCTATTGGTTGTGACAGTTTCTCAGATTTTTCTTGTTTTTGATGATCTTGACAATTTTGAGAATTACTGTTTAGAAGGAAGTCACTATTTGCAGCCCACACTTAAAGAGTGGGGAGTTATGTTTCTCTTAAGGAGGTGTCCCTATGAAAATTATGTGGAATTTTTCTGCGTGAGAGATTTGTCTCTTCTCCATTTGTTTATTTATTCAATCATTTATTTATATCACTATGGACTCATATTTGTTATACTTTGAGTTACAATCCTGGCAATGATTAGGGGCTAGAATTCCTGAAATTGAGGTGTCGGCAGGGCTGTGTTCCTTCTGGAGGCTCTAGGGGAGAATATCTTGCCTTTTCCAGCTTCTAGAGGCACCTGTACACTTTGACTCATGGCCCCTTCCTCTATCTTTTATTTTTTTATTTTTAATTTTTAAAAAATGTTTGGCCGTGCCCTGTGGCATGGGGGATCTTAGTTCCCCGACCAGGGATCAAACCCGTGCCCCGTGCAGTGGAAGTGCAGAGTCTTAACCACTGGACCCCCTTCCTCTATCTTTAAAGCCAGTAGCATAGCGTCTCCACATCTCTCTCCTCCCTCCTCCCCACTTCAGTCTCTCTGTCTCTCACCTCTGCTTCTGTCATCACATCTCCTTTTCCGACTTTGACCCTCCTGCCTCCCTCTAAAGTGGATACGTGATTACATTGGGCTCACCTGTATAATTCAGGATAGTCTCCCCCTCTAGAAATTCTTAATTTATTCACATCTGGAGAGTTCCTTTTACTATGTAAGGTAGCATATTCAGAGGTTCTGGGATTGGGGGTAGCTGTCTTTGTTGTGGGGCAGGGGCATTATTTGGCCTACCACAGTTGGTATTTTGTGGTTCATAGCCATTGATGTTGTTGGACACTTAGACTGTATCCAGTTTGGGCTGTTACGAGATTCCTAAAGACATAGTTTTGTATACTTGTATCTTCTTTTCTTTTTGCAATGTGTCTCTTAAGATAAATGTACAAGTGTAGGGTCCCTGGAGCAAAGGGCATGAACATCTTGTATTTGCTGTCCAAATACAATTACATTTCTGGTAAATGTAAGTATGTCCATTCCCCTACAACCTCATCAACATTACTTTGATCACTTAAAAGGTATGTTCCTATGGTTTGTTATAAAATGACATTTCATTGTTGTGTTCATTTAATTTCTTGACTGGCTAGGTTGAACATCTTTGGTGCACGCCTGTGTGTGTCCAATTGTGTAAGGTGTGTGGTGTGTCATTTGTATTTTGAGAATAGTATCTTAGTTTGCTTTGCTTTTTAGTTGTATATGGAGCTAGAAGAAGAGAGACAGAGGCGGACTCTTGCTTAAGTAAGTGTGTAAGGCTGATATCAATAGATGACATATACAGAACTATTTTGCTTTCACTTCTCCATCAAAGAGAATGATCTTCAAAATGGAAAAGAATTAAGAGGGATTTAGAAGACAGTGAGAGATCATCTAGGTAATTTGAATGAGTTCACATCTCTAGGGCCCACTAGATTGTGTCTCAGGGTGTTGAAAGAGTTAGGAGATACCATCTCTGCGTCACTGCCAGTGATTGTTGAGTAAATCTTGGAGAGTGGGAGAGGTTCCAGAAGACCAGAGACATGCAAATGTTCTGTATAGCTTTTGAAAAAGTCGAATTCCTAAAGCTGTTAATGTGGGAAAGCTCCCTTGCAAAAATTGTGAATTATTATCGTACAAATGATTTATGAGCCTGTAGAAGACACTGCATTGATCCCTAGGAACCAGTATAATTTTACTAATGTATAGTGACTGATTTATCACATTTTTTTAAGATAAGGGTTTTAGATTGGTAGAGTAAGAAAATGTCATAGACATTGAAGCATCTGATAAAAATCTCCCACAGGTCTCCTTATGCACTTAATAGAGAAAAGTTGGAGGATGATGGAATAATTACATTCACAGCTGACTCTGTTCATATGCCATAGCATAATTAATGACTGAGTGTCGGCCTGGAAAGAAGTTTCTAGTGTCAGAACTTCAAGTTTTTCTTTGGCCCCAACTTAAGAAAGCTCCTTAGGATTTGGATAGAAATCTAAAAAGTCATATATTCTATGTGATTGATGATGCAGAGTTCAATGGGTTAGCTAAACCTATAGAATAAGGATTCACACTATGCAATACATACCCACCAATGATAAAAATACACCAACTAGATAAATTTAATAGAAATGATGAGAATTTTTTAAAACTGAGGTTTTTAGAATTGAAATTGCAGTTCATTTTCCTCCTTCTTTGGCTTTCTTGAATTTCCCCCAATTAAAAATGAAAACAAACAAAAAAAAAATGAAAGCAATAGTACTTGTATGGTGAAAATTATTATTTTAATTCATGTATGATGGGAGAATGGTGGGTCCATCTATATATGGTTGATATGAGAGCAAGGTATAATATAGAAATTGCTGGAATGAGAGGAAAAGATCTGGGTGCTAACCCTGGCACTGCCATGAACTAGTTGGCATCTTGGGCGAGCAGTTGACATCACCTTTCTGGGTCTGAGTTTTCTTAACTGAAAGTTGGGGTTGGCAAAGGGTGGGGTGAAGCTAATTGCTTTGCCCCATTCCCGCTCTCAGGTTCCATCATGCTGTTACAAGTTCATCCTCATGTTCCTTGGTAAGTTTGGCCAAATTTCTAGACTAAATGGAACCTTCCAGACTTTTCTGGATTAAACAGACCCCTTCAGGCCCTCTCTAAAAGGGGCTCCATTTTCTTGTAATCTGCAGGTTCCTTCAGGTCTCCCTCCTTCAAGGTTCTGTTAGCCCATCCTTTTTTCAACCCTTTAATCCAAGGGTAATGAAGCACTGTACTTGGGCCCCCTTTGATCTTAGGAAGACCAACATCTTTTTTTTGTTTAGGGCTCAGGCCCACCTTTGGGATTTCTGGATGAGCCTGGAGCCTCTCCTTCACCACCCCAAAAAGTTCTCCATGGCTTTACCCAAGGGCACTTGCCTTCAGCATCTCCATCCTCCATCAGTCTACCCTGGACCAGCCTGGCGACCACTGGCTCCTGGTCCTTGACTCTTCTCCTAGCTATCTTCCCAGCACCATTATTTTGATTTAGTTGTAGCTATAATGAATGTTTAATTTTGAATTTTGAAACTTCATATTGGTTCTCATTTGTATCTTCATGTTATCATTTCTAAAGGGGTTGAGAATATTTCATGTGCCTTAATTTATTCTTGTCTAATTTTTCCCTACCGTTAGTCACCAAGTAAGATCTAGTGTTTTTACTTTTGCTCTTACAGAGTACAATGTATTATGCACCTTCATACAACCTAGCCTTTTGCTCCTTTTGTCTTACTGACTTAGATTAAATTCTCAGAGTTGATTCTTTTTATTTTATTTTTTTAATTGAAGTATAGTTGATTTACGATGTGTTACTTCTGCTGTACAGCAAAGTGATTCAGATATATATATACATTTTTTAATATTCTTTTCCATGATGGTTTATCACAGGATACCGAATATAGTTCCCTGTGCTATACAGTAGGACCTTGTTGTTTATCCATTCTATATATAATAGTTTGTGCCTGCTAATCCCAAACTCCCAGTCCATCCCTCCTCCAGCCCCCTCCCTCTTGGCAACCACAAGTCTATTCTCTATATCCATGAGTCTGTTTCCTAGATAGGTTCATTTAAATTCTGAATTCTCAGAGATGAGAGTCTGATTGAGAGGTACATTGGTAGGATCCTTGTTCCATTTTAAGTGTTTTTGACTGATGAAATAAAGAAGAGAGATCACTTCACATTACATTCTTTCCTTAAAACTTACAGGTATTTAAGAATTTGGCATTTATAGTTAAACATATAAAATTCAGTCTCCTTCTAGGGGTTCCCTCAATACTGAAATAAGTTTGGTAGGAGGAATATTTTGCAACCTGAAATATCTCAGGTTGCAGTACTTTTCAGCCTGCTCTTACCTAAATTTCTCCTTGGAGTCTTATACCATAAATTCTTCCAGTGTCAGCAATTTCACATTTTCACAGCCCGTTTTAGGTCCTTCCTGCTCTGCTATGCCTATGCATGCTCTAAGCTTTGCCTTATTTTGCGTGACGTGCACAGCTAACTTCAGATTCTAAGTTAATTACTGCTTAATCCAGGCAACTGATGTATTGTCCAGACTCCTGCACGCTCTCTGCCCACCATAAGTATATCTTGGGCTGCCTATTATGTTTCTGGTTAGCACACTGGGCAGGAAACAAGCCAGCTGCTGTGCCTGTGACCAGGGTTAGAGTCTTTGCTTACCTGAAAAACAGTTCTTTGACTTGCCACCTGTGGTCCGTCCTCTGCTACTGTGTCCTTGGAGGCCACCTCCCCACCGCTTGCTGAAAAGCTTTCCCAGCCCCACCAGCTCAAGATAAGCAGAGCAAAATCGGAAGACACTTCTGTATGGCCCATGGCTGCTCTTGTACTTGTGTTTGCATCAGATGTCTGAATTTTCTCCCTTAAGAAATGAAAGAGCTTGAAACTGATCTTTTTGTCAGATTTAGATGATGCTTTGTTCCTAACAAGGTTTCATGTTTATAAATAGGAAGTACTTAAAGCCTTTAGGATGTGAGAGCTTCTAAAGAAGGTTTTCAGTCTGTCTGCTTTTTCTAAGTGTTTTGGGGCTGGATAAATGTTAAGTAGTTCTAATACAGCGTGATATGGTGGAATGGAAGTTAAGTGACTGTTGTATGTGATGTTAGCAACAGTGGAAGATGGAAAATAAGCCATTTCTTCCCTCATCATCACAGAGATGCCTAGCTTATGGACAGAGGTGCCTTCTGATGTATGTTCATCTTGAAAGTCTCTGAAGGTGGGTTTCTTTGCAATGCAGGAGTAAAAATGTAAACAGGACTCTGGTTCAGTAGCTCTGATGAAGTCACCAGAGCTCCTTTAGCAACTGAGTTGTTTGCATGTCATAAAACTATGATATGACTCTAGGCAAATATTTATTTAGTGAGAAGTATAGGTGTGCACAGTAAGACTTGCTCCTTCCTTATGGAGTATTTCCTTCTGAAGTTCATTAGTCCCTGACTCCAGGACACTGTGATGTCATGGGAGTGGCACAGGCCATACATGTCACAAGATCTGAGTTCAAGCCACCGTTTGGCTAGTTCTCCATTAGTTGGAAGACTTCAGACTCATAAGTCACCTGAGGGACCAGAGGTATTTTCCCTATAAAATTAAGAGGGGTTGGAGGAAGTGTTGGATTAGGTCATTTCTAAGAATCCTTTTTGCTTTAAAATCTCTTATTCGAGTTTCTAAATTCCATTTTACCCCTTTTAATATAGTTACTTATTCATTTAACCAAACTTGGGAAATACAGAAAATTATAAATAAACCAACACACACACACATACACACAAACACACCCTGTATTTCCATAACACAGACAAAATAATTGTTCATGTTTTGGAGTCTTTTTCCTTCTAGTCTTTTTTCTAAACAGATATGTAAGGATGTATAAAACAGCATGTACATGTATTTCAAAATTGAAATCATACCATATATACATTTTCATGAAATGACTTCTGTTTCATCTAACATTGTATCATAAGTATTGTCCCATGTCATCCGAATAGGGCTCAGAGTTTTATGCAAAACCAGATTCCCTTGGTCATTTCTGCAGTTTCTTTTGACTTTTCCATATTAGAGACAACATTATAGGAACTGGCCAAGCTGCATACACTTAGCTTGTGAACATACTGTAAGTCCAAACAGCCAGCCTCTGCCATTCCAAAGACAAGCAGGGCGGAATACCCCAGAGCACTCTGTGCCTTTTTGCTGCCCATTGCGTGAAGTCAGAGTGGGCACGGCCAGGGGTCAGACTGAGGCTGACAGATAACCCCTAAAAAATTGCATATGCATGGTGACCCATCAGGGTCTCAAATGACCTCCACAAATAGTTTTAATTTGTGCACAACCAGGTGAAACAGGGCTGACACTGGGAAGAGTGAGAAAGGAGGTGAAGTTGGTAACCAAGGCCTTTCTTCCTGTGCCCTGCTTCACACCCACACCTCGTCCCCTTTGACACCCTCCCTCCCCCAGTTCTCTCTGTCTCCTCTGTGGGCCTGCTACATTTTGTTCACGCTGCAGATAAAGTTCCTATCTCATGTTAACTGGAAGTTTTTTTGTGGCAGTTGTTGGATGTGGGGAGGGGCAGGGTAAGTTATAAGAAATAAGAAATCGTCTCCCCACTTTCTACATCAATGAATTTCCAAGTGGAAAGATAATCTTAGCTAAGGTTAGAAGATCATGTGAAGATGAACTGGTCAACATTTAAAAATCATTTTCTACTATTTTTTGTTTGCTTGCGTGTAGTATTTCAGCTACATTATAGGTCATGTTGGTTTTGAATGACTTACCTGAAACTTAAACCCCAGGGAGCCTACATTAGGAAATACTCCATTTAGTGGGAAGTTTTATTACATCACTAGATGAGCTTTGAGGCACCTTCTAGTTCTGAAATTCTATGATTTGTAGCATTGTTCCTATGGGAAAATGCATTTCAAGTTCCAAACAGCTGAGTCTTAGATCGCAGCTCCTTTAAGAGTTGTGGACCACTTATGTATAATATCATCTTTAGATGCAGATAGGTGTATGTAATTCTCTTTATGTATAGATAATGGTAATAAAACTGCTGTTTGAGCCCATATTATGTGTCAGATAGTATAATCAGAGCCTCCATACATTCCCTCGTTGTCTGCACAGTGGTTCTTTGAGGTAGGCATTATGATCTCCATTTTACAGATGAGGAAGCTGAGGCCCAGCAGAGCCAAGACATGACTGGCTGCAGACCTGTCCAACTCCAAATCTTGTGACCTTTCTTCTTTGGTGCCTGATGCGTCCCAACCATCTGCTAATGAACCTTTCCTCTTTCTGCTTTGCCCCCAAAGGGTCTTCCACAAGAGAGGTGAAAGTCAATTCTTTTCCGTGTATCTATTTTAAAGCAGTATTATTCCCTTTGAGAGACCTGAAACATGGATTCCCTTAGACGGAGTCACATACCATGATGGATCTTTGCTGTTGCTTAATGGGGGTGAATGGCCAGTTGACCTGGTCTCAGGGGCCTGTTGAAAGAGTAGCCTTAGAAAAATCTTTTATACAAAGTAACACTAAAGTATCCAGTTATAATATTCAAATACACACACTAAAATTGGTAGAGAGTAGAATGGTGTAGTCAAAAATGATGGACAGCAGGTTTCTCCCTTTTTTAAAACATATTCAATTACAGTATTCACAGAAATCTAGCTTGAAGTGTAAGCCAAGATAATCATTTGTTTGTTCATTCACTTATCAGCCATAGGACTGTATTGAACCCTCTCAGGTACCAGATTCTGTGCTACGCCCCAAAGGACGCAAAACAGATGAGACACAGTCTGCCTTCATGGAGCTCAAAACTTAGCGAACGGCAGGCCCAGAAATACCTTTTAAAATTATCTTGATTTTAAATGAACTCTCATCAAAGTAGAGCATGTATATCTTGTATAGCATGTATTTGGTACCAATATTTCCAATAACACAAAGACTAGTCTAGTATGTGTCGATTTGCTAAAACCAACTCACATATAATGATGCTGAAACTGTTGATTTTGCACATTTGCTTGACCAAAGTGTCAGTTTATTGAAGATGAGTTCTGTTTCATGTTTTACTGCTCTGCATTCTAAGATATGCTTCTCATGACCCATAGACAAAGGGAAACTGAATGGAGGGAGTTAGAGAGGCCACCATTTTGGGATTGATACCCTTGGGTTTACCGCTGGGTGTGAGTTGAGGTTCTGGGCTTCTCAGCTGGGTCTCAGTGGAAGGAATCCTATTAGAGTGATGTCTAAGGAGAAGACTGGTGAGGCTCCAAGTTGGGAACTGAGTCAGAAACTATTTCACACAGATCAGAGCTGAGCATGGTGGTGGCGCCTGGTGGCAGGGATCCCTTCCTGGACCATGTGTGTATTTCTGGAAGAGCAGGAGGGTGTTGGGGACAAGAACTCTGCTATGGGCAACAGGTTAGTAGCTTCAGCTGCTGCAGACTCTGCATGGCCTTCCCAAGGCTGGAGGGTGTTACAAGGGGAACCCAAAACCCGCAGGGATCTTCATCTTCAAGTTGGGACACAGTGGACCTCATTTCTGTAAAGTACACTTTCCATGAGATGCGCTGCCACGAATCGTTCCGTGTATAATGTGCCTCCAAGTAGATTTTGTGGGAGAGAACCAACTTTATCTAGTTGACAAAAACCAACTTTATCTAGTTTCCCACTCTCTCATTAAAATTTATTCAGTGGAAAGCATTTCTCCTGTTTCTGGACGAAAACATATCCCATGACTATTCTGATTCGTCTTACATAATGAAAAGTCCCAGTTTAATGTGCCAAATACTGAAAATGTCTTGTGTCATCTCATAGTCAGAGCTCCCAACTTCCAACTTCATTCCTACTTAGCCTGCTCCCCTTCCTCCGGGGAGGGCCTGTTGCAGGGAGAAGGGGCTGGGGTTGGATGCTTTCCCTCTTGCTTACTCAGTAGCTATTGCTTCTGGCTTGGGCAGGGGTGGGGAGGACAGGAAGGGGCTCAGGAAAAGTTTGATTGGCAGGCAGAATCACAGGTGAGCCGCCTTTGTGCTGTAAGTGTCTAGAATCGGTTCTTTCTCTGGTGGGACCCTTTTGTGGTTCTTCAGAGATATCCCCTTACCTTGTCTCTGGGGACCTCTTACCTCCAGTTTCTTTGGTGTGACTGCTGCACTCTGTCCTTTCATAGACTCTGGAAAGCCCCCTGGTCCATGTGGACTCCTGTCTACTGGGTTCCATTGTTGTGCAAGAGGTGGCCCTTGTTGGGCAGAGCCTGAGATAGCCCCATACATGTGCTCAGGGTGTGGTCCATGTCTGGTCTTTGGGAAAGACTCACACATCTTTGCTCCCGCAAACTTGGGGGGTGCAAGCCGATCCCAGTGCAACTGTTATTTCCTCTGGCTTGTCCATCAGCATCCAGCCAGCCTACTTCTAGTCCTTTAAATTTCTTAAGTAGAAGTCATCAACAACGTTACCGTGTCTCCCACTTTGCAGGAGTCTCCTGCTCTCCTGCTAATGGCTAGTCCTGCTGAGGCCCCTCACTAGGCTAGCAGAGGAGGGCTGGTACTTCTGCCTCTTCCGAAATCTTTTACCCTATGACCAGAGCTGCAGCCAGCTTGCTTCAATCATTGCCTCCTTTTAGCTACCAACAGGCTGGCCCATTTGCACCCTCACTGTGGCTGAGGAGCTGAAGATCAGTGAAAATAGTTTGGGACCATATTGTCCTTTGAAGAATTGCATCCAGGCCTGGCACTTCACTTTGGAATCTGATATCTAGTCTTAGTGGTTGCCATGTCCATTTTGACATCCTGTAATACTCTTCTGGGAGGCGGTGCTTACCATACCCCCGATTTTGCCCTAGTTTCTTCCTCTCTCTTTTTTTTCTCAATACTTTTATTGAAGAGAAGTAACAGTACATGGATGAGTAGGTTATAGCATACAACAAATTTTTCAGACACATAGCTCAGTGTTCTTCCCAGCTTGTGCCTTTACATTCTAGTTTATCAAAGTGTTTGTAATAGATTCTCAGTGCAGAGGAGATCAGCTCTGCCTGGTTCTTTCTCTCTTTTTCTCCCTCCCCGCCTCCCCATTCTCTCTTTCTTCTTTTCCTTCCCCCACCCCCCCGCTTTTCTTGGTAGTTGTTTGGCACAACGAAAGGATTTTCTAAGACATGTATTTAAAGTTTTTAAAAATTTATTTTATTTTTGGCTGCATTGGGTCTTCATTGCTGCACGCTGGCTTTCTCTAGTTGCAGCGAGCGGGGGCAACTCTTCGTGCGGTGCACGGGCTTCTCATTGTGGTGGCTTCTCTTGTTGCAGAGCACAGGCTCTAGGAGCATGGGCTTCAGTAGTTGCAGCATGTGGGCTCAGTAGTTGTGGCTCGTGGGCTCTAGAGCACAGGCTCAGTAGTTGTGGTGCACGGTCTTAGTTGCTCTGCAGCATGTGGGATCTTCCCGGACCAGGGCTTGAACCTGTGTCCCCTGCATTGGCAGGAGGATTCTTAACCACTGTGCCACCAGGGAAGCGTAAGACATTTATTTACGTGGATTGCCATTTAATTCAAAAGAGGGCTCTCTTGGTGAGTTGGGGGAAAATAGGATATTTCAGTGAATGTATGCTAAATAAGTCAATAAATTTGAGAAAAGTTCTCTTCTTCTCCTGACTTTCCTCCTCCAGGGGCTGGGCTCACACTGTATCTCCCCTCTGGGTGTCCCTTCCCTGCTCCCTGTCCCTCTTTGCCTTGCTGGCTCCTTCTGAGCCTTTAGGATTCTGAAATATTGCTGCCCCAGAAAAGACTTCCTCCCCCACCTCCCACCCAAGTAGATTTCTCCCTAATTTTCTGCCACTGCATTCTCTTTATTTCCTTCACAACACATATTTAGTATCTTTCTCTCCTATCAAATTGGAAGCCCCACAAAGGAAAAGTTCATACCTGTTTCATTCAGTAATATATACCTAACTGGTGCTCACTAAATATTTGTTGAATAAATGAGTGAAGGCATGAATAACCAAGTCAACTAAAGCCATCATTTCCCAAATGCATCTCTTCTTTCGTGTGAACTATTAACATCTGGGGGCTTGGTTGCGTGGGATGCACCTGTGGGGTTTAGGAAGTGCTGATGACTTAACTTTTGGTGTACTTTTCATTATTGTCCCCTTCCCCCCTTCACTCTCACTTTTTTCCTCACTCTTTTTTTTTAAATTTAATTTTAATTAATTTATTTTTCGCTGCGTTGGGTCTTCGTTGCTGTGCGCAGGCTTTCTCCAGTTGCTGCGAGCGGGGCTACTCTTTGTTGTGGCACGCGGGCTTCTCACCGCACCGGCTTCTCTTGTTGTGGACCATGGGCTCTAGGCGTGAGGACTTCAGTAGTTGTGGCACGTGGCCTCAGTAGTTGTGGCTCACGGGCTTAGTTGCTCCGCGGCATGTGGGATCTTCCTGGACCAGGGATCGAACCCGTGTCCCCTGCGTTGGCAGGCAGACTCTCAACCACTGTGCCACCAGGGAAGTCCCTTTTCTCACTGTTTTCTAATGGGAACTTTGTTTGAGGCTGGCAGGGCCACTGCCCCATTTTACAGATAAAATGAGGAGGACTTAGGGGTGAGATCATGGAAGGGGTTACTGACCAGTGTGGCCCAGAGATCAGCACTGCCAGCTCTCTCCTGGGCTTTTCCCTGTCGTCACAGCTGTCCTCTGGCCTTGCAGCAAGGCTGTGGCCTGGCTTACCACTTCCAAATCACACAAAGGTGACAGCAGCCCAGCCGCCGTTTGGAATGGAAAGACTAGTTCCCCGCCCAGAGTCTATCGTGCATGGTACAAAGCAAGAGAATCTCTAAGAGTCACCCCTAGGAAAGTGGTGCATTTGCAGGTGGCATGTTCCCCTCCCTGTCCTCAGCCCACATAGTTGGAGGCTCCTGGGCCTGCTTCCTGAGGGAACAGTAGCAGCTGGATTCTGAAGGAAGGTGTTGGGCTTGAACTAGGGTAGGCTGGGCAATCGCCTTAGCTTTCCTTCTTTCCCAGCTGCTCAACAGACTGCCCTGACCCCGGCCACAGTCAGAGAACTTTACATTCTTGAATGTTTTACCTGGCACAGGGCCCCTGGGGCAGTGTAGGCTCCCTGAGGCAACAGCCTTGAGGTGCTCACTCAGGAGGAGGGAAGCTTATCTCATAAGTGCACATTCTTCTGGTCTGTCCTATCTGGTTATTATCACATCGAAACTGCAGCTGTTGACGTTTGCTTAATTACTGTCTGTTGATTGTGCAGTAATAGACCATCAATTTCTTTGGTTAGTTATTACTGCCTTGTCATTTTAAAGTGCTCACTGCAACGTGTCAGTATTTTACTTGCTGCTGTCTTTTTGTTGGTTATCATTATGTATACTAACAATAAATGCCTTACATTTGAGAGGTGCTTCAGAGTTAGTAGAGCATTTTCATTTTGTTATCGCATTTGGCTTTTTTATAGGAAAATCCAAGTAGGCAACTTATTTTAGCAGAGTGGGAGGTAAGGTTTTTATCCTAGGTATTACTTTACTATAAATTTGGCATAATTAGTTTTTACACCAAGTATTTCTTACATTAGTCGTAAAAATTAAAAAGTGAATTAAAAATTTTTATGACCTCCAGTTCTTTAACACTTCTTGTCAAACTTCAAAAAGTAGAATAGTAGCGGGAAGATTCTGTCCAGGGACGTATAAAATAAATCATAGTTTCTTGGCTAGGTGCCACTACTCTAGGAATTGAACCAGAATATGGTTTAACATTTAACACTGTAACTATCATAAAGAAATGGGTTTTCTACCCCAGAGTTTGCTTAGCATAGAGGTCTCCATTTATTTGTCTTTGTTCATATTGAGGTGGAATTCACACGACATAAAATTAACCATGTTAAAGCAAAAACCGGAGGCAACCACCACCTCTATCTAATTCTGAAACATTTTCATCACTTTAAAATAAAACTTCATACCACTAAGCAGTTACTTCCCATTCTCCATTCCCTGTAGCCCTAGGCAACCAGTAATCTGCTGTTTCTATGGATTTAACTATTCTGGATGTTTCATATAAATGGAATCATACAATATGTGTCCTTTTGTGTCTGGCTTCTTTCACTTAGCATGTTTTTAAGGTTCATCCATGTTGTAGCATCTATGCATACTTCATTCCTTTGAATGGCTGCATATCCAGTATTTTTAATATCAAAAAACTTGTGGGGTTACGAAAACTCCAATATCTACCCACACGTAGACCCACCGTATCCTTCCCTCCATTGGCAATAACTTCCTCTCACCATAAGCTTGGGATTTTAGTCCATTATAATGTACATATCCTGAAGGAACCTGTGCAGTTAAAGCTGTAATTTGTAGCGTATTACGTAAGACTCAGGAAGAAAGGCTGTAGGCTGATCTGTGCAAGGCTTACAGGTAACTCTTTGTACAGTAAGATACCTCCAAGGGGGATAAGAAATGATCACTAGGGGCTTCCCTGGTGGCGCAGTGGTTGAGAGTCCACCTGCCGATGCAGGGAATACGGGTTCATGCCCCGGTCTGGGAAGATCCCACATGCTGCGGAGTGGCTGGGCCCGTGAGCCATGGCCGCTGAGCCTGTGCGTCCGGAGCCTGTGCTCCACAACGGGAGAGGCCACAACAGTGAGAGGCCCACGTACCACAAAAAAAAAAAAAATGATCACTAAATTATGTGAAGAAAATAATGAATTAATGCAAATATTCTCAAGACCCTCACATCATGGAAGTTTGTGCTTTCTTGATTTTTACTGGTAATTCTTGGAGCACGTGTCAATTTTTAGTCTCCTTGTATTAGTGCCCACTTGGTGGTTGGGCCCTGCTAGTTTAGAGTCTTTTCTTCAGCTTTCCTAAGTGTTGTGGCATAAAGATAAGAGACTGAGCTTCAGAGATGGACAGAGGGAGGTTCAAATCCCACCTCCACTGCTTGTTAGCCATATGTCCTTGGGCACATGACTTCAATCTCCACCATGGGTAAAATGGGAGTGTGCTCTCTACTTGTAGTGGGCTGAAAAATGGCCCTCCAAAGATATCCATGCCCTAATCCCTGCAACCCTTAAATATTACTTTATCTGAAAAAGAAGAGGCTTTGCAGATGTGATTAAAAGGATCTTGAGATGAGGAGATTATCCTGGATTATCTAGGTGGGCCCTAAATGTCATCACAGTAGCCTAATAGGAGAGAGGCAGGGGGATTACACATAGAAGCACAGAGAGAAGACGGTGATGTGAGGATGGAAGCAGAGACTGAAATGATGTGACCATCAACCAAGGAGTGCCAGTGCTGGTAGCAGCCAGCAGCTGGGAGAGGCAAGGGACAGAGTGTCCCCTAGCACCTCCAGAGGGAGTATGGCCCAGCCAACACCCTGATTTCAGCACAGGAATACTGGATTTGGATGGCTGGGCTCCAGAACTGTGAAGGAATAAATTTCTGTCGTTTTAAGCCACCAAGTTTGTTTTGTCATCTGTTACAACCTTCTCAGGAAACAAATATCCTTCTTCTATATAATAACTTATAACTGCCTATTACTGGCAGGTTATACTTAATTTTCCTCCTTTAGTCCTTGTATCAATGGTGGTGTTTCTCAGACTTTGAGAACAGTGGCTAAGAGTTTTAACTCTAGAGCAAGGTTTCTCAGCCTTAGCCCTGTTGATAATTCTTTGTTGTGGAGCTGTCCTCTGCATTATAGGAAGTTTTGCAGCATTTCTACCCACTAGATGCCAGCAGCACCTTCGCTCCAGTTGTGACAACAAAAAACATCTCCAGACATGGCCAAATAGCAGCTGGGGAACAGAACCACTCCCTGTTGAGAACCACTAACCTGGAGTGTGACTTCTGGGTTTGATCCCAGCTCCATCACTAAGTAGCTGTGTGGTCCCAAGCAGGTTAGGCAACCCCACTGAGCCTCAGTTTCATTATCTATAAAATAGTAATAGTACCTACATCACAGAGTGGTTGTGAGGTTATTCAGATGATGTGATATGTGTGAAGGCCTCAAAACAGTGCCTGGTACCTAGTAAAATGTTTAATAAGTGAAAACAATTATTAACTCATGCTCTGCCATACTAGTTTATCATATGATTTTCTCTAATTTCCTTTGCAGAAGTAATGAGCATTTTAAAACATTTCCAAATATGTAGTGACTTCTGTTATAAAGATCAGTGTTTGAAATTAAACATCCTTCTTTCGTTGCCCTGACCTCCCACCCCACTACTCCCCAGCCCTTTGCCTGAGAGTTGAGGAATCATGGCTTGATTTGCATGCTCCGATCACCTGTCAGTCATACTAACTTACTGAACTCTTCATATAATTCCCTGGGTAAGGTGTAGCAACAAGAAAACCCTCTTCCATCTGTCAGTGATATTTCTATTATTCCATAATTACAGCTTTCTCCTCAGTGACACAGCTGTTGAATTCATGTATGGATGTGTCAGTGTCTCCACTCAAGTTTGCGAAATATTTAGCAGCATTTAGCAGTTTTTGGTGAAATGTTAGAAAGTGTTTTGAATAGATACCATCATCTACTTTTGTGAGGAAGAGGAAAGCACTCCAACTGTGGTTTAGGCCACTGTGTTTCTTAGCACAGGGGACACAGCAGTGAATAAAACAAAGATTCCACCATTGTCAATGAGCTTGCGTTCTAGCACAGCGGAAAAATATGCACAGTCCGTAAGTCAACGGTGTAGTGTATTAGATGGTGATGAGAACTGTGGGAAAACTAATAGTCTAGCGTAAGGGGGATTGGGAGTGCTGGAGGTGGCACCAGGGAAGAGATGCGGTCTTGAGCAGGGCAGGAGCATTTTTGAATATTTTCATAGGGATAAGTGAAAATGTCTTTGATGTGGATTGAAACCAATGTTTGCTAATGCATTTCTGCTGATAACGAACAGTTGGAATATCCGAGGAGCTGAACCTCTGTTTCTTCTCCACAGTACTGCCTGGGAGTGTCTTTCACAGTTAAGCCATGTGGCTTTGGTTTATCCCAGCTGCCGTGGGAATTCTTGATAGAAATGGTTCCAGAATAATTACTGGCAGTGCAGTCTCAGGGAAGGACTATGCCTAGCAGATCAGAGCACTTTTTTTTTTTTTTTTTCTCTTACGTCAAATAGATCATCTTTTTCATTCTGGCTCTCCACATATAAAGTGGATGATTTGGGGCCAAGTCACTTAATCTCTCCAAGCCCCAGTCTCCTTATAACCTTTGTCAGGACTAAATGAAATAATGTATTGAAAGCACTTTGACCTGTGTCAGGAGCATGATAAACCCTCAGAAGATGCTGGTACAGGCACACCTCGTTTCATTGCACTTCACTTTATTGTACTTCCAAGAAACTGCATTTTTTACAAATTGAAGGTTTGTGGCAACCCTGCATCAAGCGAGTCTATGGGTCATTTTTCCAACAGCATTTGCTCATTTTGTTTCTCATGTCACATTTGGTAATTCTTGCAGTATTTCAAACCTCCACTAGCAAAAAGATTATAACTCACTAAGGCTCAGATGATGGTTAGCATTTTTTAGCAATAAAATATTTTAAAATTGAAATGTACATTTTTTAAGACAATGCTACTGCACACCTAATGGACTGCAGTCTAGTGTAAACATAACTCTTATATGCACTGGGAAACCAAAAAATTCATGCGACTTTATTGCAATATTCATTTTATTGTGATGTTCTGGAACTGAACCTGCACTATCTCTGAGGTCTGCCTATAGTTGTAATTTTACAATTAGCACAATAAGTATTTCTAAGGGAATATGTAAATATGGTAATTGTAAAGTGTACCTGTAATTGTTGGTTTCAGATGCATGCAAACATCTCTGTAATAAACTCTGCCTGCAAAAGGGGCGTCCTAGGTATAGAGCCTGTGAACTGGCCTCTTGTGAGCTTGGACCCCAGACACACTGTAAGGACTCTGTGCAGACTCTCACAAAGGGAGATTGAAATGAGAGCGTAGACACAGTGAATAATTCAGATAATAAATGTCTGGCTGTTGAAAAACGTGATTAATTAGTTCTCATGGATGGTTCTATTGATTGGCTTTTCTAAGTAATTGCATGTCTCTTCACTTTACTGATAGAGACCTAGATGGACATTTGTTAAATGGTTCTGGAGTAGAATGAGTTGCCCAATTATGCTGAATGACTTCAAAAATTCCTCCAGGAATCAAAGGCTTCGCTGGGAAAAGGTCAGGATCGGGAGTGGGGTGCATCTGGGATGTATTACTGCACTGCAGGAGAGGTTTTGGAACTGGTGGAGGTGGTGGCTGCACAACATTGTGACTGTACCAAGTGCCACCGAGTTGTTCACTTTAACATGGTTACCTCTGTGTTATGTGAATTTCACTTCAGGAAGTTTTTAAAAAGTAAATTTCTGACACTGCCAAATTCCCCACCTCCTTGTCTAGTCTTTAAGAGTTATTAAAGGATATGATAGTCTGACATTTTATATATATAAATATATATGTAAATTTACATATGTATAATATATGGAATAACTTTTCTTTAACTTTACAAATGTATTAGAAGTTTAATATTTCAGTATATGCCAACACTTTGTGCTTGTTTGCTAATTTATACAATTCAGTCCTTCCCAGCTCTAAAATTTTATGGTGCTATATTGGTTACATAGATAGAGGCCAAAGCGATATCCCCACAGTATCTGTCAGGGTATCTTGCCCATAGTAGGTGCCCAATAACTGTTCATTGAATTGAATGTATGTTGTTTTCTGTGTTGCTCATAGGTTATAATTTCATACTTTAATGGAAGTGGACTTAAACTGTACAGTCTTAGAGATCTTCAAGTTCAGTTTGCTCTAAAATGAGTAACCTAGACCCAGAGAGGTTAGGTTACTCCTAGAGCTAGGGGAAGGGCAGGAAGTTGTGGTTCCCTGCCTTACCCAGTTTTATTGAGATATCATTGACATACAGCAGTGTATAAATTGAAGATGTACAGCATAATGTTTTGACTTACATATATTGTAAAATGATTACCACAGTAAGTTTAGTTAACATTCATTATCCCATATAGGTACAAAAACAAAGAAAGAAAATGGTTTTTTCCTTATGATAAGAGCTCTTAAAATCTACTCTCTTAACAGCTTTCAAATATAACACACAACACTGTTAACTGTACTCATTATGCTATAGATTACATATCTCCAGTACTTATTTATCTTATAACTGGAAGTGTGTACCTTTTGACTGCCTTCACACAATTCCCACTTACACCATGCCCTACCTCTGGTAGACACAAATCTCAACTTTTTTTTCTTTGAGTTTGTTTTTTTCTTTTTCTTTTAGATTCCACATGTATGAAAGATCTATAGCACTTGTCTTTCTCTGACTTTTCACTTGGCATAAAGCCTTCAAGATTCATTCATGTTGTCACAAATGGCATGATTGCCTCCATTTTTATGGTTGAATAATATTCTGTTGTATGTATGTGTGATATATATCACAAGTTCTTTATCCATTCATCTGTCAGTGGACACTTGGGTTGATTTCATGTTTTGGCTACTGTGAATAATACTGCTGTGAACATGGGGGTGCAGCTATCTCTTCAACATAGTGTTTTTACTAATTTAATTCTTATTTTATATTGGAGTAGTGTTGATTTACAATACTGTGTTAGTTTCAGGTGTACAGCAAAGTGATTCAGTTATACATATATCCATTCTTTTTCAGATTCTTTTCCCATATAGGTTATTATAGAATATTGAGTAGAGTTCTTTGTACTATACAGTAGGTCCTTGTTGGTTATCTCCTTTATATATAGTAGTGTGTATATGTTAATCCCAAACTCCTAATTTAAGTTTTTTTGAAGTCTGTGAGTCTGTTTCTGTTTTGTAAATAAGTTCATTTGTATCATCTGTTTAGGTTCCACATATGATATCACATATAAGTGATATATGATCATCTCTAGGTCCATCCATGTTGCTGCAAATGGCAATAGTTCATTCTTTTTTATGGCTGAGTAATATTCCATTGTATATATGTAGCACATCTTCTTTATCCATTCCTCTGTCGATGGACATTTAGGTTCCTTCCGTGTCTTGGCTGTTGTAAATAGTGCTGCAGTGAACACTGGGGTGCATGTATCTTTTCGAATTACGGTTTTCTTCAGATATATGCCCAGGAGTGGGATTGCTTGTCAACATAGTGTTTTAATTTCCTTCAGGTATATTCCCAGATGTGGAATTGCTGGATCATTTGGTAATTCTATTTTTAATTTTTTGAGGACCCTCCATAATGTCTTCCATAGTGCTTGCAGCAATTTACAATCCCATCAACAGTGCACAAGGACTTTCTTTTCTCCCAGGATGTTGTTTTTTTTTTTTTTTTTTTTTTTTTTGCGGTAGGCGGGCCTCTCACTGTTGTGGCCTCTCCCCTTGCGGAGCACAGGCTCCGGAGCGCAGGCTCAGCAGCCATGGCTCACGGGCCTAGCCGCTCTGCGGCATGTGGGATCTTCCCAGACCGGGGCACGAACCCGTGTCTCCTGCATCGGCAGGCGGACTCTCAACCACTGCGCCACCAGGGAAGCCCAGGATGTTGTTTTTTAACTTAGCATTTGTGAAAACGTGTGTAGGTAATTCATTCATCCATAGCCATTGGAATATGATTTGGTGTCCTTTTTTTCCTTTGCCTTTTCTCTTTTTCCTCCCTCCCTCCTCTCCTCCCTCCCTCCCTCTTACCGCCCCTCCTTTTTTAAAAGATTCATGTCACCTGATGTTCTAGAAAACGTATGTTTCTAGGAACATAAGACCTGAGTTTCATTCCTCCTTTTGCCACTAGTTAACTGTGTGTTAAAATTTTAGCCAGTTCTTCCTCTCCGGGTTTCTCTTACCTTACCTATCAAAAGGCGAGAGTAGTACTTTCCCTGCCTTAAGGGTCAGGGACCAGACTAGATACTAGGTGTGCTTTTGAGGCTTCTTTTGATTTTACAACCCAGTTCAGTGATTAGTTGGTGGGTTTGCTTTTTTTTTTTTTTTTTTTTTTTTTTCTTTTTTTTTTTTTTTTTTTTTTGCGGTACGCGGGCCTCTCACTGTTGTGGTCTCTCCCGTTGCGGAGCACAGGCTCCGGACGTGCAGGCTCAGCGGCCATGGCTCACGGGCCCAGCAGCTCCGCGGCATGTGGGATCTTCCCGGACCGGGGCACGAACCCGTGTCCCCTGCATCGGCAGGCGGACTCGCTACCACTGCGCCACCAGGGAAGCCCGGTGGGTTTGCTTTGAGCTGACTTAAAGATGAGGGGCTATTGCAGGTTCTGTTTATAACTATCTTTCATACTGTTCTTAACTATTTTTCATACTGTTTTCATGATAGTACTTGAGAAGAGATATAGGAGGAATGGATATTGCTGTGGAAGAGGTGGAAAGGGGTCATATCTGGAGTGCAGACAAGGATTCTATTGTATGTTAAGTTCAATGTAACAGAGTGTGGTTGGGTGAGATTAGAAAGTTTGAAGGGGTGTTGTGAGCAGCAGGATCATTAGCCCCTGGGACATAAAAATGAGGCTGGCAAACTGTGTCCAAAACAAACAAGGTAGTTCTTTTGTTTTGTTTTTTTAGTGAAAATAAAGGAGGAAATGGACATTTTTTTAAAAAGGGAAATAACCCAGGAAGAGCAGGCAGGAGGAAAAAATATGGAGAAAGGGGCAGTTAAGATTCAGTAAAAATAAAGTCCAGTACCTGAGCTTACTGGCTAATATAATGCCACATGAATCTTGGAATCTGCGAGTTCTATTTCATCTCTTCACAAGTCTTGCCCCAGCAAAATCTGCTGTAAATCTACTTTGCATAAAAGTTAAATATTTATTTCTATAAAAGAAATACATTGCTCATGTAGAAAATTTAGAAAATACAGGTGATAAGAGAAGATAAAACCTCTAGTAACCTCACAATTTAGAATAACCAATTTAAATAATTTTGG
Organism: Hyperoodon ampullatus; assembly: GCF_949752795.1. NCBI lineage: Eukaryota > Metazoa > Chordata > Mammalia > Artiodactyla > Ziphiidae > Hyperoodon > Hyperoodon ampullatus. The sequence goes on from NC_136919.1 coordinate 76,019,774, forward strand.
TATGTATCCTTAAATCTTTTCTACGTCCATTCACTGCACATCTTCTAAAAACATAATCATAGGGGATATGCTGCTTTAGAATCTGCTTTTTAAAAAGTTAAGATGGCTTGAATATATTTTCTGTCTCTAAATAGTCTTCAATAATATTTTTAATCATTGCATTTTTAGTGGACATAGCATAATGTATACAAATTACTAGTGTCAGAAATGTATCTTAATCATTAAATATTATAGATATGCTTTAAACATCTGCAGTCATTTCCATGGGATAAATTCCTGGAAATGCAATTACTGGATCGGTGTAGTTGCAGAATGTTAGGTTTTTTAAATGTGCATTGCCGAATTTCTCTCTTGGAAAATGATACCTATATAGATTCAGACCAGCAGTGGGAGTGGCCAATTCCTGCTTGCTTGAAAACACTGGATGTGATCATGTTTTTAAAGCCTTTGACACGTTAATGTTGAAAACAGTGTGTCATGTTTTAATTTGCACATATTTGCTTTTAGATATGTTTGAATTTTTTTCGTATGATTTCTTTTGTAAATTGTCTTATGTCACTTGCCTGTTTTTGAAAGCAAGATTTTTAATCAGTTCACAAAAACTCTCTTTGGTTAAGCTTATTAACTCATTTTCTGCCACATGTTGCAAATATTTTGTTTAATTCACCTGCCTTTCAGTTTTGTGTTTGGTGGTTTTATTTTTCTCAAAGATTAACATTTTTATGCTATCAAATCTAATATTTTTCCCTGTGATTTTGGCCTGTATTAGGCTTAGACATTTCTTTTCCACCCCATTATTATATAAATATTGCCTTAATTTTTTTCCAGTACTTTTGTGGTTTCATCTTTCACATTTAATTTTATTGCATCCAAAATTTATTTTTATGTGAGGCAGGAGATCGGGATCCAACTTAATCTTTTCCAAAATGAATAACTGGTTGATGAACCTGATTTAATAATCCATCCTTTTTGCATTAATTTGAAATGTCATTTTAATTGTATGCTGAATTTCAGACTGTATTTGGACCTTCTTTTCTGGTAAGAACAAAACAGGTTTCAACTACTATAGCTTACAACACATTTTGATATCTGATAGTGCGAGCTCTATCTAGTTAACTCATCCCTTTTCCTCCAAATTTTCGTGAATATTCTTGGCTATTTATTCTTCTAAAGGAACTCTGGAGTAATTTTGTCAAGTTCTAAAGACAATTTCTAATGAAATATTATTGATAATTGTAACTGCATTACATTTCTGAATTTATTTGGAGAGAAATTCTCATCTTTACAATTAAGCTTTCACATTCAGCAGGATAGTACCTCAGTTTATTAATTCAAATCTTTTTTGTGCCGCACAGTAAAGGTACATGGCTTTCTTTATGTTGGCTCTGTATACCTCTCTTTAAATATATTTCTATTTGTTTACTGTCTTTTTCTCCCTTTATATTTGTGACTTATACCCTGTTATATTTTCCTGCTGGTTATTTCGGGAAATTAGGGAAGCTGTGGATTTTGTATGTTGACTCTGAATTGTTTTCAAGCATTTCTACTGGGTCTTATCAGTGAATTATCATGTCATTTCCAAATAATGTTAATTACATTTTCCAGTTTCCATTATCTATAATTGTTTACCACTTTGGCTAACACTTGTAAAAACAATAAATATTAAAATAACAGAGCTGATAGGAGGCATCCTTGTCTGCTTTCTGACTTTAAAGGGAGTGTCACTAGTCTTTCACCATCATACATGATTTGTGGATACTAACAGTACTTTGGCAATGCCAGTCTCTTTCCTCTCCAAATAAGATATTTTTAATAATGCGTTATTTGTGTATGGCCTTCCTGATGTATAGCAGTTAAACTCTGTGAAAATGGTAGCTACATTTGCCTGGAGCTCTATGACTAAAAGGTGACATCAATCAAATAAATACCTTTCGTATTAGATTCTAAGTGATTTGTACCTCTCTGCCCTGCTGAACTTTTAAAAATCTATAAGAAATAATTTGAAATATATCATACTCAAGTTAGAAAAGTGGATCAAAATTCATGTAATGTAAAGTCTTAATTTTTCATGCAGTATTATCAAGACCTTAGACATACAATGTAATTGAATGGTCGAAATTTCCACTCACACTTCAGAGAAGAAATGTTTTAGGTTTATTGTATCTTACTTTGGAGACTACTTTCCTAAAGGATCCACTTTTTAGTAGTGATCCTGTTTTTTGGATTAGCAGGGTGGCGCTTTGAGAGTACACTTACAAATATACCTCTGCTTAATGATGTTACAAGCAGTTTATAAAATGTATTAGGTGCTAATATCAAAGGAGCATGCTAACTCAAGATATATTCAAGTACCTTAGGAATATGGACCCTTTTTATTTGTTAACACTCCCCTGTACCAAAAATAAAAATAAAATAAAAAGGAAAATTGGCCTGTATGAGTAATACAAGTTCCCCCCCAAAATGTGGAAAATATTGAAAAGTATAAGCAATATAAACTTTCCAGTAGAGATAACCACTGTTGGCATTTGCAGTTGTTTTTTCCTGTGTTCATGTAGTTACAATCACACTGCATATATGGATTGTTTATTGTCCTTTTATCTAAAATATTTTAGATAAAAACACTCATGTGTTTTTTGCCTAGCGGTGGAGCTTTTAAGTATGAAAGCTGGACTGTTTGGGCTCTGGGAATGGAGAATGATGTGATCTGAGCAGGCTTACAGATGGCCGGAGTCCTGAGGATGAATCCCAGGATGAACTCAGCAAGGTCCACCACGGTCCTCAAACAATCACTGACCCAGGTCCTCAGAGTTCCTGGAAAACAAAGCTGAGATTATCCTGCATGACCTCTGGGAGGCTTAGGGTCAAAACAAAATACTCCTTTTCTCTGAGCAACTGGGTGTCCTCTGGAAACTGGCCTCCTCTGAGCGGCTGTGTAGACTGCCGTGACTTCTTTGGTCAGTCGTCTGGCACACGGGGATATTTCCAGGGTAGACTCACTCCTGTTGTGCATAAAGAATCCCGTGAAGAAGGAAGTCGGATAAATTGGTTTACTCCTAAGGCCAAATTCCAGGGATTTCTGTAGGGCCTTTGGCCATGTGATATTTTCACATAAACATTTTTTAAGACCCCTGTCTGATAGATCAGCATTTCTCTCTCTGTGGTGTAATACTAGTTCTAAAAAACTTATAGCTAATCCATTACCAAGACTGAAATTAGGGAGAGCTTGGATTGGCAATTTAATGCAAAGTGTTTGTGAATTGCTTGTATTCTCATTTTGTCAGCTTGACACATTTGTAGAAAAAATAGGTTTCTAAAAATGTATAATGACTGCTATGCAGTCTGTGTGCTCATTCTTAGTTTACAATTTTGTTTTACAAGGTTATCGGTAAATTAAGAGCCAACTAACAAACAAGGGATGTTTTAAGAAGGGTAATTTTTGTTCGAATCGTCCTTTGTATTCCAATTGATTAAAAATAAAATTAGAAAAAACTTTTATCTGTGACCTTGTTACAAAGTTTGAGGGTTCTGGTCATATAGATGTGTATTCTTCTGTCATTCTGTGTTCCCTCTATAATTTCTTCCTTGCATCAAACAAATACCTGGTATTTTTGCTGTTTCCATTTTTTTAGAGTATCAAATTAAAATACATGTGTATCTCAGTCTATTCCTTTAGAACATCAGTGTCTGTTAGAAATATGAGAGCCACATGTGTAATTAAAAATTTTATAGTAGCCACATTTAACCTAATATATCAAAAATACTATCATTTCAGCATTTAATCATATGAAAAATTAAGGATACATTTTATATTTTTTCTTCAGACTGGATCTTCTAAATCCAGTGTGTATTTTGCACTTACAGCGCATTCAGACACTGGATTTTCATCAGAAATACTTGATCTGTATTTAGATTTCGGAAGCTTTACAGTTGAAAAAGTAGGCTCACATTCCCAGGTTGTTCCAAACATACTTAAAAGTTTCCCAGTAACAGAAACATCAGGTTTTTAAAAAAATTAAAATGGGGCTTCCCTGGTGGCGCAGTGTTTGGGAGTCCGCCTGCCGATGCGGGGTGCGCAGGTTCGTGCCCCGGTCTGGGAGGATCCCACGTGCCGCGGAGCGGCTGGGCCCGTGGGCCATGGCCGCTGGGCCTGCGCGTCCGGAGCCTGTGCTCCGCAGCGGGAGAGGCCACAGCGGTGAGAGGCCCGCGTAACACACACACCCCCCCAAAAAAAAAATTAAAATGAAATAAAATTTAAAATTTACCTCTTATGTAACTAAGCAAGTAAAAGCTCAAGTGCCATTTTAGTTGTATGCAAAGCATTTAATTTTAGTTACTAGTAGCATAGGGCAGTGAAAGAGAATTGGAGAGGGAGAACGAGAGAGAACGTGTATGGCTTTGTGATTAACTAGCTGTGTAACCTGGAGAATAGTACTACCTGCAGCCTTCTGGCCTGGATGTCATCATTTATAAATTAATTATAGGGAATGGACCAGATGTTCTTCTCTGAGGTCCCTCTGGCACTCAGAAAATGTTATGAATCTTGTATGCACAGAGCCTCAAAACGCCACACCAACTTGAATGTATTTCAGACCATTTCTGTAAAATAGATGGGTGTGAAGTGTTCTATTTCATGATGAGGCTTAAGTTGAGGGCAGAGATGGGAAAGGACCACATCAGATCTGGTCATCTGCAGGAGATCTTGGCTCTCCTTTGGGGGAATAAGTGGTCACCTGCTATAGAAATTATAGAAATCATGTATCTCTCTCTCAGGTGAAATTCCCTGTATTCCTTTCCTGTTGCTACTGTTACAAATTCCTACAGATTTAGTGGCTTAAAACAACCCAGATTTATTATTTTAGTTCTGAAGGTCAGAAGCCCAAAATTGGCCTCACTGGACTAAAGTTAAGGTGTCAGCAGGGCTGCGTTCTTTCTGGAGGCTCCAGGGAAGAATCTGTTATCTTGGCGTCTTTCAGATTGTTGAGGCCAGCAGCAGCAGTCTTTGGCTCATGACCTCCTTCTACCATCGAAGCTAACAATCCCCGGTTCAGTCTCTCTCTTCCCTCTAAAAGCCCCTTATTTTAAGATCAGCCGATTAGCAACCTTAATTCCACCTGCAACTTTAATCCCCCATGCCACAGTCACAACATAGTTACAGGTTTGGAGGATCAGGACTTGGACGTCTTTGGGGGAGCATTTTTCTGCCTACCACATTGTCAAGTCTCTGAGGTTTCATAGTTTCTATGAATAATTTCAGAGCAAGTCGTTTTTGTCTCTGTTCCCTCTTCCCACTCCGAGTTAGGCACAGTCAGCCAACAGAAGGCAGGAGTCAACTGTGGGAATTAGGGCTAAATAGTGACCTTGAATGACTAAAGGATTTCTCTTCAGCGAAGCCTGCCTCAATCTCCAGCTGTTTCTTAAAGCTAATTGTGTGTAGAAGGTTCTTTGACCAAGGACCATGTTCCCACCCATGGAAAGACAGAAACTGTGTCCTTCTAAAGAAAATAAGAATGTATTGCCTAAGCTTTTTTTTTTTAACCTCTAATCAAAGATATCATAAATGTTTGCCAAAGTTCAGTGTGTAATTTTTTCTCTCTGCTGAGCAGGTGGTTGGAAGTTGTGGAATGTTGGTTTTCTGAATTTAGAATCATGCTGTCCCTGTGAACGTGCTCATTAAATAGAAAAATTGGACTTAGTTTGTATTTCAGTCCACTCTTTTGGGTAGATTTTTATATCTGGCTCTCACTACGATTATTTGCGTCTCTGGTGAAAATGCCACATTTATTTGCAGATTAATTATGCCATTATCAAAGGCTTAGAGGGAAATCTAAATTCACTGTTAGCATTTAGAGGAAATGTACAAGAAACTGATGTAGAAGAGACAAGGCAGGAGTTTTCTGAGTGTGCAAACCAGCACTTATCTTTCGGTTGACAGTGTTGGTTTGGAGGGTAATGAACTGGTTGGGAGACCTCAATGGTTAAGCACCATTTCACATTTATTGTGAGCTCTGTCTCGGCCATTCAGTCACTTAGAAATGTGCCAAATTCTTTGGAAGGCAACGGGGATACTGTCCTTTAGAGCTGCCATATCGTACAACCCCAGGAGTCACCATTTACATCACTCTGTAGTCTATGAATGGCACCCCCTGGATTTGTGCAGTGAAAGACTATGAGGCCTTATTCAGTGACCCTGATATTGCCCGTGAGAGAGCCTGTAGCCCAGTGGGGGACAGATTTGCATACAGACTCTTACAATCCTCATGTTAGGTGTGAGTGGATACATATTGGTAATAGGAGTGCAGAAGAGGGAGCATCTAACTTATCTTAGGGAAGTCAGGGTATCTAGAAAGGTTTCTCAGAGGAGGCCCTACCTAAACTGAGTCTTGAAGAATCAATAGGAAATGCTCAGATAAGAAAAAGTGGAATGGTTTTTTGGGCAAAGCCAATCGTGTGCAAAAGCATATGGCGTTTGCAAGACCTGCAAATATTTCAGTATGACTGAAGTGTGAGATTCATGTGGGAACGTGATGAAACAAAGCATTTAACCTTTCTGTGCCTTAGTTCCCCATTTAGTAAAACAAAGAAAACAACACTAGCTACATTGTGGGGTTTTATTAGTAAGATCTCATAAGTAAAATGCTTAGAACAGGGCCTTAGATATTAAAAAAACACTTAACAAATGTCAGCTGTTGATGTTGATCACAATCATATTACATGAGGTTGAAAAAGTAGGAAAGGTCTGCATAGCCCATGCTGAGGAGTTTCAACATCGGAAATTGTTGGGAAAATTGTTGATTTTTTTTAAAAATATGATTTGAGCTTCGTGGATTTATCAACTCTGTCCTTATTTTGCAAGGCTGATTAGACCCTGGTGGTTCGATTCTTACTACTCAAAATCATCAGAGAGACTGATGAAGAAAAATGACACTTTTATCAATTTATACTCAAAATGGAAACCTCTCAGCGTGCTGTGACAATTGTGGCAATGAGGTGGTGTATTTTCTTCCCATGAACTGGTAAACTTTCTTGAGCTCCTGTGTTAACATCAAATGGTCTCATAAGTAAGGATGAGGAGTTGGAACAAATGTAGATGAATGCTTTGAAGGGCTGGTTTCAACAGACGATGCCAACCCAGTGGATCAGCCTTGCTCACTTAACTCCATGTCTGCCAGACAAATGAGAATTCTCAGAGCATTTGGTTCAGGGCACCATCTCTCTGGAGATAGCAGAGACACTGATTTTCTCTTCTCTCTCCTTTTATAGATATCCCTTTTTTTGGACATATTCCTCCCCTGATTTTTTTTTTTTTTTTTAATCATCACCTTTGTTTCATCTTTCAGGAGATGTCACAATTTTTCGGTTTATCTTGACTCTCTTTAAACTTGGTTGCTTTTTGATGATACTAATCTCAACAATAAACAGTCTCCATAGTGATCATTTTTTCATTGTATTCAGGAGCTAAGTGGTGGGTTATTTCTGGGAATATTTACTCGGTTAAGTCCATCCATTGTGGGTGAATTCACAGTACTATTAATTCCATAAAATGGCCTTTCCATTTCTTAGTGTCATCTTATTTTCCTAACCTGTTGCTTTAATCATCCCTTATACTAGATTTTAGAATCTGTTATATTTGGGGGCCTATAGATCAATGAATGAGTTGGGAGGATAAGATTTGTTTCCCAAAGTTGCTATATTTGTCTAGTAATTCTTTTATCAAAGTACTATTGAAGGACCTTAGAATTTTAGTATCTTTCTACTGAATGCTTTAGGAATATAAACTTTTTTTTTTTTTTTTTTTTTTTTTTACTGGATTTTCATTTAATGCTAGAGTGTTGCTTTATACATTATATCAAGCGTTGCAAGGTCAGACAGATTAGGCAATACTTTATCAAAACAAAAAAGAATAATGGTAAAAAGAATATTTATTCTAGTTATACTTGATAAATTAAACCTTTTCTTGCCCTCACCTTTATTATGTGATCTCTTGATATAAACATAAACATCAGTGTTTCCCCCCAAAATTTTATGTTTCAAATTATAATTACCTTGATTTCTTTAATGATAGTTATTTAAAAACACTGAAGCATTTCACACATTTGACGTGTGCATTTAAAAATAAAACTAGAGTTTAAGAAAAAGTGGAGAAAGCCCATCTAAATTTGCTGCCTTTTGGAATATAGATTCTGAATCTTGTTTTTAAGCATTTAAACAAAAATGCTTTGATGGAATGCTACAATCACTGCTCATTATCTTGAATTCACTTGCAGGTCATTTGTTCTTAACTGTTTAAAAAAAAAATAGTGAATGTTCACCATGTTATTGCTCCAAAGGAAATCAGTCACAATTGTTCATAATGGGTGCTTATTTAAAAATGAAAGCCTTGAAAAAAATGAAAGCTCTGAGAAAGATTGCACTCCTTATATTTTAATGCTTCAAACATTACAGATGTTGACAATGTGATGAAACTAGCCTGCCTCTAGTATTTTAGTGGTCTGTTCCATGGAGCAGTTAGAGATGAGACTGTATTATAATGAAATATCTATTAAAATGCGTATGCTATACTGGAAGGTTGGGTGTGTACCCGTGCTACACTGAATTCTGTGCTCCAACAAAACATTTTATAATGTTCTGGTACCTATTCATGTTAATGCAACATGGAGAAAATGGTTGCTCTCCCTTACTTGGAATAAACTTAGAACAAAATTCCAACAAGAGCACCCAGAGCTAATTCTAAAAATGCAAGGCATGTTTTCCTTTTTTCTTTTTTTTTTAATTCTCCAAAATAGGACTGAAGATTTTAAGAAATAAATATGATTTATTATGGCTATTCTGTTTATAGATAGCTACTAGATCATATAGAGTGATTTGGTAACTTGTGAAGAGCCAAAAAGTACATAAAAAATATCCAATTTATTAATAATTTTTAAAATGCAAAAAACAGGGATTTCCCTGGCGGTCCGGTGGTTAAGACTGCTTCCAATGCAGGGGCACGGCTTCGATCCCTGGTTGGGGAACTAAGATCCCACATGCCGCAGGGCGAGGCCAAAAAGTTAAAAAAAAAAAAAAAAAAAAATGTGAACAACAGCAAACCTAAGTGCCACTTTTTGTTATCTAAGCCTAAGTTTAAGAACAAAAATACCGAGGTTGAGGTGGATGTGGAGAGCAAGCACTCAGTCTGTTGGGAATGCTGATTGGTGCAGACTTTCTCAAGGGTCTTGTGTTCATCAGAAGCCTTGAAGTAAAAATCCTTTGATCTAGCAGTTCCACCTCTGGGAATTTAGCCTAAGGAAATAATTGAACAATGGAGCCGAAACTAAAGACGGTGATATTCATAGTAGCATTGTTTATAGTAGCAAAAATTGGAAACATCTCACATTTACATCAGTAGTTAATCAAATTATGGTTCTTTTATCCATTGAATATCTTATAGCTGTACAGAATAATGCTGTGCAGGAAAAGATGGTATAATATGGAAAGTAAGTTACAAATTAGTATGTATAATATGGTCTCATTTATGGTTTAAAAAAAAGTATACACTAAGGCTTGGTGGCTATATCCCTAACAAAATGTGAACAGAAGTATCACTGGAGAATGGATTGCAGGAAATATTTACTGTGCTGATTTTTTTAATATAAGAAATATAGACTTTTTATAAGCAAAAAATTGTTTTTAAATATATCTATCTTTGACTAGCACTTCTACTTTTAATAATCTGTCCTACCAGTATAACTGGATGAGCATGCAAAGATGTTAGTTAACGTTCAATGCAGCATTGTTAAAAATAGTTTAAAAAAAATAACCCATCTACCTATCCCCTATTGTCAGGAATTTAAATAGGAAAGTCATGGTATAATCATGCTTCACAGCCATTGAAATTGAAGATGTACATATGTATTTATTGATATGGAAAATATGGTCACACCATATAACAAGGAAGAGACTAGTTAATAAACGCATAGGTAGGAAGACAGGTTTGTAGGCAGCCAAAAGTCTGAAATGTTCCACATGACAGTGTCAGCAGTAATTATTTCTGAGTAATGGGGTTATGGGTAATTTTTAACTTTTTCTTTGTATGTGTTTTTATTTTTTTTAATTTTGTATGTGTTTTTATTTGTTTTTTTAAAATTTTGTACGGTGAACAAGTATGGCTTTTGTTCTCTTATTACCAGAGAAAGTAAAAGTCAACAAAATTAAAGACCAAAAAAGAAGAAATAACCAAAAAATATTGTAAGGTACTATGTGAAATTCCATGGAGATAGATGAAGTAGGTGGTATTTCTAGGAAATTTTACTGTTTCAAAGTGGCTCCCAGGAGAGAGAGCTTAAATCAGTAACCATGGAAGAAATGAAAAAGTTATCAGAAGATGCTTTCTAAATTCAAAGTGCAAGGTCCAGTTGGCCTCAGTAAATTCTTCCAACATTCAAGGATATTGATGATATTAAGTAGGGTGACCATATAATTTATTAAAGGGAGTTTTACTTGGGACAAGTGATGTAAACTGGAGCTTTCCCATGTAAACCTGGATGAATGTTCACATTACTGTTACAGCTTTTTCTAAGGAAAGAGCAAAAAGCAAACTTCCAAGTTTTTTTATTCCAAAATGATCTTTATATCAGAACTTCACAAAGATAGTGTGTGTGAACATGTACATGTGTATGCTCACACACACCGAAGATCAATCTGGCTTATGAATATCGATGCAAAACCCTTCAATAAAATACCATCAAATAGAATTTAGCAGTACATTAAATAAATACATGGTCAAGTGGGGTACATCACAGGAATGTGAGCTTGGTTCAGTATTGGAGAAGCTGGGCTCCATATTAGATCAAAAGAGAAAAATCTATATTGTCATCTTAACAGGTGCCAAAAATGCTTTGCTAAAATTCAACATCCAATGATATACTGATTGTGGCAATGTTTATGTGACTATATACATTCGTCACAACTCACTGAACCGTATTCTTTATAAAGGTGAATTTTATTGCATGTAAATTATGTGTCAATAAACTTAACTTCATAAGAATAAATAAAATCAGTCTTTGGTAACAGAAAAAATATCCAACACACATTCTGGATTATAAAGAAAAAAGTTAAACTTAATAAAATTAGAATAAGTAGGATTTGTTACTTTTGTTGCTTTATTTTAAATACCGCATAGTCTCATGACAAAACAGCATCATATTTTGTGAAACACAAGAAGCATTCCCATTTAAGTCAAATGCATGATAAGAATGCTCATTTTCATTGAAATTATAAACCTGACTCAGAAAATACCAGCTAGGAGACAAGAGAAAGTAGTAATAGATATAAACATTGAAGTGGAACTTATTATTTGTAGGTATTTGAAGTACGTACCTAGAAAGAAGAGAATCAACTGGAAAATTATTAAAAACAGAGAAGTCAGTAAGACACAGGGCTGGTTATAACTGGTGCTGGCAGGGATAGAAGTGGGAAGAAAAGGAAAAACTGGATGCATCCATCATCCACTAGGAGAGGTATCAAAGGTATCACCCACCATCATTCTCATGTTCTTGACGTGCACCAGGCCCCAGGTCAAGCACTGCAGGGTATCCCTTTACTTCTAAAACATGGCTGCTGTCCTCTTAGCCTGTGGCCAGAGACTAGGTTGAGAATAAAGAAAAATGACAAAGGATATTGTGGAAGGAGGGGTCATCATGCAGCAGAACAGGAATGACAGTCCTGGGGAAAGAGGGCTGAGACTAGAGTGGCATGGACATATATACACAACCAAACGTAAAATAGATAGCTAGTGGGAAGCAGCCGCATAGCACGGGGAGATCAGCTCGGTACTTTGTGACCACCTAGAGGGGTGGGATAGGGAGGGTGGGAGGGAGGGAGACGCAAGAGGGAAGAGTTATGGGAACATATGTATATGTATAACTGATTTACTTTGTTATAAAGCAGAAACTAACACACCATTGTAAAGCAATTATGCTCCAATAAAGATGTTTAAAAAAAAAAATGAGAGAAAAGAATGGGTTTTCAGAGGTCATGAGCTAGTGCCTCCGAGCCTAAACCAACATTTATACCCTTTTGATCAGGCCCACCCAGTGTGTTAGCTTTTTTTTTTTTTTTAATTTAACATCTACAGATTGTGAGAATCCATGGTTTTGAAAATCTGAATGTTTAGCCTCTCGAAAAATTAGAAGCTTCAGCATTGAATGACACCCTTTTCTGCAAAGGGCAACAGTTGGCTGGAATTGCACAGTGGCTGTTTGTCTCCTTTAGATGCCCCCCAGCTCTCCAGTCTGCTGAGTGCAAATGCTCTTTCTTGTAGTGCTATCACTCCTCTGCCTGCCTGTCCTCGGAAGCATTTCAATTGTTGATAATAAACTGAAGCGAGATACTGGGCACACGTGTAGACAGTTGACTTAGTCACACTATGGGGAAAAGTGGTGGAAGCATTTGAAGAAATTAAATATTTGCTTCATTAAATGCACAACCTCTTCAAACCCAATAATATACCCCTAGTTCCCTCATCTTATTTTTAAAATTAAAACATTATATACATAAAAAATTTATTTTATTTTATTTTTGGCTATATTGGGTCTTCGTTGCTGCACGCGGGCTTTCTCTAATTGCGGCGAGTGGGGGCACTCTTCCTTGCGGTGCACAGGCTTCTCATTGCAGTGTCTCATTGCAGTGGCTTCTCTTGTTGCGGAGCACGAGCTCTAGGCACATGGGCTCAGTAGTTGTAGCTCACAGGCTCTAGAGCACAGGCTTAGCAGCTGTGGCACCAAGGCCCATTGCTCCGCCACATGTGGGATCTTCCCGGACCAGGGCTCAAACCTGTGTCCCATGCACTAGCAGATGGACTCCCAACCACTGCACCACCAGGGAAGCCTAGGCTGTGTTTTTTTTTCTAGCTTATAGTCTATATCCGGCTTCCAGAACTGCTAGGTATAATAAAAGCACTGGCATTAATTGCATTTTCCCTTCATTTTTGCTGAAGAAAAGTGGAAGTTTTCATGTTGTCAGTGATGGAGTAGATCAAATGTAAGCAGCCCTCTGAAACTGTAACTAGCTATTATTATTATTTTTTTTTTTTGCGGTACGCGGGCCTCTCACTGTTGCGGCCTCTCCCGTTGTGGAGCACAGGCTCCGGACGCGCAGGCTCAGCGGCCATGGCTCACGGGCCCAGCCGCTCCGCGGCATGTGGGATCCTCCCGGACCGGGGCACGAACCCGTGTCCCCCGCATCGGCAGACGGACTCTCAACCACTGTGCCACCAGGGAAGCCCATAACTAGCTATTATTGATGAAGAAAAGAGCGGTGTAATTCCCCCAGATTTGACTTCTCTAAAGCTAAAGGTTATTTTTATAGACTTTAAATAAATATTTATAACCTGTTGCTTGTGCCCCCAATTCCATTTCCTCCCTGCACTCCAGGACTTTCTGTCCCAATTATCTTTCCTTTCGTATTATTAGTATTTCTCTTACCATTAGTCACTTCTCGGGAAAGAAAAAAAGTTTAAGAAAGTCCTGTCCTTAAGAACCCTTCCATGATCCGTCATGGTGATGTTTTATTGCTTGCTTTCCTCTGAGTCTATGCGGAAGCACCTGGCACCCCGTCAGAACTTGAAAAATGTTTTCTCAGTTTGAATCAACCACATTTTTCAGAGCATAGTCTACTGGCTTCCTCCAGTTTCTTATCACCCACCTAAGGTGCAGCTCCTCCCAGTTCCACCCCCACCCCCCCACCCCACCCCCCACCCCCGCACACGCCCTCCCTCTGTTTCTATCTCCCTCCCTCTGCCTCTCCCTAAGATCCCCAGGTATCTCCCAGACATCATCCTCCCTCCCTGCAAACCAAATCCTTCAGCATTTCTGCCACATTTGACAAGTGTCATTTTAAATCCCGGTTTGCTGCTGGTATCTCCAGTGTGATTGGCAGAGCCTCCAACTTCATTTCAGCTCTTCTCCCCTCCTTCGGTAAGGCCTGCTGCAGGCAAAAAGCCTCTTTCTCAGCCTTTGGCCATCTTGCTGAGGTCCTGTCCTCTCCAGGTCAAAACAGGGATAAGAAGGAGTCCAGATAACAGAAAAACAAAAATTCTCACATGAAGGTTTCACTCAGCTAGTGTTATTATTGGAAGATGGCTTCTCATGCTCCAAATTGGGCAGGTTAGAACAGACTCCCTTGGGATCCGTTTTGCAAGAATTCTGCATAGACTTTCTGTTAGTCCCCTCAATCAGCTGAAAGCAATCTCCTCATCTTCTAAAATGTTAATATTTTAATAAGTACTTGTGAGCAGTAGAGATGCTTTTCACTCCAGGAGTTTCCAACCTTCGGAGCACATCAGATTCACTTGGAGAATTTTTTTTTTTTTTTAACAAAAATGGCAATACCAGGTCCCGGGCCTATTGAGTGAGATCCTCTGTACTGGGGCTCTGTTGTGTTTGTTTTAAAAATTCCACAGATGATTCTGATGCTCACTTAAGGCCAAGGATATGAGAACTAGCTTTTTTTTTTTTTTTTTTTTTTTTTTTGCTCTACGCGGGCCTCTCACTGTTGCGGCCTCTCCCGTTGCGGAGCACAGGCTCCGGACGCGCAGGCTCAGCAGCCATGGCTCACGGGCCCAGACGCTCCGCGGCATGTGGGATCTTCCCGGACCAGGACATGAACCCGTGTCCCCTGCATCGGCAGGTGGACTCTCAATCACTGCGCCACCAGGGAAGCCTGAGAACTAGCTTATTGTATGGTTAATAATGTGCTGATTACCTCCTTCCTGGATTCTCAACTTCCCTGGTGTCTTTTTCATCTTTATAATAGCCTCTACAGAGCCTTCATTGTAACAGATTTTGAGTGTTTTGTGGTTTGAAGGATTTTGAAATCTCAGAGTTCTAGCAGAGAAGCTTTGTCACCAGTATTTGTTCAGTCTCCAAACTGAACTGCATGTAGATTCGGCACTCAATAAATACTGCAGGAAGAGCTCGCTAGGTGGTTGGTGCCTAGGAAAGAGAAGTGAGGCAACAGTCTGGTTAAATAAGATGTACTGGTTATGGTTCTAGGATCTGTTTTGAGAAATCTCATGTCTGGCTGTGTTCTAAGAGTTTCGTGCATATTACCTCAATTAATGTTCACAATAGTCATTTGATAGAGGGACTATTATCCTCATTTTTCGATGAGGAAACTGAGTCTCAAGGAGGGGAAGTAACTTGACCCCCAAGCCACGTATGTGTAAGTTACACAGTCAAGATTTAAACCCAGGTTCTCTGACTTCAGAGCATGATTTCTTAAATACTATGTTGTAGTACTTTCCATTCAAAGGGAGTAGAGCTTTAGAGCAATTTGGGCAGATACGAGGGTTAGCCACTTCCTTCCTCCCTCCCACCCTCCTTCCTTCTTTTCAGTCTGTCTTCCTCTCTGTAGCCTGTCTGTCTGCTCTTGTGATGAGATTATTTCAGAAAATTCATCCTGGCAGCACTTATGCAAATTGGGTAGGATTGGAGCCATCCTCACATGCCCAAGACTCATTGAAGCTATTGTAGTTGGGGGCAGACAGAATGCTTTAGTAATAGAGGCAGAAAGAAAGGGGAGGCTATCAGATGTTAAGCAAGTAAAATTGAAGAGATTTAGTGATGGTTTAGATGGAAGATATGAAGGCGTGGAGAGATCTAGACTCTGTGCAGTTTTGCTGTGGCTGTCTGGAGAGATTATTGTGTAGTTCATTCTCAAGAGAAGAGTGGATTTGGGGTAGGGAGAAGTGAGCTTGTTCACAGACAAGTTTGAAGGACCTGTGAAAAGTATAGTGGAATTGTCTAGTAGGTAGTTATATATTACAGTCTAGAGATAGGTCAGCCCTACTTAGGGACATGAATCTGAGAGACATCAGCACATTGGTCATAGTTGAAACCATGGAAGTGGATGCTGTTGTTTAGAGAAAGAGTTGAAAGTGAAAGGGGAACCCAGAGAGCAAACATGAGGAAGCAATTTCTATGACTTAAATAAAGCGTCTTGCCTCTGTCCTGGATGCCTTTTTGACCTTGAAGAAATCACTGGCTCTCTCTGAACCTAATTCC
Source organism: Hyperoodon ampullatus (assembly GCF_949752795.1). NCBI lineage: Eukaryota > Metazoa > Chordata > Mammalia > Artiodactyla > Ziphiidae > Hyperoodon > Hyperoodon ampullatus. Next base: position 76,035,814 of record NC_136919.1, read on the forward strand.
TTGCTGATAAAGTTTAGTGTAGGTGATTTCTAAAGCTCCTTTCAGAGCTGACATTCTGTGGTTCTAACACTTTGCATTAGTTTTCGGCACTGCTTTGGGGCAAGTAGGGCATTTATTAATTGCTGAATTTTGTTACCTCGCTAGTATCTGTAAGCCCATGCAATTACATGGATCCCTCATCTGTCTTTCTAATAAGCAGAATGATTATCCTGTACATGTCAAGTCCACCATCATTCTTTCAAAATAGCCTGGAGCACTATGAACATGGCAGGTTTGAGGAATCCACCTGTGTTTCATGAGCTGTGAGCCTCTGAAGCCAGACCCCTGGGCTTAAATTCCTCTACCCCTTAACTGGTTATGTCATCTCAGGCACCTACGTTAACCTCTGTGTTCCTCCTTTCCCTCATCTATAAAATGAGGATCATAATCCTAGAAATGGTGTAGGGATTAAATGAGTTCATATACACACAGTACTTAGAAGGGTACCTGGCACATATGCCCTCAGTAAATGTAAGCTACTATTGTATGATGATGATGATAATGATGACGACATTGTCTGGTAAAAGTGTCACAACCATAAGGGCTGAAGAAGTCTCCTCTTTTAGAGGAGAAGTCTTCTCATTCCTTCCGTATGTAATAACAGCCCCGCTGAGTTCCTCTGACGTTACTTTAACTCTGTTTCATTTCATGAAGTATGCTTAGGAGGATACCGCAGAACCGACTGAACAGAATACACGGATTGCAGTTGAGAAAGTCAAAGGCTATGAAATGGGCTTCATTTCCTCTTTCATGCCTCCATAGAAATAAGTAACTTTGAGAACAGGGCCAAGGAGAACCGACGGTTCTGTTGGTGATCTGTAACTGGCCTCAGACAAGTGTCCAGGGTTTGTGTGAGTCTCCTGGAGCCTCTTGGTGTTTAGGGCCCCAGTTAAAGGGCGCTTGAAGGGCGTATGTGTGTGTTTCTGTCTGCTTTCTTTGTCTTGTCAAGGCCAACTAGCTATTCTTCCACTGATAATGTTGTGTGTCAGAGAGATTTGGAAGCTTAGCGTTCCAGTTTAGAGTTAGACTCGTGGATAGCGTGTGAACAAAATGAACAAATGGAGAGTGAAGAAGAAAAATCTGTACCACTTCCTAATAAGTGGAACTTTCAGATGACAGAACTCCATGGGTGGTAAAAATTCATTTCCTACCAAAAACTGGAGCCACATGTGGAAAAGGCATACAGATGCTGAATTACGGTTGCATTCAGTTTATAAATTAGTAAGTATAAGATAGGAGGAAATAGAGCACCCCTCCATAATACATATTAGCTTAAAGTATAGCTGGGTGAAAGGAAAAGAACAAATTAGAAACTGCCCTCTTTCTCAGTCCTAGAATTCACTTTCTTCAAGTGTCTTAGAGGTTAGGTGACTCTTGGCTATGCAGCTGTCATCCTCTAAAGCCAAAAACATTTCCCTAAAGCATGTAGTTTATGAATCTTTAGGTCTGGGGCAGCAGCTTCAAACTTCTTCAGATCGTTTGGCCTGATCTTCAAAACATACCTACAAGGAGTCAGCTACCTGGAGAGAAGGGTGTGCATCTCAAGGAACGGTAACTCTTGAAACTTCTTGAATCTTCTTCTGGTCTCTTCCCCTTTCCCCTTCCGATTTTGTCTGAGAGGGGCTGGGTTCATCTTGTTTATCAGGCTCAGCCAAATGTGTGTCTGTGCAGTTCATTATATGCCAGGAAAGACAGTAGCACGACAGCAGAATTCAAAACAGGGTTTAAAATGAATAAATGAGAATAAGCCTCTGGGATTAGTCCCAGTTGAAAAGTTCAGCGCTATCAGGGAGGGTAGCTGCTGCTGTTGGGGACAGACAAATGACTTGCTGCGGGGAATAGGATTCACTGATCGAGCCACATTTTTAGTCCTGATGGCCTCTCCACCCTGTGGGGTCCATCTCTTCTCAGGCAGACTCAGAGAGTGAAATTCTTAGATATGTGGTTTTTCTTATTTCTCCTTCTTAGAAATTGTCCACCTAATTGCAGATGAACTTTTCAGTTCATACTTCTTAGACCACAGAAACTGTGTGTCTCTAAAAATTACTAATGGTCTTGGGGAAGAAGGCGGGGAGAGAATTTTATTTCACAGAATCAAACTAAAAGCAAGAAAACAAAGGAAGCTTTTGGATGAGAGTAGGGGAAAAGTAGGCAGGGTCATTCTGCGATCATAGCACTAAGTATTTTCATTGAGAGAAGCCTGTTGGTATAGGGCCTTTACCATTTGCAAGGCCTGTTACGGACATAGATCATTTGATCTTTACAACAAAGAGGTTGTGTCCCCACTTCATAAATGAGAAAAGCAAGCCCAGAGAAGTTGACAGACTTGTCCAAGGTCACTGTGCTGAAGTATGATTGTCTGACTCCAGGTTTGGTACCGTTTTTTTTTTTTTGCTGTAGTCCTCCTGGCACTAATATGTTGACCCCTTTTAGAAGTTTCCCAGACACCCAACTGGAAGGCCAAGTATATAATCCAACTAGATTTGCAGCTTTTGCGTGTTTCAAAGTTAACTTTATACATTATCCGTAAAGACATCAGTTCTTTTTTCTTGCTTGCCAGATGGGTTAATCTTTTAAGGGAAAGATAGCAGACAGGTAGAGAGAAACATGAAAACAGTAAGGGACAACAATCATAACCTTGGTTTATGGCCTAGGAGAAGTTTAATGCCAAAGAGAAGGCACTAAAAAATGGGTACTGCCTAAAATGTATAAAATTGGCGAGGATCAAAAAATGATACCAACTCATTGTTCTACTTTATTCGAAGGACTTAAAGTAGAGAGTGGGGGCTGGATGGCTATTTTTAATATCTTCCCTGATATTCTCCCTTGAAAAAAATTGAAGAAAATAACTACAATTCACATATATTTGTTTGCTTGAACTTTGGTGAGGACCTAGGCTGTTTAAGCCTCCTCTGTCAGGCCTTTGAGGCCCCCTTTCTGCCTTTTTACTTCTTCCCTATAAAGATTGTAGCTCCATGCAAGTGGCATGATGGCTTTTAGCAGTTGTCGAAAATGAAAGGTGAGGGGGTCAAAAGCCCCTTAGCAAGCTTTGTGCTTTGCTCTTCTAATCCTTGCTGCTGCTTTAAAGTTTTAAGGATTAGATTAAGCAACCTCGAGGGTAGATGCTAGGAAGAGTCTCTGTACTTACTGGCTCTCAGTAAGTGTACAGTAAATGGTTGATAACAGTTTCTGAGATCATCTACTATTTTTCTTTCATTATGATAACGAAATAAGTTCCCTGCGGCCAAAGTCGCGTCCTCAAACACAATTCTCATTCCTTCCACATGTAATCACAGCCCCCGCTGAGTTCCTCTGACGTTACTTTAACTCTGTTTCATTTCATGAAGTATGCTTAGGAGATTATCGCAGAACCGACTTGAACAGAATACACGGATTGCAGTTGAGAAAGTCAAAGGCTGTGAAATGGGCTTCATTTCCTCTGTCATGCCTCCATAGAAATAAGTAACTTTGAGGGCTCTTTGGGAACAGGGCCAAGGAGAACCGACGGTTCTGTTGGTGATCTGTAACTGGCCTCAGACAGTGTCCAGTGTTTGTGTGAGGCTCCTGGAGTCTTTTGGTGTTTAGGGCCCCAGTGAAAGGCAGCTTGAAGGGCGTATGTGTGTGTTTCTGTCTGCTTTCTTTGTCCTGTCAAGGCCGACGAGCTGTTCTTCCACTGATCATGTTGTGTGTCAGAGAGATTTGGAAGCTTAGCGTTCCAGTTTAGAGTTAGACTCGTGGTTAGCGTTTGAACAACATATCTTCATCCCGACTAAAGTACATCCTTATTCTGTTTTGTCTTCCATTTACATTCCAAGTTCCCATTCTGTTTTTCTCTATATTGATAACATTTTGAGGACTAACTTGATATGCAACAAAGTGTATACATTTTAAGTACTTATTTAATCATTTTTTACATATGTTGATGCCTGTGTTAACAGCACCCAGAACAGGATATGGAACATTTCCTTGTGTCCCTCCTAGTTAGTAGTCCCAAGGGTAACAACTATTTTGGCTGCTACCTCCATCGATTGCTTTTGGCTGTTCTTGAATCTCATAAAAAGGTAGTCAAAGAGTATGCTTTGTTATGTGTTTGATTTCTTTCGTTCAACATTGTACTGTAACTCATCCATCTTGTTGAGTAAAGAATTCCATTGTAGGACTTCCCTGGTGGCGCAGTGGTTGAGAGTCCACCTCCCGATGCAGGGGGCACGGGTTCGTGCCCCGGTCCGGGAAGATCCCACATGCTGCGGAGCGGCTGGGCCCGTGAGCCATGGCCGCTGACCCTGCGCGTCCGGAGCCTGTGCTCCGCAGCGGGAGAGGCCACAACAGTGAGAGGCCTGTGTACCGCAAAAAAAAAAAAAAAAAAAGAATTCCATTGTATAATGTGTTCACCCTTTTTGACTGTTCTGTTCATGGACATTTGGGTTGTTTCCAGTTTGGGGCTATTATGAATAATAATGCAAGGAACATTCTCGTACATGGCTTTCAGTAGACATCAGTACTCATTTCTCTTGGATATATACCCCAGAGTGGAATTTCTTAATCATAGAACATGCATATATTTTCTTTTAGTAGGTAGTATGATGTACTGCCAAACATTTTCCCTAAGTTGTTGTACCAGTTAATACTCCTGAGCTCCTGTGCTTTGAAAGTACACTTTTCCTCTGCAATATTTTTATTCTAGATAGGTGATGATATTAGTTAATGTGGGATATGGAGACATTTTCCAGCTTATCTCAGATTATACATGTACACATATTTTTGTATTTCACATTCATTCAATACGGATTCAAAGGTGGATATTTGCCTTTTTATATGCTTGGGGGTTTAATAGTCAAAAATTGCTCCTAGATGTTTATAGAACTCCTATTTGCTGTAGCCCCAAACTGTAAACTGTGCAAACTTCCACTAGTGTTTGAATGGATAAATAAATTGTGGTATATTTAAAGGGTAGAATACTATACAGCAACATTATGTTGAATCTCAAAAATAAAATGTTGAGTTAAAAAAAATTGCTCCTAGGAATTAAAAGGAAACTACATGTTAGTTTGAAAAAATACGATATTAATCACAATAAAGTTTAATGAGTAGATGTTTGATTTTATGACTTACTCCTAAGTGTGGTATTTAATTCATACCCAGAGTGAAACCAGAAGGGTGAATTGACTTAGGGAAGATCTAGAGCCTGCCTCTGGTATTATTTTCGCAACAGGCTGAATTGCATTTTATGGCTGCTCTTTTCTTTCATCTATCTTTTATTCCTTTGAGACGAAGCAGTAACTCAGTATATTAAATACTGCTTAGAATCCTCAGCACTGAGCATTTTAACTCTGTCAAGTGTGTATAAGCAGATGGTTTAAACAGAATGGAAACCTAGGACCTAAAGGTCTTGGTTCACATAATGGTTTGTTCAGGTAGCCTACCTGCATGGGCTGGAGGGCACTGTAACTAATAATGATATTCTTGGTCTGAGAAAAGGAATTGTCAAAGTAAGGAGCACTTAGAATCAGTGTAGAAAAGCCTATTAGGCTTTTCTGGACTTCCAAATACCAGAGTTCTCTTCCCTTTTGGACAGAGCTGTGTTAGTCCATTCATTGATTCATCATTCACTTGCACAATGACTCAACAGCTGCTTACTGAGTGCTATGTGCCAGGCCCTGTTCTAGATACTAGGCTTATAGCAAGGAACAGAGCAAAGGCCTTGCCCTCATGGAGTTGGCCTTCTTGAGGATGAGGCAAGAAAACAATGTATACATATTGTCACTGGAGGAAAATGAAAACAGAGTGAGGGGGATGGGAGTGTAGACTTGGTGTTGGGAACTGTTGTTGCTTTTTACAAGGAAAGGTCATTCATGCAGAGAGCTGAAGGGATGGAACAATTTGATGTCCACTGGAAGAAGAGTAAGCTAGGTGGCAGGGGAGCATGCCGAAGCATAGCAAGGAGGCCTCTGCAGTTGGAGGAAGGCAGTGACTGGGGAGAGCTGTTGGAGGTGGGTAGGCAGAGGGATGGCAGAGACCCAGATAGAGCTCTATAGGTCATTGGGATGACCTTGGCTTTTTCCCCTCGAGTGGGAATCCACCAAAGGGTTTTGAATAGGGAAGTGACTCTTCAAGTCTTATTTTTAAGGATGACCTTGAACATAGGGTGGAGAATTGACTGTAGAGACAAGGGTAGAAGCAGGGAAACAAGTGAAGATCTCTAATAGGTGTATGTTTGATTTTGTAGTTATCACCATCTCTGTGCTTTATTAGTAAAGATAATTATTGTGTTTATCCAGACATGGATGAACAATGTTGGCACATTTGAGGCATACTATTGATAGAAATGATTTAGTAATATGCAAATTAGAAATAAGCTATGGATACTATAAAATAAGCTCTATAGTTAATACTTTTTTCCTATTCATCTAATATTGATTTTCTTTCGGAAGCTCTTCCTCTCTCTTCTGTTTTTATTCAGTACTGTTGTACCATTCTTTCAGCTGCTCATGCTTGAACTTCAGTTGTTTGTGACTCCTCTCTGTTCATCCTCCATACAGCCAGGCAGTCAGGTTCTGGGTTGTTACCTTCTGGTCTCCACATCCATCTCCTTTTTCTGCCATTCCCAACTTTAGTTTAGACCCTCTTTTCATCTCAGAGTTAGCCATCAAATTCTCCATCTTTATTTTTTTTAATAGATCTTTATTGGAGTATAATTGCTTCCAATACTGTGTTAGTCTCTGTCGTACAACAAAGTGAATCAGCCCCATGCACACAAACATCCCTACGTCCCCTCCCCCCGAGCCTCCCTCCCATCCTCCCCATCCCACCTCTCTAAGTCATTGCAAAACACCGAGCTCATCTCCCTATGCTATGCTGCTGCTTCCCACTAGCTAGCTATTTTATATTCTGTAGTGTGTATATATGTTGATGCTACTCTCTCACTTTGCCCCAGCTTCCTCCTCCCCAACCCCCACCCCCGTGTCCTCAAGTCCATCCTCTATGTCTTTGTCTTTATTCCTGCCCTGCCCCTAGGTTCATCAGTACCATTTTTTTCTTTTTTTTTTTAGATTCTATATATATGTGTTAGCATATGGTATTTGTTTTTCTCTTTCTGACTTACTTCACTCTGTATGACAGACTCTAGGTCCATCCACCTCACTACAAATAGCTCAATTTCATTTCTTTTTATGGCTGAGTAATATTCCATTGTATATATGTGCCACATCTTTATCCATTCAACTGTCAATGGACATTTAGGTTGGTTCCATGTCCTGGCAATTGTAAATAGTGCTGCAGTGAACATTGTGGTACGTGACTCTTTTTGAATTATGGTTTTCTCAGGATGTATGTCCAGTAGTGGAATTCCTGGGTCATATGGTAGTTCTATTTTTAGTTTCTGAAGGAACCTCCATACTGTTCTCCATAGTGGCTGTATCAATTTACATTCCCACCAACAGTGCAGGAGGGTTCCTTTTTCACCACACCCTTTCCAGCATTTATAGTCTCTAGATTTTTTGATAATGGGTATTCTAACTGGTGTGAGATACCTCATTGTAGTTCTGATTTGCATTTCTCTAGTGATTAGTGATGTTGAGCATCTTTTCATGTGTCTCTTGGCCATCTGTATATCTTCTTTGGTGAAATGTCCATTTAGGTCTTCCGCCCATTTTTAAATTGAATTGTTTTTTTTGATATTGAGCTCCATGAGCTGTTTGTATATTTTGGATATTAATCCTTTGTCCGTTGTTTCATGGGGAAAGCAGCAGAAAGAATATAGGTTTTGAAGTGAGATCTTGATTCATATTGGTTCAGATCTTTGTTCTTCCATGTAGCTATAGGGCCTTTTGTAATTTTTGAACCTCACTTGTCCCTTTATAAGATGAGCATAACAGTATCTGCTCTATAGGATTACAATGAGAATTAAGTGGAACTATAGTGTTTAAAGGGCCTGGCAGCATTGGGCACTTAGAAAATGTTGGTTCTTTCCACCTTCCATTCTTCCACTTCCCTCTATCTAAGATCCATCCACCTGGCAGGCCCTAAAGCATAGCTCTCATTGTGTCATTCCTCTTGTCAACGGCTTCCTATTGCCCCACACGTTAAATACAGGCACTTTTGTTTGGCATTCAGGGCTCCAATTCTCTGACTCCAACTTTGATTTCCAACTTTTTCCCATTACCTATTCTTCTCCATGTACTTTATGTATTAGCAAATTTGCTATTATATACTCATGCTTCCAATTCTGTATAAAATATCATCTATTAAAATCCTACCTGTCCTTCAAATTCTGTCTCAAATACCATTACACTCACAAAGGCGTAAACCATCTGGAAGTGGTTTCTCCTAGTCTGAAATGTTACTGCACGTGGAGGAGGCACCATCGTGCCCATGCTCTGGAGCCAGAAGGGTGAGGTCCCATCGCTTCCTGTCATCCTGGGCACATTACTGAATCCCTGCATCTCAGTTTGCCCTGCAAACTGGAACAGTGCTACTTACTTCCTAGGGTTAGTGTGAGGATTAAATGAGATTCTACATATGATGCACCTTGAATAGTGTCTGGCACTTGGAAAACTTAAATCCGTTTCTATAATTATAGGTATGAATAATCAACATTATTTCATTACCAGGATCTGTATTCTGTGGGGCCTTCAAATTAAAAGCTGTTTGAGAGACAGTGGAAAGGGTATGGACTAGGATTCTCATACTGGATTCTAGTACTGGTTCCCACTACTAAACAAGCTATGTGATGCTGACTGTACCGGCCTCTCTGGATCTTACTTTCTTCAACTGCAAAAAGGAGGCCAAACAAAAATCACTAAGCTCTCTTTCAGTTCACCTAGGCAGATGGATATCTAATAGACACTTCCAACTCAAATCAACCAAAACAGAACTCTTAATTTCTACTCCTCTAAATGCACTCTCTCCCTATCTCAGTAAATGATACTGCCATCTACCCAGTTTAAGTAAAACACCTCTGAGTTGCCTTTGAATTATCTCTTTCACCATCTAAATCTAATCCATCTGCACATCCTATAGGTTCTACTTCCAAAACATATCCTGAATCCATCTACTTCTGCCCCATCGCCATTGATACAACCCTAGTCCAGTAATCTCTTGTCTGTACTGTTGCCATGGTTCCTAATCCATCTTTGTCTCCACTCCTGCCCTCTTTCAGCCTGTTTTCCACAGAGCCAAAGTGATATCTAAAACATAAACTAGATAATATCACTCTCCTGCTTAAAACTCCCCAGTGGCTTTTCATCATACTTAGAATAAGAGCCAAACTCTTGTACCTCCTCATACCACTCCCCCACTTATGCTTCAGCGGCACAGCCCTTTTTTCTTTCCTTGCCAGCTCACCACACTTACGTTTGCCTTGGGACTTTGCACCTGCTAGTCTCTATGGTTGGAATATTCATCCCCCAGATGTCTGCAGGACTTGATTCTTGTCGTTTAGATCCCAGCTCTATCTAATTGCCCCCTCCCTTCTACCAGTAGTGCTCTGTCACACCACCCTATTTTATTTTTTCCTAAGGCTTACCACTATCTGAAAAATAGCCCATATATTTATCTCTTCCCCCCCAGATAGAAATTAAATGTCTCCATATTAGGGCCTAATTCCTACCACATTGCCTGGCATACAGTTGGTTATGTGTGAAAAAATCTGACTGAATACACTAAAGAATAAATATAAACCGATTTTTAATGACATGAAAGTTTATGTTACTTACATGAGCCAAGTATTGTGTTTTTATTTTTAAAGTTCGAGGACCTATTGGTTTTCCCCTCATTAAATTCCTCATCCTAAATGAACATGATTGAGCACATATGCCTGTGCTGGAAATATGATTCTAAATAAAACAATAGTAATATAGGTTGGTTTTTTCCCCTCTTTGACCGAGTTCCCAGATTTTCCCATTCTCTCCAACTCCTCTCCTACAGTACCACCGTACTGCAAACTACCATCATCTCTGGCCCCGAGGATTGCCTCCTCTCTGGTCTTTTTCTGTAGGTTCTAATCTCCCAATAACGTTATTCCCCGGACTGCAGCCACGGACCTTTACAGTCGCCATTATACCCATGGCTGGAAAACCTTCCGAGTTTTCATTGTTCTCAGGATAAAGATCCACCACCTCACGTCCCGCCAGCTTACTCTCCACTCCAGGCCACACTCACTCCCTCCCTTCCTGGTTCCCGCCAGCCACCCAGCTGGCAGCCCTCGCTTCCCACTTCCCAGGCAGTTCTACACCGCACCCTTTTGGCCTGCTTCTTGGGATCTCAGGAGATGGTCCCTTCCTCAGGGAAGGCCTCTCTGGTTAGGACGAACTCCACTCCTAGTCATACAGCCCCACATCGCCAAGGGCCTCTCTTTCAGAGCTCTAATTTTATAAATATATACTCCTGAATATGGTGGTAACCTTATTAATATGCGTTAAAACAGGCTTGCGCTCACAGCTATCTGCGGAAGGAACGTACTGACTGGTGGCCCAACCACTCCTCCCCCCTCCCCCTAGGGCTGCGGCGCAGCTATTCTGCGTTAGCGGGCGCCGCGAAGAGAGACATTGCAGGGCGCCTGCGCCAAGGGGCACGCATGCGCAGAGGGACGAGCCCGCTGACAGATTCTCTCGGTGGTGGCGGCGGCGGCAGCGGCCCTGGACTGCGGGGAATGGGAATCCTAGGTCTTTGAGCACCGCCCCCGCCTCCCTGCCCGCGACATGGCTCAGGAGAAGATGGAGCTGGACCTGGAGCTGCCTCCGGGCACGGTTGGGAGCCCGGCGGAGGGCGGCGGCAGCGGCGGTGGCGGCGGGGGCCTCAGGAGGTCTAACAGCGCCCCCCTGATCCACGGCCTCAGTGACACTTCGCCGGTGTTCCAGGCCGAGGCGCCGAGCGCCAGGCGAAACAGCACAACGTTCCCGAACCGCCACGGCCTGCTACTACCGGCCTCCCCCGTCCGCATGCACAGCAGCCGCTTGCACCAGATCAAACAGGAGGAGGGCATGGACTTGATCAATCGAGAGACCGTCCACGAGCGCGAGGTGCAGAACGCAATGCAGATAAGCCACTCCTGGGAGGAAAGTTTCAGCCTGAGTGACAACGACGTGGAGAAATCCGCCTCCCCGAAACGCATCGATTTCATTCCGGTGTCGCCAGCACCGTCACCCACCCGGGGAATTGGGAAGCAGTGTTTTTCACCATCCTTGCAAAGTTTTGTGAGTAGCAATGGATTGCCTCCAAGTCCGATTCCCAGCCCAACGACCCGATTTACTACCCGGAGAAGCCAGAGTCCAATTAATTGCATTAGACCAAGTGTTCTTGGACCATTGAAAAGAAAATGTGAAATGGAAACTGAATATCAGCCAAAGAGATTTTTCCAGGGCATCACCAACATGCTTTCTTCTGACGTTGCACAGCTGTCAGATCCTGGTGTGTGTGTATCTTCCGATACCCTTGATGGAAACAGCAGCAGTGCCGGATCTTCTTGTAATTCACCAGCGAAAGTCAGCACTACCACCGACTCTCCTGTGTCACCTGCCCAAGCGGCCTCTCCATTTATTCCAGTAGATGAACTTTCATCTAAGTGATTCACCCACCCATCCTGAGACTCGGTTTTGTTTTTGTTTTTGCAATGGAGAGAAAAATGAAGTTGGAACAAGCACTGAACTTTGTCGATTAATTTGAGGCTATTTCCTATTTTACCCTTTTCCTTTTTTGGAATTTCCTGAAATGTTGTTATTCTAGAGAACTTTTATGTCAGATTCCTTTGGGTGCCCTTGAATTCAGTGTAGTAATATTTTCAGACGTTTTCCCAATAAGTGTGTTGAAGCATACATCTTTACGCTGCTAATATGTCTAAATACATATGTTATCCCTTGATTTTTTAAAATAACTGAGAGCTCTATTTATTTATGCGATTATTAAGTTCTGATGCAAATATAAATGTTGAATTAATCAGCATAGTAAACTGATGTTTTAAAATTCCATACTTCATGCCCACACTAATTTTTAATGTTATTTTCAGTGATTGCTAATTTCTATTTGATGAAGAACAATAACTTACCTATGTACAGGTATTTTTTAAATGTTAGTTTTATCCATCCAGTGGTTGTCTGTTTTACCCAGGAATCCTTGAATATTTAATTTTCTGGGTACAGAAGTGGATGGGGGATGGTGATAAAAGAACAGAATATAAAAGTTTGCAACAAATCTTTTAAAATTAAATATATAAAAGTAAACATATTTAAAAAACATTTTCTAATGAAATTTTAATAGTAATTCTAATAAGTTGTGCAAATATAACTACTATACAGAATTTCTTTCTTTTTTTTTTTTAAACCAGAAAGTGCATTCTTTTGGGCATAATCCTAAAGTGAAATGGGACAGTGCCTTGCAGTCTTAGCCCACTGTACATAGGCTGAGGCCAGGTTCTTTGTACCACTGCAGATTTAAAAGTTTTTCCATTGTAGAAGATATGTGGGAAGCCCTGTTGGACTTCAGCAGAGCACCCAGGCAGATGAAACTCTCTCAATCATTAATATGCTTTAAAATACCCAATCGTGCCTCAGTGAAAATCCTTGCCAACAAGGAACCAGCGCAACTTTTGGCTGCTTTTATGCTCTGCCCGTCTGTCACCTTCTTGGTTTTCCCTGGCTCAGGAAGCAGCTGTTTCCTTGCCAACAGGTCCTTCCTCTCCACCTCCCAAGAAACTAGGGCATCATCGGTTAGACAAAGGTACAGTGTGACTCAAACTTCTGACAGTAAGCAACAACAGGACCGTGGAATTGTTTCAGGAACCTCTGTGGTTAAAGCTACAGCTGGAGTTGACTGCCTGGGGGATGTCGTTTAATTAAGGGGCAGTGACTTGCCAGAGAAGATCAGGGGAGAGTCACCTAGGTAAATCATTATTTAACTTAGGTTTTGTTAAAGGTAGAATTGTAAAATGTTCTTTTCTTTGCCTTTTACAGTTAAGACAAAGTATGAAAATATTTAATAACAAATTTTTTTATATTATACTTCCTTATATTTCCTGTATCTTCCTTAACTAGATAAGTAGGTAGATAGAAAGAATGGCAAACAAAAGGGGGAGGGGAAAAAAATAAAAGAGAGACCAAGAAACCAAGACAAAATGTTCCGGCTCACTTTAAGTTATTGCCTACAGAGACTTTAACAATTACGTGGAATTTTTACAACTTTGAGAATAAATGGAACTGGTCAACTTTTGGCAGTTGCCTCAAGAATTCAGTGCATTACATCGAGGGTAAGATCGTGTCCACAGGCTTAAAATTCTCTATTCTGGGTAATAGGGTTAATGTGCTCCAGTTCTGACCTTGTTCCTCAAATTCAAACGTGTATGTCCAACTTCCTGTTGGGCACTTTGACCTGCTTCCAGAGGTACTTTAACCTCAGCATCTTCAAAACAAAATTTATGATCTCTTCATTTAACTTGTTCTTGGATTACCTAAATTGATGTCATCCTCTCTAATTCCTTAAAACCATGGGAAGCATCTTTGACTTTCCCTTTTCTCCGTGTGTCACATCCAGCTCAATCGCCAAGTCCTTTCTACTTGTGAAGTGAATTTTGTGTCTCCCCTTCTCTATCTCTGTTGCCCTGATTTAGCTTAAGTTCCAGTGTAAGTGATCTCCCAGCCTATTTTCTTACCTCCCTTTTGGCCCAGTCTTCACACTGCCTCTAAAGTGATCTTTCTAAAATATAAACTTGAGTTTGTTGTCCTCCTGCTTAAAAACTTTATATGCTTCTCCATTTTCTAAAGTTGAGAGAATGCTTTCTTTAACGGCATATGATAAGGCCCTTCATGAGCTGGCTATACTCTAACACAGGTTTAATCCTCTGCTCATCCTGTCCCAATTACACAACTTCCCTTCTTACTCTGTAAACACTAGACCACTTGATACTCTAAATATGCCATGTACTTTCATGTGTTTGTACCTTTGATTAAATTGTTCCTTTCCCTAAAATGCCATTCCTATCCTTTTTACCCAGGAAAATGCTGTTTCTTTTTATTGCATTTGAATTTAACTATGAAATAATGTATACCTTCTGCTTATAAAAATATTTAAACAACGCAGATATCTATATAGTAAAAAAAAAAAAAAAAATGAAGGTCTGCCTTCTACTATGTAAAATTCATCTTCCCTACCCATAGGTAATTTCTGTTAATAATTCGTTACATGTTATACAAGATGTTACTCTGCATTCCATGTATATGTTTATATAAATTCAGGAAACCAACATCTCACCGACATCTCTCTTTTCTTTCCCTCATATCTAATCATTCACCAAATCTTATTGATTTTATCTTCCAGAATCTATCTTCTTTCATCTGTACTGCCACCTGGATCCAGCCTACCATCATTTCCCTTTTAGGCCTCCTAATTCCCACTTGTCCCTTCACACTCATTCTGGTTGGCTACCCGTTCATCCTCCATACAGCAACTAGAGTAATCCTTTTAAAATTGCAGATCTGATCCTTCCATCTCCCAGCTTAAAGCTTTTCATTTGCTTCCTGTTGTTCTTATGGTATACCAAAATGTATTAATTCTGCCCTAGGAGGCCCTGTGCAGTCTGGCCCTTGCCTCTCCCTCCCCTTGCTTTCTGTGCTCCACCCTCACTGGCTTGCTTTCTTCTTGTTCAGTACATCTTGTTCTCCTGTTTTATGGGCTTTTACCAGATCCTTTTCCCTGAAGGTACAGAGAAACTTTTATTTCTATAAGTTAATTTTTCTATATAGGTGGCAAGTTTTAAATCAGATAAGGCTCTAAGAGTTTATATAGACAATTTAGATTATTATATTATTGCTCATGGCTTCAGTCATTACTCTATAGAATGTAAAGGCTTAGCTCATGTAAGAATTAGCCTCAAAAAAACCTTTTTAATGTATTAGTATTGCTAATCTATAAACTTTGTGCTAGAAGCCCCAAAGCACATCAACACTGAGTTAAAGTACAGTTTGTCATATATAACAAACCTCTGTTGTATATTTTCCTTTATTATGTTTCTCAAAAACAGTGTAAATGGAACATATAATTAATGGTCACCAAATCTGCAGCTGCTGGATGTCAGAACCTTTAGGCATACGTAGAAGATTGATTGTAATCAAGAATAACCTGTATGGGATTGCCTTCCAGTGGTTCACATTTATCAGTTCAGCCGGCTACATACCTATAGCAAGAGACCACTCTTAGGTGTTTGGCATATAAGTGGGAAAGCGTCAAGGCTTCTGAGGGAAACAGGGCTGAGGATTGTTTCCTTATTGGCATGTGTTTAGATGAGTAGAAAAAGTCCGAAGATCCAAGAGAGAAGTGGGAGACTGGGGGGAATAGTTGCCAAAACAACAAACCTAAGAAGATGATGTAACTGATATTTCCTGAGTAGCGTCAGTGAATAGAAGGAAGAGTTGGTCTTGGAAAGGTTGTCTAGAATAATTTTTTTTTTTTTTCCTTTGCAACAGGAAGGAGAGTGAAAAGGCTAGGCAAAGATAGCAGTAAATGTTGAACTGATTTGTGTTGCAGGAGTTTAGGGGTTTGGAGGAAGGTATATATGAAAAGTGAAAAGAATTTGTATCTGATTGCTTCTATTTTCCAATTTTTAAGGAGTGTAGGATGTTTGAGGGTGGGGCAGGAGTAGATTTGGAAGCTTGAATGAAGTAAAGGTTTAATGCTGCCTCTGTGAGAATCTGTAAAGGAGTGACAAGGGTGAATAGGAGCTTTATTAGGCCACAATGGATGACAGGTTGCAATTGGATGTCAGGTGCAAAAGAAGTAGATTGGATTGACCTAAGTTTGGGAATTGGTTAAGCGGGAACTAGGTGAAGTCAAGTGTGTGAAGCAAATAAGTGTTCTGCTGAAAGTGGAGTTGAGTGATTGGCCAAGATCTTGGAGATGCTAAGAGAAGTCAGCAGTGGGTCATGGAATCGGCCGTTTTTTTCCCCAAGGTCTTACGTTACAATCATCCATGACAAAGTATACAGAGAATCTGATCTCACTGCAGAACTCTCACTTTAGCAGTTTTGCCCATATTTTTCATGTCTCATTTTGTTCAGAGACTCAATCCTGAATCAGCAAGCCTTGAGTTCCATTTAGTTGGTTTAAAAAAAAAAATTTTTTTTTTGAGTCAGATTGCTCACTGTAGCCAAGACAGTTCTTTATGCCTTCCCTACCTTGCCATCCAGGTAAAAAGGTTTTCTTAAAAGTTGATATGACCTTTATATTAAAAAGTATATATAAAGTACTTGCTACATATACTGTTCTAGCTGCTAAACAAATGTATTGTTTCATTTAATCATTTAATCTTCATTTAATCTTCATCAGTATCCTCTGAGGTTAGTGCCATATTATCCTCATTTTATATGTCCTTATCATGTTGGCACAGAGACGTTAGGTAACTTGCTCAGGATTCCGAACTGGGAGGTAGTGGTTAAAAACACAGACTGTGGAGCTGGGCGGCTGAGGTAGGGGTCACTCTAGGTAAAGTCCTCACAGCAGTGCTGGGCAGTTAGTGTCAACTGTCATTACTATCCTTGTGGGGCTGGTGGTTGTCCTTATTGTCACCTAGTGTGGACTTGCTAAGGAATCTTCTTTATTATCCATGACTGATGAAACTCCTACTTTCACACTAGAGTAAAAGTAACAGTATACTCTACCCTTCTAGGCAGCCTATCCTTTTATAAGATGAGAGTTTTTGACTTCGGAGTCTTTTTTACACTGAGCAGACATTTCCCTCTGGAACTTACACCATTTAATTCAAGTCCAACTCTCTGGAAAATGCAGAACAAGCCTTATCTCTTTTTTAGATGATAGCCTTCCCTTCACAAATCAGAAACACTGATCCCTCCGTAATGACCTCTTCTTACTTCTGGATTTGGGGAATCTTGAGCAATTTTTTTAGTGTACTTCCTCTGGGAAATCAGGCTATCATTGCTCGGCAGCCAGGATTTTCACAAGATTGTGATCCCTTTAAGACTGTTTGCTTTCCCTAGTAGAAAAGCAAGAGATGGTCTAATAACGAGCCATTGCCAATAGTAATAATAATAATTAGCACTAATATTTATTGAGTATTCAATAAGGGCCTAGACACTATTTTCCATGCTTTGAATGTAATGAGTTTATTTAATCCTCATGACAGCCCTGTGAGGTAAATGCAATGATTATTCCCATTTAACAGATGAGAACACCAAATACATTTTCTCAAGTCTCTGTTACTTTCTATTATTTTTTTTTCCATTTGGATTTAAGTCTTTTTTGTCTTTTCCTTATGAACAGACTTTTTTGGTTTTGTTTTTTGAGATAAAGCCTATTTTCCAGCTTGCTAGGGTTGCCACTTGTTTTGAATCAAACTATGTTTACTTAAAATGATGGCTTTAGACATTATTATCATATTAGAGGAAGCAATCAGGAGGATTGTTTTCTTTACTAATAGGTTAAAAAAATTAAAGATGTATAGAAGGATATCATGGTTTACATATTTTAAAACTGATTTGCTATTTGAAATAAGAAATCCCCAAACTACAAATTTTAAATTATTGTTTTTTTTTAAATATATATATATATGTTATATATGCTTTGTTATACTTGAGTTATACAGTATCCTTGGTTATCCTTAGATTTTCACTCCTGGGGAAACAAAAGCAAGAACCATTTGACCGCCCCCCCCCCCAACAAACTCTATAAGGTAAAAATGTATCATTTTTAGAGGAAAAGTAACAGCAGGATTTAAAGAGTGATCCAAAATCTTTTATTACCTAATTAACAAATTTGCCTTCTTTCTCTATAAGAAGCTCTCCCCAGAGGTTAGAGATTTAAATTCAGAACACTTGAGCAATCCCTGAGAAACTATTATTCTTCTTACCTTTACTTCATAGAAAATCACTGTTCAGCAAAAGGACCCAAAAAGGAAAACTTGCCTTTGAATGCATTTTGGAATTGGTGCTTAAACTTCAAGTTTCACAGTGTAACGTCCCTGCATTAGATATTTTGAAACAAACCATTGAAAGCCACAATTTGTTCCAAAAGGTTAGTATCATTTTTGGAAGTTCAATAAATATTTTAAAATCACCTCAAAAGTGACTTTTGATTCTACCTATAAGGGAAATGAATCTGAAAAAGAATAGATAGGTAGATAGTTAGATAGATAGATAGATATGTGGGTAGATAGATAGATAGAGAGAGAGAGATAACTGAATCACTGCTGTACACCTGAAACTAACACAACATTGTAAATCAACTGTACTTGAATTAAAAAATAAAAATAAGGAAGTTAACCTTAGTGAAGTTAGGTGATTTACCCAAGCTCACAGAAATAGTAAGTGGATGCAAATAAAATTTGTACATAGATCTGCACACACACACACACCCCCGCCAAAAAAGTGACTTTTGGTTCTACATGTAGCTTGTTTGTGAAAACAGTTTTATAACAGAGAGGTTAGGCAGATAACATCAAATACTCCAGTCCTGTGCATGCACAACTAAATGTACATGCACATTTGCACATACACACACCTTACCTACTTTATGAGTTTTGTTCTGTGTGCTTGGAGCCTTATTTAGCTTTACCCCCATTTTAGATTTCCCCTCATTTTCCTCTCCTCGGTTTTCTTAGGTAGGTTAGACTTTGTAAATTACACACACACACACACACACACACACACACACAGGTACTGTTGGTGAAAGTGTTGTGTGCCTTGATTTTGCATCAACTTTCCAAATTCCAAGTGCTGCCCTAAAAGAGAAATAGGTAT
Source organism: Hyperoodon ampullatus (assembly GCF_949752795.1). NCBI lineage: Eukaryota > Metazoa > Chordata > Mammalia > Artiodactyla > Ziphiidae > Hyperoodon > Hyperoodon ampullatus. The sequence continues at coordinate 76,054,587 of NC_136919.1, forward strand.
TTGGTTCTCATACCTAGGATTTCTTTGTGCCTGATTTCTATTTCTCCTTTTTGAACTTTTGGAATAAACACTTGGGAGATGTGCAAATCACTCATTAACAAATTCTTAGGCAGTGTGACTGAAACTAGAAAGCAGAGAATGTGTAGCTTTTATTTACCTGTGAAACTTCAGTTCTGTATCAGTGCCAGGGATAGTTCTGGTTCTTTTCCAATTGCCTACAGTGGCCTTCCAAAATAAACTGACCTCTAAGGCTCGGCTAGCAAGGCAGGTTGTGAAAGAAGACAATTGAAAAGGATCTTTTGTGCCCTCACAAAATAAAATTGGTTGAGGTAACCATTCCTGTGATTCAGACGATCCCTCCCTCTTACTTTAAGGACGAAGAATGATTTCACTGTTACAGTGCCCGGAGGGTTACTGGAACTCCAGGGTGACAAGTAGCTATTGAGTGTTGGTGTCTTTTGGAAAGAAAAATGCGAGGTGTTCAGGAAGGGATGGGAGTGAGGAGATGATGCATGGATTGGGTATTCCTTTTGGCACGTGAGACCTCGGACTACCATGGTGAGCTCCCTGTTGACTGGAGAGTGACATTGATGGTGGTTTTCTTCATGAATGTTTTTTCTTTGTTCCACTTCATTTGGGATTTGGGGTTGAATCAGTATGTGTTTAAGAATGTCTTCGACCATCTTTTCCTTAATGGCCTCGTCTTTTAAGTCTTCTAAAAAATGGTAAATAATAACAGTAACGATAATTATCTTTCTTTATTATCAAAGGTTACTTTGAGTCAAGAGTTAAAGTTCTTGGAGCTCTTTACCTTACCAATTTATACTAGGTTTCTAACTCAATTAAAATTATACACCTATCTATATGGTCTTTCTCAAGGCCCCATTTTACCACACTACTTGCTACCAGTATTTCTAAAATGCAAACCTGAAATTCAACTTTAATAGCTACCCCTTAACTTCAGGATTAAGTCCAATTACACAGTATGATAAGCTGCATATCTCCACATACCCCGTGAACCCAAGGACTCTAGCCACACTGAGCTGCCTGGGCTCCCCCACTTCAGGCTCCCATGTACTATCTGTGCTTTGACAAGCTGTGTCCTTGGCTGAGAACAGCACTTCCTCCCTTCTTCCTCTGCACTTCCTACCAACCTTTTTTCTTAACTAACTCCTTAAAAACTTAGCCCAAGGGAGCATAGCTTCTGGAAAGCCTTTCCTAATGGCCTCTGCCTCTCCAGCCCTGGTGAGTTAGATAGCTTTCTTGTGGGATCTTGTTATACCCAGGACTTCCTTCTATAAAGGCAGTTAACAGGCTGATGTGTGTTTGGGTTGTTTCTTGTTTCTTTAACCTATGTAAAAACAAAGGCTCTGTCTTTTACTTCTGTTCCTAATGCCTGTGCATAGAACATTATAGTTACTCAAATTTATATTGAGTGGATGATTAATGGATGGGTAAGTGGGTGAACAAATGGCACAAACTGTTTTTTTTTGTTGTTGTTGTTTTTGTGGTACGCAGGCCTCTCACTGTTGTGGCCTCTCCCATTGCGGAGCACAGGCTCCGGACGCGCAGGCTCAGCGGCCATGGCTCACGGGCCCAGCCGCTCCGCGGCATGTGGGATCCTCCCGGACCGGGGCACAAACCCACGTCCCCTGCATCGGCAGGCGGACTCAACTACTGCGCCACCAGGGAAGCCCTGCACAGACTGTTTTTAAGAGAAAGGAATGTAGTAAGATTTTTAGTGGACCAAGTCTAGTCACATGGCTGGGCTCTTTATAGTTTGCTAAGAGACTAGAAATTCATTTGTTAAATAATTTTGATCTGATCACCTGCCTCACATTGGCTAGTCTCTTAGGCTACGTCAGTGTACAAAACAGACTCCCACCCTTGTAGAGCACACATTCTGCTTACATCCTAACAGGGTGGAGGTGGAGGGAGGGGTTGGCAATAAACATAATAAATAAGTAAATTACATCATATATACAGTGAGAAATGGCAAGGAAATCAAGGTGGCTGGAGCAGAGTTATTGAAGGGAAGGATAGTTAGAGGGGCTTAGAGGGGTGGGCAGGGGTGGGAACTGCTGCCAACACAGGTGGCATAAGGTCTCGTATGCCATTAAAGGACACTGACTTTGGGCTTCCCTGGTGGCGCAGTGGTTCAGAGTCCGCCTGCCGATGCAGGGGACACGGGTTCGTGCCCCGGTCCGGGAAGATCCCACATGCCGCGGAGCGGCTGGGCCCGTGAGCCATGGCCGCTGAGCCCGTGCGTCCGGAGCCTGTGCTCCGCAACGGGAGAGGCCACAGCAGTGATAGGCCCGCGTACCGGAAAAAAAAAAAAAAAAGGACACTGACTTTGACTGTGAGAGATGGAGAGCCAGTGCAGGGGTTTGAACGTAGAAGTGGCACGACCTATCTTAGGTTTTAAAGGAAACACCCTTGCTGTCTTGGCTATGAGGGGCAGAGGAGGAAGCAGGGGGACCAATTAGGAGGCTTTCCAGCAACCCACGTAAGAGATAATGGTGGCTTGAACGAGGGTGGTAACAGTGGAGGCGTGGAGAAGTGGTTAAATTCTAGATATATTTTGAGGGTAGAGCCAGTAGATTCTGCTGACAGATTTAAGGTGGGCATAAGGTGGGGTTGGGGCAGAGGGGAGAAGGAGAGAGAGAAACTGAAAGGATCGAGTTCCCATCAACTGAAATGTGGCAATCTGTGAGTAAGGTAGGGTTTTTTGTTTTGGGTTTTTGTGTGTGTGTTTGTTTTGCTGCTGTTGTTTGGCTGGGGGGTGGGGTGGGTTGAGGATGGGAGGCAGTAGGGGCTCAGTTTGGATATGTTAAGTAAACGAACCTTATTAGACATTCAGATGGAGATGTCAAGTAAGCAGTTAGATTTCTGAATCTAGAGTTCAGGAAAGAAGGCTGGGCTGGAAATACCTAATTGGGAGCCATCTGCCTGTGATGATATTTAAAGTCAAGAGAATACATGAGATCACCAAGGGTCATGTGAATGTGGGTAAAGAACAGAAGAATAAGAACTGAACCTTGGGGCACCCTATAACATTAAGAGGTCAGGAAAAGGACCCTGAGAAGGAACAACCAGGGAGGTAAGAAAACCAAGAGAGTGTGGTGTCCTAGAAACTACGGGAAGGAAACATATGAGAGGATGGAGTGATCAAATGTTATCAGTTGCAGCTGATCTGACAAGAGAGGCTTGATTGTTGAGCCCTGGATTTAGTAACATGTAAGTTACAGGTCACCTTGGTGAGAGTCATTTCATTGGAGTGGTGGGGTGGAAGCCTGATGAGAGGAGGTTTAAGAGAAAATAGGATGAGCAGAATTGGAGACAGCCAGATGGCTGAAGAAAGAACTTGAGTCCTTCTAGATCCTTAAGGATAAAGAGGAACTAAAGTGAAAAGGTCACCCCCCTCCCCTTCTTATGGGTAAATTGTTATTAAGCATTTCACAAAAATACCTCTTTACATATATGTGATTATAATTGGGGAAAAACCAAGGTCAAAAGAAATTGTTTTCTTTCCTTTTTTTTTTTCTTTTTGGCTTTTTTGTGAGGAGAAAAACCTACCGGTAAATGCTTTTACGCCAAACATGAGGAGACTGTTCTAGCAGAAGACTTACTGATTTACTTCCTTCATGAATTCATCTGGTTCATTTTATTCCCTTGTCATCTATTTCTCTTAATGGCTTTTTTTTCCCACTTATAAATTGAAATTTAGTTCCACACCCGTGACACAATTATTTCTGCAAGTTTGGCCCAGTTTCTTAACCCAGAGACATTTTCCTCTTCAGTGAGTACTGTGAATTTTTTTTAAAGTAGTTCATTGTCCTCTTAGGTTTTATTTAGGGACAGATTTTTTTTTTCCTTATCCCTTTTCAAAATTGTTGCTGAACGGTGGGAGAGGAGAGTGCCAGTAATGATAAGAAAGAAAGAATGCTTTCCTTGCTTTAAATTGCTACAATTTCATTCTAATCATAAAATATTGTCAGGTTCCTTCTTGTGGGTTGGGCAGTCCATCCCAGTCTTTCATACAAGAGGACTCAGGGACATCCAAACCATATTTGTACTCAGGAGGGAAGAGTGCTTTCTCCTGGACTTCCTTCTCTCTCCTGATACTGCATTTCTGCCTTTCAAGACTCCAGTCAAGTCCTGCTGACTTCATGGAGCCTTCTCTGCTTCTCCTGGTTCTAGGTAGTATTGGTTTCCTCTTAATCGCTATACCTACTGCCTGTAGCCCTTACTTTGTCGGGTTTTGGGGGGGGAGGGGAGCAGAGGGGGTGTAATGTCATGTAATGGTTATAAAAGCACTGCATCTGCAGACTTGTAGAACTGCATTCCTGACCTAGCCCTCCCACTTCCCTGCTTCGTGCAAATTAATCTTTGTGTGCCTCAGTCTTTTTACCTGTTGAATGGGAGTGGTTCCTACCTCAAAAGTCGTAAGAATTGGAGGGGAGAAGGCATGTAAAATTATTTGGCAGAAAACGAATCATTTGAAAAAATGGAAACCTGAAGAATATATATAGTATATGAAATAATCCCCCATCGTTATGGCAGATTTCCTGAAAGAAAGAGCCAATGGCTTATGTATCTTTCCTAATAGCAGTGCATCTCTGTAGAAAGAACTTGGGGTTTATCAGTGATGATAGGTGGAGCTTGGGAAACATGGAGTGTTTGCTCATGGAAACCTGTGATACACATGCCATGATGTATTTCATTGTTGCACATTAGAGAGTATTTCAGGCTTTAGGACCTCTTCCAGACTAAAACCCTTACAATGCACAGGCTAGGGAGGGTGATGTTGCAACTTTGATGGTATGTGAAGTCAATCCGCTTTCGTTTTAGTTTTCCTAACACTCGTAAAAGTTGCTGGGGTTTTTTGCCTCTCATTCACATTTTCACAGCCCAGAATTCAGAAATCTGCTTTAATTTTAACACAATCGATCAAATTCCGTATAATTAGGAGAGAAGTTTAGATGACATTTACTTTTAAGCAAACTTTCATAAGCTGTGTATTTTAATAATGTGAAAAAAGATTAAAAAGAAAGAACCAAATAGGCTAAAACAAGCAAATTACACTTTCTAATGATAAAAGCAATACAGATTCATTTGAAATTAAAAGAATTCCAATAAGCAAAAAGAAGTACACTTCACTGAGTTGCTGCTGTTTATCTTCCCATGTATTCTAGGCTTTTTCTTTTTTTAAAATTATTTTTAAAATAAATTATTTACTTTTGGCTGCGTCGGGTCTTCATTGCTGCGCACAGGCTTTCTCTAGTTGTGGCGAGCAGGGGCTACTCTTCGTTGCAGTGCGCGGGCTTCTCATTGCGGTGGCTTCTCTTGTTGTGGAGCACGGGCTCTAGGCGTGTGGGCTTCAGTAGTTGTGGCATGTGGGCTCAGTAGTTGTAGCTCGCGGGCTCTAGAGCACAGGCTCAGTAGCAGTAGTTGTGGCGCATGGGCTTAGCTACTCTGTAGCATGTGGCATCCTCCCGGACGAGGGCTTGAACCCATGTCCCCAGGCGGATTCTTAACCACTGCGCCACCAGGGAAGTCCTATTCCAGGCTTTTTCTATGCTTAAATATGCACATGTAATTTTTACACAAAAATGGCACCTATAGTCAGCTCCACAAACTGCTTTTTTCCATATAATATACAGTGAATGTTTTAAATATACTTTTGCATCATTTTGCCTTCTGTGGCTGTACCATGTTATAGGTAACCAGCTGCTTTTGGTTCTTTAGGATGTTTCTAATTTCTTCTCAGTTACAGTGTTGTGATGTACATCTGAACAACTTTTAAAATGTAAAGACCACAACTTTCTTAGACTTGCCAATGTGAAATAGCTGGCATGTTAATTTCAATTCCATTTTGTCCACTTCTAAAGCATTCTTTTCCAAGTCAGTTTTGAGTGATTTATTTGATGGTCATGTTTGGAGCTCCCATGTGTGACTGAAAAAAAAACAATAGAGCATAGTTCTCTGAAAATAATCTGTATTTCAGGGTTTTTTTTCATGAATCTAAGACAGCCTTTTCTTTATTTAATCCAACCTAGAGAGTTTTGATAATGTCACTAGGAACATGTTGCTCTGAGGTCTTTATCTCCTTTACTAGACCTATCTGTAATTCAGGATTAGCGAGGTCTCCAGGAGGTCACTTATTACTGTTCTGTCATTTCAGTGGAAAAAAGGCTGGAGCATGTGGAGGTGAGAAGGGGTGCAGAGATTGCATGGGTGGGTGGTGGTGATGGAGAAGGAGGCCAGGATTAGACAGATATCTGCCCTCACAGACTTCAGGTCCCCACCCGTTTTCATCTTTCACAGCTATGGCAACTTGAGATCTCACATTTTCTAGGGTAGTCAAGATAACAAATACTGCCTCCAGCTGCCCATTGAAATGTCTCAAAAATCTTGACATTAAAATTGGCATATTTCTGTTTCATCCATCTAGAAATGATATGAAAATCCTTCATGATGTCACGTTTGTCAGTATTAGGGTTATAATATATGGTCACCAAAGGTGTAGGTCTTAGGAGAAGGAATAATAGAGATGACTTACTCATTTTTGCAATAAATGTTCAGTGAATACCTAGTAGGCACCAGGCACTGTGCTAGGGGCCGGGGATACAAAGAGGGGTGGGCAAGTCTTTAAGCTGCTCTTGGTGGGGTACACACATAGAAATTAAAAAGGGACAGTGCTTTGCTGCAATATAGACGTATTTCCAAGATTCTATAAGAATACAGAGAAAGGAAATACAAAGGTGTTTACAAAAGAAGCAGGTCTTTAGCAAGTTGATAAGTGAGGAGGTATCTTCCAAGGGGAACATGAAGAGGGTCATGTAACATGTGCAAAGAACAGAGCGTATTCCAGCAACTTCCAGCGAACAAGAATTACAGTGTTCATTAAAAAAAAATAATTAATTCTTAAGTTAAAAAAAATTTTTTTTACTAGTTTAATGTTTTCTTATTTCTCTATATTTCTGATTTTAAAAAACCAAATTATTTATTTGTTTATTCCTTTTTAGGAAGTTATGAAATCATTTGATCCTAAAAGAGTAAATGAAATGAACTTGGCTTGTAAGGTGTTCTTGTAACTGCCTCCATCTCAATGACATTCTTTTTCTCCTGCCTTGGATTTAATAGCTTAGAAATTATGGCTGTAGATTCATAAGGAGGTCGAAAGATAGAATAGACAAAGACTATGTAGATCAAATTATCTGAGAATTTTTTCATGCTCTTAGTAATATTCCAAAATATGATCAACATCACTGTGCACATCTGTTGGTCTTAGCATTGGAAAAGCCTTGGGCTACACATTCTGAGATTTCAAATAAAGTGGATTTATAGTGGAAAGGAACCAGGGTGTTAGACTAAATAGATACATTGTAACAGAGCCATAATGATCTTATTTAGATATTTTCCACATTAAATAAGGCATATAGTACTGCTCTGTTATTGTCATGATTTTTTAAAATAAATGAATTTGCATCCATGTGAGTTTTTTTTTTTTTAATTCTCCATGGAGTACCACATGTGAATAAAATAACCTCTTGGAGCCCAGATTTGAATTAAGCTTCCTCAAAGTATAATGATTCCTTCATTAATTTTAATCTTGTTTTATAGGCAAGAATTTTTTTAAGTTTAGGAAGCCTAATTAACAACATTCTGGAGAGTGATAATTGGGGTGAATTTCTAATATGGTTGTAACATTGTTCACTTGGTAAGTATTTCTTTTTTTTTTTTTTTTTTGCGGTATGCGGGCCTCTCACTGTTGTGGCCTCTCCCGTTGCGGAGCACAGGCTCCGGACGCGCAGGCTCAGCGGCCATGGCTCACGGGCCCAGCCGTTCCGCGGCATGTGGGATCTTCCCGGACCGGGGCACGAACCCGTGTCCCCTGCATTGGCAGGCGGACTCTCAACCACTTCGCCACCAGGGAAGCCCGGTAAATATTTCTTAAGCACCTACTCTAGGCCAGACACCGACCTTTCATTGACAATTTTATCTCAGTTTTCTAAAAGACACATTAATTCCCTTGCTTCATGGAGTTTATATTATAGTGAGAGGTAACAGACCAAAAAAAAAAAAAAAAAAAAAAAAAGGAGGAGAGGGAGGGAGGGAAAGAGAGAGAGACAATGGAATCCTTGCCAATTACAGTAAAGGTTAGGAAGGAAGTAAATGAGGGACTGAGAACTTGAATGATAGAGAAGCACCTGTTTTGTACAGGCTGGTCAGGGAGAAGCATTACAGACCTGGAGTAGCGTGTGCAGAGCCCTTGAGCTAGAAAGAGCTTGGTATGTTTGAGGAATTGCAATAAGGCTAGTGGGGCCGAAGCCTAGTGAGTAAGGGGAAAAACAGCATGAGATGAGGTTGAAGAGCAGGGTAAGTAGCAGATCCTACAGGGTCTTACAGGCCAAGGCCAGGAGTCTGGATTTTATTCTAAATGCAATGGGAAAGCATTAAAGGGTTTTACACAAGGGACTCACCTGAACAGATTTCCTCTTCATGATCGTTCTTGCTTGTGGAGAATGGAAGCGGGGAAACCCATGGGGAAGCTGTTGTATTCGTCTAGGCAAGAGATGCCGGTAACAGGGACCCCAAGGGGTAGCAGTAGGATGGAGAGGGGAGGATAAAGAAGGGAAGGTGGTTGTGAGACATCAGCAGGGCTTGGGGGGAGGGCGTGGTGAGGGGGGAGGGGGAACAGCAGGCATGATTCCTAGTTTACTGACTGGAGTAAAAAGGGGGGGTGGAGCGACATTGAACGAGATGGGAGATTGGAAGAGGCAGGAGTAGGGGTGTTTGAGTTCTGTTTAGGATGTATTACGTCTAATATACGTGTGAGAAGCACCAAGGGAGATGTCACTTGGACATGTAAGCCCAAAGCTAAGGAAAGTGACGTTCTAGCTAAAATTATATTTGAGATGACCACACTACCCATTAGAATGTTAGCTTGAATCGATTTTTTAAAAGTGTTGGGAGTGTGATTGATAACACTGAAACCCTCTCTCTGTAGTGCATATCATTTGTTCATCAGTGACTCAGTTTAGGGCACACGCCAGTTGTGAAAATGAACGAAGTGGTGACTCTTCTCTTATTCCAAACGCATGGCACACAAGACCTTCCCTGTAGAACCTTCCAGACTCGTGCCAGACCCCTCCCCAACATGTACCTCTGTATTTCCACCGTGACAAATAACTGGTAATTTCCAGAAGGCACCATGTTGTCCCACCCTTGTGTCTTTGCAAATGCTGCTCCTGTGTCCTGGAAATACCCATTCCAGCTTTTTCTACCTTGCTCTCCGCGAGTCATTTAAGATACAACTCAGGGGGCTTCCCTGGTGGCACAGCGGTTGAGAGTCTGCCTGCCGATGCAGGGGACGCGGGTTCGTGCCCCGGTCCGGGCAGATCCCACATGCCACGGAGCGGCTGGGCCCGTGAGCCATGGCCGCTGAGCCTGCACGTCTGGAGCCTGTGCTCCACAACGGGAGAGGCCACAACAGTGAGAGGCCCGCGTACCACAAAAAAAAAAAAAAAAAAAAAAAAAAAAAGATACAACTCAGGTAGGAATCACTTCCTCAGAGGAGCCTTCCTAGAATCCAGGTACTGTGCCCCTTCCATGTGCTCCCCTGGGCAACCTGTATCTGCCCCATCTCAGTGCTGATTACACTGTTTTCTGACTGCCAGCTGGTCCTCCTGTTTCTTAGGCAAAACTCTCTTAAACCCAGGCAAGAGGGGCTCTGTTCTTGAGGTGTTTAGGTGTAAGCATTCCAAGTGTCAGAATATTTTGAGCTCTTGTCTCCATACCTATATCTCCTTCTTCAACCTCCCCCCGATTCCCAGACAGGAAACTTGACCCAAGTCACTGGTGTCCGTGCCCATTCCCAGCGCTCCCAAGGCTCTCTCAGTTAGCACTTGCTGCTGCCACACAGGTAGGTGGTCCAGAGGTATTTTAGGCTGTCACTGTTCCTCTGCCTGCCTGCCTGCTGATAAGGTGAATTGAAATCGTGTGTATGGGGGAGGGGGGCTTGCTGCCTTCCTTGAGCCAAGACACAGTCGTCCTGAGCTTCTGATGGAAACTCCCCACGTAGGGCTATTCAAGGGGAAAGACAAGCCTGGGCAGCAGAGAACTTGGAATTCCAGGGAGACTTAGTGGTATTAACACTAGGAAAAGGGCACATATTTTTCCATGGATTGCTAATAATCAAAACAATGCTCGATCCTTCCTGGCTTGCATTCCTGAATTTAAACCTCAGAGATTTATCCTTTTCCTTGATGTTAAGAGGGTATGTTTAGTACTGAGATACCAGCATGGTGGTGAGCTTTGAGGCAGCCTGCCAAGTGTGTGGGATTTGAAATAAATCCTAAAGCTGAAGATTGGGGATTTTCCCGCCTATTTTCAAAGCCATAGGAATTGAAATCGTTCAATAATAAGATGGAAAGTTACTCCTGTGAACTTAATACACCACTTGAAAAGAAATCTTTGCCAGAGTGGACTGAGTCTCATCCAACGGATAAGTGAAAATCTAGACAGTTTTCACTTAAAGGTAAGATTACTTTGCAGTATAGATATACCCCAGTAGGGTTTGAAGATGAAGAACAGCTCACTCCAAGAGAAGCCCAATCTCAGACTGAAGTTCACTCCTTAGAACGGCCGCTCCACAGGGTCTTCTTATTTTGTTCTGTGACTCATGCTGCGTTGAATTCTACTGGAATGAATGACGCAGGCTTGCCCCAGCGTATCACAGCCCAGTTCAGCCCCTGTGCCATAGAAGCAGTGAGGGGATGGAGAGCAAGGCAGTGTGTGAGCATACCAGAAAGCAGGTTAGAAGAGACTCCAAAGGAACACAATGGGCATCTCTGGGCGGTGAGATAGCTGGCCAGTTTTATTTTCCTTGTGATTTTCTATATTTGTCCAATATTTCTATAAGATACAAGTTGCATTTATAGTCATATTTTTTTTAAATGTTCAGAAGGAGATCCATTTGAAGAAAATGAGATGGGAGGAGGGATAAATTAGGAGTTAAGGATTAACAGATACACACGACTATATATAAAACAGATAAACAACAAGGACCTGCTGTATAACACAGGGAACTATATTCAACTTATTGTAATAACCTATAATGGAAAAGAATCTGAAAAGTAATTCAGTATATATATATATATATATATATATATATACATATATATACACACACACATACACTGAATCACTTTGCTGTACACCCAAAACTAGTACAGCATTGTAAATCAACTATACTTCAGTTGTGTGAAATAAACCTAAAACAGGGATGGAAAGAAGGAAAGAAGGAAGGGAGAGAGGGAGGGAGAAAGAGACCTCTTGTAGAAGTATTTGGGATGCAAAATCACCGTCCTAGTTTTTCATCTTGTTTCTCACTCTGAAAACTAAACATTCATTTATTATCCAATGCTAAAAAGAAGGAAGAAGAAAACATTTATGAAGCATTGACTTAACTGAAAATAAGTAAGGACTGAAAATAAGACCTCCTTTCTGTACTCAAGATAGCTTATCTAAGAAGTGTGGCAGACATTCTTATATGTACATTCATTACACTTTCAGCTTTTAAGTCCGTGTGCCAAGCACTGTGCTAGGTTCTGTGATTTACAGAGAAATACACAGAGGTTATTGCCCTGAAAGGGCTGATAGTGTAGTGGAAAGAAAAGAAATTGAAACTCATAATTACAGTATAATCAGTAAGTGTCACAATAGGGGCAGGACCAGGGCACCATGGAAGCACAGAGAGGCACTGAGCCCTGACTTGGGAGGAGGGAGCGTGGATTCATAGAAGGAAGTGATTGCCTTAGGTGCATCTTGAAGAATAAGAAACACCCAGCCGGGGAGCGGGTGGAGGAACAGTGGCATGTCAGGCTCTGGAGAGAGTGCATTGGAAGGAGGCAAGAGAGCACTATGGCTTCTGAGAACTGCAAATCATCCCACATGGCAGCAACCATGCCAGGGTGGGCAGCAAGGAGAGATGAATTGAAGAAGCCAGGTCATGAGAGGTCATGTGCTGTGCTAAAGACTTTGAGTTCCACCCTGAAGCAGTGGGAAGCTACCACAGGATTTTGAAGAAGGAGAGTGGCATAGAAAGATTTGCATTATAGAAAGATTCTTCCAGCAATAGTGTGCCCCAGCAAGGCAGACTAATTAGGAGGCTGAGGCAGGAATCTGTGCAAGAAATAAAGAAGTCTCAATTAAGATAGTAACAGGGGAAATGCCGAGAAAGAATCAAAGAACATTGAGATGGATTTAAAAGATTTTGATTGATGGGCTGTGGGATGAGGTTAAGAGAGGAGTCGGGATGACCCCTTGGTTTCTGGCTTGGACAACTAGATGGATGATGGCAGCATTCTCTGAGTGGGGAGGCGTGTGATGAACTGTAGAATTGATAGTGCCCCTAAGATGCTCTATAAGAACCCTGAAAGCAACCGAAAATATAGATCTGGAGCTCAAGAAAGAGATGTAGGCTCCAGAGTTATGGGGGACTATCCCAAGTAGGTGGCAGTTGAACCCCTGGGTAATGGAAGAGATGGTGCAGAGGGAGTGAGAGGAAGAGAATGCAGAAGACCACGAGGAACATGAATTTTAAGAGGCAGCCCAAGAAGAGGGAGCCTGCCAAGGAGACCAAGGTGTGTTCCGAGAGGTAGGGGGAAAGCCGGCTATATCAGTAAGGGAAGACCAGGTATATGTGGAATCCTGATTCAGGCCCACTCTCAAGCCTGCCATCCATGGAAGAAAGGGCAAAGAGCAAGTGACAAGTGGCAGAAGTGCCCACACCAACTGAGTTTGCCTCTAACAAGTCTCCCTGGACATAAACGTCTGCCAACATCTCATTTGTAAAACGTCTGGGAATATAAGTTTTCTGTTTGTTTAACTGGGCGTATTGCCTCCCCCAAACAAAATCAGGCTTCCGTTAGTAAAGACCACGAGGAAAGGGATTTGGGGTAGGCAAACGACAGTGTTGGCCATGCGGGGTAGCCAAGGGCGGAGGCGCTGTCAATGGAGAAAGACTGGTCCTTCATCAGTTCAACACAGATTTCAGAGCCCACCGTGTGCAGGCTACTCCAAGGTCAATGCCGTGAAGAAGTCCAGAAAGGTGACGAATGAAGCTTTGTGGGTGAAGCAACCAGTAGCCCGCTTGTGAAGTTGGGGTGCTTATGGGGGGGTGGCTGGATTGCTGCTGCATCCAGAAGTGAAGGGGGAGGGGGAGGAAGTCAAGGCAGGGAGCGTATACTAGTCTTTGGAGGATTTGGTCTTGAGCGTAAGGGGAGTGACACAAGGTTGCAACCAGAAGAGGGCGTCAGGGTGAAGAAGAGGTGTCAGGGAGGAAGGGTCTCCGGAAAGGTATCAACATGCTCATATTCCCAAGGTAAAGAGCCAGATGAGAGAAAGCGGTTGAAGATCCAGGTCGAAGGATAACTGATGGAGAGAGGGCTCCGGACTGGTGTGTGCAGGAGGGAACACAGAACATTCCTTAGGTGTGCATTAGAGAGGAGGAGAGAGCCCCAGACTAGAGAGAAGGTTGGGAATCGGTGTGTGAGAGTTCACAGGTGGGGAAGGCAGCAAATGAAGGGACCATTCATCCCTCTGTGAAGCAGGAGGCAAGGTGCAGAGATTGTCAGGCAGGGGACTTAAGGAAATAAGTGAAGTCTTAAAATAGGCAGTATTCATAGAGTGGTTAGGAGCCCTTCTTTGGAACTGGACAGTCTGTATGCTCACATCCTCGTTCTGCCACTTAACTGTGTGAATTTGGATAAGCTATTTAACCACTCTGTGCCTTAGTTTTCTCATCTGTAAAATGAGGGTAATAACAGAAGCCTGTTACTTGGAGTCGTTGAGAGAATTAAGTGGCTTGATTAACGTACTTTTTTTTTTTTTGCGGTACGCGGGCCTCTCACTGTTGTGGCCTCTCCCGTTGCGGAGCACAGGCTCCGGACGCGCAGGCTCAGCGGTCATGGCTCACGGGCCCAGCCGCTCCGCGGCACGCGGGATCTTCCCGGACCGGGGCACGAACCCGTGTCCCCTGCATCAGCAGGCGGACTCTCAACCACTGCGCCACCGGGGAAGCCCTTGATTAATGTACTTTTAACTGTGCCTGGCACAGAAAAAGTGCTCCACATGTATTATCTGTACTAATTACTATTAGCAGGACTGAGAGCAAATGCAGTCCGGGGTCACACAAACACCAAAATGCAAGCGGTTGATGGGGATTCTGCGAGCACAGCCAAGGAAGTGCTGTGTTCTTCTAGAATAGAAGGAATCAAGGAAGTCCTCAGAGACGAAGGACACTGGACTGATGCACAGGTCATGGAGAACAAACACTGGGCTTAGGCAAGAGGCTGTGGAAGAGCATATGCTCTCCTGAGACTTGAGAGGGGGCAGGTGAGGCGCAGGGCGCGGTGTGTATGTGTAAAGGCTCCTTCCACCTCCAGTGAGGCAGGCGGAGCAGAGCCGTGAGCCCGAGACTCAGCAGGGCCTTGAGTGCTGGGAGTCTGCCCTGTGGCCACGTGAAGTTTGGAAGCACAGCAGTGACAGGATCCGCTGTGGCTCACGGTGCCCCTGCTGGTGCGAGTAGCTGAGGAGGAGGAGGAGGATAATAATGCTGAATTTATGGAGTGTGTGCTCTGTGCCCGGGACACCGTGAATGCTTTACATATTGGTCACTCCTCACAGCTGCCCTGTGACAGAGATACTGTCATTTCGCCCATTTCTCAGATGAAGAGGCTATACAGCTGGTGAAGCCGGGCAGTCTGACTCCATCGCGTTTCCGTGACCACTTCGTTGTCACCACCTTGCCCATTAGGGTGTGACTCAGAGGAAAGGGTGGCAGGCGGAGGATGGGGTGAAGACCTCAGTTAAGCCTGTGGTAGCTTATTGATAGTGGATTTTCTGTCTTAGTTAAGGAGAGTTTGGCCATAAGGATTAGAACCTCCTGCAAAGAGCTCAGGGGAGGGCTTCCCTGGTGGCGCAGTGGTTGAGAGTCCGCCTGCCGATGCAGGGGACACAGGTTCGTGCCCCGGTCTGGGAGGATCTCACATGCCGCGGAGCGGCTGGGCCCGTGAGCCATGGCCGAAGAGCTCAGGGGAATGGTGGATGTGTTATGAAGATACAGAGCTCTCCCAGAAGCCAGCTCCTAGCTAGGAAGTGTGACTAGATTCCAGGGCTGGGTGTCGGCAGGCAGTAGTAATATCTCTGTCTGGAAACGCAGAGCCTTGTCTGTGCATCCTTCTATATTCTGATTAAATTGCCAGGTCCTCAGTTTCACTCTCCTGGGCTGGCTTCTGGCTCTTCCTGACCTGAGAAGTCCAAGACCAACCCCACTTGACCACTTAGTCCCTGCGTTGTGGGAAAGTTCTCGATATGGATAACGCAGTGGATCAGCCTGGGCCTAGTGTGGCCCCTCGGTTCATCCTGAGGCTGGGATGGAGGTGGGGAGGGTACCACAGGCAGGGAGACAGCAGCTCTTAGAGCTCCCATGATGGTCCACAATTAGCAAGGCTTGAAATATTAGTCACCCTGACTGGCCCCCAAATTCCCACAGGCCCTGGCAGTGCCTGGGTTCTGACCGTGTTTTCATTGTCAGCACCACTCAGGGCTCTGTCCTTTTAGTCTTGAGCTCAACCTGGCCTTCTAGGTTCTCACCACCGTGACCACTGCAGCAACTGCTGCGTTCACTCTTTCAATCCAGTCTTCTGTTCCCATTTCATCCTGTCTCCTTTTAAGCAATATTATTATTTTTAATATTACTGGCCTCCTACTCAAAAGCCTTCAGCAGGTGTTCTCTAGTTTTTCATATCTGTGGTTGGCTCCCAAGGCCATCTAGCCCGGGCCTAATCACTGTCTCCAACTTCATCCCCCACTATTAGGTCAGGGCGATCTTCCTCTCTCACCAGGAGTGGTTTTCCCAGATGCACCCACTGCTGTCACCTGACAGCTGCTCCATCCATTAGGGCTGCACTCCAGACCCTGTTGCCTCCTCTTCTCTGAACAACTCCTTTAGTCTTGATTCTCCAGTTAAATTGTTGGTTTGTTGAAAACAACTCTCTGTCAGGATGTCTCAAACCTGAACCCAGAACTTGGGAAATTTAATATTCAGGGACTAATAACTGATTTATGATCTCATGGCCTTGGGTTTTTGGGGTCAAGGTTTTTTTTTTTGTTGCTGTTGTTTTTAATTTTTAATTGCATTTTTTAGAACATTCCATGTAAGCCTTCTGACTGTGATAATTGAATACCTGTTAGAAGCAAAGCCAAGTAAAAGGTATTAGCTCCTAACCCTGTTAAAGACTTGCCCATTATTTCTGTGCTTTTGTTTTGGCTTCTCTTTTAAGCACCTTGACAACAGGGACCATGTTACTCATTGTCATTTCCCCCCCAAAGTACCTACCATAGAAGTGCTGGAATCAATGTTTGGGTAAATGAATACTCTTCTGGGTGAAAGTGTGTCATAAGTGGTCATCTCACCACTGTTTTCCCTCTATCTAGACTTTTATATTTGTGCCTCGTTTGAAACTTCTCTTATTACTTGTTGACTATTAAGGTTATTAGCCTAGAACTCTAGAAAATTTTTCTCCTGCTCAGCCTCTTCTACTCTTCAGAGCGTTTGCCATTCCCTTGAGCAGTGCGTTTCTTTTAGGGTCCTATCTACCCCCATCTCTGTCCTTTCAGATTTCCCCTCAGACACACAGCCCACAAACACTGGCAAAAAGAAAGTGCTTTGGGGTAAACTACTATCTGTCCCTTGTTTGGGGGGCATATAGGAGATCTGTGTTGCTCTGGCTTTCTTTGAAGAAGATGAAATAAGCCCAGAAATACCCTGAACACTGCTGCAGGAGCAAAACCAAATCGATTTTGGTTATTTTGTTTGGACTACTTCTTTTTACCAGTCATGACAGCATTCATTCCGATATGGTTTACACAATTATTATTAGTGGAATAATTGAATAATTTCTGAGGCATATACTCTTGGGGGGAAAAAAGGAAAATAGCTTAGAAATAAAATGTGGACAGGAAGCATAATCTGGTAAATAAAAAATGAAAAAGTTCACAGTGTAGTAAGAATATAATGTTGTGAAGTCTACCCAATGTCAAATGTCTAGTAAAACTGGGGAAAGAAAAAATGTAAGCATTATATAGAGGTAGAAAGTCCAACTATGTGCAATTCTTAGTGACTGTCCCAGATGTCTCTGGGAAGAGACAAAAAAGTGACAATGTTTGTGAAGTCTTCCTAGAGGCTTTTCCTTGTGCCAAATGGAAGCCCAGGTGTCATGACCACGTATGAATTTGCTCTCCTGACTTTCAGCCCTTTCCCCAACCCTCTTACACTACCCCAAACACACACAAACACACAGTAGGTCTTTGTGTATTTAACATGAAAACCAGGGCAGGAGAAGATTGTACAATAATGGTGTTTTCCTGAAAGGCTGTGAGTTGCACTGGTCTGGAACCAACACACCCGTCACAGTTGTTTCCATGGGCTACTTTCTTCTGTCTAATGTTTGCAGTGAAGGCTTGGTTTGAAAAGACGTATGAATTCTTTTAGCACAACCTTTGTTGGGAAAATGAGTTACGAGTGGTTCATTTTATGCTGAGCCTTTTGTCATCGCCATTTATAGCTATTCTGTTTATTCACTTGGTGAGAGCCATTCTGAGAGTTGATGAGTGTGTTTCGTGAGAGACTACAAGAGCCCTGCAATTTGTTTTGATTGGTCTCCATTTGGATTCATAGCAAGCAGGTGCCATCGTTTGGAATTGGTTTTGGCAGCAGCTTGGTTATATAAACATTAGATACATGAAACGAAACCTCATTTAAATTATTTTCATCAGTAGGAATAGGGGAGCATTACACTGAATATAAGAGCACCACGGTTCTATTTGTACAGCTTCTGAGCTTACAAATGTGTAACATACCATATGTCTGAACATATGTGTGTATAGGTGGCCTCCTTTGTGCAGATACTCAACATGCAGATCTTCTGCATTTCTTTGAGTTTATGCAAATATTCTAAAGAAAGAAATATGAGCCTATGATTTCTTAATAGAACAGAAATTTTTTCCCATTTGAAAAATATAGGTATTTCTACCTTGGAAAATCCGTCAAGGATTGTTTTCAGTTTGGTGTATTTTTGTTGCTTATATTTAAGCCTTGGAAAATAACCTATCACATTTTTAAGCCTTTGGTTTTTCCTGTCTGTTCTGTTATTGTTGTTGTTTGTTGCCAAAACCACATTAAAAGAGTATCACACCCCTTCCAAGTGCACGGGAAGGACTACAATACTTCTTACCTCCCCAGCAAAACTATTTACAAGGCTGACATTTTCCTAAGAATGACTTTCTAGGTTTTCATGAAAACCATATACATTTTGTACAAATTTAGTTTTATTTAGGCAAGGGACTGAACAGGGGTTTGTGATCATAGGTGGAATGAGCAATCTGGATGTCTGTCTGTAACCCTTTAAGTAACATCCTAAGCCTGCTTCTGGGTATATTCTTAAAATGCAAGATTCAAGATCTCAGAGAACACGCCGGAAAATGTGTTAAATATGCTTCATCGGGCTTCCCTGGTGGCGCAGTGGTTGAGAGTCCGCCTGCTAATGCAGGGGACACGGGTTCGTGCCCCGGTCTGGGAAGATCCCACATGCTGCGGAGCGGCTGGGCCCGTGAGCCATGGCCGCTGAGCCTGCGCGTCCGGAGCCTGTGCTCTGCAAAGGGAGAGGCCACAGCAGTGAGAGGCCCGCGTACCAAAAAAAAAAAAATATGCTTCATCCTGCTGGGGCTTTCTTTAAGCTGCCATGGCACCTGGCATCTTCCTCACCCTCTACCTCTCAACCTTGTGTCCCCCAGAAACTGCTCAGTTTCAATGTTCCTCATAAATGAAGCTTTCCATGGTCCCTACAGGCTGACTTGGGCAGCTCTTTCTCCAAGAACCCTAGTAAAGCACGTGGCATGTTGTATTGTACCTGTCCCCATGTCTGTCTCTCCTGCTGATGTGACTTCTTTGAGGATGAGAATCTGTTTCTGTCTTGATGGCTCCAGGGCCAAGCTCATAGCCTGACATGTACTGTTCAATGATGTTGATGAATGCATGAAAAAGTGAATTAGTTTGCTGGCAGATAAGATGAACTCAGAAGAGCATAATTTAAACAGAAATGATTAACATTAACAGGCAGACATGACCAAGGCCCAAACTGTCTTTTAATTGCTTTCTCTATTGGGAAATGATCTAGGAAATGTTACCATAGATAGCCTGAATGGCGTGAAAACATTTGAATATGGCTAACTTGTGGAAGATCAATTCCCATAGGGCAGGTTGTACTCAGGATGATCAAATGATTGTGAGTCTCCTCCTCATTCCAAAGAGGATCTGAGGGGAGGCTGTACCCAAGAAACTTGGCGATGGCACCAAACCAGAAGCGCCACGTAACAGAGTCAGCAGGATTCGTGATAGAAAAGAAGTGGATATGACCCAAGGTCATAGAGAATCAGTAGAAGAGATGGACCAAAAAGCAAGGCCTTCAGAGGTCTCTTGCACTGTTCTTCCCATTAGTCCTTGTTGCGTTGCTTCATCGGTGTTTAATGAAGAGGTTGTTTTTATGAGAAGATCAGTAAGGATTCATGGCTAGTGCCCCTCGCCTCTTGTATCTATAGGTTGGCCTACTTAGTTGGGTAATTTGGTAATTAGTCATTTCCCCCCTCATTTGGCCTTGCATGAGGAGCAGACTCATCTGTGGCAAATTAAAATACTGACTTCGATGGCCCTAGCTGGGAAATTAGAGGTTGAAAGGGTTGCATCTGACTAACTCGAATATGGCCCCCAAGTATAATATATCTAAAACCTTCGGTAACTGTAGAGTTTTTGTTTTTGTTTTTTTTTTAACACCTTTATTGGAGTATAATTGCTTTACAATGGTGTGTTAGTTTCTGCTTTATAACAAAGGGCATGAGCTATACATATACATACATCCCCATATCTCCTCCCTCTTGCATCTCCCTCCCACCCTCCCTATCCCACCCCTCTAGGTGGTCACAAAGCACCGAGCTGATCTCCCTGTGCTATGTGGCTGCTTCCCACTAGCTATCTATTTTACATTTGGTAGTGTATATATGTCCATGCCACTCCCTCGCTTTGTCCCAGCTTACCCTTCCCCCTCCCCGTGTCCTCAAGTCCATTCTTTAACTGTAGAATTTTAAAAAGCTCCCCTACCACCTTGTAAACTCAGAAATGCCCTCCAGGTTGAGACTCACTGATGTCGAACAAGTTTTACAGGAAATAATTATGTAAATTAATATTGTCAGCTAACCTCCTGATTGCATTTACAAATTGAAAAATGCAATGTAACATTTAGTAGACAGTCTTCCAACATTTTGTCAGATAACTAGGAGGGAGAGTGTGCTATGGTAGAATGAGCAGTAGATTTGAAGTCAGACAGCTCTGGATCGAGTCTCAGCCCCACCACCTCTTGACTTGACCCCAGGCAAATTGTCCCAAGTCACAGCCTCACTCCTATGCTTAATGAAGAGGCTGCAGTAGATCCTGGCTACTTTGTAGTGATCTATTTAAGCTCTTTGGAAATCCCCAGAGTCATAAAAATAGAAATGTTTGTACCAGCTCCTAGCCTGCCTCCCAATCCACATTTTCTTTGGGAACCATGTATCTTGTGCATATCATTAGCTCATATCTGCTTTCCCACATTCATATTTTTATCTCATTTTTGTGTCTCATTCTGTAGCCCATCACTGGCCTGTTTGTCCTCAAAGCCATTCCTCACTCTTCTCCTGTTCTGTGTCACAGGGCAGGCATTCCTAGAGGATACATTTCTCAGGCTCCCTGTGTCACATGGTTTTCAGTAGGCTGGCCCATGGGAGCCATAGACAGGGATTGCTGGGTAGAGGGGCTGAGGGAGAATCTAGAGTGTATCCCCCTCTCTCTGTCCTGGGTAGTGTCCGCAACAGTGACTGTCTTCACCATGTCTCCAAATATACCCCCTCCTCCTGTAGTTCCAGCCTCTTCCAGTTCACCCTCGCCATGATGTTCTGCAGAGCCCTCCAACTTTTGAGGTCTGGTAACACCCCTTCCCTTGGTGTGCCTCTAGCCCTTGGGGTGCCGATGTTAGTCTCTGCATTTCATCACCATCTTTTGCTTAGCTTTTTAACTCACCCGTCACTTTTGTAACTAATTCCATGTCTTAAATTCTCTTTCTTTAACATACCCAGAATAGGTTCTGTGTTCCCTCCTGGACCCTAACATCTCTCTTGAAGTGATAAAACATATTTATTGCCCCTACTGCTTAGAGTAGCTTAGATGAGCCCAAGCCCTTGAAGCATACTGAAAAAACAGATTCCCCAGACCCACCATGCAGAGGCAGTGATTTAGTTGTTTTGGTGCATGGCCTGAGAACCTGAATTTTCATAAAGCTCCCCAGGGGTTCTGATGCTCAGCATTGGTAAAGAGAACAGCAAACCAGGCTGAGATGGAGGGGTTTGGGAGTTGCTGTATTTATTCACCACTAAGGGCTTCACTTCTACAAACCAGCCTAACAGCGAGAGCCTCAGCAAAATTAAAAATGACTGCATCCCATGGATGTCATAGGACAGTCAGTTACGAGTGTCAGAATCACACAAGCTAAATTGAAGAATGCCAAAGGATTCGTTGCAGGATTAAATGAAATCTTTTTTGTGACAGCATCTCACACATAGTTGTTGCTCAATAAATGATAGTCTTTCCTTCCCTCAAATTGAATGAAATTTGTAGCAGGCTCTGAAATAGTATAAATTATTTATTCCTTATGCTAACAGAATCCAGATACCAAATACCAGAAAGGATACATAAGCCATCATCAACAAGTCAAAAAAAATTTCAGTGCTTGGCATGTATTATTGTTAGCTGAGCTGGTGTTTCAACAATCTAATCATATGACACTATAAATTGGCTCTGTTTAATGTCAGCAATAATTTAAGAAAATAAGTTCTAACAGGGAGTCTCGTGTCAGATTACATATTAACACATCTCCTAAGGAGACCTGAGTCTTATGATTATGTCCTTACTTGGCCATTAGAATTTCTGCATTCCAGGCTCTTGCCAGAGACTATAATTTTGAGTGCTCCCCTGTCCAGTTCTTATCAAAAGGTTGGTCATGAGAAATAATTTTCAGAGAGCACTGCCTGAAGGATATGAAGTCTGTTTATTCCTCAGCTAGAGAGCCTACATATTATTCATGGTTTAAGTCATCAGATCTCCGTGTAACAGCTTCTTGTCAGTTTCCCTTTGCTGGGCAGGATTGATGAAAAAAAACACATCTGTCCTTATGGAATTTTTGAACTATGTGTTAAAAGGGAAAACTCTCATAGGTTTCTAGACAGAGAAAACCAATAAGTTACCAAGACAGAAGCATCAGACTAGCATGAAACTACTCATCTGTAAGCCAGGAAGCAAGAAGACAGCAGTGACATATCAACAGGGAGATGAAACAAAGGGCTGGGAGCCAAGAATCCAAGAGATCTAGTTATACATGGGGACAAAGGAAAGACATTTCTGGTCATGGAATGACACAGAGCAGACCATCCATATGCCACTTCTGGGGAACTACTTGAGAAGTTGTTCCAACTGAATGAAAATTGAATCAGAACAAAGGTGTTTGGATAGGAGGAGATGAAGAGCCAAAGAAACAATTATGAGCAATGAACCTTGTAAAACTTATGGTCAAGTCTAAATAAATGATAATAATATGACTGTGAACTATAAATTGTTCATTAAGAATAGCTGTGTCGGGGCTTCCTTGGTGGCGCAGTGGTTGAGAGTCTGCCTGCTGATGCGGGGGATGCGGGTTCGTGCCCCGGTCTGGGAAGATCCCACATGGCGCGGAGCGGCTGGGCCTGTGAGCCATGGCCGTTGAGCCTGCGCATCCAGAGCCTGTGCTCCGCAACAGGAGAGGCCACAACAGTGAGAGGCCCGCGTACTGCAAAAAACAAAAACAAACAAACAAAAAAAACACATATTGAAGTCCTAACCCCCAGTACCTGTGAAACATGACTTCATTTGGAAAAAGAGTCTTTGCAGATGTAATGAAGTTAAGATGAGGTCATTGGGTAGGTCCTAATCCAATAGGACTGGTGTCCGTATAAGCAGAGGAAAATGCCATGTGAAGGCAGACAACAGAGGCAGAGACTAGAGTGATGCAGCTGCATGCACAGGAACGCTCAGGGTCAACGGCCACCACCATGCAGCTAGGAAGAGGAAAGGAAGGATGCAGTCCAGAGCCTGGGGGGAGCAGGGCCCTGCTGACACCTTGATTTTGGACTTTCAGCCTCCATAACTGTGAGAGGATGAATTTCCGTCGTTTTAAGCCACACCGTTTGGAGACTGATACAGCCTGTGAAAGGAGGAGGGGGGAAGCACGGTCAGGCAAGCAGAGGGAGAAGTCAGACTTCCATGTAGGACCCACAAAGCCGGGGCCAACTCAGTGGGGAGCTGCCCCACCATTCAGTCACAGGCTGTGTGCAGCCCCGGGGAGGCCAGGGCCTGCGAGAGGAGGCTCCCTGCAGAGGCAGACCCTGAAAGAGCTGGCAGCTGGAGGTGTCTGCTGACCACCCTCTTAGTGGTGAGCAACCTGCCCTCCTTGAGGGGAGATCTGGGTGGCACAGGTCTGCGTCTAGCACAGTAGACCAAAGGAAAAATGCCTGGGTAGTGGGATGGCATAAAGTCATTTTATTATTATTATTTTTTACTAGAAATATATAGACTCTTAATGGTTTAAAAATAGAAAGATAATTATGAGCAAAATATATGTGGAATAAAAAATTTCAATTAATGGGAAAAAAAAGAATTGTAAATTTTATTAACCCAACAAGAAAGGAATGGATAAAAATAAATGCAGGAAGCATAACTATAATTAATAGTAAACAAATATGATGGAAGTAAACCAAATATAATCTAATCACAATAGATGTAAATTTGTTAAGTCCCCTTTCAAATGACAAAGACTCTTAGATTGGTTAAAAAAAAAATCCAGTTTTAAGCTATTTGTCAGGCACACGGCTGAAACCAAATGACAATAACTAAAAAAGCTGAAGATAAAAAAATGGACAAGAAGATGCCAAGCATGTGCAAATAAAAGGAAGGAAGTGAGGATATTAGCATCAAGATGGAATCCAAGACCAAAATTATTAAATAAGAAAAAAAGATACTTTTGCAGATAAAGAGTACAATTCACAAGGACACTATTATACATATATCCTTTGTACACGGCCAGCGTAGTTATGGAAGTTTTAAGGCAAAAAATAAAAAGTAGAAATACAGGAGAATATGCTTAACCTATAACCATATCGGAGAATTTTACTGTATTTTTTCATAATTTGACAAAGTAGACAATGTTATAAGGTGGTAATAATATAGTGTTTTTCTACCCTAGAAACAGGGCACAGGCATGTTTTTCTCTTGTGTCTATGGAACATTTACAAAAAATTGTTTCTACGGCCATAGGAAAAAACTTGAATTTGAGTGGGAGGGGAAATTTTACTTATCCCATATTTTGATCCCAGTGCAATAAGCAAGACTATGACAATGAATGAAAAGATTAATAATTAAAATATAAATGCTTAACATTAAGAAACTCTCTTATAGATGATTCCTGGATCAAATTGAAAATCAAGTCCAAAATTACAAATTATTTGGAAATTAACTAAACAGAATACTTCACATCAAAATTTATGAGGAAATCATTAATATATTCAGGAATACTTTGTAGCCTAAGTGATTTTAATACTATCTTTTTAAAAGAGTGAAAATAAACTAAGTAGTGCGTATCTAAGAAATTCTTTAAATCTCAAAGAAAGAAAATATTAAAAGCTAAAATTAATGGAAATGGCCACAAAAACAAATAATAGAAAAGGGAAGTCTAACAAAAATACATATTTATAACATATATATGCAACATATAATACATATACATTTTATGTCTATACACACACACACACATATGCATACATGCACACACACACACCCCATCAGGAATAAGGAAAAAGACATTACCTGGATCCCAAAAGAATCGAAAGAATTCAGTAACAAAATATTATGTGGTAACTTTATGGTAATAAATTTAAAAATCTAAAGGAAATCGATGGCTTTCTAACAGAATATAAATTATGAAAATTTGATTCAAAGCAAGGTTATAAATTCCAAGAAATGAATAATCCCCAAAAACTAAGTGCATATAAAGAGCCATCCAATTTTATGAAAAGTATTAATTTTTTAATACCAAAGCCTGATAAAGATGGGAGAAAATATTTCAATTATGAAAATATCCTTTTAAAAAAGGTAGCAAATCAAATCCAAGTTAGGGTTTTTCTAGAAATATGTAATTTTTCATTGTGAAATTTCTCAATGTTATATTTGACACAGTAGAATAAAGGAGAACAATTATGATTATATCAACTGATGCTGAAAATGCATTTGATATAATTCAGTAGACATTCCTAATAAAAAATAAAGTAGAATATAGCAGAAAGAAGCTACTATGCTACCAAACGAACAAGAACATTATAGAGGATGGTGACTACTGTAGGATTATAATATAAATATCAAGCACTACTACTATTACTCAACTGCTATTATTCAACATTTATTTGGAAGTTCAGTGAATGTAATAGGAAAAGAAATAGAAGTAAGATGTATAAATATTGCAGGTAGTGTGATTGAGGCTCTGCCTAAAATCTTTTAAAATTCTGTAAGAGGATTTGATTAAATGACTGGGTGAAAGATAATAGATGAAACCCAATCATTTTCTTTCTATGAGTTAATAACCAGTTAGAAATGCAAATAGAAAAATCCCTATTTAAAAGCATGACAAACTAAAGTATCTGGGAATGAATTTAGGAAGACATAAGACAAAAACCAAAAATATGGTTGTAGTAAAAGTTATAAAATAACATTTGAAGAAATAGAGAACTATACCATTATTTGAATAAGAAAACTTAAAATTCCAAAGATATTAATGCTTCCCAAAGTAGTATATAAATTTAATATAATTCTAGTCAGAATTCCAACTTGGCAGGGGGCTGGTGGGGTGGGCGTGTTTTCAGGTTAAGCAATGTGATTTTCAAGTCCATATAAAAATATAAACTTGGAAGAAACATAGTGTGGGGAACTTGTAGCAGCAGCATGTTACTGCATTTAAGACAACATATTAGCTTAGAAATCAACAAGTAAGTCTTTGGAACAGAAAGCCTAGAAATATATTGAGATATATAGGAAAACTTAATATTTGCTAAAGGAGGCATGAAGGCATGCCCTTCCAGTAAGAAGAAGATAGATTATAAAGTAAATGATGTTGGGGCAGTTAGCTACCCATCTGGGAGACGATGAGGTTAGATTCCATTTGAAGCAAAGATCTAATGTTAAAAATGAACTATAAAGGTATTTGAAGAAAATACAGGAGAATACATGGAGTGTAACATCAGGCTTGGGAGAACTCTCCCAAGTAAGGCAGTAAATCCACAGTCCATCTAGGAAAAATTAGTAGATTTGACTATGTAAATATTTTCAATGTCTACCTGACAAGACACCATAAACAGAGCCAAAAGATGAACAATAGCTTGCAGCTCATATGACCGAGTTAATGTTTAATATACCAGGACATCTTACAGATTGATTATAAAAGAAAAAAGATAAACAGCACAGTATAAAAATAAGCAAAAGGAAATGAACTGAAAATGTAAATCACCAGTAAACCTGTGAAGAGGATAGGCCCCGTTAGTCGTAAGAGACCGTGAATTAAAATGACTGAGGTGTCATTCTCTGCCCATTAGATTGGCAAACATTTTAAAGATGGCGAACATCCAGTGCTGATTAGTATGTCATTAAGCAGGTACTCAGTATGCACTGTGGGACTCATTGCTTCACCCTTTTTACAGAAAAGAATGTAACAAAGGTCCTTCAAATATTTAATGCACTTATCAACTTTGGATTAATTTCCAGGATTCTTTCCCACAGAAATAAAAGTACTAGAACATTAGAGATGTTTATGTAAGTCTGTTTATTCCTTCTCTGGTTACAGTAGCCAAACCTGGAAACAGTCTGCATGTTCGTCCGGGAGGGAGTGGTTGCTTAAATGATGGTGTGTCCATTTTGTGAAATATGGTACAATTATTTTTTTTAAAGGTTACACCATAGGATTCCATTTGTAACTTTTTTTTTTTTTTTTTTGGTTGTGCCGGGTCTTAGTTGCGGCAGGCAGACTCCTGTTAGTTGTGGCTCGTGGGCTTCTTAGTTGCAGCTCGCTGACTCCTTAGTTGTGGCATGCGAACTCTTAGGTGCGGGATGCAAGCGGGATCTAGTTCCCTGATCAGGGATTGAACCCATGCCCTCTGCATTGGGAGT
Organism: Hyperoodon ampullatus; assembly: GCF_949752795.1. Classification (NCBI taxonomy): domain Eukaryota; kingdom Metazoa; phylum Chordata; class Mammalia; order Artiodactyla; family Ziphiidae; genus Hyperoodon; species Hyperoodon ampullatus. Next base: position 76,081,981 of record NC_136919.1, read on the forward strand.
GCGGAGTCTTAACCACTGCGCCACCAGGGAAGTCCTGATACAGTTATTTTTAAGTGAGAGAGATATATAATATAGATTTGAAAAATATCTTTAAAGTGCTGATAGAAGTGGCTGAAATAAGTGTGTGCATGTGTGTGTGTAAGCATAGGGAAGATTTGAGAAGGATAGTCAACAAACTGTTACCACTGGTTATCTCCTTGGGGAGATACTGATGGGACCTTATTCATTTTTACTTTAAACTGTATTTTTTAAATCGGTTACCATAAGCAAGTACCTCTTTTGTATGAAAACATAATTATAGGGCAAAAAGGTTTGTTGAACTGTCTTTGAAGTTGTGTTATTGAAACAACCTTCATGAAAATCACAGTTGATTTATCACAGGAATAATATTGCAAAATTATCCACATACCACGTGGGGTCTCTTTTATGAAGACCCACAGGAGAAATTTCCACTGCAGCCTCAATCCCCAGTGTGGTTCATTTGAGCAACTGACTTGTTTTTATCTTATGAACATTGGGCATTTATGTAACTGATTATTTCTTCCTCTGCTGTGACCAATAGGAATCTCAGAGTCAAACTGGAGAGTGACCAGGGTATTCACAACTATACGGGATTACATGGCTCACATTCTGTGCACAGCCCATACTGCTGGCACCATCTTGTTCCTCACCTTTATCTTCCCTTTTTTTATACACACATTTCTTTATTTTAGTTTTAACTGATTGCATTGTGTGTATCCCTATAGCCACCTCTGATCTCTTCTGGGAGACGAAGTAGAGGTATGAATAAATGATGAATAGTGATTTCTATTTTAACAGGAACCTGAGAAGGAAAACAGTCTCAACAATGAATAGGCCACTCATCACGACCAATAACAGATGACTTGCCATTTCATTGACAAAGGTAAGGAAGTACAGTCTATATTTTTAATTAATTCCAACGGACTCATTATAAGCCCTTACTCTTTTATTTTATATTTACAAATACTCTAAATCATGTATCTAGTTCATGGCCTTTAACTTTGACATTATCAAATTGAAAACAAACAGCAAGCAAATAGAAACAGGAAATTTTGTGGACGTTGGCATGCCAAAAGGGGCAGAACCCAGGAGATGTGGTCTCTGCTATTAATTACTGTGTCTGGTTAAATATTTGACTAGCATTAGTGTTTTCCTTATTTTTAAATGTAGCAGTGCTCACTTCAGAATACTTGGAGAATATAGCAAAATATTAACATGATAAGCCAAAGCATTCACAATCCCATCATCTGTAGATAATTACCAGTACTTCTGCGAATTTCTTTCCTCCTTCCTTTATGCATATGTAGAAATATATATGATTATAATGTTTTTAAAAGCAGTGTCTTTAATCCATACTTACCTTGGCTTCCATAGTTATAAATGATGTACCTTAACGAGTGCAGAACATAGCAAGTCTAGGAAGAGACAGTAATTGTCACTGTGACCATCTTAATAGCCATTTGCAGTCGACCAGAGCATCCCCAAAGCATCTCATTTGCCTCTCCTACATGGATGTCCTGGTGAATAAGTCCGTGTGACCTTTGTTAAACATCATCCTACAGAGACAAACAAACAAAAACCTTTGAATCCAGGTAATATCTCATGGTCTGCTTTTAACATTATTATCTGCTTTGTGCTGCTTGAAGGGAATTTTTTTTTTTTTTTAATATATTAAGTTTACCCACTTTTCTACCGTCTAGTCAGGAATGATTTACAAAGTAATAAAAAAAGACTCATCATCCGTCCTTCATTCATGCCAATTTGTCAACCCCTCATTAAGACTGTATTTTCAAGCCCTTTCAGCATTGCTCTTGAAGTTTTTTGGGTTTAAAAGCTGCAAAGGCTTAGAAGTGAAATTACTGAAATGGCATTCTTTAGGGAAGTCTTCATTCTGTGGGCTCTATCAAACAGCTGAAGATTAAGGAAAATCCTACTCTTATTAGTGGTAGTACATACTAAATTGCACAAACATACTCTAATACAGAAATAGGGATCAAATATCAGATAACTCCTTATATATTCTTATAGTGATTATGTAATTTGAGCTTTCCAGGGGAATGATACAGGGTTGGGTTTGGTTTTTACCCTGAGCCTGATATTGCAAAACCTTTCCAATATTCCAATTCCACTCATATATTATTCAAAACTCATATTATGAAGTAACTAGAAAAATCAATTATTCTTTAAATAAATTAAGCAGATACAGTGTGGGAAGCAGTAGTGTATGAAACATCTGTCCTTGAAAACTTCACATTCAGATACGGACAGATTGAATGGAGACAAATGGAACTGAAAGTTTATCTAAGAGAATGCTTGGATTGGTGGGCCATCATAGGTCTGGTGAGGTTGGCTTGCCATGGTCCATTCTTTCATTTTCTTGGGTGGTTTTTAGTCACATCCAGCTCATGGCAGTCATTTAGCTCCAGTACAGAGAAATGGCTGGCAGATCCTTAGGTTTAGTGCATACTATGTTTATTGAAAGCCCAAGATTTAAAATGTGCTTCAAAGGCTTATGAGAAAGTCAGAAGTTTTCTCCTCCATGATGTATAGAATGCTCTTCATTGCAATTTAAGATAAGACCCTTAACTATCATGGCACCTTGAGTTATGTAGTTATCCTTGTTTACCACATAGGTAACTGGTTTTAAGAAATCAGATGAATTAGAAAATGTAAAAGCCTTATTATTAAAAGATGAGAGGAGCACATGTTTAAACATCTGATACCTGCCAATGAAAAATAAAGTTTTATCTAAAAGCATTGGAAGAAATCACAAAAATAGTCAATAGTTTTAAGTATGAAAAATGTAAAACTTCTCCATGTCATAATTATAAAACACACTAAAAGACAGCAGCATGGAAGATACTCATAATGTGCTTGTGAACAGATTAATAACCTTAATACATAAAAATCAATAAGGAAACCACTAATATTACTAGCCATAATAGGTCAAAAATCAATACCTAAGACCCCAATAGATCAGTGGACAAAATAATAGAAAAGTTGAAAGAAGAAATACAAAGAGCCAAAAAAAGATATGCAAACAACGTTAACCTTCGCTAATAATTTTCAAGGATGCAAATTAAAATCAGGAGGTGCTTCCTTTCGCCTGTCAAGTTAGCAAAGATCGTTAAAATGATAATAGTCATTGCTAAGCGTGTCATGAAACCAGCCCCCACTCATTGCTGATAGTGTGAATGGGTGTATTCTTCTCGGAAAGAAATTTAGCAATACGTGGTAAGAGCTTTCGATTTTTTAGTGACCTAATAATTCTAGGAAACGAGTCAAAGAAAACATGGAAGGTGGACAAAGGTAGAAGCACACAATCATTACTGTTGCATTATTTGTAGAAACAAAACCCCCGATCCACCTCAGCTGTCCTTCAGTGTTGGCATTGTTAACTAAGTATTAACGCACAGTTGTGTTCACCCAGTGGTGTCTCTTGCAACTAGAAAAAATTATTCTTACATTGAGATTTTTATAATCAAATGGGAAAATGCTTATTACATAAGTGTTCAGCGAAAAATGCTGTGTTAAGATAGTATCATAATATTTTTAGTATGAAAGTGCATGGAACAAAAGGTGGAAACAAACATACCAAAATGTGAATAGTGGAGTTGCCCAAGGGCAGTAGAGCTGGGTAATGTTTTTGTTCTGATTCATGTTTTTGGTACTTTCCAGATATTTTTACAGGAAGCATATATAACCAGAAGAATAGGGGAAAGAAATTAATTTTTTAAGGCTTTGTAGAAAGAAACTTATACACACATGATCTGGGCTTGGACTTCCACGGCCTCTTTCTTAGAGCCTACGGAGTAAAATATGCTGCCAAAATGATTTATATGTGAAGCTTTATTTTGGAAAGAATGGGGAACACAGAATTTTTTTTTAGTATTCTGAGAAATCTCTTCCTTTCTTGGAGACAACAGCATAACAACAAAAATGTAATTAACCAAAACAGGTAACAGTATTATTAGCATATTGTATTTCAGAGTAGAATATCTAAATTCAAATAGGTACATTTTTCTCTTGTAGATGTCGTCTGCTGCTGAGAATGGAGATGCAGCACCTGGGAAACAAAATGAAGAAAAAACCTATAAAAAGGTGAGTGAGTGTGTTATCTTCTTTTTTCAGCTCAAAAAGAGGAACATTTTTATTGCTTAGAATGCTAGCATTGCCATAAGCCTTTTCTTCCTCCAAAGCATTTGTATGTAAGTTACCACCTTAGTTTCCTATTTCTGTAACAAATTACCACAAAGTTAGTGGCTTAAACAACATAAATGTGTTTTCTTACGGTTCTGTAGGTCACAAGTCTGGCATGGGTCTCACTAGGTCAAGATCCAGGTGTCTACGGGGCTGCATTCTTTTCTGGAGGCTCCAGGGAAGAGTTCATTTCCTTGTCTTTTCCAGCTTCTTGAGGCTGCCTGCATTGTCTATATCATGATTTCTTTCCAACTTCAAAGCCAGCAAAGGCCAGTTGAGTCTTTATCAGGCCCTATCACTCTGACACTTTAAAGGATGCTTGTGATTACATCAAGCCCTCCTGGATAATCCAGAATAATCCCTTTATTTTAAAGTCATCTGATTAGCAACCTTAATTTCTTCTCCACCCTTACTCCTCATTGTCACATAATGTAGCATATTCACAGATTCCGAGGATTTGAACACGGACATCTTTGGGGGGCCATTTTTCTGCCCACCACAGTTACCGTGATATGGAACATTGACAGAAGGTAGTTACTTGAAAACCCTTTTTATTCCTAAGAAGAAGGCCCTTATGTGTGTGCAGTGTTCTTTGTTCACTATGTGAATCTTTTAATTGACTTGCTACTTGCCACCATAATTTTAAACATTTTCTACCTTTAAAGAAGATTTTTAGCCTGGAATTTCATCTCACCCCTTTCTAAGCCTCTCAGATTCCATGTCTTCAGCCCATTTCACAAAAATCTCTTTCTAGACTTCCCAGAGTATCTTGCCTGACCACTCTTTGACTTCGATAAATTCTTGGTCCCTAGCAACCAAGCTAATGTTCAGAAGCATTACTGGGTAATATATGTTCCCAAGCACTGCTGTTCCTGATTTTAAATGGACTGTACATTTTAGCTTTTTAGCTTTTAAAAGACCTTGCTGTCCTTCTCTCTGGGGAGTAGAAGGTTTGTGTATTGAAGCTTTAATATACCTTAACATTTCCTTTTGCCTTTTACTCTGTAATGGATAGCTAGCAAGAAGTTTTGTCATAAAGTCACATGAGCCATGTGATCTGCCCACAGATTTAGGTCATGGAACTAACATGATGTGTTTCCTGTTCCATTTCCATGTGGAATAACATGCCCTTTTTCCTGGTATATCTTTTCTCCTGACTTTTCTACTCAGCCAAACCTAGACGTATAAACAGAGAGCTTGCCATCCAAAGTGGTGATGTGTTTGGGGAAGAGTAGGTTAAAGATTCACGAGCTCACAAGTGTCATGTTACAGCTTATAAAATGTGTTAATCTGAACAGAGGCAGCAATACATTATTATTTATTTTCAGACACAGGTGGAACACGAAATCCTATCTCATTTACCCAAGACTCTTTGTAAATTCAGTCATACATGGGACCAACACAGAGATGGTCAAACTGCCAGTCTGGCATTACTTCAGAGCAGTTTCAGGCAGTTTTCTCAGTCAGCATCAAGATGCATTGTGGTTCTTGATTGTGTTCTGATGTACAGGAGCTCTTTAGTAATGCAAAAGTAATAGAAGGCATGTGACCATGCGATCTTGGAGTTTACTAAGTGTGTCTTGCTCAAGAATTAGTAAAAAAAGGTTTTCAGTAATATTATAGGTATGATTCTATGATGAATGTCCCTAACAGGGTATCTGACTCAGCAATGTTGGGAAGGTTATAAAAACTAAAAATCATATTGTATGATAGCAAATAATTCTGAAAAATAAAGAGAAGACGCAGGAAACTTAAGAGGACCAAAAAAATCAATGATTTTTTTTTTAATGTGTGATGGCATAGGGACCTTTTTGATGACCTCTGATTTTATTTATTTATTTATTTTTTTTATTTATTTTTTTTTTGTGGTACGCGGGCCTCTCACTGTTGTGGCCTCTCCCGTTGCGGAGCACAGGCCCCGGATGCGCAGGCTCAGCAGCCATGGCTCACGGGCCCAGCCGCTCCGCGGCATATGGGATCCTCCCAGACCGGGGCACGAACCCGTATCCCCTGCATCGGCAGGCGGACTCTCAACCACTGCGCCACCAGGGAGGCCCTGACCTCTGATTTTAAAAGGAAAGTTAGCAAGGGAGGAGGAGGAGGACCCTCTCTGTAAGAAAAGCACCAAGACACAGCAGAGTGCCTAGAACTTTAGCCCTCAGTTAATATGGTGTTATTATGCAAAGCAGGAAGATGGGATCACTTAGAGAAAGTGTTGCTTCGCCAACAGGTTAACAGCTCAGCTCAACTATTCCACTGAATTCTTCTCCATTAAGCAAAAGGTCTTTAAACTGGAGGTGTTAATGGTGGTGTTAGGAGTGGTGATAGTAAGAGTTACGTTAGCTACTGCAAATGTGTTTGTCTCTAGGCCCAGCTGAACCATGTCCCAGATGAAAGAACTTGAAGCTAGAATAGGGAAACCACTGAGTGTGAGCTTTGAAAAATTGGGAGAACGGAAGGCTTATTTTATCAAAAGGCAGGAGATGAGCAAATATCATCCCTATTTTCAAAAATGAGGAAAAGGTACATTCTGGAAACCAGATGTGAGACTGTTCCTCGGCATAATTTGAGCATGGGTTAGTAAACATACAGCTGTGTACATTTAGAGAAGAAACACATGTCTTTTACAAACCTGCAGAGGTTCATAAAGATAGAGTTTATGTCAAATTAACTGCATTTCCTATTATGAAAGAATCATTAAATTGGTCGCAGATACGGGAGAATTCTCAAGTTTAGTGGATCTTGATTTAAAGGTACCTGGAACATTCTTGTCTCTACTGACATGATGCGAGTTGACCCTGTGTAGCTTCATAATTTTTACCCATGATCTTCATGAAGACATCAAATTTATACTTTGCAAATGTGCAGATGACAGAAAACTGGGAATGATAACAGATTAGGTTGGTGTCATCAAGGCTTATCATTAACTATTTCATTTCATTAACTATGTATAAATATTGTCCCCTGCATTTCATTAACTATTGTCCCTTTTACAAATACTTTAAAATTAACTTTCTTTCCCAGCCCTGAAGCCCTGACCATGGGGTGTGCTCCTTTTTAATGAGGAGTTTGATGAGCAATTGGATTTTACCTGCGACTGAAGCCAATTCGGGTTAAGAACACTCTGATCTTGGGTACTGGGCGTGAGAAGGATGTCAAGGGAGTTTATAAGGAACTTACGGTTGAGTGGGAGAGCCAAGACATGAAAACAGTTTTAGAACACAGTAGTCTATAACAAAGGTTCAAAAGAGGAGAAATCAATATGGGTTAGAGTTAATGAGCGGGTTTAGGCTTTCTGTGTCAAGATTCATTGGGCAGCTGCCAGCAACACTCAGCATCATGAGTGCTGTGATGTCCACGTGTTTTTAGGGAACACTCAGAGTTCATGGAACACTGTTATGCTCTCTGAGTTTCAATTATTTGCATGTGATTATTTAGGCTGGCTGCTTTTTGTTCTTCCAGTTGACCATTTCTCGAATCCATTATCAGTTCCTGACAAGCCCAGGAAGAGTAGCTAAAATCAGTTGGGAAGGTTAATGTCTTCAGCTAATGGCTGAGATAAGAATTCTGATTTTAGCTGCTTAGAACAAACATGATGCCCATGAAGACAGGCATTAAGGGCTGCCTGGCTTCGTTACAGAGCGTAGTATTTCTGTTCTCAGTTCATTTATTGGGTGTCTTCCACAAGAATTGTAAATGCAGAGGCTTTAAGGGGCCAGGCAGGTAACAAGGGAGTAAACAAGCAGGGGGAAGGTGGTAAACAGGAGAATACACTCCTTTTATAAAGGGGACAGGTGGCCTTAAACGCTAGCTAATAGAGCTTTGCATGAGTCCTCACCCAGGGTTGCCAGATAAGTGATTTTTCAAGAAACCCAAAATGTAGATTCTGATGTAAAATCTCCTAATTGTTAAAGATTGGCAACTGATTCAAAATTGTTCAGAAATACACTCTGGAAGAAAGACTGTACATAGTGGAAAATAACAAAGACTCTGGCCCCTTCCTCAAATGATTCTCCGTTTAAAAACTTTCATGGTCTAGCAGAATGTTGCGGTTAGTTTTTGGACAGGAGTCCACCATGTCCCCAGGTGCTGGCCTCCTGAATAAAGCAACCTTTCCTGTTCTTACCAAAAAAAAAAAAAAAAAAACCACTCTGGAAAAAGCAACAAACTGTATCAATCATATCTGGTCCTCACATGGTGGCCAGTTTGCAATCTCTGCACTCTTTAGGTAGAGAAGTGAGATAGGAGAGGAAGATGCAAAAGATATGTGTGTAAGGCCTGGTCTCTGCTTCCTATATCCATACAATTTATTTAAGAGAAAAAAATAGATAGGAGGCCCATGTGAAAAAAAAAACAACGCAGAGTGGTATGAAATGCCAAGACAAGTGACATTTCACTTAATCCTCTAGCAAGTCCTGACAAGCCCAAAGTTCCTTACAGTCTTCTGGGGAAAAGTCCTTTTCTTGGACTTGTTTGTTAGCAGAACATTTTGCCTGGATAAAAAGTTCTTACATGCCTCATTGCTTTTTGTCATGGCAGAAAATGCCACTTATTCGACGACTGTGCACTGACTAACCAAGTCATCTGTCTCAATGATGGGGAATCCGATGGGCACAGGCACAGGCACAGAATCAGGGATGAATTTGTTGGAGGGACAGTAGAGTCTGACCTAGACAAAGCTACGTGTCATTGTTTGGGGGAAGCAGAGGCAATTTCAGAAGTATGGGCTGGCTCTAAGTGACAGCTAGCTTTGAGTGCTGGTTCGAGGAGTTTGGATTTCATGCTCTGAGCCAGCACTGTCCATTAGAACTCTTGACAGTGATGGAAATGTTCTATAATCTGTACTAATACAGTAGCTACAAGCTGTGTGTGGCTATTGGGCCCTTGAAATGGGACCCATGTGTCTGAGGAAGGAATTTTTAATTTTAATTTCAGTTAAATAAGCACATGTGGCTAACACCTACCATGTTGGACAGCGCAGCTCTAGGCAGTGAGGTACCATGACACTGGTTCGGAGATCAGTGACATGATGAAATGACAGTCTAAACCACAATGAAGGGTGACCTGAAAGTTTCCAATCAGAGTAACTACTAGAAATTTTCTGCCATTGATGGAACTAGAGAAGTTTGAAGAAGAGATGTTTTTTAACAAGGTGATAAGGAAGGAAGGAAGCAGAAAGCAGGACCTCAGTTCACTTTAAGAATGGTTTAAACTCGAGTTAAAATACCAATGCCAGAGGTCTGAGTTGTTTCTCTTTTGTATGTGAGGAAATTGCCCACCCCACTTCCCCCACCCTTCCAAAACAGACATGTCAGCGTAGTTCAATGGCTTATCCCAGGTCCCTTAGCAATTCTTTGTCAGGAAGATGATGAAAAGCTCCAGCCATATGGTGTCCTAATTGGTGACTTGTCCATCGGAATCGATCAGTGTTTCCCAGTCGGCTGCCCGTGGATAGGCGTGGGAAATTTTTAGGGCTGCCCTTTGCTTTCCTCCCTGTCTCACCTCTCCATCCCAAAGGGGTCATTCCAGGCTTGTCATCCTCCCTCCTCTACCCCCCCTTCCATCCTGGGCCTACCCACAACAGGTCCCCACTAGGAGATTCTGGTTTTGATGACTACCACAGGCTACTTGAGGTCTGGAGGGCCCACATTTGGCACCATCAAACACCCTGACTTCAGATGTGGTCTGAATCTTGTTAACCAATTTCCGCCAGGACGGGCACACGTGATGAGAGCACTCAGAGTGACCTAGTAGGAAACTGACCACTCTGGATACAAACAGGGTCCTTGACCCAAGTTCCCCAGGTTTTTTTTCATTTTGTTTTGTTTTTTAAGACCTAGGTTGTCATGTAAATCCACTGTCTCAGCCAGTGTTCCTCTCAGTGGAGGCAGGCAGGGACCAGGTGGGAGGACGATGCCTGCCTCTTACCACATGGCAAGGGAAGATGTCCCTTATGACTTTTTAAACATGAGTGAAGTCATGACTCAGCAATACTTTGAACTAAGAGGAAGCATTTATTTAAATACAAGCTCTTTTGTAAAACATCTCTGACAGATATGCAGGCAGCTATCAACATTGACTGCCTCTGGGGAAAAATGGGTGGTGGGAATCTTGAGTCAAGGGAAACTTTTCTGTATATACATTTGATGGCTATTTAATTTTGAACCGTATGAATGTTTTGCCTATTCAAAAATTGAATAAATAACATTTTAAGATGGGAAGAAGGGGTGGGGGAAAGGGTTAGCATGTGTCCCAAGCCCTGACTGCTCTTCCTTCCCTTCAGACTCTAGAAAGCCATGACTTCCAGAAATAAGACCCTTGCTTTCCGCCTTGGTGGAGCTACACTCTGTAGCTTAACAGAGACAGCTTTGTCTTTGCATTACGCGGCCCTTGTCATCAATAGCAACTACATTGGTCTATAGGAAGAGTGATCCTTTGGCATTCCAAGTGTTATTCCTAATTCACCTTAATCCAAAACACCCTAACCTAGTGGTTCTCAACCAGTGCCCAGGGAACATTTGGCAATGTCTGGATACATTTTGGTTGTCAAAACTGGGGGCGTGGTGCTGTTGGCATCTAGGAAGTAGAGGCCAGCAATGCTGCATCCTACAATGCCCAGGGCAGAGCCCACAACAAAGAATTATCAGAATTTTAGCAGTGACAAGGTTTTTCAGCCAAACTCAACTACCCTTTTAAGTGGAGGGTAGATGTGAGTCCAGCTCCTTTATTTTATTTATTTATTTATTTATTTATTTATTTATTTATTTAATTTTTGGCTGCGTTGGGTCTTCTTTGCTGAACGCAGGCTTTTCTCTGGTTGTAGCGAGCGGGGGCTACTCTTTGTTGTGGTACACGGGCTTCTCATTGTGGTGGCTTCTCTTGCTGCAGAGCACGGGCTCTAGGCACGCAGTCTTCAGTAGTTGTGACGCGTGAGCTCAGTAGTTGCGGTACACGGGCTTAGTTGCTCCGCGGCATGTGGGATATTCCCGGACCAGGGCTCGAACCTGTGTCTCCTGCATTGGCAGGCGGATTCTTAACCACTGCACCACCAGGGAAGCCCCAGCTCTTTTAGATACTAGTTGTATCATCGTAGGCATTTTCCTTAATTGATCTGAATCTTAATTTTTCTCATTGATGAAATGTGATTAATACTTGCTCACAGCTCTGTGAGAATCAAACAATTTAACAGATGTGAACACATCCTGGGAAAAGTGGAATGCCAAGGAGTGAAGTGACTGTCGTATTAGCAAAAGCAGAATCCCTCAGCCTCTGATTTCCAATCAGATTTTAGTTCTGTTAGAACTGAGCACGGCAGCCAGTGTGACTTCCTCCCCCAGCACTGGGCTTACGGGGAGAAGTGTCACTTAGCATCCTGAAGCTGGCTCTGGTCTGGCCTGGGCATCATAGAGTAGGCGGAGCTGGAAGAAGACAGTCTTTCCTTCCCAGCAGCAGTGGCTTCGGAAATAAGAGAGAAAGATGTGCTTCTAATGGTGGGCTGCCTCTGTGCTTTGAAAATTAGGCAGCAAGTAGGTCTGTGTCTTTATAAAGCAGAAACTAACACACCATTGTAAAGCAATTACACTCCAATAAAGATGTAAAAAAAAAAATTAGGCAGCAAGGAGATGAGCTGCACCATTCAGAGAGGGGGAATTTTTAAATAATCTCGTTCAGTTTAGAAGCACGTATAAGCATTTACCATTGCCATCCACCCCTTCGTACAGATCTTCCCTCCAAATCCCTCAGCTTCCATAGAAGATCACCCGTGCTTGTCTTCTTCCTTGAAAAGTCCTACAGCAAATGATTTCAAATTTGCCTTGATGACTTTTAAGAAAGAAGTGGCAGGTAATTAAGCAAAAACTATCAGGAGCTTCTGAATAGGAATAGAAGCTAACCCACCCCCGCCCCCAGGGTGGTTCCCTGAGCCGTTCAGTTCTCAGTGACCTCTTTTAGCATTCACTTCCAAGGGAGCATCTGTATGTTAAGCCACCCAGGTTTGCCACGCTTCTGCATCCTGGTTAACCATGGAAAGTCCCCCAAACACTGACTCCAGGGGATAACATGCCACACCCGAAACTTGCTGCACAGTTTCCTTTGGGGGCAATAAGAACCACTGCATTGTTGCATTTGGTGTTCATGACGGGCTGGGAAGCTGGGGTTTCCAGTGTTTCTGTAGCGTCTGAGCTGGAGCACCTGCTCTCAGGGCACAAGGGTGCTTTTGTTTTCACGTTAAAAGGGTTAATATCCGCGGGTGATCTGCATGCCTCCCTGCACAACTTGGCCAGCAGGTTCTGATCTGGTCAGCAGGCTCCTGTCCCAATGCTCAGGGCTTGACCATTTTTATCACTACCACCCCTCTTCCCTCGCCTGGATACTTAACAAGGATTATTAAAGGTGGCTCTTAAGATGTTGCATAAGATCATAGATATTTAAAATTCTGGAATTCTTCATTCTGGATTCCAAAAAAGATGACAGGCAATGTATATTAGATTCTCGGCTTATATCTACTTAATAGACACTAATAGGACATATGCCATGTGCTTATTCAGGACTTTTGATGTTTTATGAAGTTAGAATCATTGGTTGCTGGAAGCATCTTATTTTTCAGACTCCAGTGGGTTTATTCTAGCCAGAAATCTATTAATTCAGCAAATTAAAGTATAATTATTACCAGTTGGAAGCATTTTAAAAGCTATGCTAGTAATAAGAACTAACATTTATTAAGTGCTTAGCATGTTCTAGGTACCGTTCTAAGCACTTAGAATTATTAACTCATTTACTCTTATAAGTACCCTATGAAGTAGTACTATTATTCCCATCTTACAGATGAGAAAACTGAGGTACAGAGAGGTTAAGTTAACCTGCTTCGGGCCACACAACCAGTCAGTGGCAGAATAAAGCTGGGATTTTCACCCTGATTGTCTCTCCCTAGGGTCTGTCAGACCCTAACCAGTACACTCCCCTCAGAATACTGTGGTGCCTATGACGTTAAAATGGAAAATTCTCAATTATCCAGTAGAATAATGGGGGCCAGTGGCACAGATAAACCCAGCCATCTTTGGAAAGGGAAAAATGAATGGAAATCAACAATTTTAGAGCATGATTTCCCTAATTTAGTGGTTCGGAAGCCAACTTGTCTCCTCCAAAGTGTCTCACCTCTGAATATAGAATCTGAACTATAGCCTCAAGAATACTTTTTTCTAGAAAGTGCATAGTAATTTTGAAATGAAAAACAAATCGATCCCTTGGGCACTGAGCAGAACACTGGAAATAAAATGATGAATAAAGTCATAACTTCAAAAATTATTCTTGACCACAGAACTCAAAATTGTCAGGAAGGGATGAGATCTACTTGGAGGGGGTGACATATTCTGAACTGTCAAATCAGGAGAACATGTTTTAGAAGCTAACTATTTGGTAGACTGTCACAGAGGGGTAATAACTCACTAATAACCTATTCAGTAGCTAAAAAGACCTGATAAAGGAAGCATTGGGTCAAAGGGTGACCCAAGTTAGAAGTTATTTTCCCCTATGGGAATCACATTCCCCCAGATGGCACACCTGTCTTTTCCAGTGAGTTCAGTTCACTGCATCTGAGACTTTTGTTATGAAAGGAAGATGAGATGGCTCGCCCTCTGCATGGAAGCCATCACCCCTGAGGTGGCTGACATAGCACTAGGCAGAGAAGAAAAAGAGGTTGGTGTGGTCTCTGGGGACTGTAATATTAAGGTCCTTTGTCCTCCTGAATTGATTTTGCTCAATTCCTGAGACATATATATATATAGACACCCAGAGATATAAATCGGGTCCAATTATAAGGAATATAAGGAATTATAAGGAATTGGGTTCAATCATAGGGTCTAACTGTACTTATTTCCCAGTGGAGAGAAGATGGGACTACTGTTACTTTTATGCAAGTGCTTTCTCTTCATCCAAGATGTGCTGCCATCTGCTTTGCATTATGGATCAGGGTGCATTTGGTTATTGAGCACAGAGCTGAAATATAGGCTGTCTAGGTGACGTTCTAGTTCTCCTGAGCTAATTTTTCATATTGTGGCTTTGTCAATTTTAAGGGTGTGGTCAGTGCCTGGGCTCTAAGACATACGTCTGACTGTACATCCGTGCGTTCACTCAGTTATTTAGTTGGTGAATATTTGTTTAGCTTGGCACTGAGCTAGACCTTGGAGGTAAGACAGCGGCCAAGACAGACATAATCCTATCCCTGCTTTCATTGTTGTGGTAGAGACAGACCTGAAAAAGTAAGCATAATAAAATTATTACTACCTTTAAAAGTGTTATGAAGGGCTTCCCTGGTGGCACAGTGGTTGAGAGTCTGCCTGCCAAGGCAGGGGACGCGGGTTCGTGTCCCGGTCCGGGAAGATCCCACATGCCGCGGAGCGGCTGGGCCCGTGAGCCATGGCCGCTGAGCCTGCACGTCTGGAGCCTGTGCTCTGCAACGGGAGAGGCCACAACAGTGAGAGGCCCGCGTACCGCAAAAAAAAAAGTGTTATGAAGAAAATAAACACAGGCAGTACTGCTACCTTTTAGACGAGGTATTCAAGGCAGCCTAAGGAGGTGACACAGGTCTGGGATCACAAGCTTGAGAAAGAGCCGGCTGACAGAAGAGTGTAATTGAGAGCGTTCTTGATAGAACAGCATCTGCTGAGCCTTGGAGGCAGGAAGGAGCAAGTGGATTCAAGGACCTGAAGGAGAGCCCAGTGCGATGGAACGTCCCAAGCATGGAAGAGAGAGGCAGCCTGAGCTGAGAGCAGTGGCTTTCAACTGGGGCTGGTTTTGTCCCCCAGGGTCATTAGACAATGTTCTCACAACTGTGGGCAGGGACTGCTCCTGGTGTCTAGCAGCTAGAGCCCAGGGATGCTGCTACACGTCCTGCAATGCACAGGACAATCTCACAAAACAACTGTCTTGCCCCAAACATCAGTAGTGCTAATTGGAGAAGCCCTGGGTTAGAGAAATAGGCGGTGGCCTAAGCTAAGCTTGTAGGCTAGGAAGAGGAAGAAGGAAAGGAAACAAGTTCAAGGTATATTTCAGAGTTAGGATGGACTGGGCTGGCTCATGGTTGCATGTGGGGGTGAGGTGACAGGAATGACTGGTGAGCCCAGCATTCTAACTTGAGCACTTGGGTGGATTTTGTGGCCATTTATCAAGATGGAAAGGAATGGTGTGGGGAAAGGTTTGTGAGGGAAAATCAAGATCTCCAATTTGGACATGTCACTTTGGGGGTGCCAGTGAGCTATCGAAGGGGAGAATCAAGTAGGTAGTTGGAAGTGTGGATTTGGGACACTGGGGAGAAGTCCAGGGTTATGCTTCAGTTTGTCAAGCTGTTGATTCACAGGAATTGGTGAGACAGATGGAAAAGAGAGGCCCCCAGACTAAGGAACACCCACATTTTGATATTACCTCCTAATACCCTCTCCTCCAGAGTGTCAGATTCCTGAAATAAACAAAGCTGGCCAAGTCATTCCCTTATGATCTTCCACTGGCCTTCTGTTACCTACAGAGAAAACCCACACTCCATAGCACAGCATACGAACTCGTTTGCAGTCCTCCGCCCACTGGGTGTGTCTTAACCCATCTTCTGCCATTACCTTCAACACACACCTGACTCCAGGCACACTGAATGAGTCCATCCCTGTTCCTCTCTGCCCATGCTGATCACTGTAGAATGGCCTCATTCCGGAAACAGCTCTCTCATGGCCCTTGCCCATGCTCCCAGGTAGTGACTCTTTGTCACTGCTTCCCAGGCCTCCTGCACTTACCACTGTTACATCGTGGATGACTTTGTTTTGTAATAACCGTTGGAAATTATGTCCTGCCAACTGCTCTGGGAGCAGCTGGAGAGCAGGGGCCTTGCCCAATCCTCTTAACATCCGTAGGGCCCACACAGTGCCTGACACATAGCGTTGAAGAAATGTATCACTTTTTTCTTCTTAATTCTAAAATTGTTGTAGACTTTCCAGAGAGATATGTTCTTGAGCCTACAGTTCCAGATCTGCAGTTAGAGGTGAGATATTTTGGGGGGAGGGAGGCGGGGAAGAAGTGGGCAGAATTTGGGCTTTGAATATGCAGATCATGGGAAGAAGACTTTGAAAGAGCTCAGTTCACTTCTGGCTTTTTCTGTTCAAAGGTGATAGTGATTGTCTGTGTCATGGGTCACCATAGGGATGTTTGAAAATTGGCTGTTCATGACATGGCATCCTCAAGTCCCTTAGTCTGTGGTCCACAGACTGTTTATGATCAGGCACATAGGGAAGAGCTTCAGCAATGAATTTTAAAAGGCATTCTTCTCCCATCCCTGTCATATAAAGCTTCTTTTCTTTCTGGATGTTGGCCCCATTAAAGGCTGCCCTAGATGGAGGCCAGTAATTGTCAGGGAGATCAGGATTTGGTTGGCAGTCTGTTTCTTTAGCACAGCAGCCTAGTAAACACCCCTTTTGTGTGTGTGTGTAACTTTATGTTACAAACATAAAGTTTGTAACATAAAGCTACAAAAGTTTGGAAAGAAACAGGATCCATGATTTTTTCGGGTTTGCTATTGCAGAGGGAGGGAGAGGGAATAACAACTTAGCAGTTTTAAAAGCAGCTACATCCCTCACACAATCGTGGAGGAGTGCAGACTTTCAAGCTGCACTCAGGAACCAAAAACAGGCAGTGATGAGAGTGCCGGCCCTTGGGTCTTCCTGCCTGCTTTCCTCACCAGCCACGGATGAGAGGGGGTGTGGCCGGGCAGTCAGGCTGGCTCTGCTGTTTATGAACTCAGCCTTGTGCAAGACAATGAATGTCTGGGCCCAGGAGCACCACAGTGTGGTTTGAGCATTAGATCTGAGGATGTATGAGAAGGCACTTGGAAGATGGTAGTTGGCTGTACAAATGTTAAATCTCTACTCCTGTTGCTGGATCCCCACTCACCCACAGTGGAACTTAAGCCTCTTGAGAGCAAGGACCTGGCAGACCCGGTAGAGCTCAACTCTTAGTGAAGCAACAGCTATTAGTGCCCCCTTCTCCATACTGGGACCCTGCTCAAATTGGGAATCCCAAGTAGCTTAAGATGCTGTCCTCTCTTGATGGCAGTTCTACTGTTGACAGGTTGTTTTCGAAAAGCAGTGGGATTCAGTGGCAAAAGGAAATCTAACTTTTGTCCATTAAAGAAACCTGAAAAAAAATAAATAAAAGACTGTCTCCAGAAAGGGGAAATGTTTTCTTTGCTTTCCAGCATATTAAATAAAAATCTGAGGTCTTCTGTTGTAGCTTTACCATCACCCAGGGTCTGAAATAGTCTGAAGTAACTGTATAGTGTTTCAAGAGCCCTTTCTCCTCATCTGTCTCTGCCTTTAAGTGTTCTAGCTGCTCGTCCTGGGCCAGTGGAATTCTCCTGAGGAAATGAAAAGTCATTCTTTCCAAGGACACAGAGTGCAGTAGAATGGGGTGAAGGTGTGTCATGGAAAACAGCAGGAGGGGAGAAGTGGGGATGGGCAGGGAAGTCCAGCTTTGTGTTCCATGCATTTTCAAGAAAATCATGGAAAAACTAAGCAGCATGATCAGCACAGTCCTCCCCCAAGATCATTTCCTTATTTTTAACTTAATTATTTGAAACTTGAAAACAAATCTGTTCCACCATTCCCTCCCCTCCTCTGTTCTATGGAACATTTAATTTGGATATAACTGTAATATAAATTAGGGGTGTCTTAAAGTTGTAAATACAAAAGAGATTTTGAAGCAGTGAAGTTGCATTTGTGAACAAAATCAAAGGATGAAGTCTTCTGAAATTATGCTTGGTAAGATGAAATCCTGTTTTTCAAGGGAGTTTTACATATAAAAATGTCCTAAGTTTCCATTTCCTTTCGAAATCTGGAATATGCCTACCTAAGCCACCTTGATGTTTATCACCACACTTGTTATTCATTCATTTAATTTTTAAGCAGGCTTTTAAAAGCATATTGAATACTTCCATTGGCATATGTATTGCTATCTATCTATCTATCTATCTATCTATCTATTTATTTATTTATTTATTTGGATTACGGAGGTTCTGGAATGTTTCAGGCAAGTTTACAAATGGGTGGGAAGAAACTACACAGTATGATAAAGCTCCTGGGTGCTCTAGCCAAGGGAAAGGTATCCTGCCAGAAGACAAGCTGCACAGAGCAGCAGCAGGTGGAGCATATGCCAGTGGAGCATCCCTTGGACCTCAGAATCCTTTCAGGGACACACACAGTGCTTGGTGCCCAAGGCAGAGTCTGGCCAAATGTGAGGCACCAGGCCATAACCTTTTACCCTCAGGCTTCCAGCCCCATGAAGGAGGAATTTAGCAATCTACTCTTGAATAGCAAACATTACAACCATCCACACTCTTCCTACTTATTGACCCAGACTCATCCTCAGCAAAATCACCTTGAGTGATTTTGATTTCTAATACCCTGTGGATTAGAAACTCAAATGACCAGAGAGCACTCAGCACCCAATGGCCCAGGCAGGATAGCATCTTTGTTCTCAGCTTCCAAGGCCTTAGGATACCTATTTCCTCATGTGTTCTTACTCAGTAGATAAATCTGGGCACCTACTGGTGTTAGGCAGCAGGAATACAGCAGCGAATACAAGGGACTTGGCCCCTGACCTCATGAACCAAGTTAAACTGTCTGGACATCTTAGCACTATTACTGAATTACCTTTCAAAAAGTTATCCCACTTTAGACTACCTGTAGCTGGTCAGGCGAGGGCATATTTTCCCAGGTCCTCACCAACACTGAGCACGATTTTCAAAAATCTTTGCCAACAGGATAGGTGAAAAATGCCCTAATTTTCATTTTAATTTGCATTTATTTTTATCACTAGTAAGTTTGACCATTTTTTTCAGATGATTTTTATTCATTTGCATGTCTTCTTTTGAGGATTATCTGTTTTAAGAGCTACTTATATATGAAAGGCTTGCATTTTTGTTGCCAGTGTTTTTCTGGTTTTAGATTAGGCTTTTAATTTTCTTTAACTCAAGATTTATAAAGTCATATTTCTTGATAGTTCCCTTAAAGCTTTTGTCTTTGCTTTCATTTCTTAATTTTGTGCTAGTAATGCCTTGTTTTAATTATAATATTCATAATGTAAGACCTCCTCCCATGGTATTTTTAATTTTCAAAAATTTCCTGATTGATGTTTTTATATTTATCCCTTTAATTGAACTTTTGACTTCTAAGGTCATTTCCTCTAAAAAGATTTCTGTTGTGATATTTGTGAAACTTATTAATGAATTTAGGGAGAAGTAGCATCTTTATTCTTCCAAGAATGAAATGTCTATATATTTATTGTCTTTTCTGCTCCTCAGTAAATTTTTATTCAAAGATTTTGTACCTCTTTTTGGTTAAATATACTTCTGAGTAATTTATATGGGATTTTTTTGTTACTGTTTTGGGATTTTTTTATTCCTACTGTGAATAGGATTCTTTTTTTTTTTCCCATTGAATTTTCTAACTAGAAATGTATAAGATCTTGATTCGTGTGCATATATTTTATAAAGTGCCAACTCGATCTTTTAAAACTATTCCACTAGGTCCATGATTGATTCTTGAATATTACAGGTAATAATCATATCATCTGTGAATTATAAGTTTTCTCCTTGTAACCAGCATTTTGTATTTGGTTTTCTTGTCTTATTTTACTAGCTTGATCTTCCAGAATAGTATCAAAGAATCTTCATGATAAAAGGACAGCCTTGTCTTGTTCATGATTTTAAAGAGCAAATGGCTCTTGCACTGTTTCTCAGAGTGCATTCTTTGGCACACACACATTATTAATAGATACGTGAATGCAAATCCCTTGGTCAAATGCATTTGGGAAGTGTCACTCTAGTGCTTCCAATAGTATAATGTTGTCACGTAGCTCAATAATTGTTTTTCATATTAAGAAAGTTTCTTCCTGACTCTAGTTTTATTAAAAGTTTTTCTGTAAACTTTAATTGGATATTGACTTTTTTGTAAAATTGATTTAAGCAGACAATGAAAAGGCAGTCACTGGAAACACAATTCTCTTTTTGAGATACTCTAAGTACTTGAAAATAATAAAACCATGTTTTTCATAAAATATTGTTTAATTTAGATTTGGTATCAGTTCAGATGGACAGGATAATTGTATTATTTCCTTATAGTTTGGGACAATTTTTAGAATTTCTTCCTATAGGCCTGCTGATCTTTCCCCCATACTAGAGTAATCTGTGTGGAAATTATCCTAAGGTTTAATGCCTTCCGCGAGCTATTCTGGGGTAGGCAAGTTGTTGAAATCATTCTCAGAAATTGTGTTTTGGGGGAAAAAGGAGGGGGAACATATTTTTTCCACCTGAAATTCTTTGTTTATTGATCTCAGTTTTACTTTTGAATGTAATTTTATATTATATTTGGTCTTCTCTTTCTTCATTTGTAAAATTGAGGATGTGGATGACAACCAAATGCCCTTTAAGTTGCTCAGGTTTTTAATGTTGTTTTGTTTGTTGTTTGGTTTTGATTCTGTGATCATCCCCCGGAACAATTGCTTTATTAAGTGCATGCAGGATGCTATAGAAAAGTGAAAATGAAGAAGGTGAAAGGTGGGCAGGAGGTTACATTTTACTTCTCAACTGTTTTAAGAAAGTCTGTGCTAGTTTTCCTTTGGTGCAAAGGCGATAATATCTTGCATACTTTCCCACCCTTTCTTAAATACCCTGTGGATTAGAGACTCAAATGACTCTATGGGTTTAAAAAGATTAATCCTCTCTGGGAAAAAGTGGAGATTTCCCCCTTTTTCTATGGTCCAGGGAAAATGAGTACACCAGAAAATGATCAAAAGCCTGTCACGAGACTTACAAGACAATCTTGTAAGAAAATAAAATAAACTGAAGTGTGTGTAAGCTTAAAATAAGTGTGTATAAAGCATGGCACTGTGACCCTACCCCACTTGCTCTTCAAGCCTAGGAGAATCATGACATAACCAGAGACTAAGATATAGAAGTGGTCTCGTGGAAAGAAAAGGAGAAAGACCAGAGTGCTGTGTTCCTATTGGGTCCATCCTTGGTCATCTGTAGTCCACAGAGGTCCTGTAGAGACCGTCTCCCATCCAGAAGGCCAGATGTATACTCTTCCATGTCAAACCCGTCACCCATCTATTCATTCATTCATTCAACAAATGGTCATTTAGAGCCTGTTTTCTGCCATTCACTGGTACTGTAGAGATATAAACCCATCTCCTTAATTTTAGCCCAGTGCAAATTAGCTTTGAAGAATGCCTTGGAAATAATTTTGTAAGTATTGAGTTTAAAGAAAGAGATAGTCAGCCAACAATCAGTCCCCTTGGTCTGACTTCAGTGTGTTTAAACTTACTGTGAGCTGCCAGCATGTGACTTTTGCCTTAAAAAAAAAAAAAGATAAACCATTCCAGACAGGTCTCAGTAGAACATTTTGTTTATAAATAGATCCATCTTTTTGGGGCTGGTGGATGAAAAGGTGGGGTGCCTCAGGTAGACAGGACCTAAAAGTATTGAGAGTGTTTTAAAATTAATACATGCATTAGTTTCCCTGCTGCAATAAATTTCCACAATCTTAGTGGCTTAAAACAGCACAAATTTATTATCTTACAGTTCTGTATGGTAGATATCCAGTACCATCTCACTGAGCTCAAATCAAGGTGTCCCAAAGGGCTGCATTCCTTTCTGGAAGCTTTAGAGGAGAATCCATTTCCTTGCCTTTTCCACCTCCTAGAGGCCACTTATATTTTTTGATTTGTGGCCCCTTCCTCCATCTTCAAAGCCAGCCATGGCAGCTGAGTCCTTTTTACATCTCACTCACTCTCTCTTTTGCCTCTTCTTTTTTCACTTTTGAGGACCCATGTTTACTACATCGAGCCCATCTGCATAATTCAGGGCAATCTCCCCATCTCAAGTTCAACTGATTAGCATCCTTAATTGCATCTGCAACCTTGTAGGGTAAAATTTTGCCTTCTAAGGTAACATTCTCTTAGGTTTCATAGGTTCTAGGGGTTAGGACATGGACATATTTAGGAGTCGATCTTAATATAATTTAACAGCGTCTTTCTCTGTGTACCTAGAGCACTTTTCCATCCCTTTATCATGTCTGTCTGAGACTGTCAGTAGACCTTGGTGTAGGGGTCCTGAGGTGTAGACTATCTCCTGTCTATTTCTTTTTCCTCCTCTCTTTCCCCTCTCGCTTTTATTTAACTCCCTCCCTCCAATCAACAAGAGTAATAAACATATGTCTAGGACCTAAATCTTTCTGTAATAAATTTACATAGATAAGAGATCATTTTACAAGGTGTGAGCATGAAACTGGGCTTCTGATATTATTCCATGTGATTAAAAAGCAAATATGGCTCATGTGCTCAAAGATTTACTGTTTCATGTTACAGTAGTAACATGAGCCATATTACTTTTCAGTCTTTGAACACAGTTTTGAAAATCAAATGCTGATCTCGCTGCTGGAGATAGTACAGATGGTGTCCTTCATTTCCTGTATTATTATGCATCTCCCACAGTACCATTTGCCATGTGATTTCTTCGGTGTTTACAGAAGCAGGTCACGTTTATGAAGCATGTCTGGAAGAAGGAAATGATATATGGAAAATCTCTCCATGGGGTATAGAGTCAAGTGATCCCTAGGTTGGAATCAAGGGCTATAAATACTCTGGTGACTTCATATGCACCATGGGACTGGTATTTTCCATCTTTCAGCACACAGTTTGGGTTAACTAGAATGGACCTTTTTAGTAGTTCTTTGAAAATGGAACACTAGCTATCCACAGAGATTTAATCTTGGGCAAAAACATAGGAACAAGGTCATCACCTCCGATGACAGGATTAGTCCTTTTTCTTGAAAGTAATCGGATATCTTGTGCATTTTTGCAGTTTCTGTTGAATTGAGAATACTCATCATCACTCGAGGTGGAAATAACAGGAATGATTAATTTAGAAAGGAGAAGGATTGTGGGGTGGGTGGGAGTGACATTTGTCTGCATTATATTCTTAGAAACTTAAACTGTTAAGAGTTGGAAATGCCTCTGATAAAACTGTTCATTAACATGTAAGGAAGTAAAAGCCCAAATACTTATCTCTAGCCAAGAATGTGCTGAGTCAAGAAGCAGAGCTGGAGCTTAAGTTGCAAGTTTCTGGGTCCTCAGCCTTTCTCAGCACACTGCACTTGTTGCCAGCGCCTTTGGTGGCCACACTGGGATGAGCAGACCAAGCCATCTACCCCAGAGACACCCTTCATGTCGATTTCCACGTGGGCATTTCTCCTGAGCAGATGGCCAAAATACTTCCTGTGCCATTTACCCTGGGGACCTGGAGAGTCATCTGCTCTGGGCCACAGTAGCCCCTGTTTGTGTGTACGTGTGCAAGTAGACATGGAAGGTAGGGAGGGTGGGCAGGCTCGTCTGCACACACACACTACGCCAGCAGCATTTTTAAGGACCAGGATCATGAAAAGGTGAACAGAGTGCACTTTCCTGTCCTGCTCTATCATTGGTTTTTTGTTTATAAATCACTTCAGTAATTAGGTTTTGCACTTGGCTTGGTGCAACACAACATGAATTAAAACAACTGTGGGGCTTCCCTGGTGGCACAGTGGTTGAGAGTCCGCCTGCCGATGCAGGGGACACGGGTTCGTGCCCCGGTCCGGGAGGATCCCACGTGCCGCGGAGCAGCTGGGCCCGTGAGCCATGGCCGCTGGGCCTGCGCGTCCAGAGCCTGCGCTCCGCAGCGGGAGAGGCCACAACGTGAGAGGCCCACATAATGCAAAAAAAACCCCAAAACAAACAAACAAAAAAAACTGTGAAACTTCAAGACATTGTTCTTGATAAACCTAACATGCAAGGCATTCTTTTGACATGGACACCATATACACAGACAACAAATTAAGCATCAACACGGTACTTTCACCAGCAGATAGGAGGTGATTTATCTTCGTGTATATTATGAGAGTTTTGCACTTAGATGAAGTTGTGGTTTTCACCCAGGGCTAAGTTTGTCCCCCTCCCCTCAGGGAACTTTTGCCAATGTTTGGAGACATTTTTGATTGTCCCATTTGGAGGAAGTAGTGCTACTGGCATCTAGTGGGAAGAGGCCAGGGATGCTGCTAAACATCGTACGATGCACAGGACAGACCCCACATATGCAACAAAGAACTATCCAGTCTGAAATGTCAGCGGTGCCAAGGTTGAGAAACCCTGGCCTAAGGGAATCTATGACTTAACTGATACTTGGCTTTAGAAGGCTATGTGAAGAGTTGATTAATTTAGAAACAGCTTCGATTGTGGAATAAACATGCCAGTATAATGCATGGCTTGAGGAAGTTTCCCTAGTCCGGTTAGGTAAAGGAATAAGTTTGCCCCACAGTCCCAGAACTGCCCCTGTGCACTCTCTTTCAGGCCTCTATTCTCAGCGACTAGAATTGAAAATCAGCTTCCCTCTGCTCTTCACATCTGTGGATTCTGTGGTTGAGGATTTAGATGTATTGTTTTTGTTTGTGGGTCATGGTATAATTTAGATAACCAAACATAGTATTAAAGAAGATAATTACGATTATAAAGACTAAGGAATGCCTTACCCTTATCCATTCTTTACAAAAACAGCCCAATCAGGGAACCCTATGGCAGGTGAGGAATCAGGCCTCAGTATGGTCAAGTCTTGGCGAAGTCTACTATGACAGCAGTAGTTGAAAAGGGAGAAGGGTCCAGGGAGGGAAGAAGTGGTCAGGAGGCTGCTGGAGCCCTGGCCGTATGCTGTATGCTACTCAGGCACTGAGTGTAATAAGAATGATTTGTATTTCCTTGCTCCTTTTTGAATCTTTGAAAAAAAAAATTTCCATATTGTTTGGGTTTTTCCCCATTACCAGGTGGTTAAATTCCAACCACATTAAATCATGGGATAGAGATGCAGGTATTTCCAATCACGCTCATTTTGCAGGGCTGATGGCAGGTGGTTCCACTCCCATGAAATTAATGCTCCTTGACGATGCAAACCCATCAGTACGAGTGGCTGTGGTGCTTCGCATCAGGACCATCTGCACTTTTGTCTAGCAGCCCTGGTTGGTGGTGGTCGATCGAAGAGACTGGGACTGCTTTCCTTCCCTTCAGTTCACAGTGAGACACTGCTCCTCTTGGGAAAAGCTATTTTCTTACCCAGCCAGACTGCAGAAATTGCCCCGGAGCCACATACTCTATTTCACAAGCCAAGCCGTTTCTAAGCAACCATCCACGGAGCCGCCTAAAGCCGAGTGTCGGATACTGGTGCTGGAAGAAGGGTGCAAGGATTGTGCACAGGTCCAGGTCATATCAAAGCAGACCTGGAAGAGCAGAAGTTGGAGGTGTGGGTCAGAACACAGGTGGAGGCCATCGGAAGTCAAGACAGGGTCGGGAATCAGCCAGGCCTTTTCTACAGCAGATTGAAGGAACACGTAAGAGAACATAACACAGAAATTTCTAGACAGAAAACTGCTTCCTTATATGCATCCTGAGAGTTAGCTACTGCAGGGCCTAAAGAGGTGCTGTGGTAGATGGCAGACAGGTTAGCACAGTTGGAGAGAGAATGAGTGTAGGGTCGGAGGTCTGGGCTGCGGAAACCCACCACAGTTTCCTCTGTTACCAAGAAAGATGGAAGGAAGCAGCCCTCTACTGAGCAGTGGACTGTGGGTCAGGCACTTTCACTTTAATAGCAGGTCATCCACCAGCTGGGGCCATCAGTGATCCATCTGAGCTGGGCCACTGCAAGGCTGGTTTGTTGGGATCAAGTCAAGAGGTTCTAAGAAACTTGCTAAGAACAGTCACATCACCTGAAGGTCCAGAAAGTTACCTGAATCTGGTGGCGAGCTCCCATAGGAAGAATCCCAAACTAGGTGTTTATCTGTTGGTAACTCTGACACCAACTTTTATGACCTTAGGCAATGTCAAAATCAATTTAATAATGCTCTGAGTTCAAGAGAAAAAGACCAAACACATAAGTAGCACCTTCAGCTTTATCCAGCTGGCACTTCTGGGAATTGCTCATGGGTGAAGCAAGGTTGCTTCCTCCTGCTTCTCTTGTGAGAAAAGACTACCCTGTTCTCCTTTCTCAGTATCAGTCTTACTTACTTTAAGGATTGTAATCTAAAGTAGGCAAAATGCATTTACTTATGTTGTATTTTTTTTTTTTTTTTTTTTTAAATCTGTGCTCTGCCTGTTCATTTATTTATTTATTTATTTATTTATTTATTTATTTTGTGGTACGCGGGTCTCTCACTGTTGTGGCCTCTCCCGTTGCGGAGCACAGGCTCCGGACGCGCAGGCTCAGCGGCCATGGCTCACGGGCCCAGCCGCTCCGCGGCATGTGGGATCTTCCCGGACCGGGGCACGAACCCGTGTCCCCTGCATCGGCAGGCGGACTCTCAACCACTGCGCCACCAGGGAGCCCTATGTTGTATTTTTTAAGGAGCAACTGTAATGGGAAAAAAAAAAAGCAGAGGGAAAATGTTGGAATGCAATACGTTAAACCTTGCAAAACAAGTGGCTTCTGGTTGGTGACTGCATAGACTGAAAAATAAGTGAAATTAGAAAGTAGACTTATAGAAAGTTTAGATGGGGAAGAAATTTTGGCAATCATCTAGTCAAATGCCTTCATTTTACAGAGCAGGAAATTGAGGCCCAGTGATATCATTAACTTTCTCAGTCTCACAACCCCCACCCCCCATAGCAGAAGGGGTCCCAAACTCAGATTTTTCTGCCTATTGCTGATCGCAAATGTCTGTTCATGTTTGTTCATTAATATGGTGGGCCTTATGAAATATGAGCAGTAGTCATTGTCTGTGAATGCTTTTTCTTCTCTTTTTCTACCTTTGGTGAAAAAGCTGGTTTGGCAGAGCTAGGAACCTCCAATCAAGTGTCTTTTCACTTGTGTCTGGGCCTCGTCCTGCACCCCCAGCATCCAGCTGTAGGTGAGAGGAGACAGAGGGCCTGGGACAATAGATGGTGGCATGGTGCCATGGAAAGGATCTGGGAGAAGCTTCTCCAACGACCCGGAGCTGTGGTGAATGCAGAAACATCTTAGGCAGGCAGGACCCCACAGTAGAGCTTCTCAGGGATTCAGGGGGAGGTACTGGCCCCTGTCAGTCCATCACATTCGCCTCAGTGACCAGCAGCCCGCTGGCCAGGGACTCTTCCCTTCCATCCTAATTGCAGCCCAGGTGTCCAGCTGGGTTTTGATAGTGCTTCTATTACAGAGACCTAGGGAGCTTTTCTGGCAGAAGGGGCTGATCCTAGCTTTTGGGACCAGGAAAACCACAGTAATTTGAAAGGGCCATGATAGGAGGGATCCAGAGGCAAGGGAGAAAAAGCCATCAGACATGGATCGAAGGAGCTGCAAGCAGACGGGAAAGTCCTGAGCTCCTACAATGGCTGGGGTTTTGTTGTTGTTCAAATGTACAGGGTTCTAAGACAGAAGATTTTGGAAATGGTTCCATGATTCTAAAAGAGAAAATGTGTAGGGAGAAAATCACATCTTAAATGCAATGTAATCCTAGTTCTTGAAACATACAGGTTACATCGGCAAAGAATGCTTAATCCCTACTTGAAACTGTGCACAATGTCTCAGATTATCCCCTAACTTTAACCTGGTTATTGAGATTCTTGAAAGATTCATAAAGAACCTCTACTTCTGTCTATACATTTTAATTGCATAGTCTTTTGTGCAAAATGACCTAGAATTTATCTTTCAGATGTGCAGTGTTTCTGAATTTCAGTATTCATCCATAAGAGGAAGATCATAGGGTTATGGTGAGAAATCAATAATGCAAGTAACTTGACCTGGCCCATACATAATAAGCACTTAAAACAATTACAGCAGAATCTAAGGCAGTATTATAGAAGTATATGTGCATATTTATCTCACAAAAGCAA
Organism: Hyperoodon ampullatus; assembly: GCF_949752795.1. Taxonomy (NCBI): domain Eukaryota; kingdom Metazoa; phylum Chordata; class Mammalia; order Artiodactyla; family Ziphiidae; genus Hyperoodon; species Hyperoodon ampullatus. The sequence continues at coordinate 76,110,118 of NC_136919.1, forward strand.
TTATTATATTAGGGCCTTTAAATCCTTAGAACCAATCTTTTTGTATTAAGGAAACACCTAAATTCCAAATTTTAAAGCCCCATCAGATAAATACTAGCATTAACATTTCAGACCTTTTTGTTAAAAACTCTCTTGGCATTGTTTTTCTGTGGTTTATCAGAAATATGGGCAGAACTACCAAGCAAGCAGTAATAACACTGTTAACAATTACTGTTATGATCATTTAAACTAACTTAATTGTGAAAGGAGGGATAGCTTCACTCCCCATCCTTTCAGAAAAGACAGCTTGATCCTAGGAATTTAAAGAGAAGCCATTTTTTTCCATCCTTTGTCAGCATCCATCATTCCTTGGTCTGACAGCTGCCGGTTCTGTTCTATAAGGAGTGTTAGGACCTACCTATAGAAGAAGGGTCGAAGATTGGCAGGCAGCACATCTCTAGCAAATGATGCTTTTCATTGTCAATCTACAGAAATCACTGTATTTTCAGTTTGTAAAATTATTTTTGTTTTATGTATGATTCTGTCTCATTTAGCAATTATAAGCCTTCCCCTTTCTTCCCTCTAAGTCTTGGATCCTTTTTTTTTTTTTTTTAATTTATTTTTGGCTGCATTGGGTCTTCATTGCTGTGCACAGGCTTCCTCTAGTTGCGGCGAATGGGGGCTACTCTTTGTTGCGGTGCATGGGCTTCTCATTGTGGTGACTTCTCTTGTTGTGGAGCACAGGGCTAGCAACAAGCCTGTGGAGCAGGCTTCAGTAGTTGAGGCATGCTGACTCAGTAGTTGTGGCTTGTGGGCTCTAGAGCGCAGGCTCAGTAGTTGTGGCACACGGGCTTTGTTGCTCTGCAGCATGTGGGATCTTCCCAGACCAGGACTCGAACCCGTGTCCCCTGCATTGGCAGGTGGATTCTTAACCAATGCGCCACCAGGGAAGTCCCGGAAATCTTGGATCCTTGAGCTTTGCCTTTCTATTCCATAAATATTATTTATTCCTGTAAAAAAATATATATATATACATATGTATATATATTTTTCCATAAATGTTATTTATTCCTATAACATACATATGGATATGTATATATTATGGTATCATAGAGAAAAACAAATACCGTACACTAAAGCATATATATGGAATCTAAAAAATTAAAACTGGTACTGATGAACCTAGTGGCAGGGCAGGAATAAAGACATAGACATAGAGAATGGACTTGAGGACACGAGGTGGGAGGGGGAAGCTGGGGCAAAGTGAGAGTAACATGGACATATACACACTACCGAATGTAAAATAGATAGCTAGTGGGAAGCAGCCGCCTAGCACAGGGAGATCAGCTCGGTGCTTTGTGACCACCTAGAGGGGTGGGATAGGGAGGGTGGGAGGGAGAAGCAAGAGGGAGGGGATATGGGGATATATGTATGCATATGACTGGACACTTTGTTGGACAACAGAAACTAGCAGCATAGTGAAGCAATTATACTCCAATAAATTATAAAATATATACTTTATATACTTTATACTTTATTAATATATATTATAATATATTATATATATTCATAAAATATATTTAAAATATATATTTTAATATATTAAAATATTTTAATATATTATACATGAAATATTTATTATATATAATATATAATATATATTATATATAATATATATTTAAATATATATTGATAAAAGTCCCCTCTGGCCTACTTAAAGAGTTTGTCATGAAAATTAAACTAAGGGGAAAAAATTAAACTGGGACAGAAAAGAACTGGAAAGAAGAAGCAAAGCTATTTTATACTATGGTATATGTCTGCTTCTATACCATTTATTATTTTTCTCATCTATTTTTTATAGATCAAGAAACTTAGTTATTAAAAACATTGTGACTAATACAAATCGAAGCATAAATGGAAAAAAAAAAAATCCAGTGATCCCTGCCCCAGGAAGAAGTTTCATTTCTGTTTTTGTTCTCTTTATTTGAGTAAATGTATAGCAATTAAACCCACCTGTTTTATGAAGTCAGAGACCTTACCTCCTGAATAGTGACCAATGGCCCTGCCAGCAGTACTGGAGCACTGAGAGGTGCTGGGTTATTTCTCCTCCTTAACTAAAGACATTCTTTTAAAAACTGAAGAAGTCAGTGGAATGAAAAGAAAAGGTTTGCAGTCTCTTCAAGTAGGTGATAAAAGATAGAACAACAAGATCTTATATTACCACCAGTAGTTCCAGATGTATATTCAATGTCCCTGTAGGTCTTAGCCTCCCTTAAGGAGTTGTAATTATCCCCTCCCATTCCCTAAAACAGCAACAACAGCAGTGCGTGTGTGTGTGTGTGTGTGTGTGTGTGTGTGTGTGTGTCTGTCTGTCTGTCTGTCTGTCTGTCTTCATATGCAGCAAGAGCATAAGAGGTAGGGGTGTAGGTGGGCAGCGGTTAGTAACCTCTCAAAGTAAGCGGGGCTAATACAAGGCTGGGAAGGATGGATAAGAGAGTGGAGGTTCCTCGAGGGTTTCTTTTGGCGGAGAGGGGTTGGTTGTCTGTCCTACACCTGCCCTATGGAAAGCTGGTAGACAAGCCTAGGTTCTAATTCCTTTTCTAAAGATTACAAAATGCCAATATTGTAGTGAAACCTTTCTACTTTGGCCCCGTCTAGGAAGCCTTTCAATCGAGTGCCCACGTCTCCGTGTACCTAACTGGCAGAGTTCTGTGAAACTGTCTCGTGCGAACTCTAGAGGAGTGAGGCTTGGCTTGGCCCTGACCCACTTCCACACCTCTGGGCAAAGAGAGTTAACCATGAACTTGCTGGTCCATGGAGAGCACAGATAAAAAGAATAGAAGCTTGCTTGATATTGCTTGGAAATAGGCCCACACAGCCAAGAAACAAGTAGACAGACTAACCATAGAATTTAGCTGGGTGTGTACTAAGTTGAGAAGCACAGTTGGCAAAGCTGATATCTCTGTATTCCTGTGTCCAGTTATGATGTCAGATGTGTTGATTATGAGCATGGACTCAGGGTTAACAGATCTGGGGTTAAGGGCCAGCTTTGTCACTTCCTCATTGCATGGCTCTGAATAAGCTTCTTTATCTTTCTGAACTAGTTTCATCTTGGGTAAATCAGGAGTAATAGTTTTACATTCCTTATCAAGTTGTGTTGACGATAAATGCACCTAAAGGAGAAAATACCTCTAACACACTTAGGACAATGCCTAGATGACAATAAACCCTCAGAAAATGCCAGCTATATATACGTCCATGCCACTCTCTCACTTTGTCCCAGCTTACCCTTCCCCCTCCCCGTATCCTCAAGTCCATTCTCTAGTAGGTCTGCAAACGTAAAATAGATAGCTAGTGGGAAGCAGCTGCATAGCACAGGGAGATCAGCTCAGTGCTTTGTGACCACCTGGATGGGTGGGATAGGGAGGGTGGGAGGGAGGGAGATGCAAGAGGGAAGAGATATGGGGATATATGTATATGTATAGCCGATTCACTTTGTTATAAAGCAGAAACTAACACACCATTGTAAAGCAATTATACTCCAATAAAGATGTTAAAAAAATAAAAAAATAAAGATGGCTTCAGTCACGTGGGAAAAAAAGAAAATGCCAGCTAGATAGGAGAATGGCAAAATGCTCTCAATGTGCTTCATTCATTCCCCCCCTAAAAGGAATGAAGCAGAAGTATGGCAAGAAAGATACTACCAGGGCTTCCCTGGTGGCACAGTGGTTGGGAGTCCACCTGCTGATGCAGGGGACATGGGTTCGTGCCCCGGTCCGGGAGGATCCCACATGTCGCGGAGTGGCTGGGCCCATGAGCCATGGCCGCTGAGCCTGCGTGTCCGGAGCCTGTGCTCCGCAACGGGAGAGGCCACAACAGTGAGAGGCCCGAGTACCAAAAAAAAAAAAAAAAAAAAAAAAAAAGATACTACCATAATGTAAAACAATTCCAGCTAAAGAGACCTGATTGCTTCTCACCACAGGGAAGCTAATCCTAAAGGTCCTTTTCAACCCTATAGTGTAAGATTCTAAAGGGATAGGTAAACACGCACTTTTACAGTTTCACTGTATGTCTCTCTGCCCAGGTGTGTTTCTCAACCCTCCAAACACCCAGCAGGCTGTTGGTGTACATCCCTCCAAAAGAATCCCCTGTCCCTATCAGCCGATTATGGAGTGCATCTCTTATTTGTTATTGCAAAAAAAAAAAAAAAATTGTGAATATGGGTATAAATTCTTCTAAACTACTTTCAAATTTCAAAAGCTATCTAGAGAAGTGCAAATTTTTATTATAGTAAAAAGGAATAAAGAAGAACTATTTGGTAGATGATGAAGAATACCTACAGTTTCTGCCCTGTGAGAGCTTATAAGTTTAACAATAAAAACTCCTAACAGCAGGCATGGAATCTTATTCATTTTAGAGTTTCCAGGATGATTATTTTGTAAATGCAGTTTAATTGGTATAAAATATTTGAGCATGTTATTAGTGTATAAACATAAAACAGGAAAAAATTATGAAGTTAAAGGCAAATAATACAATGAACACACAAAGAGAGTCTGCTTCGCTAGTGGTCAGGAAAATGGGAACTAAAACAGCAAGATTTGCAAAAATTAACAATATCAATGGTACCAGTGTTGGTGAAGGGTTGATGACAGGTGCATTATTCTGTTCTGTTGGTGAGTGTACAAATTGATTAAATCTCTTTTGGAGAGCATTTTGGCAGTACCGGCAAAAATATAAATGTGCATATCCTTTAACTCAGCAGTTCTTTTTCTAGGAATCGATGCTGCAGAAATTTGCAGGAAAGAAGTGTGCAAAGTTATATGAGCAAGAACATTCATTACAGCATTTTTTGCTATTAAAAAGAGAGAATAAAAGGGTTTCCCTGGTGGCGCAGTGGTTAAGAATCCACCTGCCAATGAAGGGGACATGGGTTTGACCCCTGGTCCATCCAGGAAGATCCCACATGCCGCGGAGCAACTGAGCCTGTGTGCCACAACTACTGAGCCTGTGCTCTGGAGGCCGCAAACCACAGCTACTGAAGCCCACGTGCCACAGCTACTGAAGCCCGCGTGCCACAGCTACTGAAGCCCGCGCACCTAGAGCCCATGCTCCATAACAGGAGAAGCCACCGCAATGAGAAGCCCGCGCACTGCAACGAAGAGTAGCCCCCACTCAATGCAACTAGAGCGATGAAGACCCAACACAGCCAAAAATAAATAAATAATTTTTAAAAATTTAAATTAAAAAAAGAGAATAAGAACCTCAATGTCTATCAATAGGAGAGTAGTTAAAACAGTTGTTTTTACATACAAACTGTGAAAACCTGTATAACTATTAAAAATAATGAGAATCTGTACAGATAGACATGGAAGGATATTGTGTGAAAAAAACAAAGTGCAGTAGAGCATGAATAGCAGGATCCCATTTTTATATTTTTTAATGTATATACATGTGCATGTCTTTTCAGTGTGTAAAGATAACATGGAAGGATACACACTAAAGAAGGGATAGTAGTTAACCCTGAAGAGGAAGATTGAGAAAGGCACATTTGTGTTTTACTTTCTATAGCTGAGTTGTTTGACTTTTTCTCAGTGAGTGTGGGCTACAATTTAATTTTTTAAATTAAGCAATGCTATCTGTGTAGACATTTCTCTTTGAGTTTGAGATATTTTTGAGTCTGCATCACTTTTCAGGTAAAGAGCACTTGGTCATAATATCATAGGTTTATAAGGAGTTGGAATATAGGTTCAGTTACATGTAAAAGCAAGAACCTGAATAACTGAGTTAAGCCAAGTTGAAATTTGTTTCTCTCTGGCATAAGAGTCAGAGGTAATTTACTTCCTCTTCGAGTCATCAAGGGCCCAGGTTTCTATCTTGTTTTTCTGTCATCCTCAATGTACAGCTTCCAGATGAGGAGGGCTGCTGCAGCTCCGGCCATCACAGATGCAGAAGACATTCCCCTCCCTGTGAACAGTGTGACCTGGGAGTTGGACACATTTTCTCTCACATCTTGATGGTCAGAAATTAAACATGTGACTACACCTAGCTGCAAGAGAACCAAGCAAACTACCCAATTCGAGCTTCTGTTAGCGTCTAACAGGGGTTCTCAGCCTCGGCACTGTTGACATTTGGAGCTGGATAACTCTCTGCTGTGGGGGCCATCCTGTGCATTGTAGGAGCAGCATCCCTGGCCTCTGTCCAATAGATGTCAGTAGCACTACTCAGTTGTGACCACCAAAATTGTCTCCAGACACTGTTCCATGTCTCCTGGTGGACAAAATCAACCCTTATTGAGAACAACTACTAAACAAGAAGGGTGAATGGATACTGGGGACAACTAGCAACATCTGCCATAAGCATTGTGTTGTTTCCCCCAAAACAGTGCTTAGCACCAATGTAACAGTTTATCTTTAAAATTGACACCCACTTACCAGGAAATATAATACTCAAGACTGTGGTAAGGTAGGTTTTTTTGATTCTAGAAGGATGAAAATTCAATCCTTTCTTATTTTTATTTATTGAATCTACATTTGTATTTGTATCAAATAGATACTATTTTTATTCGAATATACAAACAAATGAAACTTTCTTCCCTAGTCTGTAGGGTAGCATTAAGGATATTACACTGTGCCACATTTGTGATGAATGTCTCAGTCTACACTGTAATATTTATAAAAGACTAATATAGCAGCATTCATAATACTGTTCTATCCTAAATCAAAAATTTAATCTGCGGTTGATGGCATATCTCTTTCTTTTTTTTTTTTTCTTGTATGATCATTTTAAAACTCTCATTTTGTTTTTTGTTTTTTTGTTTTTTTGTTGTTTTTTTTTAAAACATCTTTATTGGAGTATAATTGCTTTACAATGGTGTGTTAGTTTCTGCTTTATAACAAAGTGAATCAGTTATACATGTACATATGTTCCCATATCTCTTCCCTCTTGCGTCTCCCTCCCTCCCACCCTCCATATCCCACCCCTCTAGGTGGTCACAAAGCACCGAGCTGATCTCCCTGTGCTATGCAGCTGCTTCCCACTAGCTAGCTATTTTGTGTTTGGTAGTGTATATATGTCCAAACCACTCTCTCACTTTGTCACAGCTTACCCTTCCCCCTCCCCATATCCTCAAGTCCATTCTCTAGTAGGTCTGTGTCTTTATTCCCATCTTCTCTGTAGGTTCTTCATGACCTTTTTTTTCTTAGATTCCATATATATGTGTTAGCATATGGTATTTGTTTTTCTCTTTCTGACTTACTTCACTCTGTATGACAGACTCTAGGTCCATCCACCTCACTACAAATAACTCAATTTTGTTTCTTTTTATGGCCGAGTAATATTCCATTGTATATATGTGCCACATCTTCTTTATCCAGTCATCTCTTGATGGACACTTAGGTTGCTTCCATGTCCTGGCTATTGTAAATAGAGCTGCAATGAACATTTTGGTACATGACTCTTTTTGAATTATGGTTTTCTCAGGGTATATGCCCAGTAGTGGGATTGCTGGGTCATAAGGTAGTTCTATTTTTAGTTTTTTAAGGAACCTCCATACTGTTCTCCATAGTGGCTGTATCAATTTACATTCCCACCAACAGTGCAAGAGTGTCCCTTTTCTCCACACCCTATCCAGCATTTATTGTTTCTAGATTTTTTGATGATGGCCATTCTGACTGGTGTGAGATGATATCTCACTGTAGTTTTGATTTGCATTTCTCTAATGATTAATGATGTTGAGCATCCTTTCATGTGTTTGTTGGCAATCTGTATATCTTCTTTGGAGAAATGTCTGTTTAGGTCTTCTGCCCAGTTTTGGATTGGGTTGTTTGTTTTTTTGATATAGAGCTGCATGAGCTGCTTGTAAATTTTGGAGATCAATCCTTTGTCATTTGCTTCATTGGCAAATATTTTCTCCCATTCTGAGGGTTGTCTTTTGATCTTGTTTATGGTTTCCTTTGCTGTGCAAAAGCTTTTCAGTTTCATTAGGTCCCATTTGTTTATTTTTGTTTTTATTTCCATTTCTCTAGGAGATGGGTCAAAAAGGATATTGCTGTGATTTATGTCATAGAGTGTTCTGCCTATGTTTTCCTCTACTAGTTTGACAGTGTCTGGCCTTACATTTAGGTCTTGAATCCATTTTGAGTTTATTTTTGTGTATGGTGTTAGGGAGTGTTCTAATTTCATTCTTTTACATGTAGCTGTCCAGTTTTCCCAGCACCACTTATTGAAGAGGCTGTCTTTTCTCCACTGTATATTCTTGCCTCCTTTATCCAAGATAAGGTGACCATATGTGCGTGGGTTTATCTCTGGGCTTTCTGTCCTGTTCCATTGATCTGTATTTCTGTTTTTATGACAGTAACATATGTCTTGATTACTGTAGCTTTGTAGTAGAGTCTGAAGTCAGGGAGCCTGATTCCTCCAGCTCTGTTTTTCGTTCTCAAGATTGCTTTGGCTGTTCGGGGTCTTTTGTATTTCCATACAAATTGTAAAAATTTTTTGTTCTACTTCTGTGAAAAATGCCAGTGGTAGTTTGTTAGGGATTGCATTGAATCTCTAGATTGCTTTGGGTAGTATAGTGATTTTCACAGTGTTGGTTCTTCCAATCCAAGAACATGGTATATCTCTCCATCTGTTTGTATCATCTTTAATTTCTTTCATCAGTGTCTTATAATTTTCTGAATACAGGTCTTTTGTCTCCTTAGGTAGGTTTATTCCTAGATATTTTATTATTTTTGTTGCAGTGGTAAATGGGAGTGTTCATTTCACTTTCAGATTTTTCATCATTAGTGTATAGGAATACAAGAGATTTCTGTGCGTTAATTATGTATACTGCTACTTTACCAAATTCATTGATTAGCTCTAGTAGTTTTCTGGTAGCATCTTTAGGATTCTGTATGTATAGTATCATGTCATCTGCAAACAGTGACAGCTTTACTTCTTTTCTGATTTGGATTCCTTTTATTTCTTTTTCTTCTCTGATTGCTTGGCTAAAACTTCCAAAACTATGTTGAATAAGAGTGGTGAGAGTGGGCAACCTTGTCTTGTTCCTGATCTTAGAGGAAATGGTTTCAGTTTTTCACCATTGAGGATGATGTTGGCTGTGGGTTTGTCATATATGGCCTTTATTATGTTGAGGAAAGTTCCCTCTATGCCTACTTTCTGCAGGGTTTTTATCATAAATGGGTGGTGAATTTTGTCAAAAGCTTTCTGTGCATCGATTGAGATGATCATATGGTTTTTCTCCTTCAGTTTGTTAATATGGTGTATCACATTGATTGATTTGTGTATATTGAAGAATCCTTGCATTCCTGGAATAAACCCGGCATATCTCTTCTAAGGGCAATTAAGTGGGCATAATTTACCACTGCTGAATATCTTAAGAGTATAGTATTTTTATGTTAATGAGAAATGTTTGCTGAATATGTTTTTCCATTCCAATGAGAGTACGTGTTTCACTGCCAGTCATGTACATAAGGGAAAATCATTTAAAAGAGAGCACAAAACACCTTTTCTTTTTTCTGCCTTTTCCAACACATTTAGAGAATCAAATCTTCCTTCCAACAAGTGGATACACTGGGATCTTGTTATAAAGGCTGCTTAGTAGTAAGGGAAAATTAAACAGAAAGTGAACCCATCTTGGGCTTCTTCCAAGGTGGCTGAGTGCCTAATGTGTCAGAATGACCTTGTTATGAGGCAGTTTCACCACATAGAAGGTCTTTGCAGGTGCAGGGGAGGATATCATTATAGTGGTGCTCCAGTATTCTTGTTTTCAAAAATGTCAGCTGCAGAAATTGTATCAGAAAAGTAGTTTCCAGCTGTGAAAATAACAATACCCCAAAAGTATGAAACCACTCATACTGGGAGAGGGGAGTAGCCATGTCTCACTGCTGGGTGAGCAAACACTGTGTGCAGAGACTAATGGTAGAACTGGACCTGGAAGAGTCAGTGGGGAGCAAAGGAGAATGGAGACAACATTGAAGGCAGGGGGATCAGCGTGGGCAGAGACCAGGAATCACATGGCAAGTTTAAGCAGGAGAGTTTGGCGGAAGGTGTAGAATTGTGCGAAGGCAGTAGGGTCTGTTGTGTGGCCTAGACAGCAAACTGTCCACCAGAATTTGTGTTCCCTCTTCCATAGCAAAGCTGGGATTGGAAAGCAGCTGCAAAGCAAGCCCTCCTTGTGTCTTGGTGAGGCCATGTGGTTCGTCCTTGCTAATGGACCGTGAGTGGTCCACTGTCTTTAGCCTAGAGGATCTGGATGGCAAATGGATGGCAGACTCAAATTAGATCACTTGAAGAGAGTTTAAGAAAGGCACTGTTCGCAAAGATGCAGGAGTGGATAAGGAAACTACAATGGATAGTATAGTATCATGAAGCCCAACCCTACCCCGTTAGCTCTTTTAGACCTGAGAGAGAAGAGAATGGTACAGTTTCTAGGAGTTAGAATAGGAGTTATCTGGAGAGGCCCACAAGAAAGGAAAGGAGCTGTAACCCTCAGAATGACACAGCAGTCTGAGTCAAACCCGAGGTAAGGGAAGGAGGGGAGTGGACACCCTGATGTCGCTCTCCAGCCTCTCTTCAGTCTTCTGTGGAGGCGTCCTATTGGCCAAATCCAACTGGAAGCCAGAAGGATAGGAAGTACTTTAATGTAGTTGTACAGGGAATGTTCCAGGACACAGAGTAGGATGGAGAATGTCTGAGTAGCAGACCTGGGGTAAATATCCTGCACGGTGACTTCTGGCAAAGGTAGTCAAAAGTGGAAGGTGGGTGTTCCTTCCCCATTCCTGCTTCTTCTATCAGCCAGCTGGATTTGGAGGACTTCGAGACCCTAGGGGATGTCAGAGCCACAAGGATACAGGATGCCAACCAATAGAGGGAAGCGGAGCACCAATCAGGGACCACCATGGAAGACTATTCCTGATTGAGAAATCAGCGTGTATAGAATTAAGACACCAGATTTCAGGGCTGTGCTTTTTACAGAAGTTAGAATTTGGAAATTTATGTATTACTGCAGTTAGCATTAGCAGGAAGTAGATTGTAGAAAAATTTTGAAGACCAAGCAAGGAATTGAGGTTCACTTCTACAGATAGTGAAAAAACAGTGAAGGTTTTTATGCTGGGAGGTGGTGTTAAAAACAAAAAAACCAAAAACCTGAGAATGATGAGTCTGGCAGTCATGTGACAGGTGGAAAGGAACACAGAAACCAGTTGATGCCACTGACCACAGCCCCACGTTTTATCGGCAGGACCTGTGAATTAGTGAAGGACAGTGCAAGCTGAAAGGGTGCCAGTCCTCCACACGGAACTTGGGAAAGGAGGTGGTCTCAGACCAGTGCAGTGATCATCCTGGTCTGTGAAAGAGCTTGGCTGGCCCATGTGAAATGTGGAGACTGGAAAAAGAATTTTGGAGAGAGTTGTTGATGTCATGAGTTACCCCCATGAGGGGGGGCGGGGGTTAGGAGAGGGTTTGCCCGTCATCTTAAGCCTAAGGAAACGGGGCTTCAGTGAGACCACTGTGAATGTGATATGACCCCTGCAGCCTGGGGGATGCAGTGAACTGTGTAGTATTTTCTGGGAAACTGAAAGAACGAGAGAATTGTTGGTCAGCTGCTCTGATGGTGGCAAATCTAAGAGAGGGCTCTTAGGGAGGGTGGGGGATAAATGAAATGTGACCAGTTGAGGACACTAAGCTAGAGATAAAGCTGCTGTGTGGTCATCACTGAGCCTGTCCAGGTAAGGACCTGGAGGAACAACATGGACCTACCAGCCAGAAGGAGATGTGTTCTTCCCCTAAAGGGGAGATGCAACCACCATGTGGAGGGGTAACTGCCGATCCTGTGAAAGCAGCATGCAAGAGAAAGAGGTGTACATATACACCTGGTGAGCCTTGAGTGCCTGGGGCATCTTACAACTGTACCCCTGTCCTCAAGTCAGACCTTTCCTGCTCCCTCCGGCAAGCAGTCAGAAAAGAGAAAGAAGCCTCCCCAACCCTTCCCCTTCCCATAATAAAGTTCACTATGATTACACTTCATAAGAGTATAATAGTTACGTGTGTTTCTAGCGTAGAGGCCTTGACTTAAAAGAAAACGAGATTTTAAAAAATGAGCAAATCCTAAGCATGCCTTTGTCATCCTTCAAAATGTATTTATAAACATAGTAAAAGCGCTTTCATTGAAGGACGTTTCCACTCCTGCCTGGAACACAAAATTTAGAAACTCTGAGAAGTACAAGACTTGACAGTAAAAAAATCACCCAATATCCCACAACCCAGAGATAATCATACAGTTTGATGTATTTCCTTCCTGTCTTGTTTTCCTCTGTGGATGTGTATAAAACATTTGGAGTTTCTCTTTTTCAAATTTTATTATATGTATTTTGTATCCTGCTTTTTTAATGTAATTTTTGTTTTGTTTTGTTTTTTTGTTTTTTGTGGTACGCGGGCCTCTCACCACCGTGGCCTCTCCCGCCGCGGAGCCCAGGCTCTGGACGCACAGGCCCAGCGGCCATGGCCCACGGGCCCAGCTGCTCCGTGGCACGTGGGATCCTCCCGGACCGGGGCACGAACCCGCGTCCCCTGCATCGGCAGGCGGACTCCCAACCACTGCGCCACCAGGGAAGCCCTTTAATGTAATATTTTAAAAGTTATAGCACATTTTTAAAATATGGTTTAAATGAAGGCATAAGTTGACTGGAGTTTATCAAATAATTCTGTCAAATATTTTAGATCTGTACTTGGACTATGAATCAATGATATGAATGAGAAAAGAATAGAGAATTTAATGCATAGCTTTAGATATTCCAAATTGTGACATTCATATTATCAAATGAAGGAGCCACTTGTTGAGACTGTTGTCACTTCAAATTCTTCATCTGGTTTTCTCAGTTTCTCTGAAGCCATGTTTTCCTGATTTTCTTCCCACTCCTGTAATCACTCCTAAATCGCCCCCAAAGGTTCTCCTTTCTCTGTCTCCACCCTGACTCTTGACTATGCTCAAGGCCGTTCTAGAGCACTCCCCTTTCTCCCTAGGTTACTCGTCCAGCCCTTTGGTTTTCAATACCATTTATATGCTCAGAACACTCAAATTCAAATTTTCAGCCCAAACCTCTGTTCTAAGCTCCAGACTTGTATCTTGACACCTCCTTTTGGATGTCTCACTGGCATCTCAAATGGAACTCTTAATCTTCCCCCCAGAATATGTTCCTCCTTCAGTCACCCCAACTCAGTAAAGCAACCTCAGTCCTCTCAACTGCTCAAGGAAAACACCAGGAGGTGTTTCAGTACTTTTCTCTCCCTCATTTCTAGTTCATAGCAAGTTCTATTTATTTCCCTCCAAAATGTATTTCAAATTCAACTCTTCTGTCCATCGTCTTGTTCATCACCCTACTCTAAGCCATCCACATCTCAATATGAACCATGACCATTGCCTCCTGATCACTTTTCCTCATATGTTCTCTCCAATCTGTTCTCCACACAGCAGCCAGAGTGAACTTTTTCAAACTAGACAATAACCGTTCCCTTATTGAAACACATCAAACCCTTAACAGGATCTATAAGGCTCAGACCTAGATTCATCCCATCTTTGCAGCCTCCAATTCCAGTGTTCTCCCTGATGCCCACCTTAATTTACCCACAGTGATTTGCTTTCAGGTCCCTAAACTGCTACTTTTCTATGCCTGGAAATCGATTCCCCTGACCTCCTAATGTGACTCTCAATTCCTTGAGGGCAAGGACTCTGGCCAGGTCACTTCTGTATCCCCAATTTGTAGACGAGTGCCTGGCACATGGTGGGCATACAGCCAGACTCCGTTCACGTGACCTGTCAACTCACCTTTCACATCTCAGCCTGCATGTCATTCCTTCTAGAACTCTGCTAACTCCCCCATTCTAAACTGGATCCCCCAATCCCGCTTTCGGCCTCAGTCACATCACACTGTTGTTTGTATCACTGCCTATTATGAATGTGTATCTTTATTTTTTATTTTATTATTATTATTTTTAACATCTTTATTGGAGCATAATTGCTTTACAATGGTGTGTTAGTTTCTGCTTTATAACAAAGTGAATCAGCTATACATATACATATGTCCCCATACCCCCTCCCTCTTGCGTCTCCCTCCCTCCCACCCTCCCTATCCCACCTCTCTAGGTGGTCACAAAGCACCAAGCTGATCTCCCTGTGCTATGCGGCTGCTTCCCACTAGCTATCTATTTTACATTCGGTAGTGTATATATGTCCATGCCACTCTCTCACTTTGTCCCAGCTTACCCTTCCCCCTCCCCGTATCCTGAAGTCCATTCTCTAGTAGGTCTGCATCTTTATTCCCGTCTTGCCCATAGGAAAAAATGCTGGAGTCAAACCTGAAATAGAGTGTGGTGTGCAGAATCATGGGGACGCCAAAGATGGCCACAGCCTAGTCTCTAGAGCCTGTGAATATGTTACTTTACATGGCAAAAGGAACTTTGCGGAGGTGATTAAGTTGAAGATCTTGCGATGGGGAAGTGATCTTGGATTATCCAGATGGGCCCAATGTACTTACAGAGGTACTTGTAAGAGGGAGGCTAGAGAGTCAGAATCAGAGGAGGTGTGATGACAAAAGCAGAGGGGAGACAGAGAGATTAAGAGAGATTTGAAGATGCTGCTGGCTTTGAAAATGGAGGACGGGGCCACGAGGCAAGGAATATAATTGGCTTCTAGAAGCTTGAAGGGGCAAGGAACTGGATTCTCATCTACAGCCTATAGCACACAGCCCTTCCAACACCTTGATTTTAGGACCTCTGACCTCCAGAACTGTACGGTAATACGTTTGTGTTGTTTGAAGACACAGAGTTTGTGGTCATTTGTTACAGCAGCAATAGAAAACCAACACAACAAGGAGGGACTGGGGAAATGGGTTGGGGAAGCTGCAGGTGAGAGGCAGTCCCACCTCCTTTCAGAAGGCTTTAGGCTTGCCTGCTCACGAAGTATCCCATGTCCACGGTCCTACAGCCAGTTTTGTGCAAGCTATCTCTTTCTTTTTCCTTAATTCTCTCATGGGGATGAGCAAGAAATCTCTGCCCTCTTTGCTGATTTCAGGTTCAGAGACAGGAGGGAGAACCTAGAACTGGACTTGAGCTGTCAGATGAGAAAGAGGGGCCAGGGTCTCCCTGGCTGAACAAGGATTGTCTCCTCTTGCTCTTAAGAGGTGTTACGGAACCATTTTGTTTAATGGCCTTGTTTAAGGTGCTTCTCAGTAAACATCTCTGACTTAGAATTAGTCTCTCTACATCTGTGGTTTTGAGAAAATGGATGTTCTGAGATAAAGAGAAAGCATTAGACCCCCTCCTTGGAAAAAAACACACATACCAGAAAATTTCACACATAGTAGTTAGGGGTTCATGGACCTGTAAGGTCCCCTTGCTCAAAGGATAGTGTGTGTGTGTTTAGGATCTTTTTTTATGTTGGCATGCAGGAGTCAGTGGGAGGTCCGGAGGGTCTAATATCATAGATGGTTTCCGTGTCAAGCTAAGGTATTTGGAGTTAATCCTGTGGTGAGGATACTACAGACCCATTAGAAGGCTTCGAGCAAGATGGTGACAAGATTAGATCTGTGTTTTTTAAAAAAATCACTCTGGTAATGTATATATTGGCTATAATCCTGTAATTAGGTTATCAGATCACCTTAGGGAGGAAAATGCTGTTGACTTGAAATGTTTTCATACTTCCTTTTAAAGCTGGTGATATCAGATTGCATATTAAGTGATCTAATTTCATAGACAGTGTGCTGTAGAAAGCAGTTTCCTGTAACCAATGTAAGAGCATTAAAATCTTACTGTTGTCAGCATCACTGCTCCCCTAATAGTGGGTTTACATAGATGCTTAGTCTCATTGATAGTATCATCATTTAATTATCTGATGGTTCAAGTGTGTCTCGGCTTCAGTCAGATCCGTCTCCTGCAGAGAAAATTCAGGCAGGTAAAGCAGTGCACACTGGTAGAGCACTGAACTGGTACCTTCCAGACCAGAATATCACTCCTGGCTCTACCACATACTAGCCAGGGGACTTAGGTCAAGTTAATCATCCAGAGCCACAGTTTCTTTATAAAATGGGTGTTAAAACCCTACCTACCCACATAACAACTGTGACAATCAAATGCAATCATTAAAAGGTAACATTGTGGAAACCGTAACAGATTATCCAAATGCAAGCTGACATTAATTTTCTTCTTAGTATTGCCATCATTGCTGAACAAATTTGGGTTAGTAAAGAGAAGCTATGAAATTAAGTGTGTGTGGTTTGCCTTTGTGGTGTGGTCTGGTTCTTTCTCCAAGTCTCAAAGGCTTTAGAGGTGTTCCTAGTATCCACACAATATGTTGCCTCCACTTAGCCCTTGAAAAAAACCCCGAATTAAAAATAGACCCTGGGGCTTCCCTGGTGGCGCAGCGGTTGAGAGTCCGCCTGCCGATGCAGGGGACACGGGTTTGTGCCCCGGTCCGGGAAGATCCCACATGCCACGGAGCAGCTGGGCCCGTGAGCCATGGCCGCTGAGCCTGCGCGTCCGGAACCTGTGCTCCACAACGGGAGAGGCCACAGTAGTGAGAGGCCCGCGTACCGCAAAAAAAAAAAAAAAAAAAAAAAAAAAAGACTGTTTGGCTGTGTTCTGAAATCTAAACCTATATGTTTTCACAGAGGTCAAAGGGGAAATGGTCACGTCTCAGCATATTTAGAGCATATGCAAAGCCACACAGAGCAAATTGGAGGGGCTGAGTGTGTGTGTGCGAAGCTGCCAACTCATTACAGACTCACTGCTCTGTTGGTGGCATCCCCGAGGAAGGAGGAGAGGAGTTTTCCCTCAGAATGTTCAGGGAAAGAACTGCTGGTTCTAGAAGAGCACTACACACAGCAGGTTCTTTGTCATCATGATTTACTAGTCTGCTAATCAGAGACGCTCCAGCTAGCATTTCAAAGTGTTTTCGTAATTTTAAAGCACATCTTGCTCAAGAGTGATTGTGTCAGAAAATACTATGGTTTCTTCCATTCTGGCCTCCGCGCCTAATGTCCAATGGGAAAATGTCAGGTAATGGGGCCTTTACTGCTGGTGGCTCTAAAAACCACGTGCCACAGTGAATACAATCAGACGTTTCCATGAAATAGACAAGATGCTTTTTAATTATACCCAAATACACCAATGCTAAAGCATTTAATTTTACACAAAGATGGGGAGGAGGAAACCTTGAGGTAACGATCCTCCCGTGGCAGCAAAATATCTCCTTTTGTTTATACCTCCCAATGTTAGTAGTAGTGACCTTAACAATGGAGTTCATACTGGTTTACCAAGTGGTTTACAGGTTTTTCTTACACTTACCCATGGTTGAGTATGATTAGAAGCAAATAAAATATTTTATCCCTATTTTCATCAAAAGGAATGGCTCCCACAGAGCTGCTTCCTTGGCTGAGGTCAAACAGCCAGACTTAATAGAGAGCTTCCAGCTCTGATTCCAGGCTCATTTTGGAAAAAAAAAAAAAAAGAAAGAAACACTGAAGTAGCACGGGTTTTGCAGCCAGACTACCACGCGCTAACAGTGTGAGTGGGGCAAGTCAGTTAACTTTGCTGAGCCTTAGATCCCCAACGGTAAAATGGGTGTGATTGGCGCTACCCTTCAGTGTCCTTGGAAGGCTTCAGCGAGGTCAGAGATTCTAACGTGTACTTTATAAGCTGGACTCAGGAGCCATACTCCCCAGGTACGAGTCCCAGCTCCACCTCTTCACTAGCTGTGTGACCTAGTGTAAGTTACTAAACCTTCCTGAGTCAGTAAGATGGAGATAATAATAGTACCTACCTCACAGGGTCGTTGTGAAGATACAAGAGTTAATGTAACCAAAAGCACTTAGAATAGTGCCTGCCTTTTTGTAATCACTCTATTATAAGTGTGTGCTATGATTATGGTAGATTGTGATTATAATTGTTGTTATCTATATATTAAGTGCCTGGCACAAATAGTTGATCAAAAAAGATTAACTTTATTATGATTTCTTTTATATCTCTCTTCAAAGCCCTTGAATTTTAAGGAGCCTGAAAGGAAAGTAATAGTATTACAAGTCTGGTTTTTGGTTTAACTAAACAGATGTCAGCGGGGTCCTTTCCAAAATCTTATTCCTTCGGGGATTCAAAATTTAATCTTATACCACAGGACAGAGATTTTTTTAATGCTCCTTAGAGCAAGAGCAAATGCTTGAGCCTCACCGCAGACCTTCAGAATCAAAAGTTCTGGAGATGCAACCCGTAAGTCGCTTTTCTTTTTTTCAGTGCCTAATGACTTTTTCTTAAGACTTGCTTCTTAGAGTAGTTGTAGGTTAACAGCAAAATTGAGAGGAAGGTACAGAGGTTTCCCATACACCCCCCTGTACCCACACATGCACAGCCTCCCCATTATCAGCATACCCCGCCAGAGGGTTACAACCGATGAAACCACATGGACACATCGTAATCACCCAAAGTCCATAGTTTACGTTACGGTTCACTCTTGGTGTTGTACATTCTGTGGGTTTAGACAGATGCATAATTATGTGCATCCATCACAAAAGTATCATACAGAGTATTTTCCTTGCCCTGAAAATCCTCTGTGCTCCATCTCTCCTCCCCCAGCCCCTGGCAACCACTGATCTTTTCACTGTCTCTGTAGTTGTGCTTTCAGTCTGTTTTAACAAGTGTCCCAGTGAATCCCCAACTTTCTAAGGTTTGAAAATACCAGGTATATCCTCCTGCACCTTTGACCACCCTCTGTTCCTGGGAGTGTGGGAGGGGGGACGTGGTGGGTGGTTGACGAAGAATTGGGTACTCCATGTTTGATAGGTGTTCCAGTCCAAGAAGCCCTAAGCGACTGAATTAAGCAGAAATCCAGGTAGTTCTGGAAGCAAAGTCGGGGTGGGGTGTGGTGAAGGAAAAGCAGTTTGAGAGCATGTGAGTCTGTTGATAGGTCTGGAACAGAACGTTTTGGGATGTTGGGTCCTCTGGAAAATGCTGATGTCGTGTCTTGCGCCGTACTGCCCTGAATGCTGGATAGGAGAAGAGAAATTTGAATTTTTATGTGAGGTTAAAATGAGAAAAATTCATTTCAGCCTTCAGAAGTCAGAGCTATTGGTACAAAAGGTCACTGATGCCAATTGGCATTGCTGAGCTCAGAGCGGGAGTATTAAAATAGCAACTTTTTGTTTTTTAAGCACTGGTTGCGCTATTTGGGCTTGACTCTCAGTCTTTTGCCATCTTGCTGCTCTGGGATCATAAGTAAAAAGGCATGTGTAAAAAAGAAAAACACCAAGATGTTTCTCTTACCTCCTGCAGGGACAGGGATAGGTAGTTGTCCTCACACTAAGGTGATGTAATATTTGCAGTGAAGTAAGCAGAGCGATTAAATGATGACTCCATGGGAAAGTGATTGTTACTGCTTGTATAGTGGAGGTGACTGAGCGGTATGAATGATCGTGGTCATTTCAAGGGAAGTTAGCAAGTATTTATTGGGGACCTAGCCCTGTGCAAGGTGTGGTTTTTGGGGGGTTCAACCTTGGTTGACAGGATTACTGAACCTTGAGAGAGGAAACCAGTCTTGGGGGAGGTGGGGTGGAATGGTTGTAAGATAAAATTTAGTTTGGTGCCGTATATACTGTGTTTGTGATGATAGAGTAGCATCCAGGTAGGTTTCAAACGTCTGAGAGTCATATGCATAGAGCCAGTATTTGAAGCCATTAGGAATGGATTGATTGCCTGCATAATTAAAGAAATCTAAGGATCAAGGATCAATCTTTTAGGGACACTGCAATTATAACAAATAAAATATGAGAAGTTAGTGAAGACATTAGAGACTATCAGAAAAGGTGGAGGTGGGCCCAGGCCCATGTTCTATCATAGAAATCAAAAGGATACATTTTTTCAAGGAGATACGTTTTTGAATGTTAAAAGCAAGAAGAAGTAAAAAAAAAAAAAAAAAAAGCATGTGGGAAAGTGGAGATGGGTCTTGGATTTGCTAAGTGAAAATGATAACTCAAAAGGAATATATTTTTTTATAAAACAGATGATCTTTATTACATTCATTTAAGACATGGTTTCTCAACCTCAGCACTAATGATAGTTGGGGCTCGATAATTCTTTGTTATGAGCTGTCCTGTGCACTGCAGGATGTTTAGCAGCATCCCTGGCCTCTACCCACTAGATGCCAGTAGTAACACCACCACCATCACCAGTTATGACAACCGAAAAATGTCTCCAGATAATGTCAGATGTCCCTGGTTGAGAACCACTGATTTAACTATTTATTTAGCTCCTGCTGTGTACATGGTACTACATTAAACACTGCAAGGCATAAAAATATGCCACACTTTCACCCTTAAGAGGAATGCATTCTGATTTTCCTAAATTAAGTTATTCTGCTATTTCTCCTATTATGTTGGTTAAAAGTATTTATGTACACATGCACACACACACGCACACACACACACATACATGTTATTCCCCCAAGATAACATTGTCAATTTAATTATGGATTAATATTAGAAAAGTAGTAAATTGGAAATACTGGTGTTCCAATGCTATGTGTTTTATCATAGATCAGTGAAGGAAATTTTGATTATGGACCCATGGCAAAACGAGTAAGCAATTTTCAAATTAAACTTTATATATTCCATTTCATTTCTCTAATGATTAATGATGTTGAGCATTCTTTCATGTGTTTGTTGGCAATCTGTATATCTTCTTTGGAGAAATGTCTATTTAGGTCTTCTATATCACCTCACACCAGTCAGAATGACCATCATCAAAAAAATCTACAAACAATAAATGCTGGAGAGGGTGTGGAGAAAAGGGAACCCTCTTGCCCTGTTGGTGGGAATGTAAATTGATACAACCACTCTGGAGAACAGTATGGAGGTTCCTTAAAAAACTAAAAACAGAACTACCATATGACCCAGCAACCCCACTATTGGGCATATACCCTGAGAAAACCATAATTCAAAAAGAGTCATGTACCACAATGTTCATTGCAGCTCTATTTACAATAGCCAGGTCATGGAAGCAACCTAAGTGTCCTTCGACAGATGAATGGATAAAGAAGATGTGGCACATATATACAATGGAATATTACTCAGCCATAAAAAGAAAGGAAATTGAGTTATTTGTAGTGAGGTGGATGGACCTAGAGTGTGTCATACAGAGTGAAATAAGTCAGAGAGAGAAAAACAAATACCGTATGCTAACACGTATATATGGAATCTAAAAAAAAAAAAAAAAAAGGTCATGAAGAACCTAGGGGCAGGACGGGAATAAAAATGCAGACCTAGAGAATGGACTTGAGGACGCGGGGAGGGGGAAGGGTAAGCTGCGACAAAGTAAGAGAGTGGCATGGACATATATACACTACCAAACGTAAAATAGATAGCTAGTGGGAAGCAGCCGCATAGCACAGGGAGATCAGCTCGGTGCTTTGTGACCACCTAGAGGGGTGGATTAGGGAGGGTGGGAGGGAGACGCAAGAGGGAAGAGATATGGGAACATATGTATATGTATAGCTGATTCACTTTGTTATAAAGCAGAAACTAACACACCATTGTAAAGCAATTATACTCCAATAAAGATGTTTAAACATTTTTTTAATATATTTCAAAGGCTCAAATTATTTTTTGCTCTCTCATTTCTTATGAAGACAAACACTCTTCCTGATCCATAGGTATGTTACAGAACTTCTGATTTTTTAAAAACTGCAATGGTATCAATTATCCTTTGGTAGAAATTATAATTCTGTATGTTGCAAGTGTTCTACCAAGTTTCTAAGTTCTTAATAAAAGAAAGCTGGAGATTTTGGACTGTAATTTGACCTTAGGAACATTTATAG
This sequence comes from Hyperoodon ampullatus, assembly GCF_949752795.1. Lineage (NCBI taxonomy): Eukaryota > Metazoa > Chordata > Mammalia > Artiodactyla > Ziphiidae > Hyperoodon > Hyperoodon ampullatus. Next base: position 76,131,950 of record NC_136919.1, read on the forward strand.
GAAAGATTACCACCAAAATAATTTCATGGCCAGAAGTGTCCTTGATGTTTGGAAAGTACTCTCCATTAAAAGAAGCAGCCTGTCATCTTTCCAAACCTAGCTTCCTCTTTGCTTAGGAACAAGAAAGGAAATCTAACCTCACTCTCCTGTTTTTGCTGCTTGTGACATTGAACAAGGCCCCAACTACTGAGGCTAACGCTGAAATCCTTGTTGTCCCTGCAGACTGCATCATCTGCCATCAGAGGTGCTATTCAGCTGGGAATAGGATACACAGTGGGTAATCTCACCTCCAAGCCAGATCGAGATGTTCTCATGCAAGACTTTTATGTGGTGGAAAGTGTGTTCCTACCCAGGTAAGAACGTTGTTACTTGTGATGATTTCCATGCTAAGGAACCTTCGTTGTGACATCCCCATATTGAAGACTTTCTACCAGTACAAGACTTTATTATCCATGCATGTGTACATCATGTACTGATGTTCATGTTAGACCTTTGGCTTGCCCAAAAGCAATCCAGTTGCATCAGGCGTCTTGCATTTGTATATGGTGATGGTAAATAGGGTTCATCCTTTGGACCAGTTGTAATTAATTAGTTGTGATAATGCCTAGAAGACCCTATGGAGAAAGACTCTGAGATTCAGTGGGAAAGAGTACAGTAATCACAGAGTAATGCCTGCATAGGTTTAGAAAAAGAGGACACCCAAGACGCAGCAGCTGGTGCCAAGTTTTTGCTAGCCCTAATTTAAAAGGTGAGTTGGGGGATGCGCATTTGGGCCTCCTATCTGAGTACACTCATGTATCTCCTCTTTTAACTTAACTTTCCTCCAGAAAACTTACGAGGATCCCCCTATTTGGATGCCGTATTTGCAAAAGCACCCAAGTTACCCATACATATCACCTCTGACTTTATTATACTGGGCAGGGGGAAATCAAACTAATAAGTCTGAGATGGATGGCAGGGATGGTTGCACAACAATACGAATGGACATAATGCCACATAACTATGCATTTTTAAATGGTTAAGATGGTAAGCTTTATATTATACATGCTTTACCAAAATAAATAAATAAATAAATAATTTAAAAGGCTGATGCTAGCTTAACATTGGAAGAGAGCTACTCGTTATTAAATTGGAAATGTCGCTACCACAAACAGGACTTTTCAAAAAAATAAAAATAAAGATATTTGATTTGGGGGCTTGGGGGCAATTATATTTTCTTCGGGGCTGTGAGGATTGACTTGTCATTTATTTTAAAATAACTGTTTCTCTCCAAAATAAGCCAATTTTATTATCAATTATTATTTGGCTTGTGTGAGAATGGTTGGACTGACACTTTGCCTCTCAGTGTTCTCATTGCCTTATTTTTTTAAAAAAAACCTTCAGGGAAATGGTACTTACATTTATTTTTATGTCCAGGTGTCAACTGCCTAGAAATAAAACCTTTAGGTGAGGGTGTCCATGTAGTCACAACAGAGCCCATAGATAAAAGAAAGTCGGCTATGAGCCCAGACAGCTTCATTTTGCTTTAAATGCTCTGGGCTGAAGAACAAAGTTGGTCTATGCAAGTTTTAAAGTTTGTTTCTCTAGGTTTCCCTAGCAGCCACAAGAACTAGTTTCCATGTAGAAAATGGACAACCCCAAGGCCTAAGATATAATCCTGTCTGCTCATGACACTGCTCTTCTTTCTATAGCTGGAAAATGTCCGTTGTGTTTGTTTTTAACAATCTATCATTCCAAAAAAGTATGTAGTAACCATTTTTTCTCTTTAAAGTCAGGAGGTTATAAGTTTATCTTAATCTTTTGGTATGTTCTGTTAGGCTCAATTTCCTGTAAATTAGGCTCAAATTCCTGTAAATGTGTTTCCAGAATATTCTAATTCTCATGGTCTTCTAGGGCCTCTACCCAAATATTCCAACCTTATTTTTTTCTTCCACTGCAAAGAACAAGAGGAGCAGAGACCTTTTGTAAGAGGCTGGTGGCAGTGAGTTCAGGATGCTGGAGCAGCTACAGCTCAAGATGGGTGTACAAAGAAGGGCAGGGTGCTCCATCCTGGCTCATCTTTTCTGCTCATAGTGTCCAATCAACAGAGCCAACCATTGATGGGAACCACAGGAAGGCATGGCCCAAGCATACGGTCCCCAGGCCAGCAGCATCAGCATCATCTGGAACTTGTTAGACATGCAGATTCTTGGGCTCCCCCCAGATCAACAAAATCAGAAACTCTGGGTCTGGGACCCAGGAATCTGTTTTAACAGTTGCTCCAGGTGATTCTAAGCACATAAAAGTTTGAGAACCACCGAGCTAGCACATTGCTTCCCATTTTAGAGTGACAGTTGTTCTAGTTGATACCAAGTTTTGTTCTTGGAGCTCATAAAACCCTAAATGAGGGGCTTCCCTGGTGGCGCAGTGGTTGAGAGTCCGCCTGCCGATGCAGGGGACACGGGTTCGTGCCCCGGTCTGGGAAGATCCCACATGCCGCAGAGCGGCTAGGCCCGTGAGCCATGGCCACTGAGCCTGTGCTCCGGAGCCTGTGCTCCGCAAGGGGAGAGGCCACAACAGTGAGAGGCCCGCCTACCGCAAAAAAAAAAAAAAAAAAAACCCTAAATGATTTTTTTTTTTTTTTTTTGCGGTACGCGGGCTTCTCACTGTTGTGGCCTCTCCCGTTGCGGAGCACAGGCTCCGGACGCGCAGGCTCAGCGGCCATGGCTCATGGGCCCAGCCGCTCTGCGGCATGTGGGATCCTCCTGGACCGGGGCACAAACCCGCATCCCCTGCATCGGCAGGCGGACTCTCAACCACTGCGCCACCGGGAAGCCCCCTAAATGATTTTTTAATATCTTAAATATCAAAATTACATCTGTTTAGCAACTGAATTATACACGACACTGTATGAGATACGTACAACAAGGAGCACATAACTGAGGTCTTCGTAGGCACTTTTTAGGCCCTTTGAGTGCCTTGATTTCTTTTGTTCACTGACAATTTATCGTAAGCATACTGCATCATTATGATTAAGACAAGAATGAGATTTTTTTTTCACCTTTTTATTCAGGAGTAAGAAACCAAAGTTGGACCTGGCTGGATTCTGTATCTTTGACCTTAACTCTATATTCCAGGATAGCAGCAGCAGCCGCTGAATGGCACACATGTCACTGGTGAGGGGAGCACCCAGCTAACTGACCCTATTTAGAGGAGTCCATTGTCACATTTAAAATAGATCATTTAAAGCATATATAGCTTTTAAATGTCAATATGACATTAAATGTTTGATTCAGGCAAAAATTTCAGCAGATACTATATTGTTTGTTTAGAGAACATCTGTGCTCCAGATGCATTTATATGAAGCAGAAGAAACTTACATTGGGTCTTGTCTCAGTTTCCTCATCTGGGATCAGTTTCTTCATTGGTTTAGCAAAGGGATTGGACCCAGTATTTCTCAATGGAGGTGCTATTGGCTTTTTTTGGATGAGATAATTCTTTGTGCAAGACTGCACATTTGTCAACCCCAGGCCATGCCAGTAACTGTAGCAATCAAAATGCCCCCCAAAGTGATGGATAAATTCAGTATCTTGATCATGGTGGTGGTTTCACTGGTATATGCATAAGTGAAGATTAATAAACTTTATACTCTATTGTATGTCATTTATAACTCAGTAAAGGGGCCAAATAATGCTCCTTCCCTACCTGCCCATATGCCTGTGGATGAGTAGAGAAAGGTGGGCAGGACTGGCCCTTGTTGAAGCAGCTGAAACATTCTGAAGTCTCTGGTGGCTTTAAAATTCAATGCATTTATCTGGGTCATAGAACTAATTGATTAGGGTACCTTGAGATGTTTTAATTTACCACTGCTAGGAAGCTGCTGGTTCTGTTTCCCTTAGCAACAAATTCATTGTTATTTTTTATTTCTTTATTTTAAAGTGGCTCAAAGTTATTTTCAGATATTATGTATTTGCACTACAGATTATTTCATTTTGTAGATGGAGAAAGCTCTGGACCTTTCTTTGAAGGTCCTTTCTGGACCATCCTTTGAAGGATGATATAATACCCTTTTCAACTATCTGGTTCCATTATCTTCAAAGATCACAAAGTAGATGAGTAAGAGAACCATGATCATATCTTAATCTTTTGACCCCCAATTCTGTGCCATGATCAGAAACTCAGGGTTGCAGATAAATGTTCCCATGTAAGTGGAGTTAGGAAGAAAGAGGACGTTTTATAATGTTTCTACCATGTAAACCTGAACCTGAACTGGCAACAGGAGGCGAAGTTTATGTGCCAACTATGGACCAAGCATAGTTTTATTAATAATATTTATATAATATACATTATTCAATTATTGTTATTACTTTCATCTTTACCATAAAAAAGCCATTTTATATATGAAGTAACTAAGGCCCTGGAATGTTAAGTGGCTTAACCCAAAGTGATAAACCAATAAATGGTAAAGCCGGGATTTGAACTCCGGGGTGGCTGGCTCCAAAGTTTTGTTTCTCCCAACGCTATGGTGATAAAGCACAGGAACAGTATTTCTGCATTTTTGAATCAAAAAAAAATCTAGAATTATGAAACTAAATCTACCTGTCTGGCCCCTTGACAACCAGCTTGAATCCATCCCTCTGCTCCCCTGCAGGAGACACCATCACTGCCTTCTCTGGAAAGCTGGCAATAAAAGTTTATATATCTTTCCATATTCAAGAATAATTATCTAACCAAAGAATTTGTAAAACTCTCCTGAATTTTCATCTCCTCACTTACGAAATGGAGTTTAGCTTGATGTGAGGACCATTGCAAAGCACAGACTGCCCTTAGATTGATGGATGCTCTTTGGGATTTATTTGAATCTCCAGGGAATACCCTCAAAGAGAGGAGAGAATTCCACAGAACTACTGTAAGGGTGAAACATTATTCTAAATGACAAGCAAACATATATGTCAAAGGTGCATATAAGTGTTGCCAGATATCAGTGCTAGACGTTATGGTTTTGACAGACTAGCCAACCACCTGCATTTCAAGTTTCACTGACATAAACTCATCCAAGAATCTATCTGTATCAGGGGTCAGCACACTACAGCTCAAGAGAAAAAGCTGGCCCCCTGCCTCTTTTTTTAAACAAAGTTTTACTTGTAACACAGCCTCATCCAGTGGTAACACAGCCTCGCCCATTCACTTACATATTGTCTATGGCTCCTTTTGCACTACGACAGCACAGCTGAGTAGTTGCAACAAGACTCTAAAAAGGTTGCCAACCCCTGATCTATACAGACATTCCATACCAGGTTTTATATAGATGTGGATAGAACACAAAGCTGCCAGAATATTTTTCTCTGGATTAAATGAGAGGTGTGACTGTCACTGGACAAGCCAATAACACAAGGTCCCTTCAATTCAAAACTTTTAAAATATTTGTTCAACATTTATGTAGCGGGGATGGGGAAAAATGATTTTCTGTCAATAAAAATTATATACCTTTTCCTTTAACTCAAAAATGAAAGATTTATTGCATGCACTGAATATTATATAACATTTTAACTTATTTGAAATTGCCTTGAAAACATAATTTCCCAGTGTGGTAATAACTACTTGAGAAGTTTAACATTTACATGATGAACAACGATATCACATGTTCCCCAGATGCATTCTTCTGGGTTCCCCAAATGACACCCCAGAATACATTCTTTGGTTTTGGAATTTAAGCTGTCTTCAGCTACTGACTTTTAAAGACTGGCTGTCAGCTGATTCACCTCAAAAGATGGTGCAGCCTCGTGTTTCACAAGGCAGCTCAGGGGTAGCCATCACAGACGTGCTCAGTAGAAGGAGGTTGGCACCAGCAGGGGGGTTGTGTCTGTTATTTTCTTATGTTTGTTTTGTTTTTCCATTCAAGAGCACTGTCTAATTTGGCAAGAGAGAGGACCAATTTCTGTTTCACAGGTTAATTAGTCATATGTGAAAACTGAGTGATCTCTACCTTGCCTGAGTTGGCAGAGGCAATTAATAATGCTTAAAGCTGCTTCTTCATACCCTGACTTACAAAGGTCCACTTTGAAGACTGGCTGCCACCACTAGTTTGTTACTGGACTGTAGTGTCACTTGTCCAATTGTATTGCACTGAAATTTTCTTTGTCTCAGCATCACCATCTGTACATTAGGACAAAGGACCCTTCACTTATCCTGCCTCATGGGAGGTGTGGTCATGTTTGCTGTGATGGTTAAATTTATGTGTCAACTTGACTGGCTAAGAGATGCCCAGATAGCTGATAAGACATTATTTCTGGGTGTGTCTGTGAGGATGTTTCTAGAAGAAATTAGCATTTGAATCAATAGACTGAGTAAAGAACATCACCTCACCAATTTGGGTGGGCATCATCCAATTCGTTGAGGGCCTGAATAGAACAAAGAGGTGGGAAAAGGGCTAATTCACTCCCTGCTTGAGCTGGGACATCCATCTTCTCTTGCCCTGGGACGTCAGCATTCCTGGTTCTTGGGCCTTCAGACTTGGATCAGGCCTTATACCATTGGCTTTCCTGGTTCTCAGACATTCGGGTTTGGACTGGAATTACACCACCAGCTCTCCTGGGCCCCCAGCTTGCATATGGCAGATCACGGGACTTTTCAGCCTCCATAATCGCATGAGCCGATCCCTCATGAAAAATCTGTCACCTAGGAGGTTGCTGACCCACTTGTTTTGCCAGGAGGCCACAAACCCACTAACTGTCGGTTACAGTTTGAAATCAAGGAAGCTCACCATATATAAAATGCTGCCTCTAAAACCTCAAAGCTCTGGGCCTCAGCTCCAAAACTGGACCCCTTAAGGGTTCTGGAGATGCTTAATCAGTTTCACCCCATTGCTTAGCACCAAATCTCTCCACCCAGTGCTGCCAAAAATAACGCTTGGCTATCAGGCTCTAAAATCACATACACAAAGCTGGGTGTTCACGGTACATACAGATGAGAACCCCAGCATGGCTAATCAGACTCAGCCTACCTGAGGCCCTCCTGGGGAAGTAATTGGGGTATTTGGGCAGGTTGTACCTGAAGCCTCTAACTGGATCCTGAAAAGGAAGACTAACCAAGGAACATTAAATTGAAGTTAAGGCAAAGCTGACTGCTTGTGACTTTTCCACTGCCCTGATGTGGATCTAATCTCCCCTCTTGTTTGTTCCTGACTAGCTTCGGTCAGTACTTTCCCTCCCTGGACTTTGATTTCCTTATCTGCTAAAGGGGAAATTCCAGATGGTGGCTAATGCTTCCTCAAGCTTCAGCGTTGTATAATCCGAAACATTTATTGCCATTAAGAAATAACGTACTTTTGGACTTAAGACGAACACTAACTTTAAATGAAATTTAGTTAAATTAAAAATTGAACACTCCTCCGAAGAGTGAATATTAGAATGCTAGAGCTGATCCATAATCAAACTTTGCTTCTTGGTGAAATAAGGGAGAAAAGGACAAGATAGAGAAAAGTACAGTTTTTTAGTCGAAGTTTCTTCCTCCTTTGGTGGAGTTAACAAACCCTTTCTTTAATAAATTGATAAGACAGTACTGTGTGTTGGCTTACTTGTTTGGGTTCTTACTTGGCCAGAGAAAGTTGGAAATCCCATGTCGGCCTCCAGATTTTTATTGGTGAAATTTTACCAGCTCTTGGGATCCAAACATGTCAAACCCCTGGTGAAAACCTCACAGCTGAAATTTCCAAAGGCTCCATTTTAGGCCAAGACAGGAAAGTGGAGTTTTTTTCCCCAATCACTACATAAATGGATTGAAGAAACATAAGTCTTAAATTGTGAAGAAGTCTGCTCTTCAGCAGAGTCCGTTTTTGCTGAGGAAGTCTAGGTGCTGGACAGTCTCCTGATGGCTACCACCCAGGCTCCGGCAAGGAAAGCCTGCAGGAGTCTTTGGTGGACCTCTTCCACTGGCCAGCAGACTAATGCTGATTGCGGTTGTGTTACTGCCTTGGCTTAGCCTTTCGTGCATGTGCAGAGCAGCCTCTGTGCTGGGCAGCAGTGGACCAGCACCCACACTGGTCCCCAGTAGGTCTGCCCGTGCTCAGCCTCAGAAAATCAGGTTAGTGTCTGCTGGCTGGTCCTCACTGCACCCGCTGTTTGGTGTTGCTCTTGTGCCCTCTACCTCCTGACAAACTCTAGCTGGAGCCCACAGCCCGTTAATTTGCATTTCCTTCAGTAGAACTTCATTCAGGCCGAGTTGGTATTTGTTACTCACTGGAGCAGCTTAATAAGCAGAAGCAAACCCAGTGTGCAGAGCTTTGTTTTGGGGTTATGGCTTTTACCCCTAACTTAAAAAGAATTTTTTTAATGTTGTAAATGGTCATACGTAGAAGGGTCAATCCTCATGATACTTTTAGAAGAAATACTGTGAAAAGTGTCCCTTTCATTCCTGTGCCTTTATTACCTGTCTAACTCTAGTGATCACTGTTACTTGGGGTCTGTTTATCCTTCAAGGATTTTTTGTGCAGATACATGCCAAAGATATATTTTTTTGCTTTTGTATGCAAATGGTGGCATGCCATACACAGTATTCTGCATCAAGCTTCTTTCACTTAATCTGTCTCAGATCTCACCACGTCAGTACATAAACTTCCTCGTTCTTTTTTAATAGCTGCATGGTATTCCAGTGTGTGGCTGAACCATAATTACGTTGACTGGTTCCCTTCTGAGAGACATCTAAGTTGCTTCCAATCCTTTGTCCTTACAAACAGTGCTATAATGAATAACCAGGTACAAACATGTCATTTTGTACAAACAGTAGTTTATCTGTACTGTAAATTATAGCCATGCATTTGCCGAATCAAGAGTTATGTACATTTGTCATTTTGACAGGAGTTGTGAAAATGTCCTCCAAAGGAATAGTATCAATTTACTTTCCCACTAATAGTGTCTCAGGGTACCAGTCTCCCTTGAGCTCTATCAAAGTTTAAAATTTTTACCCATCTGAGAGAGAAAATGATATCTCGCTGACCGTTCATTTGCATTTATTCTATTATAAATTAGGTTGAACATCTTTTTATATGCATAAGTCATTTATACTTCCATTTCTGTGAAGTGCCTGATTATACCCTTGGCTATGTTTTTTACATATATAACTTTTCAGTCTTTTTCTTTGCTGTATTTTCGAGCTCTTTGTATTGGGAGGTTAGCACTTTGTGATACGAGTTGCAAACATTTTTTCATTTTGTCACTTTCATTTTTCCTTTTTTTTTTTTTTTTAAGCCAGTTAGTCACTTCATTCTTCACGTGACGTGTCCAACCCTGGGCTGTCTCCCATCACCACACAGCCTTAATCATCCAGACGCACTGAGGGCTCCCCACTTGCCAGGTGCATGGCCTTTCACGTTTCCATCCACTTTGCCATGTTATTTCTAGAGGCTCAGTACCAGGCCTCAGAGAGCACAGCTTGTAAATGGCAGAGGTGGAACTGGAACGCAGGTCTCCCTGGACCACAGGGAGTTAGGAGCATGTTAACTCCCATACAGGGTATCCAGTATGATTTAACAGAATGCAAAGTCTTAATGTTTGTCAAAGGAAAGCAGAATTCATAAGCTAAAATCTACTAAGAGAAAAAAAATGGTGATGTTTTATTATCCACTATTAGGGAATGTTCCTCTCCATTCAGGCAAATGGAGAGGTTCAAGATTGTGTAACCTCAGCAGTTAATTATTAATATATTGTTAATTATGCTGTGAAGAAATTGCCACTTTCTATAATGCCTGTGTTAAGTATTATCCCTGCCCCCTTTTCATCATCTCCATTTATACAAATACAATTTATTGATGACCCCATACAGGCAAGCCTGCCTCACAGTTGACCCATACCATTCTCTGTATCTTAATGTGGCCCAAAGCTAGCTAGGTTCGGTGGGGTTTTTTTCTCATTTTTAGTGATGCGGTGGCTTTTAATACGAGCTGTGTCAGGGTGGATACCTAAAGAAACGAATGTTCCCTTTCTCTAACCAGAGATGTTCTCTGTGTGTGTGTGTGTGTGTGCATGCGCGCATGTGTCTACTGTCTCATTGCCAAGGAAACCTAGCACTATCCTTTTTACACCATTGCTGAATAAACCACAGTACTTAGGGCGATGTGAATCCAAGGAAAACTATTGTAATTAATACTTGCTTCAGGGAAAGGTGAACAACTCAAGAAGCTCAGAGTAACCAAAAATGAAAATGCTAATAAAAAATACTGTATCCTCAGGGGCTTCCCTGGTGGCGCAGTGGTTGAGAATCTTCCTGCTAATGCAGGGGACACGGGTTCGAGCCCTGGTCTGGGAAGATCCCACATGCTGCGGAGCACCTAGGCCCGTGAGCCACAACTACTGAGCCTGCGCGTCTGGAGCCTGTGCTCCACAACAAGAGAGGCCGCGATAGTGAGAGGCCCGTGCACCGTGATAGAGTGGCCCCCACTTGCCACAACTAGAGAAAGCCCTCGCACAGAAACGAAGACGCAACACAGCAAAAATAAGTAAATTAATTAATAAACTCCAACCCCCAACATCTCCTTAAAAAAAAAAAAGAAATACTGTATCCTCTCTAATAAAATCTTGGCCCCCCGACTGCATGGAAATAAACCCTTTAAAGAATAATTCCATGTAAGTGGAATGGGTATTTTATTTTACTCTTGAATGTTGAAGGTGATCTGCTGTAATGGAATGAATTGCTTTGCATGAGATTGAAAGGAGAAAACAGAGTGGAACAAATTAAAAAATTGGCAACACTCTTAACCCACTGAAAATAGCCTGCTTCAGAACCCAAGGCCTTGTGATTATTTTTACTTGCTTGCAACAGTGAAGAAGGATGTCAGAGGTCATTTTGAACCTCTGCTTTTACCTCCTATGTCTACATAGCGCATGTTTTCAAGTTATATTCATATAAGTTCCAAAATCATTCCTTTTGGCAATCCCATAAGAGCTGTAACGGAGTGCATGTCTCTTCATAAATCCCAAAATATGGAATGAGGAAATGTTTGAATACCATACCTGGGTGTCATACAAGCATTATGAATATTCAGCTGTACTTACTTAGGGCAACAATAGCCATTTAAGTGAGCAGGTGATATGGGGGCTGTTCCATACATGAGCTCTTCTCCCAGGCAGCCTTCGTTCCTGTGTCACTCCCCTCCTGTGTGTGCCTTGCTGCTGCCTGAGTGCAGTCCTGGCCTTTCCAGATAAGATTTATTATAAGAGGATGGCCCCTAACAACACTAGCCAACTACTTCCTCTGGAACTCACCAAAAGGAACAGTCATCTGTAACCATGCAGGGGAAAACCTGGCCGCACTGGATACATTGAACAGATCAAGGATGATCTTTGACTATGGTGATTTTGACTTTATACGTTGACTTTTGAACCTAAGCTTCACCTAAGAATCAACTTTACTGAATTAGCATTATCTTGAAAACTCATTTTTTCACTCAAAAAATACTTATAGTCTACCATGTGTTAGGTGCTGATACAAAATTCTGACTGACCTCAGCAAACTTAAATTATAATAGATTCCAAGTGCTTGTTGTATGCTAAAAGCCTTTTTATTTGCACAGTTGATTTGTTTAACATCCATGAGAATCAGCCTTCAGTGTCCCACCTAGAATATGGTAAAAAGAGATCCTGAATCTCTACATAAAAGTATATTATTCTACTACATTGTTCTAATTTCTTACAATGAAGGATTAGGTGACTTTTCTGATGTCATGTGAAATATATGTAGTCAAAGAATAAAATGAATGATAAACATCATAAACATCAAAATTCAGGGTAGTGGATGCCTCTGAGGAGAAGGAAGGGTATATGATCAGTAAAAAGTACAGAAGACAATTCAACTATATGAATAACATTCTTAAGCAGCATTTTAGGTTCATGAGTATTCACTGATTTCTTTATACCTTTTATATATCATAACTTTTGCACAAAAATTTTCAAAGGTGAACCCAGAAGAGGGAAAAAAAGATAATGATATATATGGGAATGGAAATAAGGTTTTAAAATCCCTAAAATATCTAAGGTCTTTTCCCTGTAACTACGGATGTAAGAAAGAGTTCAGATTCAGGACCCATCTATTTCCACTGTGATGGTTCTCTCTGTTGGTGAGATATTTTCTAAATTATTTTACTTATTCCTAGTTTAAAATGTTTATCCAACATTCAAAATTCATGGCCAAAAAAATGCATTTTTGACATTGCTCCAAACACTAAGCCCTGGATCTTATACCTAAAGCATTACAACAGTGGTTTCATTGGGGAAAATGGAGAGATTTTCCCAGGAAGGAGGCAGAGGGGGATGATGAATTTTCAGGTTAAAGACACACTGTGATTGAAAAGGGATGCCTGCGTGGAGTGGCCCTTGCTGCGTTAGCATCTGTTTTTACCTGATGTCCACTGGCCTTTGTGACATGAGCTTAGAGAGACCCAGTATCAAGCGATGTTTTCCTAGAAGGGAAATTGGCACAGGACTAATAGAGCTAGAATTTGAAGTCAAAATTGTCTTTGCTGATGTTCCTTCTCTCTCTCTCTTTCTTTTTTTTTTCTTTTTAACATTTTAACTGCAGTGAAGGGAGCAATCTGACCCCAGCACATCACTACCCAGACTTCAGATTTAAGACATATGCTCCACTAGCATTCCGATATTTCAGAGAACTTTTTGGTATCAAGCCTGATGATTACTTGGTAAGAACCTATCATTTTCCTTCCTTCTCCAGAAATGTGTGACGTCAACATTTTTCTCATAGCAACAGTGACAAGTGGCTTGTGTCTCTTATTTTACAAAGCTCTGGAGCATAGTAAAAGTTTCAAGTTTCATAAGGATTATAAATTTAGCTTCAGGAAATGTAGTTTGACTCTGCAGCTTTTACCTGATAGCTACAAAATGTGCTATGGTAATTGATATTTAAATAAGCAGGGTATCGGTTGCTACTTCAAATAATTATTCTAACAGATATATTATAATTAGTTATAAAGACTCCTGTGAATTTTGCTGATTGGATTCTGTATGAAAGCCTTCCTATCTTAATTGACTTATTTATACCATTCGTCTCAAACCTGCCTTGGCCCACAGCCATTTTCACCTTGACTTACAATTTGAATATGATTTTAAAGCAGCTGGATAGTTTTGTTCTCAACAGCTCTTCATGCCAGCTCTTTCTAGAGGTGTTTTTGTTTGGTACCAGAACATGTATTATCCTTAGGCCTGTCTCTTCTCCCTGTCTGCCTCCTTGCACACAGTGGGTACAAACACAGCCGCCTTATTGTGAGAATGTCTGATGTGACCTCAGAGTTTTACCTTATTCCTGTTCAAGAAGCCAGGAGCGTTCTTTCTGTTTCAAGAGAAAAAATGGTTTATCTCATAATTTGATCACTGTTAACACCCTGGGGCTCTTGAAAATTGGTTTTCAAGAAGCTTTAGGAAGGATACCATCAAATAGTTATTGTTCATCCCATTCTGAACGATCTTAATAAGACTTGAGCCAGATCCTAGAATAATCCTTTGCAGAGGAAGTACAGCAACATGTGTTACTTGTTAACAGAGAGTATTTAAACTGTATCTTGTAATTTGGGTAAGGTATAAATGATTAAATTCAGAGCTGATTCTGTTCTGGGCTGATGAAAACCCACGAATTTAGCTGGGCCCTAAGAAAATAACATGACTTCTGCCTGATGAATGAGAGAATACTGGTTCCTCAAGGCACATTCATAAGTCTTCACAGAGCCTGAGAACTGAGTAGAAAGTCCTTGGGTACCCTGCTGCCCTTAAATGTGCACTCATACAACTCAACATCAAAAATGAATAAATAAACAACCCAATTAAAAAACGGGCAGAGGATCTGAATAGACATTTTTCCAAAAAAGACATACGGATGGCCAACAGGCACATGAAAAGATGCTCAGTATCACTAATCATCAGAGAGATGCAAATCAAAACCACCATGAGCTATCACCTCACACCTGTCAGAATGGCTATGTTGACCTCTGCCTCACCACACCCCTTTGATGGAGAGACTAGGTGTCTCTACCCAGCATTACCAACCCTGCCCTCGCAACCACTCAAGTACAACACAAACACACACATTTGCAGGATTGGGGGGTGGGGTGTACCTTAGAGAAGATCCTTTAGTTTCTGGCCATTCTGTAATTACTGAGGGTCACTGTCATTCACGAAACATGTTTGGAGAACCCAGTGGGGTCTTGATATTGTGTTATTGAAAACAAGATTGATAGCTCATCTTCTGCCATATGTTACCACTTAATGGATTCTCTTCTGACTTACCTTGAGCTTCTGCCAGCCAAGGAGATGCCACTAGACTTGCATTTCCTAACACAGATTCAATCAGTGTGATGAGATGGCTGCCTACCTTGAGTAGGTCTTCCTTTAGTGTTCCTATGGCCACTGACCTGCAGGCTGGGAAGCCCATTCTTTTACTCAGTCTTTCTCACAAGATTTCTCTCCTTGGGGAAGGCCTTTTTCTGAGCAACAACTCACACAGCTTATACAGTTTCTAATGAGCCTTTAAGCTGGAAAAGTTACCTTCATAATGAGGTCAGAGTATTTACAAAGGAGCAGGGGAGACCAAGCTGATGGCCACTCAAAGCAAAAGTCCTCCTTTGTGTACCTGGCAAGAGGTGGTTAATTGATCACTGGGTACTTTGAATGCCAACTGTAACTAATATACTTTGCTAATAATTATGGAGAGATTCAAAAAATTATAAGTCATGACACTCAGAGAACTTAGAATCCAATTGGAATGATGATTTATGTGGGAAAACAACTAATTCTACCAGGCAGTAAATAAAAAGACGGAAGCAAAACAATAAATACTCCAGGATTTCAAAGGAGGGAGAGGTCTCTCTCTGTTGGATTGATGATTAGGGGGGCTTCTTATGGGCATGGCGTAGTTTAACTGTGACTTAAAAATTGCAAGGGAGTAGGTGGGAAAAAGGGAAAGATGTTGGGACAGGGTATAAGGGTGGGGAGCAGTGTTAGTACTGTCAGCCAGAGATGCAAGTGCATTAAATATTTAGAAGGACTTTGAGTGGTCCAGTATAGCAGGAGGGGAAGGTTTTGATCAGGAAGATTAAAAAGACAGGGCTAGTTAATTCAAATAACCAGTTGTATGTTTTGTGATTTTTTTTGTTTTTGTTTTTTTAATTATAGGAAATTGGTGAAATGTCAAGACTGACTAGATATTTGATTATGTTGAAGTTTTTGGGGTTTTTTGGTGGGATGATGGTATTGCGGTTGTGGTTTGTTTTTTTTTTTGCGGTACGCGGGCCTCTCCCTGTTGTGGCCTCTCCCGTTGCGGAGCACAGGCTCCGGACGCGCAGGCTCAGCGGCCATGGCTCACGGGCCCAGCCGCTCCATGGCATGTGGGATCCTCCCGGACCAGGGCACGAACCCGTGTCCCCTGCATCGGCAGGCAGACTCTCAACCACTGCGCCACCAGGGAAGCCCATGGTCGTGTTTTAAAAGAGGAATCCTTGTCTTTTAGAGACATGTACTGAAATATCTGTGGAAGAAATGATATGATGTCTGTGATTTGCTTCAAAAGAATCTGAGAGCAACAGCCAGGGCAATGGTTGAGGGTTTAAAGGAAATAAGGTGGGCCCTGAGTTGATAGCTGTTGAAGTCAGAAGATAGACACGTGTATCAATTCACACATAATGTTAATTAGTTCTCTTTACTTTTGTGTATGTTTGAAATTTTCCATAATGAAAAGTTAGGGGGGAAAAAAAGATGGGATGGGACAGATAAGTGTGCTTTTGTTTGATTGCATTTTTCACCTCCCTTATTAATTGTACACACAATTTAGTAACCGGA
The DNA here is from genome assembly GCF_949752795.1 of Hyperoodon ampullatus. Classification (NCBI taxonomy): domain Eukaryota; kingdom Metazoa; phylum Chordata; class Mammalia; order Artiodactyla; family Ziphiidae; genus Hyperoodon; species Hyperoodon ampullatus. Next base: position 76,147,762 of record NC_136919.1, read on the forward strand.
CCCATCTCCGGGACCTGCAAGAAACAGAACAAGGGCAGTGGATCTGTAGCTAAACATGGCCGCCTGGTCCCCAATGGCTGGGGCCACCCACAGCCCAGGACCAAGGCAGCTCACCTTACTGGTCTTGGAGCTTCTGGAAGCTCACTCTAAACTACTACATCTGAGGAGCCCACCCAGTCATCTGGAGTGTGGTAGATGAGGAAGGGGTCTTTTGCCGACACAACATGCTTCAGAGAGTCAGGTGGAAACTCAAGAGACTTTTTTTTTTTAATAAATTTATTTATTTATTTTTGGCTGCATTGGGTCTTTGCTGCTGTGCATGGGCCCTCTCCAGTTGCAGCGAGCGGGGGCCACTCTTCGTTGTGGTGCGCGGGCTTCTCACAACAGTGGCCTCTCCACTGCAGAGCATGGGCTCCAGACTCCTAGGCTTCAGTAGTTATGGCTCGCGGGCCCCAGAGCGCAGGCTCAGTAGTTGTGGCACAGGGGCCCAGCTGCTCTGTGGCATGTGGGATCCCCCCGGACCAGGACTCGAACCCATGTCCCCTGCATTGGCAGGCAGATTTCCAACCACTGCGCCACCAGGGAAGCCCTCAGAGACTTTTTAACCCAACTCTTCATTGTAGATGAGGAATCTGGATCTGGTGAAGGGAGGTGCCCAAGGTTACCCACGTTGGGGAGTGGAGGCAGAGCCCAGGCCAGAACAGTGGTCTCACCTCCTTCCCTGGTGCTCTTGCCCTCCACCAGTTGGCCTCATGCTTCCCAACCACTAAGTCGCAGACCTCTTATTAGATGTGGTCTCAAGGTGACCACTCCCTAGCCATCAAACTATGAACTGTGGTTATCCATTCTGAAGAATACAGCCAAAGAGGTAAAAGACCCCTAACAAAGCACATTTTCAAAGAGTTAAGCCCAAAAATCACAGAAAAATGAAATAAAACGTCCCCTGAAAAACTGTGTGAAGAAAAAAAAAGGATACGGTGCAGATCACAAATGCATTCTGGCATCTATGAAACTGGGGTTATCTAAACCCAAGTTTGTGAAGATATACTGATCTAAATGGGAGAGGAAAGGAGAGGGTAACTTTATGTAGGGATTGGTAACCATTGGTAGATTTGATATTGGATCTCTGTGATATGTTTGTATTTCTACTTAGTCTTATGCTGTTGCATCTGGATTTCAGCCTGAATAACTCTGATTACATTCTCAGTACCATTAAAACTCACCATGTGCATGCTAATTACAAATTCATGTTGAAACGTGCATAATTTGGATATAAGACAGTGCGGTGAAGGTATGTCCACGTGCACCGCACAGCAATGCAAATGCTCCTTAGTCCTTATTTGTTCCTAAATAAATGCCTCCCAGGGGAAAGCCAAGGGACCCCAGAGCATTTTCTTCCCATTTCTGCTTGGGCAACAGGCCTTTGGTTCATTTCCTTCTTTACCAGGTGCCTGGGTATTCCCAAATCCAGGGTGATTCATATGATATTTTTCAGGCTCACCAACACCCATAAGAAAGAGAGCGGGGTGAATAGTTGACACCGTCGAGGGTAAGAAATGGCAGGAAAAATGATCTCCACCTCACTGTGCAAGTTTACAACGTTAATTTGCCTTGGCAGGGCCCAGCCGGGTTGTACTTTGCATTCTTTCCAGTGGGTGCTTAGGGAGGCCCTGCAGGAAATACAAGGCAGGGAAGGAACACATTGGAACAGCTTGCGCAGATGAGAGGGCTGGGAAGGTGCATCAACCCAGGCGTGCACACGGGCTTGTTGATCATGGCTAATTAAAATGTTCCTATAGCTCCTCTATATTTGCTCTGAAAAGGCAACATTTCAGAGAAGATTGCTTAGCAGAGAACATGGTAACCAAGTTGCAGGGTGGAAAACTATAGAATTAGAGGTGATAATGGTAAAAGTCCCAGGTATTCAGCATCATAATGCTAGTTTTTTGCAGACTGATGCTGTGCTAGGAGTGACCCCAAAATGGTTATTAAAATAGGCCAAAACAACTGATTTCCTCATTCATATTCATTTATAAATTACATAATGAAGGAGTTTTTGGCAATTAAGTAACCAATGAAATAGCCTCCAGATTGTGTTACTGCTTGTAGAAGAATTTGAGTCTTTAATTGGAAGCAGATGTTCACGTCTGAATCCGGTTTTCCCTAGACAGCTCTTCCTGGATCACCCCCTAATTTCTCTATTTGCAGCCCCTAATTTCTGCATCCTTTGCTGTTTTTGTACTTTCACAACATTTGCTCCTATCCATAAGAAGGTTCTGTGCCAGAAATTCAAACCCCATGGAACAAAAAATCAGAATCCTAAAGAGAGTCTGGGGTCTGCCTTCACTTTTTATGAGAATGGGATCCACACCTTTATTTTCCAGGGTCTCAAATTCATGATTATACAGAAGACCCAGCTTTTTTCTTTCTTTTTTTAAATTAATTTATTTTCTAGTTGAATTATAGTTAATTCACAATGTCATGTTAGTTTCAAGTATACAGCAAAGTGATTCAGTTATATGTGTGCGTGTGTGTGTGTGTGTTATAGGCATTGCAAGATATTGAGTAGAGTTCCCTGTGCTATACAGTAGGTTCTTCTTGTTTATCTGTTTTACGTATAGTAGTGTGTATATATTAATCCCAAACCCCTAACTTATCTTGTCACCCCTGGCCCATCTCTTTTCTTGCTTCACCAAGAATATCTTAGTGTACCTTTGGGTAGCCCTCTTGTCGTGGGACTTAGGCTGAAACCCTCAGTACATCCTAGGGCACTGCTGGCTCTCCAGCTGTGTGTATGATCATGTAATGAAAAATGACAACAGCAATGACTAAGTGGTCACTCTGCCAGGGGTTTCAAAAGCATTCGTTTTTAAAACTTTGAGCTGCTGTTAGGTAGATATTACCATCTTTATTTTAGAGATGAGGTTCCTAAGACTCCAAGATGCTAAGTTCCTCACTCAAGGTCACAGAACTGGCTACAGACAGAGTCATGATTTTAGAAACATCAGTCGATTCCAAGTCCCAGGCCTTTCCTTCCACGTGGACTCTGCACACAGCAGGGAAGGTGCCCTCTGCTTCTTCTTGGCTTTTATGGCATCCTGTGTGCAGTATGATGACTATTTTTGTTTTCCTCTCTTATCCTCAAGTGGTTCATAAGGGCTTAGGCTGCATTGCTGCTTAGCAATAGAGCTTCAGGAAGCAAGGCTAGAGGAAAAAGAAGGAGGTAGCAGATGGAAGTTGCCAGTGACGCTTAGGAAGGCAGCAAACACTTGCTTCATTCTTTTCCTGGTGAATTTTGTTTCCCTTACCCACAGTGCTGCCAAAGCAGGTTAATTTAAAAGGTAACATCTAGAAACTTCCTTTTAATCATTCTTCTCCCAGTTTCTCTGTTTCTTCTCCTCCCTCCTTCCTTTTGTTCCTCACTTCCTCTCAGATTTTTCTGTGATGAGGACTTAAATATTCACAAACCCAGATAAAATGCTTTGGAGGATGTTCAGTCCTGGTGTTTTCAGATGCCTCCATCCTCAAAGTACAGTTCCTTAAACCCCTGCTTTTGCCTCGCACCAGGGCTCGTCTGATCTCACACCATAGCTTCCTTACCTTTTTCTCTGCCCCTAATGTTTCTCTAGTCAATAATGGGGATTTATTAGCTAATAAACACTAAGCTCATTAACCCAAAATTGACCGTTCTGCTGGTTTGGGACACTTCTTGGTGAGACAGCCCTTCAGTTGTTGGTAAATTTCAGTCATTTATTTGACAAAAATTTATTGAGTTCCTTCTGTGTACAAGGCACAGGTCCTGAACTGTATCAGAGTATAAGATAGTCAGAGTTTCTGCCCTCATAGAGTTTTACAATCTCATGGGAACTTGGAATAACTAAATAGGCAATTAATGTATTTTGTGGTAACTTGTGTGATGAGAACATTCAGTGCCAGGAAGCAGTTGATCTGGACTCACAGAACCAGGGAGAGTTTTCCAGGGCAAGCGCTGTCCAGCAGACACTGAAGGCCAAAGTCACTGTAACAACCTCCTCACTTTGTCTTCCTTTTGTCCACCTACTGTGGGCTCTCAGCACAGCAGATGGAACGGTCCTCTGCTCCAGGTGCTGCAGTGGCTTTCAGCTCCCCTAGAGAAAGGGCCAAAGTCCATACCATGGCCTATGGCTCCCTATGTGTTGGGTCTGCCCAACCCTTCTGGCTTCTTCCCTTTCAGCTCTCCTCCCTGCTCCCTCTGCTTCAGCCATGGCCTCCTTGCTGTGCCTTGAACTCTTCAGGTCTCAAGACCTTAGCATTTGCCCTTCCCTCTGCCTGGAGTACCCTTTCCCCAAATATCCCCAGGCCTCTCCTCAAATGCCACCTTCCCAGTAATGCTTTTAGTGACCACCCAGTCCTCATCATTGCTGGTACTCCCTGCCCCCCTTTCCATGCTTCCTTTTTCTCAACAGCACTTGGCACATTCTGATGTATAAGTTATTTACTTGTTTGTTGACTGTTTCCTCCTCCTAGAATATAAGCTTCCTGAGTGCCTGGGACAGTACAGACAGATGCTCAGTAGATACTTTTTAAATGTTGAATGAACACGTGAATGATGCATTTCTGGCATACAACTAGAATCATATATGAAATTAACCAAATCATCCTGAGGGTTTTCATGAAGAATCAGCAAGCCGAGTATATGTTAAAACTGGTATGTGAAGCATATAAGGGCATACTCATTCTACCAAAAATACTCTGTTATAATATAATGCTAGTCTAGTTTCTATTCTCAAGAAAATAAGGGGGTTTTTTAGAATAAGTTTTATTCAGTGGTAGTCAACCAGGTAAAGGTAGCATGGAGGTTGTTTCCGATAGAGGAAAATGCAAAAGCCAAGAGTATGTGGCACACTTAAGAAAACGAGAAATAGTTCTCTGTGTTTACAGGTAGAGTTTGAGGAGAGAAGTGATGAGAGAGAAGGCTGGAGACAGGACTCCATCATTTATGGATTCAAATGCTCTCTTAAGAAACTTGGGTATTCTCTTGGTATTGGGTATTCTCTTCTTTGTAACCAGTGGAACCCATGTTTACATGTTGAAAGGTGTGAAGGCGTGGAAGGCTATGCAATTCAGAAAGATCTCTAGTCTCCTGGTGGAGAATGCACAGGGGGGTCAAGAATGGATAGTTGAGAACAGGTGGAGCTTGCCTTAGTAATCAAGGCATGAAACGATGAAACCACTGAACTTCGGGTATTGGAAAAAGAGATGCCATGAAGGGGGCAGATATTATCAATAGTCTGGATATGGAATGTGAAGAAATGTGAGGCATCAAAGAGGATGCCCAAGTTTCTGGTTTGGGGAGCAAAATAAAGATAATGATGCATCAAGATAATGATGCTTCCATTATCTAAGATAGAGGAAAAGGGGAGAAGATGGAGGATGGGAGAGGAGGCAGATGATCTAGAGTCACCATGTATAGTTGTACAGGGTGTGCACTGCCCAAGAACACCTGGCTAAGGTGAAGGAATGAAGACCAGAATCCATTCCTTCATCTATTCACCAACCTGTATCTGGTCCAGAGCTGCATCTGCCAGGAAAAAGAGTTCCCTCTTTCTAATTACTACAGAGTCACCACAAGGGCTAACCACAGGCCTGAGATGAACTTGCTTTTGAACTTGTTACATGTGCAGTGTTTCTGGTATAACGAAATAGAAATGTCTATTGAAAAGTTAGGCATACAGGTCTGGATCCCTAGAGAGAGATCTGAGCTGGAGATTCAGAGGTTAGAGTCATTTCCTTGTTGAAACCATGAGTGGATGACCTCCCTTGGGAGAGTAAATAATGAGAAGAGAATAGGTGTTGGTGTCAAGTGACAAATACACAGTGTGGATCACACCTTCTGTTGTTATTCTATGGGTACTTGTTGGAAACAAAGCACCTTGGTCAATACCACTGTTGGAGTTGTCTCATTGGACAAATATGGTGATTGTGATTCTGTCATACTGGGAGTGGAGGAGGGCATGTTGTTTCCCATTGTAGAATTATTAAGGTAAATGGATCAAGTAAATGTTTAGAAATCTCAAAAGAGCCTTCTTAGCATACGTGGAGTCTCCTTTTAAAGCTCTTGGAGAGGGCTTCCTATTTTAACATGGCCAAGATATGTAACACTGTGATATTTCTTCCTTGTATGCATCATACACATTAAATGTATTTTTACTATTTATTTATTTGCTCTTGTAGTATTCCATATGCAGTGAACCTCTAATAGAGCTGTCTAACCCTGGAGCCAGTGGATCCTTGTTTTTTGTGACCAGTGATGATGAATTTATCATCAAAACAGTTCAGCATAAAGAAGCAGAGTTCCTTCAGAAGCTCCTGCCAGGCTATTACATGGTAAGTAACTGCACATACTTAAAGCTTCGACTTAAGGTTTAATTACTTTCCTCCACAGTTTTCTTTTATACGTTTTTTTCAGTGGCTCTTTGGCATGTTTCCTTCTCTTTGGTGAGCTTTATTTTGCATTTAGAGTATACTATGACATTCATTGAATAGATTTTTAAAAGTAAGTAGAACTGAGTAGTAGAGCATAGCTGTTGACTGACTCAGTCCCGGGCTTACATCCCACTCAGCCATCAGCTAACTACGTGAATAAGGTAAGCTCTGAGCCTCAGTCTCCTCAGTCTTTGAAGGCTGGGAAACACCTATCTTCCATGGTTGTCGTAATAAAGAAAGGATCTAGGATGTAAGATAAAGGAACCAATGCATTGCAGAGCTCTTTGCCGCAGTACATAGCACTTATATGAGTAGTTAACATTCATTGAGGGCTAAACCCTGTGTTAAAACACAGCTGTAAGTGCTTTGCATACAGTAACTCATTTAATTCTCACAGCATCTTAGATACTTCAGTCATTGCCATTTTATAGATGAAGTAGTTGAGACAAAGATAAATGGAATCACTTGCCAAGGGTTATTTAGCTAGTGGGCTGTAGAAGTGGAGCTTGAATACAAGCAGTAGGGTTCCAGAGGCTGCATCTTTAACCCCTGCACCATGTACTGGCATACATTCCATATTAGCTATTCTTAGCCATTACACTTCAGAATTGAGGATTTCATCGGTTAAATATAACGTGGTAATCGCCTTCCATGTAATGTTTTAGAGACAAAGAAACAATAACCTAGCCCAGGTGGATTTGCTAGACATTTAGACCAGATTTTTAAGAAATAAACACTTTTCCTCAGTAGTTTTGTCATTTTCATACCGCTGGTTTCTTTGTACTTTCATAGCAGTTATTAATTTTTTGTGATTAGAATGGCTACAGGAAGAAGTTTGGATTTCAGAAGCCCCAGTTCTGCCATTCATTTGCTATGAGAGGTGATAACTGTCATCTTTGTTTCAAAACAAAATTGATGAGATATGCCACTTAGTATGTAAAAATATTATTTAGTTCCAACATCAGATAAGACAACAATTAAATGCTATAAATTAGTCCCACATATAAATATAGGAATCAAAAATCTAAACAAAAATATTAGTGGGCAGCATATACAGATTTTAAAAGGTTTTGATCCTGAACAACACTGGGAAATATTTTTTAGCACAAATTATCTACTTATGTCAGAGAAAATAGAAAATACAGAAAAGAAAAAAAAAATGCAACCAACTATATTTATTTTCTCAGAAATACATATTACTAATATTTGGTATATCTCTTTTCAAATGTATTCTAGTCATATACAGATTTTTAAATAATTTAAAATGGCAGTCAAACTGACAGCACTCTTTACTAATCTGCTAAGTGAGTAAATCTTAAACTTCTATACTTCTAAGCTTAGGTAGAGTAGTCTCTTATTATAAAACTACATTGTCCAATATCGTAGCCATTAGCCATATATGGCTATTAAATTTAAATTAATTAAAATTAAATAAAAATTTAAAATTTAGCTGAACAAGTAATTTTATCCCAATCATGTAAGCTAGTATAACAAACAATAGAATTCATCCCACTAAGAAGAAGAAATGTGAACATTATGTGGTTGTCCATATAGAGATTGAGGAGAAATTAAGGCACTCAAAGTTCAGTATCTTCTCTCAATTCTTAAAATTGGCATGGAAGTTTTTAACATAATAAGTAAATAAATGAACATATACATATTATACATTTATCAGTCTCCAAGAGTTCACATAATGTCTAATGGAGAAGAACAAAAGCTCTTTCACTGGAAGTAATAGAAAAAGTAAGGATGCCCTCCATCAATTGTCCTTTCTGACATATTTGCTAAAATTTCTATCAATAACTTTGAGTACAAAAAAAAAAGAAAAGTATAAATACTGTTCTCTGCAAATTATACAATTGAAAATGAGCAAAATTTCAAGAAAATAAGCCAGTAGTTTCTAGAGGTAATGAGAATCCAGTAGATTTTGGGGATATATGATAAATCTACAAAATCTATCATATTCCATTATGTAGATCATATAAAGTTGGAGGGTATAAGGGGGAAAAAAGAATCCCATTCATGATGGCAATAATTTATAATGATTATTATTAGAGAAAAAAATACATAAATGAAGACATACTATAATTCTGATTGGGAAAGCAGATATAACATATGAACAACAATCCAAAAAGAATTCTTGTAATAAGAACTCAAATACTTACGTCTATAAAAACAAATGAACAAGACCAATATGAAGGAAACTACAAAATGTTATTCAAGGACATAAACAAACTTCTGAAATAATGAAGAAATGTGCATCATTCTTGAGCTCAGAATTGTAAACATTTTAATTCCCCCCATACCAACTTATAAATCCAGTCAAATTCCAATCAAAAATTCCAACAGGATTTTTTTCCCTGAACTTGACAAAGCTGGCTCATTTGAAAGTGAAAAGAAATATTATTTTAAGAGCATTTTAAAAAACAAACAGTGGAAGGCAAAAGTTGACAAACTTTTGGACAAGGAATGGCAAAACATTTTCAGGAAAAAAGAAAAATGGTGGGCCTGCCGTAACATACACCAAAAATATGTAAATCTATAGTAATATTAAAGATGTAGCATTAGTACAGTTCTAGACAGAAAGATTAATGGATTCAAATAAAGAGTCCAGAAATATTTGACATTTTATTGTATGATATAGGAGGGACTTAAACACAATTGAGAGAGGACAGACTGTTCAACAAATGGTTACCCATTTCGGAAAAAAATTAAATCCCCTATTTCAGATCTTTCCCACACACAAAATTGCTTCCAGGCAAGGGAAACAAAAGCAGAAATAAACAAACAGGACTACATCAAACAAAAACACTTTTGCACAATGAAAGAAACTATCAATAAAATGAAAAATGAATGAGAAGAGATATTCAGAAGTGGTATACATGATAAGGTGTTAATATCAAAGATATACAAAGAAGGGACGGTCCAGGATCCTGACAAGTTGCGGCGGGGATAAGGGAGGAGGGGGGCGTTGGCTGCCTCTTCTAGGTGCTAAGGCATGCAGGTGGACCTGGATCCAAAGGAGCCTCTCCATATCGACCAGGCCCAGAGAACATTGCCCAGCTGGAGGACCGAGCAGAGCACAGAAGGCCGGCCACCCTGTGCCTTTAGATTGGAGAATTTAACCCATCTATATGTAAGGATCTTGGTGCTTAGGCGAGGTGTCAAGACTGAGGCTCTGAGGTGGGAGAGCCGAGTTCAGGACATTGGACCACCAGAGACCCCAAGCCCCGTGTAATCTCAATCGGCAAGAGCTCTCCCAGAGATCTCTGTCTCAAAGCTAAGACCCAGCTCCACTCAATGACCAGCAATCTCCGGTGCTGGACACCCCATGCCAAACAACTAGCAAGACAGGAACACAACCCCAACCATTAGCAGAAAGGCTGCCTAAAATCATAATAAGGTCACAGCCCCCCAAAACACACCACTGGATGCAGTCCTGCCCACCAGAAAGACAAGATCCAGCCTCATCTGCCAGAACACAGGCATCAGTCCCCTCCACCAGGAAGCCTACACAACCCACTGAACCAACCTTAGCCACCGGGGGCAGACACCAAAAACAACGGGAACTACGAACCTGCAGCCTGCAAAAAGGAGACACCAAACACAGTAAGTTAAGCAAAATGAGAAGACAGAGAAATAGGCAGCATATGAAGGAGGAAAGTAAAAACCCAGCAGACCAAACCAATGAAGAGGAAATAGGTAGTCTACCTGAAAAAGAATTCAGAGTAATGTTAGTAAAGATGATCCAAAATCTTGGATTTAGAATGGAGAAAATACAAGAAATGTTTAACAAGGGCCTAGAAGAACTAAAGAGCAAACAAACACTGATGAACAACACAATAAATGAAATCAAAAATTCTCTAAAAAGAGTCAATAGCAGCATAACTGAGGCAGAAGAACAGATAAGTGACCTGGAAGATAAAAGAGTGGAAATAACTAATGCAGAGCAGAGTAAAGAAAAAAGAATGAAAAGAATTGAGGAGAGTCTCAGAGACCTCTAGGACAACAGTAAACCCACCAACATTCAAATTATAGGGGTCCCAGAAAAAGAAGACAGAAAGGGTCTGAGAAAATATTTGAAGAGATTATACTTGAAAACTTCCCTAATATGGGAAAGGAAATAGTCAATCAAGTCCCGGAAGCACAGAGAGTCCCATACATGATAAATCCAAGGAGAAACATGCCAAGGCATATATTAATCAAACTATTAAAAATTAAATACAAAGAAAAAATATTAAAAGCAGCAAGGGAAGAGCAACAAATAACATACAAGGGAATCCCCATAAGGTTAACAGCTGAAATTTCAGCAGTAATTCTGCAAGCCAGAAGGGAGTGGCAGGACATATTTAAAATGGTGAAAGGGAAAAACCTACAACAAGATTACTCTACCCAGCACGGATCTCATTCAGATTCGATGGAAAAATTAAAACCTTTACAGACAAGAAAAAGCTAAGAGATTTCAGCACCACCAACCCAGCTTTACAACAAATGCTAAAGGAACTTCCCTAGGCAGGAAACACAGAGAAGGAAAAGACCTACAATAACAAACCCAAAACAATTAAGAAAATGGTAATAGGAACATACATATCGAGAATTACCTTAAATGTAAATGGATTAAATGCTCCAACCAAAAGACAAAGACTGGCTGAATGGATACAAAAACAAGACCCATATATATGCTGTCTACAAGAGACCCACTTCAGACCTAGGGACACATACAGACTGAAAGTGAGGGGATGGAAAAAGATATTCCATGCAAACGGAAATCAAAAGAAAGCTGGAGTAACAATTCTCATATCAGACAAAATGGACTTTAAAATAAAGACTATTACAAGAGACGAAGAAGGACACTACATAATGATCAAAGAATCAATCCAAGAAGAAGATATAACAGTTGTAAATATGTACGCATCCAATGTAGGAGCACCTCAATACACAAGGCAAATCCTCACAGCCATTAAAGGGGAAATCGACAGTAACGCAATCATAGTAGGGGACTTTGACACCTCACTTTCACCAGTGGACAGATCAACCAAAATGAAAATAAATAAGGAAACACAAGCTTTAAATGACACATTAAACAAGATGGACTTAATTGATATCTATAGGACATTCCATCCAAAAACAACAGAATACACTTTCTTCTCAAGTGCTCATGGAACATTCTCCAGGGTAGATCATTCCTTGGTTCCAAATCAAGCCTTGGTAAATTTAAGAAAATTGAAATCATATCAGGTATCTTTACTGACCACAGTGCTATGAGAGTAGATATCAATTACAGGAAAAAAACTGTAAAAAATACAAACACATGGAGCCTAAACAATGCACTACTAAATAACCAAGAGATCACTGAAGAAATCAAAGAAGAAATAAAAAATACCTAGAAACAAATGACAATAAAAACACGACGACCCAAAACCTATGGGATGCAGAAAAATCAGTTCTAAGGGAGAAGTTTATAGCAATACAATCCTACCTCAGGAAACAAGAATAATCTCAAACAACCTAACCTTACACCTAAAGCAATTAGAGAAAGAAGAACGAAAAAAAAAAAAAATTAGCAGAAGGAAAGAAATCATAAAGAACAGATCAGGACAGTCCGCTGAGAGAAGCAGAGAAGCCAGACTCCAGCCTAACTGGTCGAGAGGCATAGCTGTCGTCTGGTCGAATCGCCTCCTTTCCCCAGATTTCCTTGAATTCTGCTAGAGTCTTCACTTGTGTGTGATTCCCTGCCTATTTCTCTTCCTCCTGAAGTGAGAACTCAGAGACCATGTCTGCAGAATTCTTTTCATCTACAAGAGAGGAAGGAAGCCCTGGCTCAGGACCTAGTTTTAGGTCCAATCAGAGGAAGATATTAAACCTGCTCCTGGAGAGAGATACTTCCTTTTCCATCAGTTCAGATCTCCCTAGAACCCCAGTGGAGAAGAAACTTTTTGGTGATTCTGCAAACCTAAGCATTTTGTCTGGAGAAACCCCCAAACGTTGCCTTAATCTTTCGAATCTTAGCAGCAGGGAGATGTCTGCCACTCAGTTTACCACTTCTTCAGATCTTGATGAAACTGGTCACTTGGATTCTACAGGACCTGAGGAAATACAGTTAGCTGGGATGAATTATCACCAACACCTTGTAAAATGCAGCCCAACACAGCTGCTTTTTAGCACTCCGAATGCTTTGGACCATGGCCACAGGAAGAAAGATGCAATATGTAGCTCATCCGCAAATAAAGAGAATGAAAACAGCACTTCAAAGCCCTTGGAGTGGTGGGTACCCAGGAACCTGAGGTCTCCTCTTTTTCTACTGGACAATGGAAACTTGGTGGAAAGTGAAATGAAACATCTGGACAGTCCTATTACTACAGTTTCAAATTAGATAAAAATCCAGAGCTAGGAGAAAACCAGACAGAGGAGATTTCAGATGAATTGATGGTTTTCTCTGGAAGATCAAGAGGCCAAGGCATCTGTGAACAGGAGCTGCCTGTATCGCTCCTCTTCATTGCCACTCCTCTTCATTGCCAGACAGTTTGAACAGTCCAAGACTGAAGCAGATGGTAAAATTCAAGGACAACACAATACCAGATAAAGTAAAAAAGAAGTATTGTTCTAGCCACAAAGAGCTCAGGAAGGGCTTAGGTATAAAGAAAATGGTCTCCCTCTGTGACATTAATATGACTCAGATGCTGGAGGAAGATTCTAACCAGGGGCCTCTGATTGGTGATTTCTCCAAGGTATGTGCACTGCCGACCGTGTCAGGGAGACACCAAGATCTGAAGTACGTCAACCCAGAAACAGTGGCTGCCTTGCTTTTGGGGAAGTTCCAGGGTCTGTTAGAGAAATTTTATATCATCGATTGCCGCTATCCATATGAGTACCTGGGAGGACACATCCAGGTACCGCTCTCTGAGACAAGAGGACAGGGCTGTGAACCAGTATCCTGCACTGTACTACCCAGAGCTGTATATCCTCAGAGGGGGCTACAGAGACTTCTTTCCAGAATATATGGAGCTGTGCGAACCACAGAGCTACTGCCCTATGCATCACCAGGACCATAAGGCTGAGCTGCTGAGGTGTCGAAACCAGAGCAAAGCATGGGGAGGGGAGTGGCAGCTGCAGGAACAGATTGCCTTGCTGGTGAAGGATGTGAGCCCATGATACCAGATCACCCACTGGCTGCCTAGGACTCACCAAAAGACACTGTAGAAACCCTAAGCAGAAAGAGGCCATCTTCTATGCAGCTAAATCCAAGATGTTAAAAGATGTCAGCAAACCAACAGGCTGCCAAACTACTGAAATCCCAGGCCTGGGGACTGGTTAGGTGTCAGTAGAGCTGCTGGCTGGTGGGAAGTCCTGGAGCTGGCTCTATAACGCTGGAGCCTTGGGTTGCAGAGAGATTTGTGTTGCTTCAGGGAGCTGTTGCATTCCTCTTCCTAATAGCTCGAGTCTCCTCAGAGGTCAGCCACATCTTTTTCCCCGTGGGCTTCTGGCTATTCAAGAGAGAGTTGCCCATCTTCTTTCTCTATATTTTCCTTCTTTGTTTCCCTCTCTCACCTTTTTTTAAAATGGGAAAATAAACATTGAAGAATGAGAAAAAAAAGAAAGAAAGAACAGATCAGAAATAAATGAAAAAGGAATGAAGGAAACGAGAGCACAGATCAATAAAACCAAAAGCTGGTTCTTTGAGAAGATAAACAAAATTGATAAACCATTAGCCAGACTCATCAAGAAAAAAAGGGAAAAGACTCAAATCAACAGAATTAGAAATGAAGAAGGAGAAGTAACAACTGACACTGCAGAAATACAAAGGATCATGAGAGATTACTACAAGCAAATATATGCCAATAAAATGGACAAATTCTTAGAAAAGCACAACCTTCCGAGACTGAACCCGGAAGAAATAGAAAATATAAACAGACCAATCACAAGCACTGAAATTGAAACTGTGATTAAAAATCTTCCAACAAACAAAAACCCAGGACCAGATGGCTTCATAGGTGAATTCTATGAAACATTTAGAGAAGAGCTAACATGTACCCTTCTCAAACTCTTCCAAAATATAGCAGAGAGAGGAACACTCCCAAACTCATTCTACGAGGCCACCATCAAAACCAGACAAAGATGGCCACCTGATACCAAAACCAGACAAAGATGTCACAAAAAAAGAAAACTACAGGCCAATATCACTGATGCACATAGATGCAAAAATCCTCAACAAAATACTAGCAAACAGAATCCAACAGCACATTAGAAGGATCATACACCATGATGAAGTGGGATTTATCCCAGGGGTACAAGGATTCTTCAATATATGCAAATCAATCAATGTGATACACCATATTAACAAACTGAAGGAGAAAAACCATGATACTCTCAATGGATGCTGAAAAAGCTTTTGACAAAATTCAACACCCATTTATGATAAAAACCCCCCAGAAAGTAGGCATAGAGGGAACTTACCTCAACATAATAAAGGCCATATATGACACACCCACAGCCAACATCGTTCTCAATGGTGAAAAACTGAAACTGTTTCCACTAAGATCAGGAACATGACAAGGTTGCCCACACTCACCACTATTTTTCAACATAGTTTTGGAAGTTTTAGCTACAACAATCAGAGAAGAAACGAAATAAAAGGAATCCAAATCAGAAAAGAAGAAGTAAAACTGTCACTGTTTGCAGATGACATGATACTATACATAGAGAATCCTAAAGATGCCACCAGAAAACTATTAGGCTAATCAATGAATTTGGTAAAGAAGCAGGATACAAAATTAATGCACAGAAATCTCTTGCATTCCTATACACTAATGATGAAAATTCTGAAGGAGAAATTAAGGAAACACTCCCATTTACCATTGCAACAAAAAGAATAAAATACTGAGGAATAAACCTACCTAAGGATACAAAAGACCTGTATGCAGAAAACTATAAGACACTGAGGAAAGAAATTAAAGAGGTTACAAACAGATGGAGAGATATACCATGTTCTTGGATTGGAAGAATCAACATTATGAAAATGACTGTACTACCCAGAGCAATCCACAGATTCAATGCAATGCCTATCAAACTACCTATGGCATTTTTCACAGAACTAGAACAAAAAATTTCACAATTTGTATGGAAACACAAAAGACCCCGAATAGCCAAAGCAATCTTGAGAAATAGAAACAGAGCTGGAGGAATCAGGCTCCTAGACTTCGGACTATACTACAAAGCTACAGTAATCAAGACAGTATGGTACTAGCACAAAAACAGAAATATCGATCAAAGGAACAGGATAGAAAGTCCAGAACTAAACCCATGCACATATGGTCACCTTATCTTTGATAAAGGGGGCAAGAATATACAGTGGAGAAAAGATCACCTCTTCAATAAGTGGTGCTGGGAAAACTGGACAGCTACATGTAAAAGAAAGAAATTAGAACACGCCCCAACACCATACACAAAAATAAACAAAAAATGGATTAAAGACCTAAGTGTAAAGCCAGGCACTATAAAACTCTTAGAGGAAAACATAGGCCGAACACTCTATGACATAAATCACAGCAAGATCCTTTTTGACCTACTTCCTAGAGAAATAGAAATAAAAACAAAAGTAAACAAATGGGACCTAATGAAACTTAAAAGCTTTTGCACAGCAAAGGAAACCATAAACAAGACAAAGACAACCCTCAGAATGGGAGAAAATATTTGCAAACAGAGCAACTAACAAAGATCAATCTCTAAAATATACAAGCAGCTCATGCAGCTCAATATCAAAAAAACAAACAACCCAATCCAAAGATGGACAGAAGACCTAAATAGACATTTCTCCAAAGAAGGTATGTAGATTGGCAACAAACACATGAAAGGATGCTCAACATCACTAATCATTAGAGAAATGCAAATCAAAACTACAATGGCGTATCACCTCACACTGGTCAGAATGGCCATCATCAAAAATTCTGCAAACAGTAAATGCTGGAGAGGGTGTGGAGAAAAGGGAACCCTCTTGCACTGTTGATTGGAATGTAAATTGATATAGCCACTATGTAGAACAGTATGGACATTCCTTAAAAAACTACAAATAGAACTACCATATGACCCAGCAATCCCACTACTGGGCATATACCCTGAGAAAACCATAAATCAAAAAGAGTCATGTACCACAGTGTTCACTGTAGCACCATTTACAGTAGCCAGGACATGGAAGCAACCTAAGTGTCCATCAACAGATGAATGGATAAAGAAGATGTGGCACATATACACAGTGGAATATTACTCAGCCATAAAAAGAAACTAAATTGAGTTATTTGTAGTGAGGTGGGTGGACCTAGAGACTGTCATACAGAATGAAGTAAGTCAGAAAGAGAAAGCAAATACCGTATGCTAACATATATATGGAATCTAAAAAGAAAAGTTGGTTCTGATGAACCTAGGGGCAGGACAGGAATAAAGACACAGATGTAGTAAATGGACTTGAGGATGCGGAGAGGGGGAAGGGTAAGCTCGGATGATTTGAGAGAGTGGCATGGACATATATACGCTACCAAATGTAAAATAGTTAGCTAGTGGGAAGCAGCCGCATAGCACAGGGAGATCAGCTCTGTGCTTTGTGACCATCTGGGAGGGGATAGGGAGGGTGGGAGGGAGACGCAAGAGGGAGGGCATATGGGGATATATGTATATGTATAGCTGATTTACTTTGTTATAAAACAGAAACTAACACAACATTGTAAAGCAATTATACTCCAATAAAGATGTTAAAAAAATATATACAAAGAACTCATACAACTCAACATGAAAAATTAATAATAAACAACCCAATTTAAAAATGTTAGAAAATGGTCAGAAACGGGCACATGAAAAGGTGCTCTATATTGTTAATTATTAGAGAAATGCAAATCAAAACTATTACAATGAGGTATCACCTCAAACCAGTCAGATGGCCATCATTAAAAAGCCTATAAATAATAAATGCTGGAGAGGGTGTGCAGAAAAAGGAACCCTCCTACACCGTTGATGGGAATGTGAATTGGTGCAGCCACTACAGAGAACAGTATGACGATTCCTTAAGAAATTAAAAATAGAACTACCGTATGATTCTGCAATCCCACTCTTGGGCATATATTTGGAGAAAACTCTAATTTGAAAAGATGCAACCCAGCATTCATGTTAGCACTTTTTACAATAGCCAAAACATGGAGGCAGCCATGTGTCCCTCGACAGATGAATGGATAAAGAAGATGTGGCACATACATACATAATGGAATATTATTTAGCCATAAAAAAGTGAAAAATAATGCCATTTGCAGCAACATGGATAGACCTAGAGATTATCATACTAAGTGAAGTAAGTCAGAGAAAAAAATATCATATGGTATCACTTATATGTGGAATCTTAAAAAAGGATACAAGTGAACATTTTTACAAAACAGAAACAGACTCACATACATAGAAAACAAACTTATGGTTACCAAAGGGGGAAGGGGGTGGAGGGATAAATTAGGAGCTTGGGATTAACAGACACACACTACTTCATATAGAATAGATAAAGAACAAGGTCCTACTGTATAGCCCACGGAACTATACTCAGTACCTTCTAAGAACCTACAATGAAAAAGAATCTGAAAAAGTACATATATATATACACACACACACACACACACACACACACACACACATGCATATAAAATTGAACCACTTTGCTATACAACAGAAACTAACACAACATTGTAAATCAGTTATATTTCAATAAAAAATAAAAATCGGGGCTTCCCTGGTGGCGCAGTAGTCGAGAGTCTGCCTGCCGATGCAGGGGACACGGGTTCGTGCCCCAGTCCAGGAGGATCCCACATGCCACGGAGCGGCTGGGCCCGTGAGCCATGGCCGCTGAGCCTGCACGTCCAGAGCCTGTGCTCCGCAACGGGAGAGGCCACAACAGTGAGAGGCCCCAACAGTGAGAGGCCCGCGTACCGCAAACAAACAAACAAACAAACAAATAAATAAAAATCGGCAGAGGATCTGAATAGGCATTTTTCGAAAGAAGATATACAGATGGCACAGAAAAAGACGGTTAATATCACTAATCACCAGAGAGATGCAAATCAAAACCACAGTGAGCTATCACATCACATCCATCAGAGTGGGTATTATCAAAAAGACAATAAATAATAAGCGTTGGCAAGGATGTAGAGAAAAGGGAACTCTCATGCCCATTGGTGGGAATGTAAATTAGTGTAGCCACTATGGAAGACAGTATGGAGATTCCTCAGAAAATTAAAACTAGAACTACTGTTTGATCCAGCAATTCCACTCCTGGGATTTATCCAAGGGAAACAAAAACACTAATTTGAAAAGATATATACACCCCTGTGTTCATTGCACCATTGTTTTACGATAGCCAAGATATGGAAGCAGCTCAAGTGCCCATCAATAAATGAATGGAAAAACAAAATGTGGTATGCATATGCAATGAAATATTACTTAACCTTAAAAAGGATGAAATCTTGCCATTTGTGACAACATGGATGGACCTAGAGGGTATTATGTTAAGTGAAATGTCATACAGAGAAAGACAAATACTGTTTGATTTCACTTATATGTGGAATCTGAAAAACAAAACAAGTGACCAAACATAACAAAACAGAAACAGAGACATAGACACAGAGAACAAAGAGGTGGTTACCAGAGGGGAGAGGGGTGTGGGGGGAAAAGAAATAGGTGAGGGAGATTAAGAGGTACAAACTTCAGTTGCAAAATAAATGAGTCATGAGTATGAAATGTACAGTGTGAGGAATATAGTCAAAGATTATGTAGTATCTTTGTATGGAGACTGATCTTAACTAGACTTATTGTGGTAATCAGTTTGAAATGTACAGAGGTAGCAAATCACTATGTTGTGTAACAGGAACTAGCATAGTGATGTAGGTCAATTATACTTCAAAAACAAACTCATAGAAAAGGAGATCAGATTTGTGGTTACCAGAGGCGGGAGGTGGGGGAAGGGGGCATTAGAGGAAGGTGGTCAAAAGGTACAAACTTCCAGTTACAAGATAAATAAGCATTAGGGATGTGATGTACACCATGGTGAATATAATGACCACTGCTGCATGTTGTATAGGAAAGTTGTTAAGAGAGTAAATCCTAAGAGTTCTCATCACAAGGAAAAAATTTTTTTTCTATTTCTTTAATTTTGTATCTATATGAGATGATGGCTGTTCACTAAACTTATTGTGATACTCATTTCTTGATGTATGTAAGTCAAATCAATGCTCTATGCAAACTTTCTGGAAGAAGCAAATTAATTCCATGTAAAGTAAAAAAACCAAATGTAATCACCAAAATTATTAAAAATTTGTAAGACCGTAGAAGAAATTTATAAATTTCTTGGGGTATAAAAAGCTTTGCTAAATAAGAAGCCAAAAAAGCACAAGAAACAAGTACATAAATGTGACTACATGAAAAAGCAAAACATCTGTATAACCAAACAAAAAAAAACCCAGGTATAAAATTAACATAAGCACATAGGATATTTCTAAAATGAAAGAAAGTGGGAACAAGAGTTTCCACAAAAGTTGGGAATTGGGGGAAGGATTAGGGATAGTAGACTTTTCATTATATAAATGCCTTTTAGTAAACTATTTTTTACTTTTTGCCTACTTTTAAAGTGAAACAAAAATAGGTGTGTATTCCCTACTTTTATAGCAAAAAAGACAACATAGTGGAAGAAAATATTTACCCTGAATAGAATAGGAAACTAATAAATATCCAGAATATATCAAGAACTCCAACAATGACAAAAACGTAAAGAAAAATGAGCAAAGGATAGTAACACAAAATTATCTTTGAGGTGGCTAAAAATATGTAAAAATATTAAATTTCTCTAGTTATTAGTGGTATTCACATTTAAATTAAATTAAATTAAATTAAAATCAGGTTGTCATTTTTCACCAGCCATGCTTACAAAGATTATAAAGTTGGATAATATTCAGCACTGGTAAGAGTGGTGGGAAATATGTAATCTTACAAAGTGTGGTAAAGTGGTCTGGCCATTTTGGAAGACAGGTTCTCAGGAGCTACTAAAATTTTAAATGTTCGGGCTTCCCTGGTGGCGCAGTGGTTCAGAGTCCGCCTGCCAATGCAGGGGACGCGGGTTCGTGCCCCGGTCCGGGAGGATCCCACGTGCCGCGGAGCGGCTGGGCCCGTGAGCCATGGCCGCTGAGCCTGCGTGTCCGGAGCCTGTGCTCCGCAAGAGGAGAGGCCACAGCAGTGAGAGGCCTGTGTACCACAAAAAAAAAAAAAAAAAAATTAAAAATATTCATCCCTCATACCCCAGCAATTAATTTTCTCTTGAGCTACCTTAGAGAATAATTACACATGGCACTAATCACGTCTTTGCCTGATTTTAGTTGGAGCTAATTTGGGACATTCTGTCCATTTTCAATTCAGCCACTTTTAATGCCCTGAGATCAGAATGATAAAGTTGCTGTTCCCATAAGCCGACTTAAAAACTAGGTTAGGAACAGCAAAATTTTAACAATGGCCGTTAACAAAAATAATCACATTCCATTTTTAATTATCATTTTAGATGAAAACACGTCATAGTGGAGCATTATTTTGTAAAAGCAGAGTTGAAACATTTTTTTCCTTTTTCTTTTTTTAGAATTTAAACCAGAATCCAAGGACTCTTTTGCCCAAATTTTATGGACTGTATTGCATGCAATCAGGGGGCATTAACATCAGGATTGTGGTGATGAACAATGTCTTACCACGCTCCATGAGAATGCACTTTACATATGACTTGAAAGGCTCAACCTATAAGCGAAGAGCATCCCGAAAAGAGAGAGAGAAATCCAACCCCACGTTTAAGGACCTAGATTTCCTGCAAGACATGCACGAAGGGTTGTATTTTGATACAGAAACATACAATGCGCTCATGAAGACGCTTCAGAGAGACTGCCGGGTAAGGAAATGTCATTGCTGTGAATGCCTTTGAAAAGTCATCTGTGGTAAGGTACCTTTGTAAGAATGTCCAAAAACTCACATGGAATCCCGTCATTACCAATCCTGGTGCTGATCCATGCTTCCCTGTTGTTGAAGGAACTGGTGGATGATAAGGGAATTGTCTGGAGTCTGTTGGTTTTATTAATAAGCTAAGTCAGCTTTCTTTGATCAAATGAAGCAAGAATTTTTTTTTCTTTTCATCCTCCCCTGGGGGAAGGGTGGTTAAAGTGGAGGGAAAAGAAGTTTAGGCTTAACACAGTGATTAGCGAGAAAAGCCACATACAAGACTTGAATGAAGTAAGATTCCAACAGGGGAGAGAAGCTTAGAGAAAATGCACTTGGTGGGATTGATAAGTGGATCCCTGGAAATCCACTGTATATGCAGAACCATGAGGTGGGCCCATTTGCTGAAATTGCTTTATGTGATCTGAATAAGAGGTGATCAGGAATGAGGCTTGACAGAGCAAAGACCATTCCATGCAAAGTAGCCAGAGCGATTGTCAAAAGGAGGAGGAGTTCCCCCCAGCCAGCAATGCGTGAGAAAAAAAGAAAAAAAAAAGTAAAACCGAAGTCCAGGATAAATTTTTCTGACATGGTAAATTTACAGAAAGTATGTAAAAGCCCTTTTGGAGAAATAGATGAAAATGCAACTCTGCTAGGTTCTGAAGGATGATGATCATTTGATTAACAGATTCTCAGGAATGTTATTTCCTGGCCCAGATGAACTTAGGAGAACCATGCAGGTTCTCAGCTGAGTTGGGCATGTTGGAGATGGGCTGAAGGCGTGCTGGTGCGGGGTTGGGTCCAGGCCTGACCAGGGCTTTCTGGGGAAGAGAATAGGACTCATGGGGCCTGATCACTGGGAAATATGGGGTGTGCCTTGGCTTCCTGGGCCTTCTGTGGACTTGGTCAGATGACGCACCTTGTTACAGGAGAGGGAGGGTCCCTTCTCTGCCAGACTCGAGCTCACCTGAAGGTGAAGGAGGCAGTCTAACCACCGCATGTAATGTATAAAATGGGGAATCCTCAATGAGAAACACAGCCCCACTGTTGCTGGGTTTTTTCTTTCTGTGTGTTAAAACATCTATGGTAATGCATAAAGATGTGTCCTTGGAATTGTTTGTTTCATCGGTAGAGGATTTACTCCACAGCTCCTGTCCTTTAGATGCCATTCATTGATGCTTCAAGTTTACCAAGCTAGCCTAAGATATTTTCCTTTTGTTTTTAAATTGAAGTATAGTTAACTTACAATGTTGTGTTAGTTTCAAATGTATGGCAAAGTGATTCAGTTATACATATATGTATATATATGTATTCTTTTTCAGATTCTTTTCCATTATAGGTTATTAGAAGTTATTGAGTATAGTTCCCTGTTCTATATAGTAGGTCCTTGTTGTTTACCTGTTTTATATATAATAGTGTGTATATGTTAATCCCAAACTCCTAATTTATCCCTCCCTCCCTTTCCCCTTTGGTGACCATAAGTTTGTTTTCTGTCTGTCAGTCTATTTCTGTTTTGTAAATAAGTTCATTTGTATCATGTTTTTAGATTCCACATATAAGTGATACCCTATGATATTTGTCTTTCTCTGTTTGCCTGACTAAACTTAATAGCCTAAGATTTCTTAATGCATTATTTCTTTTAATTATCTCAGCCACCCTTTGACATCAGTACCATTCATACTCCCATTTTAATTGGTGAATAATTAGGTTCTTAAAACGGTTAACAAACCTGTCCAGCATCACCTAGCAAGTCAGTGGCAGAGCCCACTGTTTGGGGACAAAGCATGTGCTCTTAACAATTGAAATTTAAAGATTCAACGTGAGGATTTTTTTTAAACTATCTTTTCAGAAGTCATGGGAAGAACAGTGGGAACCAAGCAAACAAAAAAATATCCAGCTGATCTATTCAGATCTCTGGGTGCATATGAGTGACTCTTGTTTTTCTTTAAAAAAGAAAAAATAAAATATACACACATTTTAGGAGAAACCTTTTCCTGTGCTTTTCAACCCTGACAGGATGTGGGTGAAAAGTGACTCTCAGTTCCCCAGGGTTTCAAACAGTTTTAGATTTGCTTTCTCTTTGTGTGTGTGTGCATTTCTTGCCTCTTGAATATGGAAAGCCTTTTTTCTGCTGTTTTCTAAAGCCACAGGCTCCTATGCCAGAAAAAAAAGGAAAGGTCAAATGTAAAAAGCCATTGCACAGGATTTGTCTGTTTATTAGCATTTCCTAAGCCCAATCCTGATAGAACAAGGTCAAACATGACTCTGCGTCAGGAATGAGACCCTGGGGTTTTGCCTTTTTATGTTTTATTTTTTGAGGATTTCTTGTGCTAAGGCACATAAAGGTCAATGTGGAGGTATCCTAAGCCTAACTCCCTCTCTTTCATTGCATTTGAACTTGTCAAGGACACAGATCATGAAACTTCCTTAAATTGCACACATCGGCCTTCAGAAAGGCTTTTCTTGGGGTGGAGTTGGAGCATGGGAATGGCATGCTGCGGGGGACCCTGAGTCCCTTCTGTGATCTGCCTTGACTATATGACCAAGGCCTCTGTGATCTGGAGTCAGCAGCTGATTCTCAGATCAGAGCTACCTGGAGGAAGGCACTTTTCTGGAATGGTAGGTCTTAATATTTAATAGTCATGGGCCTCTTTGTAAAACTGATGAAAGCTGTGAACTGTCTCCCCAGAAAAATGCCCACTCACACTCCAGTTCATGAATCCCTTGCAGCCCATCGTCTCTCTACCTGCTCCCTACCCCGGGCTAACGACCCCCATCCTAGGGCCAAGCAGACTCATCTCTCTTTCTTCAGGTCATCCTCTGAAGGGCTGGAATAGGCTGTGTGGTTGGCATTGCCCACAGCATCTCTTACCCTGACATTTCCCTCACTTTGCAGAACTGAGCTTTAGCACCAGATGAGGTGCTGGGGAGACGCAGGGAGGATGTAAGTTCACCCTGGGGCTGGCACCGGCCCCAAACCATCGGAAGTCTCTGCTGTTAACAATCCTCTGAGTGAGGCAGTGCTGCTAAGGCTCTAGAAACAAGTCAGGCAGGGGACTGGATTACTGTGTCACCAGCCCAGCCAAAGAAAGGTGAGTTACACCCATATTAGGATGCATCCTTTTACTCACTCATCAGACATGTATCGCAGGCCTCCTGTGTGCCAACATGAGGTGAATGACCTCTGTTTTTATTTTTATTTTTTTGAAAATTTTTTTGAAACATCAACCAATGTGATTTATTAATATGTGATAAACATTTTCTCAGCAAGAAATTTCAATCAATTCTGATGTCAATTCATCATCTCAGCGGTAGCAAGATCTTTAAGACAGAAATAAGGTTAGGGTGGAGGGAGGGAGGGAGAAATGAAGGAAGGTCAGGTGTCTGGATGCCTGGATATTAGATCTTCCACTGATAAGCTGTATAATATTTGACAGGTCATAACCTCTCTAAACCACAATTTTTCCTTAATATATAAGCTCATCTTATGTCCCAGGAGCATTGTGATGATTAAATTAGATGGTGTAGGTGACATTATTTTATAAATGATAAAGCCAATATAATATAAATTTTTATATTTATAAATACTTACATTTATTATTATAAATTATAATTATTTATTATTTATCTTTATAAATAATATGAATTTTTGAATTTTATTTTATTTATTTTTTATACAGCAGGTTCTATTTTTAATCAATTGCCATTCAGAATATTAAGTGCAATGATAATATTCTAAAGCATTTTAGGAATCAGAGTAGGTAACATCATAGCTTGGTTCTGAAGAAGGAGAAGAGTTCTCCAGGTAGGCAAAGAAGTAGAAGCATATTTCTAGGAAGAGAAAATAATATAAGCTAAGCATGAAATGGCATAACATGTTCCAAGAACTAGAGTTGTCTGGTGTTGCAACAGTTAATAGTAAAGGAACATGTGAGGTAGGAGAGAAATGCAGTCAGGAACCAAAGAATGTCCAAAGACCCTTTCTGCTGGTGCCAGATCCTCTTAAGGGCTTAGAGGTGGTAAAGCCAGGAATCCCAGACCTTTGGACCTCAGCTTTTCTGCTGTTCCCAGATAGAAACGATAAGCCTCCTCACCTCTTGCTGCCGACTTCTTGCTTCCTGCCCCCACCTCTTTCATATTTTGGCGTGACGTCTCAGACCCCAGGACTCCATTTCCCTTGCGTGACTGCTGACCGGAAGATACCTGCCTGACTCATTGACCCAGCCTGACCTGCATGCATTGTGCCCTGCTCCCCACAGCCTACTTCCCTGACTCCCCATCAGAGCTGCTGCTTCTGGACTCTGCATCCAAAGCAGCCTGGGCCGCCTCAACCCACAGTGAGCCCTCTTGACAAATGCTATCTTCCCCTGCGCCCTTTGAGCAGCCCCCGAATCCTTTTCCCCAGCTTCCCCAGCCCAGCCTCGGGCCCTTGCCTGTAAGCCTGTCCCCCTGTGCTGGTCCATCCCTACCAACTCCTCCACATGGCACGCTGTCCACTTAGAACTCTTCTAGGGAACGGAGTGCACTTTATCCTTCAACCCTGCCGAGGCCACTTGCCCACAGGATTCAGACAAAGGGCTCTTTCCAAAAGCAGGGATCCAGATCTTGGGTTCTCCCTGGGTCCCACATTGCTGTTCCCTGTAGGCTATGTCTGGGGAAAATGGACATGGGAATAACTGGGTTCCCTTTCTGGAAGCATTTCCTCTCTTTGGCCTCACCCTCTGCCTGCTGTGACAGCCATCTACACCCATAAGAGAACTTGGCCCAGGGTAAGAGTTATGTCAGCAGAAAGTACCGCCAGGACGTCACAGGTCACTTGCCATCAAAAACAGGAAGTAGGATTTATTCAAACCATCCCCTGTGGTCCCATGTGACAAGCTGAGAGACACATCCTATGTGAAAACTGGTCTTCCCAGGTACTCCATTATCTTCCCACAGCCTGTTCCTCTGCCTGTCTTCCCTGGCCTGGGGAATATGATCAGCATGAAGCCAGTTGCCCACATCAGTACCCTGAAGCTACTCTTTCCAACCTTCGTTCTTGTTCTCTTTTCCCACACTCAGTAAATCACCGTGTCCTCTCCAGTCTGTCTCCTCAATAACTCTTGGATCTGCCCCCTCCTCTCCAGATGCACAGCCACGGCCCTTATTGAGACCCTTCCTCACCTGGAGTTTTGCAGTAGCCTCTTTACTAGTTTTCACTCTCACTGCCTTTCAGCATAGCCCTAATGCTGCTGCCAAAGTGCTCCTCAGATCAGAAGACCACCAGTTCCTGAAGATCCTCTAGTGGAGGTCCACTACTGCCTTTGGGCCAGAGCCATACTTACTTCCCAGCTTGCAACATTCAGATCCTTCCCGATCTGTTCCTTGCCACTTCTCCGGATGCTCCTTCAGCTTCCTTCTTCAGCCTTCTCTCTCCCCTCTCCCCAGAGCATCTGTACTCTCCAGCCATTCTGATCTACTGGACATGTTCTCTAAAGGTGTTGGTCTTTTAATACATGTCTCAGTCCCCTGGACCATTCTTCCCTTCTCTCCTTTACCTGTCCCCCTCCTACTCATCTCTTCCGTGAAGACCACCATGCTGCGATTCCCCAAGCCTCTGGGGCTGACCTCTTTTGTGGGATTTAACATACTATTTTATTTATTCACATGTAGATCCTTGAGCATGAGGATCAAACCTTAAAGTCTTTGTTATCTTCATTGCCTGGTGCTTAGTCAGTACTTAGTAACTGTTCATTGAAACACATATTCGAGGGACTTCTCTGGTGGTGCAGTGGTTAAGAATCCACCTGTCAATGCAGGAGACACAGGTTCAATCCCTGCTCCGGGAAGATCCCACATGCCGCAGAGCAGCTAAGCCCATGAGCCACAACTACTGAGCCTGTGCCCGTGAGCCACAACTACTGAGCCCGTGTGCCACAACTGCTGAAGCCCGCATGCCTAGAGCCCATGCTCCACAACAAGAGAAACCACTGTGATGAGAAGCCTGCACACCGCAATGAAAAGTAGCCCCCGCTCACAACTAGAGAAAGCCTGCACGCAGCAATGAAGACCAAATGCAGCCAAAAATAAATACATAAAATAAATATATTTTAAAAAGAAAAGTAAAACAGAAATACATATTCGAGCAAGGGAATAAACTATCTGATGATAGAGGGCGACAGGTTTAGTCACACTTCCAAAAAAAATCTATCTTTGGTGACTTTTGTACATCTAGCTGTTTTTTAAGTTCTGCGTATTTTGGAAGAAGTATCCAGTTTCACTGCAATGCCTGCCACATATAGCATTGAGAATTTAATAAAGCAGATGATCTCCCTTTTGAATCACTTGGGATTTTTTTTAGAAACTGTATTGATTGTCCCCATGTTAAAAGTCATTTGTGTAAAAAAAGTATTTTTATCTTTCAATTATTTTCCCATAGAAACAGTATTGTAAATAGTCATTAGACTTTATTTTATTTAATACTGATCCTTGTCTCCTTTGGGTGTATATCCAGTCTCCCTAGCTAGACTGTAAATGTCTCAAAGGCCAAAGCTCATTCCTTATACCTCTCTGCAGCTGCGTACCTGGCTTATTGTATACACTCAGTACATATTATAAGATTATGAAATTAAAGTTGACTTGAAATTTATGTATTAATTTTGGAAGAACAATTGGGAACTATTTTGTGTGCATTTTAAATTTACTATAATTATTTCTTCTCTGGCATAACTTATTTATGAGAAATCTAAAATGTCTCATATCATTTAATTAATTTGATAAATTATTACATCCTACAATATTTGTTGATAATTCTGGGGACATGACATTGATAAAGTATATTAGTGAGAACTTGTGTTTGCAATTCAAATAGTTCTTATTCCTTCATGTGGGAGTCATATCAGACAGTCTTGATAATTAATGACCTAAATGACTTATTTAACATTATTTTTTTTGTTGAGCAGCAAGTTTATTAATTTTTATGTGGTGTGGAACCAATTTTCCTTTTTCACACAAATGTCTGTCATCATAAATATTAATATTAATGAAATATTAATGAAACCGGTCTTAAGAATACTGAGACTTTTTGATGTGCAAACTGGGATTTCATCCTAACTATGTATGGCAAGCTCTAAATTTGTAGATTTGTAGATCAGATTCTTCTCAGCTATATGTTTGTATGGGTTACAATGTAGGTTATTTTCTATAATACTTAATTTAGCATAATGTTAGTGCTTACCCCATAGCTATAAATTTCTTTAGCATTAATTTTTTTGCATTTAGTTTAGACAGGTTCTTTTCTTTTTTCATATGTATTGGTTGCCTTCCAGTTATCTTTAAGGAGGAAAAAATGTTTCAGACCTAATAGAAAAAAGATGTACATCTCTTACTGATGACAGCACTTATATTTAAGCTATTTCCTTTATCAGTAAGGAATTGGAGTTTGTTTTTAGACTTCAGCTAAAACGTGGGAAGGGGACAAGGATATCATTGA
Source organism: Hyperoodon ampullatus (assembly GCF_949752795.1). Classification (NCBI taxonomy): domain Eukaryota; kingdom Metazoa; phylum Chordata; class Mammalia; order Artiodactyla; family Ziphiidae; genus Hyperoodon; species Hyperoodon ampullatus. The sequence continues at coordinate 76,176,686 of NC_136919.1, forward strand.
CTCCACATCTCTGTTCCAGACATTGAAAGATTACTTCCCAAAATAGATATAGATAAATGCACTGTTTTGCAAATTATATCTTTAAAACACTATAATCCCATGATATATTTTATTTGCTCCATTGTTTTAAGTTATGAGTTTTGCTATCTCTTATTAGTTATTTTGATAACATTGTAATACCAACATAAAGCAAAGATAAAGTTGGTGGAAAAAAATAAGTAAATAAAACCAACTTACAGAGTCCAAGATTGTTTGAGCTAGGAAGAATTATAGGACTTCCCTGGTAGCGCAGTTGTTAAGAATCTGCCTGCCAATGCAGGGGACACGGGTTTGAGCCCTGGTCGGGGAAGATCCCACAAGCTGTGGAGCAACTAAGCCCGTGCGCCACAACTACTGAGCCTGTGCTCTAGAGCCCGTGAGCCACAGCTACTGAGCCCGCGTGCCACAACTACTGAAGCCCGCACACCTAGAGCTCGTGCTCCGCAACAAGGGAAGCCACTGCAATGAGAAGCCTGCGCGCTACAACTAAGAGAAGCCCCTGCTCCCCTCAACTAGAGAAAGCCCACGCGCAGCAACAAAGACACAACGCAGCCAAAACTAAAATATAAATAAATTAATTAATTAAAAAAGAATTTTTAAAGGGCAATGAGTTTAAAAAAACAAAAAGAAAATCATGAAGTTTCTGAGAAACAGTGGAACAATGCCTTCTGTGCTCTGGTCTGAGAGGAAATGATCTTGGACATAGATGTCTGTGTCTAGCCAAGCCAGATTTCCCTGTGAGACTGGAAATGAAGGCATCACATATGCAAGGACTTTAAAAAACTTCCTACCTCTAAATCTTCTTTTATAAAAAAAAATTTATTTTGAAATAATTGTAGATTCACATGCAGTTGGAAGAAAAAAATACAGAGAGATCTCATATACTCTTCACCTAGTTTTCCCAGCAGTAATATCTTATAGGACCTTAGTACAATATTACAACTAGGAAATTGACATGGGTACAATTCAGGGATCTTTTTCAGATTTCACCAGTTTTACATGCACTCATTTGTATGTGTGCATGGGTATGTATATATATCGTTTATGCACATGTGTATTTATGTAACCACCACAGTCAAATATAGAACAGTTCTTCCACAAAGATCCCTCCTGCTCCCCTTTTATATGTGGCCACAGACACCTCCCTCCCATCCCACCCCTCCCCAGTCCCTTGCAACCACCAATCTGTTTTCCGTCTCTATAATTTTGTCGTTTCAGGAATCATATGGCGTGTAACCTCTGAGATTGGCTTTTTTCACTCAGCATAATACCCTTGTGATCCATCCAAGTTATTTTGTGTATTGGTAGCTTACCCTTTTTATTGCTGAGTTATGTTTCATGGTATGGATATACCACGGTTTAAGCATCCACCCATTGAATGACATGTGGGTTTTCTGTAGTTTTTGACTATTATAAATGAAGCTGCTATGAATATTTTCATAAGGGTTTCTGCATAAGCACAAGTTTTCATTTCTCTGGTATGAATGCCCAAGTGCAGCTTCTGTGTTGTATGGTAAGCACATGTTTAGTTTTGGAAGAAACTGCTAAACTCTTTTCCAGAGCGGCTGTGCCATTTTGCTTCCCATCAGCAATGTATGAGTGATCTAGTTGCTTTTCATCCCCACCAGTATTTGCTGTCATCACTATGTATCTATACACACACACACACACACACACACACACACACATTTTTTGGGGGGGGGCTGCATCGGGTCTTTGTTGCTGCATGCAGGCTTTCTCTAGTTGCGGTGGGCCGGGGCTACTCTTCGTTGTGGTGCGCGGGCTCAGTAGTTGTGGTTTGCGGGCTCAAGAGTGCAGGCTTCGTAGTTGTGGCACACGGGCTTAGTTGCTCTGCGGCATGTGGGATCTTCCCAGACCAGGGATCGAACCCGCGTCCCCTGCATTGGCAGGCAGATTCTTAACCACTGCACCACCAGGGAAGTCCCATGTCATCACTATACTTTTTATGTTAGCCATTCTGATAGGTGTATATTTAAGTCTGTTGTTAAAAAAATAGCTTAAGTATATACTTCACCAAAGTAAAAGATAAATCCAAAAAAGTAGTAGTTTGGGGATAAAGAGTGGTGAAAATGAAACAAAAGAGCTTACAATTAAGTCTAATGGCTGATCGTATGTCTGTGGGTCTTAATGCGATTGGTAGGGATTCCTGAGAAAGAGACACCTGAGGTATAAGACGTTAGCACTAATAATAATCATTTCTATGAGACTTTAGAAGCTCATAGCACTTGATCTAACTCTATTCTATAGCCATTGGTATTTCTATATTGTATTGTAATTACGTTGGTACACGTTTTATGTTTGCCTACTAAAATCTGCTCTCTAGGAGAACAGGAATTGTGTGATTTCATTTTCCTACCCTTCAAATCACTTAACAGAATAGCAGTTGTCTCAGTGTTAGTCTTTTGATGAAGCCTAAGAGATAACAACAACATTTTTTTTTTAATGTTTATTTATTTGGCTACGTCGGGTCTTAGTTGCAGCACGAGGGATCTTTTGTTGCGGCGTGCAGGCTTCTCTCTAGTTGTGGCGCACGGGCTTAGCTGCCCCGTGGTATGTGGGATCTTAGTTCCACGACCAGGGATCGAACCCGCATCTCCTGCATTGGAAGGAGGACTCATAACCACTGGACCACCAGGGAAGTCCCAACAACAACATTTTTGAAATTATAAATCTTACCTAATCAATAAACATAATAAGAGCAAGGTTTGTTAATAGTGTACCCATGGTTTGATACAAAATAGTACCAGAGTTAATCATCATATCAGTGTTGTGAATTGGAGGATAATGGTTTGAAGTACATTTGTATTGCTCACCTGGCCAGCATCTGTTAATGACCACTAAATTAGTCAATCGCAACTGTGCTGACCACTCAGTCCACTCAGTTATTTATTTAGGTGGTGACTGGTGTCCCCATTTAAGACTATCTGAATGACACAGCTGTTCATCAGTCCTGGAACGGGGCTGATGTTTGTCCAGCTTTGGCACTCACTGCTCTTCATCTCTCATGCAGGTGGGTGATGGGCAGGAGCTGCCACCGCAGTAACAGAAGGGACAAGTTGGTCAGTACCAGAGAATTTCAGGGTAGCTGCCAAAATCCAAATACTCTTCTATGTTGTTGTTCACGCCTGACTTTCTACTCAGCAAGAGATACCTCAATTTGAGCCAGACAAGTAATTCTCAATATATCAAAACAGCTATTCCAGTTTTGGGTAGAGGGAGCATTCTATCTTAGATATAACCTGTAGATACCAAAGTAACAGCATTTAAAACACATCATACATGGTATATAGTCATGAAATACCTATGCACAATATAGTACCCAATACATGATTTTATGGATGGTAAGGACTCATTTCCAAGGCTCAGTCCATCCATAGGTTGTTTCCTTTAACATTTGCTCTGAGCCAGGCGCACGGGCTTTAACATTTGCTCTGAGCCAGGCAGTGCTTGACATTTCAGATAGATTGTCTCACTAATCCTCACAACAGCCCTGCAGAGTGAGTGCCATGATTCCATTTTGACAGATGAAGCGGGGACCCAGGAGAGGTTCAGCTTCCCCAGGCCTGCAGAGCTTATAGTGCTGGAGCCAGGATTTCCACCCAGGTCTCTTTGGTTCTAAAACCCAGGTTCTTTCATCTGTGCACTCTCCTTAAGGGGCTTGTAGGTATAATGGAGGAAAGTCTGTGGAAATGAAAGTGTTAAGTAATAACTTGGATGGACGCAGACAGGGTGGGCTGGAAGTGCCCGATGACTGGTTTTCTAGCTGTGACACAGAGCTGGGGAGAAGGTGCTGTAGGGGTTAAGAAAGGGCTCCGTCAAAGTAGAGAACTTGGTTTGGACAAGGCAAAGAGTTAATGAAGTCTCACAACCTACTTCAAGGAAGGAGGGAGAGAGGAAAGTCGTGCCAAGTGACTGAGGAACACAAAGTAAAATTAGTAATCCAAACATTTAGTTTTGAAAGTTTAATGAAAAGCATAATCAAGCCCATTGACACTTGCCAACTGTTACCAACATGTGTGCACATGAAATCCTTTTAACTTAAAAGCAAAACTTCTTTCTGAGAAATGTGATGGTTACAGTGGAGTTGATTGTTTTTCCAATCCGGTGGAGAGGGAGATTGGGGACGCGATGTGGGCTGTTGAATCCTGTGTGAGCAGCTTTTGAGAATTCTCATTAACTCCAGAAATTGAAGGATTATCGAGCCAGTAGTTGTTTTTTTAACGCTCACTTCAAGCCAAATGGAACAATATAAAAATTTCTACCGAAAAGAATGGAAATGGGAGACTGGAAATATCTTCCTCGACTCCTTTAAAACTCCTTTATCTTTTTTCTCATAAGAAATAATGCCTAAAGATGAGAGAACTCACATATTTCCTAAGGTGTGGTGGTGGTAATGTGTCTAGTTAACTTTCATTTTAAGTAATTTGTCACATATAAATATAAATATACAATAATTCCAGTCAAAGGAAACTAAAGTCTTTGGCCTTTATGAAATAAAAATAGTATGTGAGGGTTTCCTGCTTTTGTGTGAATAGAACCTACCTGTCTTTGATTTTGTAGATGACCTTAGGTCTAGAGGTGAGGTCACTGTAGGTCCCAAATAGGAGGACTCACAGAGTATCTGAGGGCAGGGAGCAAAGGGAAGGAAATGTCCCCATGGCCATATCCTCCTCCCCTGCGGGAATCCTGGGAAACCAGAGCAAAGAGGTAGAGCAGGAAGGGGAAGTGGCCGCGGGGGACATGACAGTAGCAGCAACCCTGGCTTTGAAGATGTGTCTGGAAAGGCTGTGAGGTTGGCCGGTGTGGATCCGGTTGTGGGTGCCAGTGTAAGTCTGTCACACAGATGACCATGTGAATTAGAGCAGGGTTGTAAATACCCAAGCCCATGGGAGACAGAGGGGTGGCAGACCCCAGCAACTTACAAAACAGAGCTGAACCTCCATAGCTTAGGAGAAACTTCTGGAATCTAGTAAGAGACTGAGTTCCAGAGACTTAAGAAGTATTTGAGAGTTTCCAGGGTCTGGGAAAATGTTACAAAGTTTAGAAAATGGTTCAGAAATATGCCCTGTGGAAACACTTTTAAAGGGGGAAATCTGTTTGATCTTTATAGGGCTTTATTTTATTCATTCAACAGTGCCCATTTACTGAGTACCCACGTTATGGAGGAGTAGGGCCTACATGACTGCCTTGTGAAAGGCAAGGTACTTCTTGGGCCACGCACTGGTTCTAGTTCTTTCCAAAAAGCTCAGCACATTCTGGCTTCTGAGAGGCTTGGGCTCACGTACACAGCTCTTCATCCCTGGCCCTATCAGCAGTTTTATATGCCTCCTCTCTCCTGCAAGTGACTGTCCCTTTGATGTCACCATTGTTCTTCCTTCAGAGACATACCTTAATTTAGTTATTTCAATCCAGAAAGGATAACTACTCTCTCCTCACTTCTGTTCCTCGAAATTCTGCACTTCTATACTGTGAGGTAGAAAATCTCCACAGGAGAATTTCTACCTTCCCTCAAAAGAGTGAAATGGCCAAGGACAATCTGTTATTAGTGAATGTATATATTATATTTCAACTTTTAAAAATTTATTTATTTTTACTTTTATTTTTGGCTGCGTTGGGTCTTCGTTGCTGTGTGCGGGCTTTCTCTAGTTGCAGCGAGCTGAGGCTTCTCTTCGTTGTGGTGCGTGGGCTTCTCACCACGGTGGCTTCTCTTGTTGTGGAGCACGGGCTCTAGGTGTGCGGGCTTCAGTAGTTGTGGCACACGGCTTTCAGTAGTTGTGGCTTGCGGGCTCTAGAGCGTAGGCTCAGTAGTTGTGGCTCGCGGGCTCTAGAGCGCAGGCTCAGTAGTTGTGGCGCACGGGCTTATTTGCTCCACAGCATGTGGGATCTTCCCGGGCCAGGGCTTGAACCCACGTCCCCTGCATTGGCAGGCAGATTCTTAACCACTGCACCACCAGGGAAGCCCTAAATTTCAACTTTTTATAAACAAAAGGATACATCTGTGCACTTCTCTACATGTATACTTAAAAAAACTATTTTAAAAGGGATACACAGTCCATTGGATATATTAGTTGTCCGTAGCTATTAGAGATGCAGGGAAGTTAAAACCTAATGTTTATTTAAAATATCCTCATCCAGCCTGAGAGTGAGCCTGGCTAGAGTCCGATATTGTTGACTTCCTCTCTTCATTCCTCCACATGAAGACCTCATTTGTAAACTTTGCCCATGTTCAGTCAACTTCAGCTGTTCCAAAAACAAACCATTCTAGATACCAACTCATTGTTTACTGTGTTTTCACAAGAACCTGGTAATCTGGCTTCAGATGATAATGGACATTCTCTGGAGATAGAAATCTGCCAGACTCTGATATTCCTCTTTATGAAAGAGCTGTAGAACTTTTTCTAGATTATTAGCAATTTCAGAAAATATGTCAACAACCTATTCTCAAGGAGCAGAGAAAGCAGTGATTCTGGGTTGCAAGTTTATTCTCTCCACTCAGATGTGTAGGGAAAATTGAGTCTCTTAATTTTCCATGACTACTCTTGCTCACTAAAATCCACAGTCTTGAACTTACCAATTAATAATATTTCAGTCTTTTCGGGTTTAAATAGTCACGTCTCAATTTCAATAGTCTTCTTATTCAAAGTTGAACTCCCTCTGAGGACTGGTGTAGATTGACCCTCTTTTATCACTCCATCTTTTTAGATACACACCATTGAAAATGTAGGGTATTGATCACATCTTGACATACAGAGACTAGAACATTGCTACAGGGCCCTCCACTTACTATATTCTATTTCCACCTCAAACCATCACTCTCATGCTATGTGGGATGTGGCATTGAGCTACCATCCTATGCTTTCTTTAATTTTGACCATAATTGTTTCTTAAATAAATCAAAATACCTCAGGACCCCAAAGAATTCATTTCTAATGAAGGCTCCCACAACCTGGGTTTTCTGTCACTTCTTAAAACTTACCCCATGGGTAGGTACTTGTTCTTCGTAAATTGTAAGTTTTTCCGTACAAATGATGACTTTCCCAGACTTCAGATTGTTCCTGCCCCGTGGAACTTTTTATGATCTCAGAGCATGGTTTGGCTTGATTTTTCTGGCTTCAAACCACCACAGGAATCTTGGTTGACAAATTGTACCTTCCCTTCCTACCAAATTAATTACATGTCATTCAACAAATAGTTTAAATTCTTGCTCTGCAAAAGGCTCTGTGCTAAGTCTGTGGGAGGGATAAAAATGAATAGGATATGGCCCTCGCCTCAAAGAAGCCTAGTGTTTAAACCATAAAGCCAAACCACTGAGGTCTTATTTATTGTGGACAGATTACCCCATTCTTCTTTGCTTTCTTTGTCTATTAGAGTAAAGTGAAGAGGGGAGGGAAAGTGAAGAGGGGAGGGAAGAGGACTTTTTTCCTCTTTACCCAGAGAGGCAGTTCACCACAGCAGGTGGACTGTAGTAGACAGTGTGGAAGATTCAGGAACTGCACCTCATACATTGAAGTGGATGTGGAAACTTGTGCCACGTGTGGCCTCTGAGTCTCACTGGACAGCTGGACAGCCCCAGGCTCTCAACTGTCCCACCAGTCAAGCCACAGTGAAGCAAATTACTTATGGCAAAGCAAACCAAAAGATAAAATGGGAAGTACTTGACAATTTTAATGTGTTACTTTTAAATGTGTTTACAAATAATTTATTAAGACATATTTATGTGTAGAAATGAAGTGTCTATAAAGAAAAAGATCCATAACCCATCTAATGTAGAAGATGATGAATATATATATTATTCATTCATATATTTTTTCATAGATAGATAGATAGATAGATAGAGGTTTTAAAATAATAAATGACTATTTCTAGTGCCTCTAAGGTATACTTCTATTACTTTAAGCTTTTTAAGTGAGCAAAAAAAGCCTGTGTACAAGGTAATCAAGCACAGCTCAGAATTCTAAATCACCACGTTAGACACAGTGAAAAACACATTATTGCCATCACTAGGCTAAGGATTGAATATTTATTTCAGTCTGCTTTACCAGCCAAAATTGTATGGCTCGTCACAGCCTGTTTTTTCTCTTTATTATATTAGCAAAGAACACTCTGAGCTGTGTTGAGGAAATTAAATTAAATTATAAAACAACGTTTAGCTTTAACTGGGCTTGCACATGCGAGTAATTCTGGAGCTGTACTCCAAGGAGCCTACTTTGGGGGGAAATGGCAGACCCTTGGGTTCATTTTACCCTAAACCAATGGGTCCAAGAATGTCTATTTGTATAAAATCTTCAGGATACTGTTTTGAATTGTGTCGTATCATTGAATTAACACAAATGTTTTAGCCAGTCATTTACTCTTTTTTTTTTAATTTTTTTATTTTTGGCTGCACTGGGTCTTCGTTGAGGTGTGTGGGCTTCTCACTGAGGTGGTTTCTCTTGTTGCAGAGCACGGGCTCTAGGCGCGTGGGCTTCAGTAGTTGTGGCTCGCGGGCTCTAGAGTTCAGGCTCAGTAGTTGTGGCGCATGGGCTTAGTTGCTCTGCGGCATGTGGGATCTTCCTGGACCAGGGATCGAACCCATGTCCCCTGCATTGGCAGGCAGATTCTTATCCACTGTGCCACCAGGGAAGCCCAATCATTTACTCTTTATTCAAGGACTAGACAAAGCCAGTTGGAAAATTACTCAGGGCCCTTGATACATCTTCCTGTCAGCTCCACATCTTGTTAATTTGGTTGTTCTTTAGATCTTTCATCAAAGAATGATCAGGTGAGATGAGTGTAGAACATAGCAACTTTTCTGCTTTAATTATTTTAGTTAAGATCCCAAATAATTTTTTATTTTTATCTGTGCCATCTCTTGCCTGTCATTAGCAGAGGTAGTGGTAAGTTAACTCTAAACAGGTATATGAATACATTTCATCTAAGGATTTCAAAGCAGTATATTAAACTTTACGTTTTGAAAAATTCAAACATATGCAAAAGTGGACAGAATATTATAATGAACACCCATGTACTCTGTACCCAGCTTCAACAGTTTTCAACTTGTAGCCAATCTTGTTTCAGCCCACTTCCAACCCCCCCATAGAATTTGAAGCACATTCCAAACATCACATCATTTTGCTCAAATATATTTTAGTAAGAGTCCCTAAAAACTAAGGACTCATTTTTTTAAAGTAACTAGAACCTCTTTATCATACCTTTACAAAATTAACAATTCTTACTAGTCAGTGTCCAAATTTCTAGTTGTGTCAGAAATAAAACCTTGTTTTATAGTTTGGATCAGGATTTAAATAGGATCCATCCCCCACCCCTCGCCCTGGTCACTTATTTTTTCATTGTGGATATTCGTTGAAGAAATTGGTTTCTTTATTCCATTGTCCAGATTTTGTTGATTACATCCCTATAATTTCTTTTAATATGTGCCTCTCTCCCCCCCCACCTTTTTTTTTTCCTGTAGATTGGTTGTTGGATCTAGAGGTTTGGTCAGATTTAGGTTTGACTTTATTGTTAGTGCTCTCTCCTCCCATCTGGAGGCACATAGTGTCAGAATGCCTTTCTTTCTGTGATGTTAGAGGCATTGCTGACCACTGACTAGATCCATTAATTCATTAGGGGTTGTAAAATGGCAATGTTCTTGTTTTATCACACATTAGCTAGAATGCTCAAAGGATTTCTAAACAAGAGAGTGCTGAGCACATAACAGGTGCTCAGTAAAATATTTAATGAAAGGATTAATTTTCATAAAAGCCCCCGTGACAGGGGAAGTCATTAGAAACCTTGCCTAAGATCTGATTAAAGAGCATCTTTTTCCTCCTAGAATCACCATCCTTCTTTCTCCACTTTGCATAAAGCATTGCTTACAGATGACTTCAATTATTTTTGCCACTCTTAATATCTTCTGGTGCTGTTCTTCAACAGTCTTTTGGACTTCTCTGGTGATTTTCCTTTCTCAGTCTTATGCCAACTTAACTTCACATTCCTTACAGATTGGAAAAGCAGAGAAACGGAGGACAGGAATGCTAAGGAAACCCTAAGATGTGTTTCAGAACAGAGCCTCCATCTTAAACTCAGCACCAAGCACTCTTGGATAGTTAAAGGGTCTTTGAAGTTGACCCAGCCTGTGACATGCTCTTTTTGCAAAGCCTTCCTAAAAAGAAATGTGATGATCTTACCAGCTTCCAAGCTCAGACTAGTTTATAGCCAACAAGCTTGCCTTTTATCTGCCATTTAGTTGCGTGCCTACTGAACAGTGAATTCAGAGTCTCTAAATAACAGCTTGATTTTTGTCCCTGACACAGTGCGTATAAATACCTCTGGTGTGGGAACGTTTGAAAATACTGTAGGCTATTAGCTGTATTTTTTTCTGACAACAGACCACAGAATCACAGTAAATGCTTTCAGTGCTGAAGATTTTTCACACGCATTGTAATTGTGAAGCGGAGAATCTAAGTTCTTATATTTGATATATAAGATGTATTGCTATACATTTTTTGCTGCTGAATATTTTCTTTTTCACTTGCTTGCTCACAGGGAAAGCAGTATAACAAATGCACATTTCTGCTGTGATCAGAGTGTACAGCAGGGAGCACAAAGTAAAACAAGTCTTTGGTGAGCAGAGCAGCCTATGCGCATGATAGGAAAAGTATAGATAAACCGAGGGTCAAATTTTATTCCGTAGAGGGGCACTGATAATGTGCTTGGGTTTTCAGAGAGGAGGTGTTTTCCTAATATTTTGTGCAGATCATGAGTATAGTCTTCATGGAGCTAAGAATTGAGATAGACTTTGAAAAACCAGTGTGATTTGAATAAGGACCTTCTAGAAGAGACAACCTGAGCTGTTCATCTTACCTCTTCAGGGCACATTTTGGGGTAATTAAGGGATTTCTGTTTGACTAGCCTGGGAGGTATCTCTAGACAGGTATGAAATAACAGAGAGATGTTGGCTGGGGCCACGGTAGCAAGGACCTTCAGTGTCACTTGAACAATGGTGAGAGAATACAGCCTTTGAGGAGAGGTGTGATATCACCTGGTCAAGTAAAGGTGTCAGGAATGAATCAGAAAGGGAAAAAAGGGAAGTTGAAATCAAAGCTTTAGCAAGGAGGATCATTTTGATTATAGAAGCTGCTGGATTGGGCAACTTAATGAAAGGAAAAAGAGTCATGGAGTCTGAAATCCACATTAGAATGATTTCAGGTAAGAGAGAAAAAGTGAGAAAGAACTCCTTTTGGGGGAAAGTATACAGAAGTTTAGAAACGTGCAGAAGGCTATGGGAAATGTACAGGACTGGAGGTTAGGAGTGAGTTTGGACTAAAGGTAACATTTTAGGAATTGTCTGTAGAGCAATAATAGTTGGAATCTACCCCTAAAAGAGTCTTAAATCTATCCACGTCTCCCTTGAGCTCCCCTGCTACCACTTCATTCAAGTACCATCAACCCTCACCTACACTACTGATACCCTTCAGTCAAAAGTATGTCCCCCTTTTGTGGGGTATCTCCACAGCACCCTGATTTTTCCTTCCAGGCCTTATTCCAACCTGTGGTTCAAGCTTGTGTAATTTTGAGGATGGTGTCATTGTCTGTTTTACTTACTCCTGAAGGTCTGGCAGCTTCCAGGGTGCCTGGCACAGACTAGACACTCAACTTGTTTTTTCCAAAGAAAAAGAGTAAATGAACATCACTACCAAAAAGCAGAAAAAGAGAAGAGTTGAAGAGAGAACTCTGGTGAATATTTTTAGGGCATAGAAGAAAAAAGTGGGAAAAACAAATAGGAAGGCAAAGAACCAAGAGAAGGTGGGCCCCAGTAGCTGAGGATGAGTGGAGGTTCCAGTGGGGGGTGGCCAGCAGTGATGGATTCTACAGGTGGAAGAGAACAAGGATGACAAGTAAAAGTAGTATTTATTGGGTGCTTTCTGTATGCCATGACTATCCTAAGACTTGATGTGGATGAACTAATCTTCATACTAACTCTGTGAGGTAGGTGTCCCTGTTATTTCTGTTTTACAGATGAGGATGCCAGGCCCAGGAAGGTTACATACTCTGCTCAAGGACAAACCAATGGGGGACCCATGAGTCCAACGAGGCCACCTGGCCCCAGAGCAGTGTCTTTACTACCATGCAGCCATTCTGGCTCCTTCTAGCAGAGGGCTAAGGGCTATGGCACAGAGATGGAAAAGGAAAAAGACTGGCCACTCTTTATGATCTTTGGCTGCGAAAAGAGGATAGCAGTGCCTGTCATTCTAAGTTAGGACATCTCCCACGTTAGGTCACCAAGTCTACAGAAATCATATGTGAATGAGAGCATACCTGATGCGTTGCCAGCCATGAGAGCCTAGAGGATATGCTTTATTTCAGAAAAAGATAGTTTTTTTAACTTTTTATTTTGTATTGGAGTATAGTTGATTAACAATGTTGTATTAGTTTCAGGTATACAGCAAAGTGATTCAGTTATACATATACATGTATCTATTCTTTTTCAAATTGTTTTCCTGTTTAGGTTGTTACATAATATTGAGCAGAGTTCCCTCTGCTACACAGTAGGTCCTTGTTGGTTATCCTTTTTAAATATAGCAGTGTGTACATGTCAATCCCAAACTCCCTAACTATCCCTCCCCCCTACCCTTCCGCCCTGGTAACCTTAAGCTTGTTTTCTAAGTCTGTGAGTCTGTTTCTGTCAGAAAAAGATAGTTTTGATCACATCTTCAGGATTTTGTAGCAGCTGCTTTAACATTGACTTTTATACCACATTCCAATATTATTACTGACTTAAAAATAGTCCTTGAGAAAGAAGAGAAAAAATAATCTGGCTCTGACGATAAAAAGCATTATGGTATTTCAGCTTGCTTTCAGTTTTACATGTATCTGTGGATCTTTCCTGGAGTAAGGTCTTGCCCAAGCTAGATGGGAAAGCACCTGTATTTGCCTTGCAACTGTGTTTTGCATAGCAAATGCATAGGTACAGGATCCACCAGCAACAGTGAGGTCAGACCAACATTCTGGGAGAAAACGTGCGCCTGAGTGACTGATTAGACTGGTGTCTGTTATGTTGCACGATGTTGCACCCTCTCAATGCTCGCGCGTTAAGATTTGGCAGATGTATCGATTCCTTTCATTAAAGATCTGAGAGGATATGAATAACAGAGCTATTTTGTTCATAATTGATGCAAATCTGCAGTGCACGTAACTAAAATCTGTTCCCGGAATTTTTCATTACACAAGTTTGGGAATTTGATTTAAAATATATGTCTATATATTTATCGTTTTCTTCCTTACCATTTTTTATGGATGGTGACTTTCCCTAACCCCAAATCCAAATATCATGCTCAACTTTCCACACAATAGGAATAAAATTTATCCTTTTTTTTAAGGCTTTCACTCAGAAAGTAGAAGCCTGGCCCTCTGAGGACAATGAAGCCCCTTCAGGGTTGCTGGCAATCCAGTTTAAAAGTACAGAGGAAACTAATCTCTGTTGAAAATTTATTTGTAACTTTTTCTTAGTTCTCTAAGTTTTGGTTTGTATGTTTTTTAAATAAACCCAGACTAATATTTGACCACTTAAAACAATGAAATCATTTCTTGCCTTGTCTACTAGTTGAAGTTGGACCACAGCCTGACTTCATATTCCTTATAAAATGCACATGTTCTCTTTGGATTGTCCTTGGGCAAGAAAGGAGACTCTAAGTACAAATGGAACAGTTCATGTTGAATCATGCATTAAAAAAGTATTGTAAGAAATTATAAGAAAAAGTATTGTATAAAGAAAGCTTATTAACAAGACTATTATATGGATAGTAGATAGTGGGAAGCAGCCGCGGAGCACAGGGAGATCAGCTCGGTGCTTTGTGACCGCCTGGAGGGGTGGGATGGGGAGGGTGGGAGGGAGGGAGATGCATGAGGGAGGGGATGTGGGAACAGATGTATATGTATGACTGATTCACTTTGTTATAAAGCAGAAACTAATAAAAAAAAAAATAATATATGGATAGTTTACAGAGAAAAATGAAACAAATATGGTGTCCGCGAGTGCCTTTCAGTTTTCACTACTCTAGATGCCTGTTAGGAACATTTACAATATTGTCACAGGGACTGATTAGAATTTGCTTTTGAAACCAGTCCACTGCTTTGTGGGGGAACATTTACCATTGGGCACTTTGGGCTGTGCAGGGCACAAGGCTGTGACTTTCACCCATTGAACACAGGACTGTTCCCTCTGGCAGATCGTGAAGCCATTATTTTATAGCCCATTGACCAGAATTTCTGTGTCAGCCAACCTTTTCCTGCTGAACATCCAAGCTGTGCTCCTGGGTACCCCCAACCCAGAACTTTTAAAGGAATCGGGACACACCAAAAGGGCACTAGTAAGCAGGCTAGAAGTACAGTGATATTTTTGTTAGCTTTTTATGATTTCTGTTTTCAGAAGTATAACCCGATCAAAAGCACTTGGGCTGAGGGAGAATGAGAAGTGTAAGATATTCTGGGTACGTATTCAATCCCTGGTTAAACAATTATCTATAGACTCTGATCTTCAAAGGCGTTTCCTAGCTAGGGTACAGTGATAGATTATCTCGTTGGTTCAGAGACAGCTATTCTGCTGCGCAAACTGGTCTTTCTGGGCTGTTTTGATTTCCTGAGTAACTTTGTGTGAAAAATGCCAAGGTGTTAAAAAAACAAAACAAAACAAAACAAAAAACCTGTTGTAGGAAGAGAATCATAGACAAACTATTAGGAAAAGAGCTTTATCATAGAGGAAGACACCCCATTTTCCTGAACACTCTTCCTCACTTGAAGAGTCCTGAGTGTCAACGACTTACCCACACTCGGAAGCCATGTTGACTGCCTGTCTTGCATCTCGACCGTGTCTCCGTCATTTTCCTGTCAGAGCATTGCTATCTCCTTTGTCTGGCTGCATCCAGCTACTTTTAATTCCTTCTCTTTCCCACTGTTTGCTGAGTGGATAATTAAACAGTGAGTCCTGTTCTTTGTTGAGGCCATACATTTAAAAAAGACTCGCTGCAGGGAACCGAATGATAACTTTGAAAGACAAGCTTTGAAAAGGAGACCACTAAACTCTAGGAAGATGAAAGTTTATGAGAACAGATTTCAGACAAAAGCCCATTCCAGCTGAGTCTTCATGCTGAGGAGGGTATACAGGCTTGTAGAGACCATTGGTTGTTGGTGTCTCTCCTCTAGTACCTAAGATGCTGGAGTTGAGTGCCTGGGTTCAAATCCCAGCAGTGTGAGTTTTGAGCTGTGTGATATTGAGCAAATTATATCTCTCTCTGTGTCTCATTTTTTTCATCTGTAATACAGAGATAATAATAGCACCTAGCTCAAAGAGTTGTGAGGATTGAATCCAAATGAACCATTTAGCACCTGACACATGGAAAGTGTTCAATAAACGCTATTGGTGAAACATTAATGGAGTGCTGAGGCAAGATGTGCTTATTCTATATTTACATAAAAATATCACCTTAGAGCCATGGTGATAATCCTTACTGCACATGACCTAATCGTAACCTCAAATGTTTTTATTTTGATTTTTCCTCTATCAGCCACCCTCTGGGAGGCAAGCAAGAGCTGCATGTCTGCATATCTCTCTGATTGTGCGCAGATGAGATTTACAAGCCATTTGAGTGATGGGCCTCCTTGTTCTTTTCCTTACTCAGGTGCTGGAAAGCTTCAAGATCATGGACTATAGCCTTTTGCTGGGAATCCACATCTTGGACCATTCCCTCAAAGAGAAAGAAGAGGAAATTTCACAAAATGTGCCTGATGCTAAGCGGTCTGGGATGCAAAAGGTCCTCTACTCAACAGCAATGGAATCCATTCAGGGTCCAGGGAAATCAGGAGACGGGATCATCACAGAGAACCCGGACACGTAAGTGCAACGCCTGCCCACACATTTCCTTGATCGTGGCAGCCAGCGTCATTGGGTAATTAAATGCAAGCATGTTCCCTTCATGGTGGCTCTTTAGGAATAGATTCCTACCTGGTGCTAAAGTGGATTAAGCCAGGCTTATTTCCTTTCATCCACGGATAACTAGATGAGTGGCAGTTTTTCGAGTTACTATCATTCTTTCACCCACATGGTTTCTTTTTTCAAATGGCTCCATTTTTTAACAATGGCTAAAAATGTTTTTATCCTTATTTACTACATATTCAAAACATCCACCACAAACAGGGTGAATATTCTTTGAATTTGAATAAACATGTATTTAGGCAAATACATGCTAGAAATTATGTCCACAATTCAGAGCTTTTTATGTGCGTAAGAGGATTCTATTGTCCTAGTCCTATACCCTGGCAGATGTGATCTCTTGCTTCAACAAGATGTGATAGTAACTGCAGGATTAGTTTGCATGTGTAAAAAGTGCATATTGACTAACAGAAACAATTACAGTCAACCATTTCAGTAATTTTCTTTGGTTGTGTCACGTGTGTGTACTTAGCTGAGCAAGGAGACTGAAAGAAAGAAATCATTTTCCTTGACTGTAAGTGCCTGCCTTGTAAGATTCTTCAACAATGACTAAATCACAGGCACATTTCACTTTTATGAAGGAAATTCATACATATTAAAGATTTTTTTAATCCTTCCTATAAATTCAAATAGCTCTTCAAATAGAGCTCTTCTAAATGTCCAATAACTGATTAAACAAATTATTCTGTGTCAGTATAGTGAAGTACTATACAGCCATTAAAAGCACATTAGCACTGAATATGAAGAAATGTTCATCATTTAGCAAGTGAAAAATTCAGGTTATAAAACATGATAAATTAAATAATAGCTTTTGTGTATTAATAAATATACACACACACAGGAAAGGTGTACCAAATGTTGATAGTGTTTATCTTTGCATCCTAGGAATGGATTCTTTACATATTTTTTCTTTGTGCTGTTCTATATTTTATTTAAAAATCTCACGGTAAATATATAAAAGTGTTGCATTTTTGATGAGCAGTATTTTGAAATACTTCAAAATTCTTGCTCTTGGTTTTAAAGTAGGAATGATTTTTTGGGTTTTTTGTTTTTTTGTTTTTTTGGGTTTTTTTGTGATACGCGGGCCTCTTACCGTTGTGGCCTCTCCCGTTGCGGAGCACAGGCTCCGGACGCGCAGGCTCAGCAGCCATGGCTCACGGGCCCAGCCGCTCCGCGGCATGTGGGATCTGCCTGGACCGGGGCACGAACCCGCGTCCCCTGCATCAGCAGGCGGACTCTCAACCACTGCGCCACCAGGGAAGCCCAGGAATGATTTTTTAATTGAATTCTTCCCATCCAGCTCTTCAGAATTGACAGCTATGGTGTTATTCTCCTTCAGGGGAGGTACGTCATTCTGGATTCCCAGGAAGACTTTAGCTGAAGCAAAAAAAAAAAAAAAAAAAAAAAGATGAAGGGAGAGAGAGTCCAGGATTCTTAGAGACTGCCCATTTTCATTTACAGTCTATTTATTAGAAATGATTTTTAACTTCCTATTCATATAAATTTTTTCTCTTTTGCTCTATTCACAGAATGGGAGGCATTCCAGCTAAAAGCCATAAGGGAGAAAAGCTACTTCTATTTATGGGCATTATTGATATTCTGCAATCATATAGGTAAGAAATTTGGGGAAGTAGTCTTATTATTTCAAAATAAATCAACAAAAGGTTCTGAAAATTCAGCAAATGGGAGTGATTTTACATTCTTATTTTTATTTTTCTGTCCATTTATGTTTAGGTTAATGAAAAAGTTGGAACATTCCTGGAAAGCTCTTGTTTATGATGGGGTAAGTGATTTATCATGCTCCTTATTAAACTGTATATTTTTCTGATTTCTCAGAGACTTCAAAGTATGTCTAGGAAGCCGTGTCACTTGAAGAGGAAAGGAAACAAAGATCTTTATAAACTCAGAGTCTCAGGCTAGCAGATTGGTTCAAATCTAAGAACAAAGACAACATAAATGTGAATAGCTCTTCAAATAGAGGCCATCCAACCGATGACTAGGTAGAGGCCAGGAAAACAAAATGAGGTCTCGTTTTTATGTGCAATCTGCAGGGACCATTACGAGATGGTGAGAAAAAGGAGGAGACTTTTCATAGACACTGGGAACACCAGTAGGGCACTTGAACTCACGTTGTCCCAAGACCAAGCTTCAGAGGGATTTGAACCCTACTTTGATGGTAAACGGCCCTGGGCTTGAACTCTGCATTCAAACCACTTTACTAGCCATGTGTCCCAGACACATTGCTTGCTTGTCATCTCTTAGCCTGGTTTCCCATTTGTAGCAGAAGCCTAGTAATAGTACCTCGCTGATGTGAGGGTTAAATTAAATAATGCCCCGTAGTGTTCAACATGATGCCTAACATAATAAGGACATAGGAAGGGAAAACTTTTTCAGTTGTGTTGGACAAAGGCTGACTGACATGAGGATGTCTTTTGGACCCAGAAGTGGCATGACTGAAGAAAACCATCGGTTTTCAAAGAGCAGCCTCTGTCTCTCTATATATATACATGCACATGCGCACGCGCACGTGCGCACACACACGAGACTTCCTATCTAGATGTTAAATTTGAACTTCCTGCTGTTGACAAAACATTTATGGCCTCAGCCTCCCTCAGTTAATAACTCAAAGTGACACTTCCAGAGAATATATTGGGCAAAGATTTGCTCACACATTTTTTTAAGATGTTATCAGATGCTTTCCTTTGAAGCAAAGATAAATTATAGATGCTATTCTTCTCTTTTTTTGGAAAAGAACACCGACTTTCTCAGTTCTGTGGAAGACTGGTAATAACCTTTCAGCGTGAAAGATCTGCATTTTGTCCACAGGCTAAGGAAGGACCTTCATCAGAATGCACTTTTAAACAACAGGTTCACAAGTTTGTTTCTGAGAATCAAACTTAGGCTTATTATTCAAATCAAAGATTCTTTTTATGAAAAGGCCAAGATGGTAGGTTAATTTTTTTTCCTTCTAGCTGAGAAACGTAGCAACTACATTAATGCCTCGAACATGGAAGGGAAAGAGAGTAAACACCCTCTGTTTCATTCTCCTTCTGTTTATTGACACAATTTCAATTCTGTGTTACCAAATGAGATTTGTGCTCTGTATGGCCTAGTCCTCTATTGGTCAGATGCTTCTAAGGAGCCCTACATTTGTCTAAATAAGATATATCTTCTGTTTATATATAATCATCATCTCTGTGCTGATTATATATTTGTGTAATTATAGGCAATAATTAAGACTTATTTTTGTCTTTTTACAAAAGTGCCTTTTCTTTAAACACTGCTTCTTCATACCGAGGAGAACCACAATCTAACTTCTCTTGGAAAGCAAGAATTTTAATCATCTTGCAGCCTACATATTTTTAAATGATGGTACTTGTGAATTTGTGTCCACTTCCAACAGGAGCTGACTGAATACTGGGGAGAGTGCATGTCAAACCAGTGGGAAATTTTCCACCACATCTGCAGCATCACTGATAGTCTGGGGGACCATTTTAACTTGGCAAAGAGGGTTTCTCCATACTGTGTCCTTCGTAAATCAATCATTAGAGAATTACCTTATGCCTCATGTAACACCCAGTTTCACAGATGAAAAGACTGAGGCACTGAGATAGTGTCTTTACCCAGAACCACACAGCTTTTTAAAATTAGACGAAACACCAGAACCGAGTCTCTGGATTCTGGTCCGTGTGTGTTTTTTCTTCCAAACCCATCACAGACACTTTATAGTATCTAAACGTAAACTTTTAGAAGTTTCCCTGTTGGACGCCATGAACCTGAAATCAAAATGGAGCACTAAATAAGCAAATTTACTATTTTTAGGAATGTGTATCTTGGATAGTAAATAAATGACTACTGAATAAACATACAGAATTAGCTCCTTCATCCATCTTCTTTCCTAGACTTGTAATAAAATGCCCCCTCAGTCCTAAAGACTCCTACCAAGCATGAGAGAATTAACAATTTAATTCAATTCAACTCTATCTAATTAGTAGATAATTGAACATAACAGGGGTCATCAGTCAGCCTTGTCTCCTAGGAGTCTTCCCGGTGTCTACATACCTTATTATTGGGAAGTGAAACCAGCAAACTTTTTTTTTTTTTTTGCCCTGTATCTCACTCTTACTTTAGGGTTGTTTTGCTTCTTTATGTCCCCCGTTTTTGTTCCTGACTGAAAGTGATATGTCTTTTTTCCAGATGACACTTGAGACACTGGCTGCCTGTATGTTAAAAAATGGAATTTAAGAACCCCTCATGGCACACAGTGGAACAAGGGTCAGCTGTTTGGGTTTATGAAGCAGAGTCTTTGCTATCTCACCCCTGCCCCTCTTAATGCTCTGTTTCACCATGAGTATCTGGAATCTTTGCTCAGATTGAGCCTTGTGCTTCCTGCCCCAACCCAGCTCCTGGGCACACAGCACGTGGGCATCACTCTTTTGTGGCTCCCAACATCCACACCTTCTGGTTAAGGACATTGGCTAACAGAGAGCCAACTGCATAGAGCTTTCCTCTAACTTGAAACAAACTGTCTGAGAGGTAAACCTCTGGTACCTCATTTGTCTTTTCAGGACACTGTTTCGGTTCATAGACCAAGCTTTTATGCAGACAGATTTCTAAAGTTTATGAATTCCAGAGTTTTCAAGAAAATTCAAGGTAAGATTTTTATGAGTTTCTTTTTTTTTTACCTTTAGCACTTACTGGCTGACTTCACGTTGTAAGATTTTTATTGGAAGAGTTGGAACTATTTATCTCCCAAAAGTGGTAATCACTTAGTAATTATGGTTAAGTATCCTAGCCAGGTATTTATTGATGCTGTAATCATTAAAGTCTAATTTTGTGCTGGAAAAAATTATAAGCTGCCTAAATATCCGACCCTATAATATATTGGTTAAATATGTTATGATACAGTTAAATAATGGAATAATATGCAACAAATAAAAAATGATGTATTAAAAGTACATTTAGTCCTTATAGCTAGCTTCATTCACATATATATAGTTATTGGTCTGCATACCTAAATGCACAACAAAATTCTCATGGGATATATAAAAATGTTAACAATAGTTATTCTCATGGAGTGTTCTCCAGAATAGACCATATGTTAGTACTCAAAACACATTTCAATAGATTTTAAAATAGATTTTGAAATCATGCAAAGTGTCTTTTCCAATCACAATGGAATGAATCAGTAAAGAGTGAAAACTGGAAAATTCACAAATATGTGAAAATTAAACAACACACTCTCAAACTACCAATGGGTAAAAGAAGAAAACACAGTGAAATTAGGAAAAACTTAGAGATGAATGGAAATGAAAATACACATTCCAAAAACTTACAGGATGCAGCAAATTCAGTGCTCAGAGGGAAATTTATAACTGTAAATGCCTACATTAAAAAAGAAGAAAGATCTCAAATCAATACCCTAACTTTAAACCATAAGGACATAAAAAAAGAAGAGCAAACTAAAACCAAAGTTAACAATGGTTATTCCGAACCATGAGATCATGTGGCATTTTCTTTTTCTTTACATCAATATTTATTAAGTTTTCCACAATGGATGTGTATTATTTATGTAGAAAATTTTTTAACTATGTGAAAAGGAAAAAATAACCCTGTTGTTACTTATGTTATTTTATCATTTAGGTATTTTGTGGTCCAATTTCATAACAATTTAGCCACACGCAAAAAACTGAAAGAATGTTCATATTTTGTATTTATATAAGACAGATTTTTTTCTTATAATATTTGTTGGAGTTTTTTGTTAATGAAAGTAAAACACTTTCGTTTTTAAGGCTTTTTTTCCCCAGCTTTATTGAGATATAATTGACATATAACATTATGTACATTTAAGGTGTACAATGTGATGATTTGATGCACATATATATTGCAAAATGATTATCACAATTAGGTTACTTAACACATTCATTTTCTCGCATAATTACAAATTGTGTGTGTGTGTGTGTGTATGTGTTTGTGTGGTGAGAACATTTAAGATCTACCCTCTTAGCAACTTTCCAGTGTGTAAGACAGAATTATTAACTATAGTCTCCATGCTGTATATTAGATTTCAAGAACTTATTCATCTTATAACTGGAAGTTGGTACCCTTCGACCAATGTCTCCCCATTTCACCCACCCATCAGCCCCAAGTAACAATTCTTCTACTCTCTATGTCTATGAGTTCAATTTTTTAGCACATGTAAGTGAGATCATACAGTATTTGTCTTTCTCTTTCTGGTTTATTTCACTTAGCATAATGCTGTCACGGTCCATCTATATTGTCACAAGTGTCGGGATTTCCTTATTTTTTTCTATCCATTCATCTGTCAGTGGACACTTAGGTTGTTTCCATGTCCTGGCTGTCGTGAATAATGCCTCAGTGAACATGGAAATGCAGATATCTCTTCAAGATAGTGACTTCATTTCCTTCAGATACATACCCAGAACTGGGATTGCTAGTCATATGGTAGTTCTATTTTTAATTTTTTGAGGAAACTCCATACTGTTTTCCATAGTGGCTGCACTAATTTACATTTCCACCAAGAGTGTACTAGGACTACCTTTTCTTCACATCCTCACCAACATTTGTTATTTTTTGTCTTTTTGATAATAGCCATTCTGACAGGTATGAGGTGATATCTCATTGTGGTTTTGATTTGCATTTCCCTAATGATTAGTTATGTTAAGCATCTTTTCATGTATCTGTTGGCCATCTGTATGTCTTCTTTGAAAAATGTCCTTTGCCAATGTCAGGTCCTTTGCCCAATTTTTAATCAGATTATTTGCTTTTGTTACTATTGAGTTTTATGAGTTCTTTGTATATTGTGAATATTAACCCCTTATCTGATATATGGTTTGCAAATGTTTTCTCCCATTCTGTAGGCTGCCTCTTTATTTTATTGATTGTTTCTTTTGATATGCAGATGTTTTTTAGTTTGATGTAGTCCCACTTGTTTATTTTGCTTTTGTTGCTTGTGCTTTTGGTGTAATATCCAAAAGTTCTTTGCTAAGATCATTGTTGAGGAAATTTTCCCTATGTTTTCTTTCAGGAGTTTTACAGTTTCAGGTCTTATGTTTAAGTCTTTAATCCATGTTGAGTTAATTTTTGTGAGAGTAAAACCGTTTCGATGTAAAAATATTGGAAAATACAAAGAAAACCATAAAAATTATTTGATATCTCACAACCCAGAAATATCCACTATAAATATTTTTTTTCCAGTTTTATTGAGATATAATTGCCATACAGCACTGTATAAGTTTAAGGTGTGCAGCATAATGGTTTGACTTACATACATCATGAAATGATGAGCACAATAAGTTTAATGACAGCCATCATCTCACATAGATACAAAATTAAAGAAATAGAAAAAAGTTTTTCCTTGTGATGAGAACTCTTAGGATTTACTCTCCCAGCAGCTTTCCTTTATAACATGCAGAAGTGTTCGTTATATTCACCATGTTGTACATCACATCCCTAGTGCTTATTTATCTTATAACTGGAAGTTTGTACCTTTTGACCACCTTCGTCCAATTCCCCCTCCACCGCCCACCCCCAGCCTCTGGTAGCCACAAATCTGATCTCTTTTTCTATGAGTGTGTTTAGTTTTGAAGTATAATTGATCTACAACACTGTGTTAGTTCCTGTTATACAACAGAGTGATTTGATATTTTTATACATTTCAAACTGATCACCACGATAAGTCTACTTATGATGTGTCACCATACAAAGATATCACATAATTATTGGCTACTCCCTACACTGTACATTTCATACTCATGACTCATTTATTTTGCAACTGGAATTTTGTACCTCTTAATCTCCCTCACCTATTTCTCCCACCACCACCTGCCCAGCAGCTACCTATTTGTTCTCTGTATCTATAATTCTGTTTCTGTTTTCTTAAGTTTGTTCATTTGTTTTGTTTTTTAGATTTCACATATAAGTGAAATCATATAGTATTTATCTTTCTTTGTCTGACTTATTTCATTTAGTATAATACCCTCTAGTTCCATCCATGAGGTCACAAATGGCAAGATTTCATTCTTTTTTATGGCTGAGTAATACTCCAGTGTGTGTGTGTGTGTGTGTGTGTGTGTGTGTGAGTGTGTGAGAGAGAGATCTTCTTTATCTATTCATCTATTGATGGGTGAGCACATAGGTTGCTCACATATCTTGGCTGTTGTAAATAATGCTACAATGAACATAGGGGTGCGTGTATCTTTTCTAATTAATGTTTTGTTTCCTTTGGATAAGTATCCAGCAGTGGAATTGCTGGATCATATGGTAGCTCTATTTTTAGCTTTTTGAGGAATCTCCATACCATTTTCCATAGTGGCTGATCAATTTACCTTCCCACCAACAGTGCCTAAGGGTTCCCTTTTCTCAACATCTTCACCAACAGTTATTATTTGTCATCTTTCTGATAACAGCCATTTCTGTTGGCACCTCTATGTCATCACTGGAAAAATGTCTATTCAGATCCTCCACTACTAATATTTTCACATACTTCCTACCATCTTTATTTCTGTGCTTTGTGTATTTATATAAAAATGGTAACATAGTGGTGTACAATTTTATGTATATGTCCTCTATTTTTCACATATTATAATATGAATAGTTTCCCATATCACTGTATATTGTACAAAGAAACCATTTAAAATTACAATACAACATTAAAATTATATGGGTATGCCATAATCTATTTAAGATTCTATCATTTGGACATTTACATTATTTCTCCTTTTTCTAATGAGTATTTTTATGAACATGATTTTAGATAAATATGGTGTCCAAGCTTATGATTATTTCTTTAGGATAGATTCCAAGAAGAAGTACTAAGGGTTTAAAATGCAGATAATTGCACAGAATGATTATGCCACTCTCGACTTCCACAAGAGTCTGTATTCTTCTAGCCTTTAGCCAGAATTATTCTTTTTAAATTATGCTACTTGGATAAGTAAAAGATGTTATCTGGTTGTTTTATTTTGTATTTCTTAAATATTGGTGGAGTTCAACCATTATTCATGTTTATTGCCCATTTGTAGTTCCTTTGAGAATTGAGCTTTGTAATATTTGCTCGTTTACATTAGTATTTATTATTTTTCCAAATGATTTATATGAACTCTACACGTTAAAGATATTAATCTCTTTTTTTAACCTTATTTCATTCTAAGAAAAACTTTTGTTTCACATTTGACTATCTCAGTGGTATCTTGAAATTGGTCTCAAATTGAGACCACTACCAATTAAATTTTCTGTTTAAGGTCTTTTTTGCCTAAGATGGACCATAACATAGTATTTATTCAGCCTGCAATCCTGTGTGAATACCAACTTGGTTCAAATTTTGAAGGAAGATTTTCTGCCTCTCTTTACCCTTTGCCGTGGTTGAAAATCATGAGTTTCCTTTTGGCCCCTGGTAGGTTTATGGAGGATGTAACCCATGGGATCCCAGGTTTAGTGAGGCTCCTCCACGAGATACCCCATGTTGGAAGTTTTTGCTTTCTTAGTAGTGTATAAATTAATGGTGCAGTCAGTGGCATCCTCAATTCCATGAGATATGGTGTGAGTTGTGAACCTTTCCAGTTTGTATAGTTTATCATGTTTTTAATGTAACAAGTCTTTTACTTCTCAAGTAGTCAAATCTATTTTTTTCCCATTTTGATTTCTTAGTCTACTTTTTATAGCATCTTTATTCAGGTGTAATTCACATACCAGGAAATTCACCCTTCTAAAATGTGCAATTTGGTGATTCTTAGTATATTCACAAAGTTGTACAAACATTACCACTATCTAATTTTAGAACATATTTATTACCCTGAAAAGAAACCCCATATCCATTAGCAGTTACTCTTCATTCCTTCCTCTTCCCAGCCCCTGGCAACTACTCATTTATTTTCTGTCTCTATGGATTTGTCTATTCTGAATATGTCACATAAATGGAATTATACAGTATGTGGCCTTCTGTGTTCGGCTTTTTTCACCTAACATGATGTTTTCAAGGTTTAGCCATCTTGTAGTGCTTTATTCTTTTTATTGCTGAATAATATTCCATTGTATGGATTTAACACATTTTGTTTATCCTCTCACTGGTTGATGGATATTTGGGTTGTTTACATTTCTGGCTATTAAGAATAATGCTGCTATGAAAATTCATGCACAGGTTTCTGTGGACATAAGTTTTCATTTCTCTTGGGTACATACCCAGGTGTGGAAACACTAGGTCAGATGGTAACTCTATTTAACATTTTGAGGAACTGCCAGACTCCTTTCCAAAGCAGCTACCCAATTTTGCAATCCCAACAGCAATGTATGAGGGATCCAATTTCTCCACATCCTCACCAACGTATGTTACTATGTGTCTTTTTCATTTTAGACATCTAGTGAGTATAAAGTAGTATCTCAATGTGGTTTTGATTTATGTTTTTCTAATGATTAACGATGTTGAACATCTTTTTATGTGCTTGTTGACCATTTATGTCTTCCTTGGAGAACTGTCTATTCAAATACTTTGCGCATTTTTATTTGGATTGTCTTTCTATTGTTTAGTTGTAAGAGTTCTTTATATATTCTCAACACGTGTTTCTGTTATCAGGTGTATGATTTACAAATATTGATTTAACTTATAGTATATAGTGTGAGGTAGGGTCCAAATTCATTCTTTTGCATGTGGATATCCAGTTGTCCCAGCACCATTTCTTGAATGGTCTCTTCTTTCCCCCATTGAATTATCTGGGTTCCTTGTTGAAAATCAGTTGTCCACAAATATTAGGACTAATTTCTGGATTCCCCCAGGTTGGTCAAGAACCTGCCTCACATCCTGAGTCCGTGCCTCCCTGAAGGTCACCACAATTTACTCAGTTACCCAGACCAGACATGCAGGCATCAAGCTTTGTCTAAGCTTAACCACCCACATGCAGTCACTCACCAATATCTAGTCTCACCTGGAAATATCAAGAGTTCATCCCCTTCTTTCACAGCACCTCTCCTAATTCAGCTATTGTGATTTTTATGGTTTTGGTTTGGGCTTTTTTTTTTTTCTTTTTTTTTTTTACATAAAGTTGTGGCCGTCATGTTCCTCTCTTACCTCCAGTCATATCCCCTTCCAACCCAATCTCCCCCAACCCCAGCCAGAGGCATCAGTTTAAATTTCCTCTTGCTAATTTCCTATTTAAAACCCTTCCATGCTTAAAAAAACTTTTTTTCTTAATAAAAACCTCAGTGTATTTCCCAGTACGCAAAATCCTAACTTCGCTTCTGAGTCCCTGTGTGATGTGGCCTCTCTTTCCCTCGCCATGACTTTTCTCACACCCATTCCATGCTCTACCCTACTCTCAAGCCTCCAGCAGCTCTGAGCGCCCTGCAGTTACCCCTAACATTCCAGGCTGCCTCCACATCTGTACATGTTCTTATCCCTTTGCCTGTAGTGATCGCCATCCTTCCCCTGGTCTTCCTTCACATCTCAGCTCAGATGATGCTTCCTTCACAGCAGTTAGCATACTCTGCTATAGTAAGCTGTTGTTGTATCTCCCCCACTTGACTTTGAGTTCCTGAAAAGTAGGGGCTGTGTGTGGTTCTCATATATATATTCCCAGAAGCTAGCACATTTCCTGGCACATTGTAGGCCCTCGATCATTATTTGATGAATAATTGAATGAATGAATGGACTTTTCATCTACTACCAGCTTTTCAAAGGGTAGCCATTTAATTAGTAAAGTTGACACTTTAAAATACAACTTCCAGATCCTTTATCAACTATGATTAAGTTAAAGCCCTTGATTCCTACAGTCATACTTTCCTTTTTTTTTTTTTTTTTCTGATTGTGAAAGTAATACATGTTTATTGTAGAAAGTTCAGGGGAAAAAATACAGATTGAATTACAATAATGAAAATGCATTACCCAGAGAAAGTCACAGTTTAAACTTGGGAATATAAATTTCCAACTGTTTCACTAAGCACATACACACACATTCACACACCCCTTCTGTTGTGATTTTATTTTAAAAAATAGTTTATTACTCATGTTAGCTAAGTTTTACTGCAGCAATAAATTAACTCTGGATTCTCAGTGGCTTAATAAAACAAAGATTATTCCTTGTTCAGATTTTCCCAGCACAGGTTGGCAAGGGGCTCTGTTCTACTCAGCCATTCAACGACAGGCATACTTTCTTTGTATGTGAAAATTTCCCCTCCCCACCCCTACCCCCAAGAAAACAGTACTTGGTCTTCAAGTATCTTTTTTTTAATCAATTTTTTTAGCCTTCTTAAATCTGTTATCCCACCCCAGAATTGAGTCATGCTGTCAATGTAATAATGTTTGCAAAATCCTATAATTCTTTCTGCAAATATTAGTCACCGTAATGTTGGAACCTCACTGAAATTCTCTACCCAGATAATGTGTCTAGAGTACTAAAACTTAGTTTCCTGAAAGGAATAGAATAGTACTGATACATTAATTAGTTAAAAATCAACTGTCCTAAAATTTCAGAACAATAGTTAATTCTTTCAACCAACATTTGAGCACCTATTATGTACTTAACACTATGCTAAGCATTAATAATATAGAAAGCTTTTTTAAAAAAAAAAATTAAATTCCCTAGGTAATTTCATGGTCCATTTTGGGTCAGGGATTGGAACATGTAAAAGATTTATAATGTAATAAAGCAGCTGTTAATAGAGTTTTTGCATAGGCTACTGTAGGTACACAAAGAGAAATAAAACCAATCTTCCCAAAGAGAGCTTCACAGAGAAAAGAATATTTAAATTAAGTCCTGAAACTATAAGCCAGCATTTATTAGGAAGAGAGGCAAGAAGGGCATCTCAAGTAGAAGGAGCAGCATGTACAAAGGCCCTGGGGTAGGAATGAACATGGAGGTTCAGGGGATGGCAGATAGGTGAGCTGAAAAGCAGTCAAGGGTAGGAGCAGTGAGTAGCAGAATGTAGAGCTGGAAATGGACACACGATACCTGTCGCCATTATTTAGCCAAAGACAAATCCAAGAGTTTCTGTGGACAGAAGAAAGTAACCAGCGACCCAAACCATCCTTTGAGATTTTCCAGTCAAAACAATTCCCTGATTAGGTGCTCACCTCCTGGTGGCAGTAACTTTCCAAAGTCTCCACAGCCTAGCCAAGTCCAAACACAACAGCTCTAGGCTCTGGAGAAGAATGAGCTTGGCTCTTTGCTTGATGTTTTATATGTTCTCCAAAGACCACGCCCATTTCCTCCAAGTGATAGAGTTATCAAACCTTAGGAAAGGTATAGGTGCACATGATTAGATTTTTACAGAGTTGAAAACACACCCTGATGCCAATGATTGACGTCAAACCTTTTGAAACCTACTTAATCCAATTGCCACAACCCAATCTCTGGTATAAAAAATAAAAAGTCACAACTTGAGTTCACATTTGTAATCCATGAAATCGTTGTTTGGAAAATAAATGATCTCCCCAAATATTGAAAACAAACAAAAAAAAACAAGTCCCTGAGGTATTCAGTTTCTGCAAGATTCAAGTCCTTATCCACTGAATGAGGCTCAGATAATTCCTTTAAGGAAGATTGACCATTTAAGACAAAAGTAAAGGCTTTCTTTAGGTGCCATCTGGTCCTGGCAGGGGTTTGTTTTGGGGTCTTCTCTGCTCCTCTTTGTATGTGATGCTGAGCAAAGAGCTGTTTCTTTGGGGGGCTCTTGGCCTTGGGTCCATGATAAGCCACAACAAGTACAGACAGTCCTCTGAGCATCTTCCCCTCATTCACTCTTCCATGATGCTGCCAACATTCTTCTGATCCTAGTTGTTCCTCAGTTTAGAGAATTAGCACTGACCTAAGAGCTATGGAATTCTCAAACCTTTTGGTCTCAGCGCCACCTTACACTCTTAAAAATGACTGAGGACCCCAAAGAGCTTTTATTTATGTGGATTATAGCTGTCTATACTTAACCTATTAGAATTTTAAACTGAGGAAAATTTTAAATATTCATTCTTACAAGGTAACAATAAAAAAATTGCATGTTAACATACGTCAATATTAACAAAAAAGTAAAAAAATTCTAACAAAGTAATTATGAAAAATAATTACGTTTTCCAAAACAAATAATTGCATGGGGAAAGTGGCATTATTTTATATTTTTTCAAATCCCTAATTCTGGCTTTTGTTTGTTTGTTTGTTTTTTGTGGCACGCGGGCCTCTCACTGTTGTGGCCTCTCCCGTTGCGGAGCACAGGCTCCGGACGCGCAGGCCCAGCGGCCATGGCTCACGGGCCCAGCCGCTCCGCGGCATGTGGGATCTTCCCGGACCGGGGCACGAACCCGTGTCCCCTGCATCAGCAGGCGGACTCTCAACCACTGCGCCACCAGGGAAGCCCCCTAATTCTGGCTTAATAGAAGACATCCAGACTCTCTTGTATGCTTCTGAATTCAGTCTCTGTGGTGATACCACAGGTCATGTAGCATCTAGAAAACTCAGGAAAGAATGGGAGTGAGGAAGATAAATAATTTCTTAATATTGTTAAGAAAATAATTTTAACATCACAGACGTTCGAGGAGAATTTCAGGGATTCCTAGCAGTCCCTGAACCACATTTGAGATCCTCTGACTTAGAAATTTTAAAACACAGTTGACCCTTGAACATCATAGGGGCATTAGGAGTGCCAAAGCACGACACAATGGAAAATTCACATGTAACTTAGAGTCGGCCCTCCACATGTGTGCTTCCTCAGCATCCGAGGATTCAACCAACCCCAGATCATGTGGGACTATAGCATTTGGTATTGAAAAAAATCCATATATGAGTGGGCCCACACAGTTCAAACCTGTGTTGTTCAAGTCAACTGTACTAGATTGAAAGGTGAGAGCTGAGAGTTTATGAAAGCTAGCAGATGGAATATTAAAGCCAAAGCCAGCGTATGGATAATTACTTCACACCTGTAAAGCAAATGTGACCACTGTTTTGATGGGATGAGGAGTTTAAAAAATGACACATTGGTCCACTTATTTGCCACTAAAATCCATCTGATCAGTTTTTAAACATTCGAAGTCTCCTCCCCTCAAAGAAAAACAAACTCTAGTTTTATCTTATTCCTGCCTCACTCTAACCAGAAAATAGAATGCCAAAGAGCTAGGAAATGAACCACCAGTTAGACAACTTCAAACAAAGACACCTGGGATTTCATGGTTTCTAGCTTTGTGACCTTGAGCAGGTCACAGTTTTTCTGCTCTGTTTCTGGACCTATAAAAGGGCCTACCTCCCTCAGAAGACCATCTGGATAGTTTGAGATAAGGAATGTGGATGCTGGCTTCCAAATTCTCAAGGCTTCTAAAATGTTATTGATTACGATTATGTTATTATGGTTATAAGACTGCTCACGGGACACATAAACCTTCCCTTCTCTTTAAGTGAAAGATTGCCCTCTATTCTTTCCTCATTTGTGTGTCCCAAAGTCCTTCTCCAATTAAGTTTTTGCAAGCTGCTGATGGGATGCCCCGATGAGCAGTGTAATCTAAGCTCTGAGATTCCCAAGGCTGAACACAATCACTGTAATGCATCTGCTGTCAGGTTAGCCCTGTATGCAAACCTCCAAAGGAAGAGAGACACTGCTAACACCAAGTTCAGGGGAAAGCGTAAAGAGGTCTCAACCTCCCTCTCCCTCTACCCTCCAAGAAAATTCTCTAACAGTGTTAAGCAAGAAGAACGATTGCAGCATGGAGAAAATATACATGGGGATGGTCTGGCTGCAGCTGAAGCAGCTCCCACTGACATATCAGAAGTCAAGTTCCAGCCTTCAGTGAGCGTGATTGATGGTGAAGTACACTTGCCTTTGTTCAGGTTCCCAACACATTTCAGAAGTTATACAATGCTGTCTGGACAAAAATCAGGAGTGAATTGTACATCTGAAGTAACCGTGACCTAGAAAAGACCCAAAGGCAGGAAATTTCAGTGGAAAGTCACTGAAAGAAAAAAGCAACCAGAAGTAACTTGGCTAAATTGGGTAACATGAGTATAAGATTAAACATTGGCATGTTTAGAAATTCCCAGTCCCAAGTTAATAAAACTGGGGTCATGAGAATTCTCCTTACTTTACCATCTGCACTTATCGACGCACTCAACCTCTTCCCAGCCCTAGAAAAACATTGCTTGGAGGAGGAAATATAATTCTTCAGCAGCATTTGAATTTCACCTCAAATAAGACTATATTTCAACATCTGGAGAGATATCTCAATCCAAATTTATTCTAAGCTATTCTAATTTAAGTCAAATCATTTTGGACAAATAAAATTGCCAGAACATAATATCATCTCCCTTTCCTCATGTATATAAAACAAAGCATCTTGCATCCTACTGAAATAATGACTAAAATCTTAATAAATCATGAGTAAAATTTTAATTTAATAAATAATATATTCATGTGGTTTTACAATAACTATAATTGTCTCTCCTTTTCCTTTTTCTAGCTTTGAAGGCCTCACCTTCTAAAAAACGGTGCAACTCCATTGCCGCCCTGAAGGCAACCTCACAGGAGATTGTGTCCTCAATTAGCCAGGAATGGAAGGATGAGAAGCGTGATTTGCTGACCGAAGGGCAAAGTTTTAGCAGCCTTGATGAAGAAGGTAAAGACATGGAACTTAGAAAAAGAAAAGATAAAAGTTCTTGTGATTTCACTTGTATAAGTAATGTAAACTCACAGTAGAAAAATGAGAAAGTACTTTCTCTAGGAAACAAAGTCTCTTAACTAATTTTTAAAATGATGTTTACAGTATGACACACTTAATGTAAAATTTTTATAACACATAAACAATACTGTATATAGTTTATGGTAAAAAAAATTTAAAACAGACTAAAATATTCAGAAACAAAGATCTATAATCCCACTACCTGAAGGTAACACATCTTAAGGTTTTGGTGTTTTTACTAGTAGACCTTGGTCTGGGCTTGTATATATATATTTTTCAAACATATACATACATTATATACATAGACATACATACATACACAATGTAACAGTGAATTACCAATTTATTTAGGTCCTCTTTAATGAGTTTAATAAAAGTTTTATAATTTTCTCCTGGCATGTCATATATTCCTACCTTTTGTTAGATTTATTTCTCAAATGGTTATAGAGATAAAGACATAGATACGTATTTTCTGTCTTTTCAGGTAATGTATATATATATATATATTTTTTTTAATGACAAAAATGATTTAATGGAGTGTCTGGGTTTCTGACAAATACCAACCTAAAAGGCCAAACAAAGAGCCATTCCCAAGAGCATCAACTTTGCAGGTTACCCTCGATTAATTTCATCAACTGCCCATCAGAAATCTGTTGCAAAGGCTCTGATGGCAGATCACCATTTGGGCAGACCTTTGGAAAGAAAGCCTCCCGTTTGCTCTGGCTCAATTTCTGCCTGCATCAGGGAACTACAGAAGTTAAATCTGCACTCAGTAAGAAAGGGCGTGTCTGAATCTCAGTGATACTTGAGTGTCTGAGAGAAACTCTGTTCTCTATTTCTATTTCACAAAGGACCCATAGTGCATGAAGCTGACAAAGCAATGATTAAGGCTGAGCTTCCTATAGCCTCAAACAGTATTGCTTAAATTGGGGATTTGGGGAGGCCACCAAAATCCCACCCAAGTGTTGACCTTTGGCAGAGTTTCTCTTCAGCACCACCCTCTTCTCTTTTTCTCTGGTGCTGGGGAAGGAGTCTTGGGCTTAGAATGATCTGACATACGTTTATTGAGTGCCTACTATGTGCCAGGCACAGTTTTAGGATCTTGAAATTTGGCTTCAAATCCAAGATCCACCAGTCCTAGCTATGGACCTAGCTGTGGACCCTTAATATCTGAGCATTGCTTTCCTCATCAGTAACTGGGGCTAATTGTGCTACCTTCTTCATGGGGATATTTTGATAATTCACGTGGTTAATATACAGCATAGAACCTGTCACAAAGTAGGTGGTCGATAAGTGTTGCATTTAATAGGATCTGTTTCCAATACCCCTGGAAAACTCCTCTCACGTTGGCACCTTTCGAGACTATTCAAAGCTGCCCCATCCAGGTGCTCCATATTCTGAGACAATCCAACCACTATCAAACTTCTGCATTAAAGAACATTCTGGAAAACGAATACAATACAGCGTTAGTATTACTTAAAGAATGGCTTAATAGGGTACCTTCCCAGAAATGTTTAGGTTTAAACTCCACTCATCTTTTTTTTTTTTTAACATCTTTATTGGAGTATAATTGCTTTACAATGGTGTGTTAGTTTCTGCTTTATTACAAAGTGAATCAGCCATACATATACATATATCACCGTATGTCCTCCCTCTTGCGTATTCCTCCAACCCTCCCTATTCCACCCCTCTAGGTGGTCGCAAAGCACCAAGCTGATCTCCCTGTGCTATGTGGCTGCTTCCACTAGCTATCTATTTTACATTTGGTAGTGTATATATGTCCATGCCACTCTCTCACTTTGTCCCAGCTTACCCTTCCCCCTCCCCATGTCCTCAAGTCCATTCTCTATGTCTGCGTCTTTATTCCTGTCCTGCCCCTAGGTTCTTCTGAACCTTTTTTTTTTTTCTAGATTCCATATATATGTGCTAGCATACAGTATTTGTTTTTCTCTTTCTGACTTACTTCACTCTGTATGACAGACTCTAGGTCCATCCACCTCACTACAAATAACTAAATTTCATTTCTTTTTATGGCTGAGTAATATTCCATTGTATATATGTGCCACATCTTCTTTATCCGTTCATCTGTCGATGGACACTTAGGTTGCTTCCATGTCCTGGCTACTGTGAATGGTGCTGCAGTGAACACTGTGGTACATGACTCTTTTTGAATTATGGTTTTCTCAGGGTATATGCTCAGTAGTGGGATTGCTGGGTCATATGGTAGTTCTATTTTTAGATTTTTAAGGAATGTCCATACTGTTCTCCATAGTGGCTGTATCAAATTTACATTCCCACCAACAGTGCAAGAGGGTTCCCTTTTCTCCACGTCCTCTCCAGCATTAATTGTTTGCAGACTTTTGATGATGGCCATTCTGACTGGTGTGAGGTGATACCTCATTGTAGTTTTGATTTGCATTTCTTTAATGATTAGTGATGTTTAGCATTCTTTCATGTGTTTGTTGGCAATCAGTATATCTTCTTTGGAGAAATGTCTATTTAGGTCTTCTGCCCATTTTTGGATTGGGTTTTTTGTTTTTTTTTTTTTGATATGGAGCTACATGAGCTGCTTGTAAATTTTGGAGATTAATCCTTTGTCAGTTGCTTCATTGGCAAATTTTTTCTCCCATTCTGAGGGTTGTCTTTTTGTCTTGTTTATGGTTTCCTTTGCTGTGCAAGAGCTTTTAAGTTTCATTAGGTCCCATTTGTTTATCTTTGTTTTTATTTCCATTTCTCTAGGAGGTGGGTCAAAAAGGATCTTGCTGTGATTTATGTCATAGAGTGTTCTGCCTATGTTTTCCTTTAAGAGTTTTATAGTGTCTGGCCTTACACTTAGGTCTTTACTCCATTTTGAGTTTATTTTAGTGTATGGTGTTAGGGCGTGTTCTAATTTCATTCTTTTACATGTAGCTGTCCAGTTTTCCCAGCATCACTTATTAAAGAAGCTATCTTTTCTCCATTGTATATTCTTGCTTCCTTTATCAAAAATAAGGTGACCATATGTGCGTGGGTTTATCTCTGGGCTTTCTATCCTGTTCCATTGACCTATATTTCTGTTTTTGTGCCAGTACTGTACTGTCTTGATTACTGTAGCTTTGTAGTATAGTTGGAAGTCCAGGAGCCTGATTCCTCCAGCTCCATTTTTCTTTCTCAAGATTGCTTTGGCTATTTGGGGTCTTTTGTGTTTCCATACAAATTGTGAACTTTTTTGTTCTAGTTCTATGAAAAATGCCATTGATAGTTTGATAGGGATCACTTTGAATGTGTAGATTGCTTTGGGTAGTATAGTCATTTTCACAATGTTGATTCTTCCAATCCAAGAACATGGTGACCTCTCCATCTATTTGTATCATCTTTAATTTCTTTCATCAGTGTCTTATAATTTTCTGCATACAGGTCTTTTGTCTCCTTAGGTAGGTTTATTCCTAGGTATTTTATTCTTTTCGTTGCTATGGTAAATGGGAGTGTTTCCTTAATTTCTCCTTCAGATTTTTCATCATTAGTGTATAGGAATGCACGAGATTTCTGTGCATTAATTTTGTATCCTGCTACTTTACCAAATCCATTGATTAGCCTTAGTAGTTTTCTGGTGGCATATTTAGGATTCTCTATGTATAGTATCATGTCATCTGTAAACAGTGACAGCTTTACTTCTTCTTTTCTGATTTGGATTCCTTTTATTTCTTTCTCATCTCTGATTGCTGTGGCTAAAACTTCCAAAACTATGTTGAATAGTAGTGGTGAGAGTGGACAACCTTGTCTTGTTCCTGATCTTAGTGTAAATGCTTTCAGTTTTTCACCATTGAGTTTTTCACCATTGAGAACAATGTTAGCTGTGCATTTGTCAAATATGGCCTTTATTATGTTCAGGTAACTTCCTTCTATGCCTACTTTCTAGAGGGTTTTTATCATAAATGGGTGTTGAATTTTGTCGAAAGCTTTCTCTGCATCTATTGAGTTGATCATATGGTTTTTCTCCTTCAATTTGTTAATATGGTTTAATCACATTGATTGATTTGCATATATTGCAGAATCTTTGCATCCCTGAGATAAACCCCACTTGATCATGGTGTATGATCCTTTTAATCTGCTGTTAGATTCTGTTTGCTGGTATTTTGTTGAGGATTTTTGCATCTATGTTCATCAGGGATATTGACCTGTAGTTTTCTTTCTCTGTGACATCTTTGCCTGATTTAGCTATCAGGGTGATGGTGGCTTCGTGGAATGAGTTTGGGAGTGTTCCTCCCTCTGCTATATTTTGGAAGAGTTTGAGAAGGATAGGTGTTAGCTCTTCTCTAAATGTTTGATAGAATTCACCTATAAAGCCATCTGGTCCTGGGCTTTTGTTTGTTGGAAGATTTTTAATCACAGTCTCAATTTCAGTACTTGGTACTTGGTCTGTTTATATTTTCTATTTTTTCCTGGTTCAGTCTCAGAAGGTTGTGCCTGTCTAAGAATTTGTCCATTTCTTCCAGGTTGTCCATTTTATTGGCCTATAGTTGCTTGTAGTAATCTCTCATGATCCTTTGTATTTCTGCAGTGGCAGTTGTTACTTCTCCTTTTTCATTTCTAATTCTGTTGATTTGAGTCTTCTCCCTTTTTTTCTTGATTAGTCTGGCTAATGGTTTATCAATTTTGTTTATCTTCTCAAAGAACCAGCTTTTAGTTTTATTGATCTTTGCTATTGTTTCCTTCTTTTCTTTTCATTTATTTCTGATCTGATCATTATGATTTCTTTCCTTCTGCTAACTTTGGGGGTTTTTTATTCTTCTTTCTCTAATTGTTTAAGATCTAAGGTTAGGTTATTTATTTGAGATGTTTCTTGTTTCCTGAGGTAGGATTGTATTGCTATAAACTTCCCTCTTAGAACTGCTTTTGCTGCATCCAATAGGTTTTGGGTCATCGTGTTTTCATTCTCATTTGTTTCTAGGTATTTTTTGATTTCCTCTTTGATTTCTTCAGTGATTTCTTGGTTATTTAGTAGTATACTGTTTAGCCTCCATGTGTTTGTATTTTTTACAGATTTTTTTCCCTGTAATTGCTATCTAGTCTCATAGCGTTGTGGTCAGAAAATATTCTTGATACGATTTCAATTTTCTTAAATTTATCAATGCTTGATTTGTGACCCAAGATATGATCTATCCTGGAGAATGTTCCATGAGCACTTGAGAAGAAAGTGTATTCTGTGTAGAGAATGGACTTCGGGACACGGGGAGGAGGAAGGGTAAGCTGGGATGGAGAGAGTGGCATGGACCTATATATACTAACAAATGTAAAATAGATAGCTAGGGGGAAGCAGCTGCATAACACAAGGAGATCAGCTCGGTGCTTTGTGAGCACAGGGGTGGGATAGGGAGGGAGACTCAAGGGGGAGGAGATATGAGGATATATGTATATGTAAAGCTGATTCACTTTGTTATAAAGCAGAAACTAACACACCATTGTAAAGCAGTTATACTCCAATAAAGATGTTAAAAAGAAAAAAGTAAAAGAGTGCATTCTGTTGTTTTTGGATGGAATGTCCCATTAATATCAGTTAAGTCCATCTTGTTTAATGTGTCATTTAAAGCTTGTGTTTCCTTATTTATTTTCCTTTGGGATGATCTGTCCATTGGTGAAAATGGAGTGTTAACGTCCCCTACTATGATTGTGTTACTGTCGATTTATGCTTTTATGGCTGTTAGCATTTGCCTTGTGTATTGAGGTGCTCCTATGTTGGCTGCATAGATATTTACAATTGTTATATCTTCTTCTTGGATTGATCCCTTGATCATTATGTAGTGTCCTTTTTCGTCTCTTGTAATAGTCTTTATTTTAAAGTCTATATTGTCTGATATGAGACTTGCTACTCCAGCTTCTTTTGATTTCCATTTGCATGGAATATCTTTTTCTGTCCCCTCACTTTCAGTCTGAATGTGTCCCTACGTCTGAAGTGGGTCTCTTGCATATATACGGGTCTTGATTTTTTATCCATTCAGCCAGTCTGTGTCTTGGTTGGAGCATTTAATCCATTTACATTTAAGGTAATTATTGATATGTATGTTCCTATTACCATTTTCTGAATTGTTTTGCATTTGTTATTGTAGGTCTTTTCCTTCTCTTTCTTACCTGCCTAGAGAAGTTCCTGTAGCATTTGTGGTAAAGCTGGTTTGGTAGTGCTGAATTCTCTTAGCTTTTGCTTGTCTGTAAAGATTTTAATTTCTCCATCGAATCTGAATGAGATCCTTGCTGGGTAGAGTAATCTTGGTTGTTGGTTTTTCCCTTTCATGACTTTAAATATGCCCTTTCACTCCCTTCTGTCTTGCAGAGTTTCTGCTGAAAGATCACCTGTTACCTTATGGGGATTCCTTTGTATGTTATTTGTTGTTTTTCCCTCGCTGCTTTTTAATATTTTTTCTTTGTATTTAATTTTTGAGAGTTTGATTAATATGTGTCTTGGCATGTTTCTCCTTGGATTTATCCTGTATGGGACTCTCTGTGCTACCTGGACTTGTTTAAGTATTTCCTTTCCCATATTAGGGAAGTTTTCAACTATAATCTCTTCGAATATTTTCTCAGTCCCTTTCTTTTTCTCTTCTTCTTCTGGGACCCCTATAATTCGAATGTTGGTGTGTTTAATGTTGTCCCAGAGGTCTCTGAGACTGTCCTCAATTCTTTTTTCTTTATTCTGCTCTTCAGTAGTTATTTCCACTATTTTATCTTCCAGGTCACTTATCCATTCTTCTGCCTCAGTTATTCTGCTATTGATCCCTTCCAGAGAATTTTTAATTTCATTTATTGTGTTGTTCATCATTGTTTGTTTGCTCTTTAGCTCTTTTAGGCCCTTGTTAAACGTTTCTTATATTTTCTTTATTCTATTTCCAAGATTTTGGATCATCTTTACTATCATTATTCTGAATTGTTTTGCAGGTAGACTGCCTATTTCCTCTTCATTTGTTTGGTCTGGTGGGTTTTTACCTTGCTCCTTCATCTGCTGTGTGTTTCTCTGTCTTCTCATTTTGCTTCACTTACTTCGTTTGGGGTCTCCTTTTCACAGGCTTCAGGTTCATAGTTCCTGTTGTTTTCATGTCTGTACCCATTGACTAAGGTTGGTTCAGTGGGTTGTGTAGGCTTCCTGGTGGAGGGGACTAGTCCCTGTGTTGTGGTGGATGAGGCTGGATCTTGTCTTTCTGGTGGGTAGGACCACGTCCAGTGGTGTGTTTTGGGGTGTCTGTGACCTTATTATGATTTTAGGCAGCCTCTCTGCTAATGGGTGGGGTTGTGTTCCTGTCTTGCTAGGTTGGAATAGGGTGTCCAGCACTTTAGCTTGCTGGTCGTTGAGTGGAGCTGGGTCTTAGCGTTGAGATGGAGATCTCTGGGAGAGCTTTCGCAGCTTGATATTACGTACAGCAGGGAGGTCTCTGGTGGACCAGTGTACTGAACTTGGCTCTCCCACCTCAGAGGCACAGGCCTGACACCCGGCCAGAACACCAAGACCCTGTCAGCCACATGGCTCAGAAGAAAAGGGAGAAGAAAAGAAAGAAAGAAAAAAATAATAAAATAAAGTTATTAACATAAAAAATTTAAAAATTATTAAAAATTAAAAAATTAAACAGTAATAAAAAAAAGAAAATAAATAGAGGAGCAACCAAACCGAAAAACAAATCCACCAATGATAACAAGTGCTAAAAAGTATACTAAAAAAAAAAAAAAAAAGACAGAATCATAGGACAAGTGGTAAAAGCAAAGCTATACAGACAAAATCACAGAAAGATGCATACACATACACACTCACAAAAAGAGAAAAAGGAAAAATATATGTATATCTATATTAAGAAAAAAAAGGAAGAGAGCAGCCAAATCAATAAAAAAAATCTGCCAATGATAATAAACTCTAAATACTAAACTAAGATAAACATAAAACCAGAAACAAAGTAGTTGCAGAAAGCAAACCCCAAGTCTACAGTTGCTCCCAAAATCCACTGCCTTGATTTTGGGATGATTCGTTGTCTATTCAGGTATTCCAGTGATGCAGGGTACATCAAGTTGATTTTGGAGATTTAATCCATTGCTCCTGACACTGCTGGGGAAATTTATCTTTCTCTTCCTTCTTCGCACAGCTCCTGGGGTTCAGCTTTGGATATGGGCCCGCCTCTGCATGTAGGTTGCCTGAGGGCGTCTGTTCTTCACTCAGACAGGGCGGGGTTAAAGGAGCAGCTGTTTTGGGGGCTCTGGCTCACTCAGGCCTGGGGGGAGGGAGGGGTACAGATGCAGGGCGAGCCTGCGGCAGAAGAGGCCGGCGTGACGTTGCACCAGCCTGAGGCTCACCATGTGTTCTCCCGGGGAAGTTGTCCTTGGATCACGGGACCCTGACAGTGACGGGCTGCACAGGCTCCCAGGAGGGGAGGTGTGGATAGTGACCTGTGCTTGCACACAGGCTTCTTGGTGGCTCCAGCAGCAGCCTTAGCATGTCATGCCCGTCTCTGGGGTCCACATTGATAGCTGCAGCTCATGCCCATCTCTGGAGCTCGTTTAGGCTGTGCTCTGAATCCCCTCTCCTCGCGCACCCCGAAACAATGGTCTCTTGCCTCTTAGGCAGGTCCAGACTTTTTCCCGGACTCCCTCCCGGCTAGCCGTGGTGCACTAGCCCCCTTCAGGCTGTGTTCACGCAGCCAACTCCAGTCCTCTCCCTGCGCTCCGACCGAAGCCCGAGCCTCAGCTCCCAGCCCCGCCCGCCCCAGCGGCTGAGTAGACAAGCCTCTCGGGCTGGTGAGTGCTGGTTGGCACCGATCCTCTGTGCGGGAATCTCTCCGCTTTGCCCTCCGCACCCCTGTGGCTGTGCTCTCATCCGCGGCTCCGAAGCTTCCCCCGCCCACCCCTCATCTCCGCCAGTGAAGGGGCTTCCTAGTGTGTGGAAACCTTTCCTCCTTCACAGCTCCCTCCCACTGGTGCAAGTCCCATCCCTATTCTTTTGTCTCTGTTTTTCCTTTTTTCTTTAGCCCTATCCAGGTACGTGGGGAGTTTCTTGCCTTTGGGGAAGTCTGAGGTCTTCTGCCAGCATTCAGTAGGTGTTGTGTAGGAGTTGTTCCACATGTAGACGTATTTCTGATGTATTTGTGGGGAGGAAAGTGATCTCCATGTTTTACTCCTCCACCATCTTAAAGGTCTCTCCCCAGGTAGTATATTTTTAAGGTTTGGTTTTTCTGGCTGTTTGTTGCTACTGCATAGACCTCACATCTTTTTTTCTTTCTTACTTACTTGCTAAGTAGGACTTCTGGTAGAATGATTAACAGAAGTAGTGATTGTGGGCGGCCTTGCCTCATCCTGATTTTAAAGGGAATGCTTCTAATGTTTCACTGCTGAGAAAGAATTTTGCTGTATCTGATGCCCATAATCAAGTCAAGGAAGTTTCTTTTTATTCCTAGTTTCTAAAGTTTTTATCAGGAATGAGTGTTGCATTTTATCAAATATTTTTCTCTATCGAGTTGATCATTTGGATTTTCTCTTCTAATCCTATAAGAGGAAGTGACATTTTAGATTTTATTATCAGTATATTCTTTTGGGAATGCCAACATTTTCCAAAATTTTCTTTTATTTCCTGTAGAAGATTAGATCTCTTCTGGGATTTTCTTTTCCTCAATCTTTAGAATAGTGTGTTCATCCTTTTCCCTTCTGCAGCACTTATCCATATCTGCCATGTTGGGTTTCTTTCTCATCTTATAAACCGATTTTTATGCAGATTTAGTGATTTCAGCTAGAGTTACTGAATTGCCCTTGCTCCTCTCTCTGAGTTGATGGCTCCAGTTTCTGACAGGCATCCACCTCTTTCCCTAAACGTCCCTGCATTGGCATCTCCCTACCACACTGCCTAATTTTCTAGGATAAACTTATTTTTAAACTGTGATAGTTAAACTTTCAAATAGTGTGCTCAATATGACTTCTATCGGCTATACCTCAATAAAAATGTATGTATTGCTTCTAAAGTTTAAGCCATGAGTCCGGTTGTTAATCTTAGGGATAAGTATAATAAATACACTACACAGCATCTAGAAAATCTGGAAACATAGGAAGCAGTGCACAAATTATGCTTTTTTCAACTGAACTATTGGACCCATTGCTTTAGATCTAAAGGTACTTCACCAGAAAAAGTCTCTTAAGTTTGAAGAAAAACCTATTGAGCATATTCTTTGAAACTGTTAACGTACTATTTTTAAATGAGTTTATCTTGACAGTTCTCTGCATCTACAAAGTTTGCTGCAAGGTTCGGCCTTTCTATAATGCTCTATACTTGGGGACTTCCCCTTTCGTAATGCACCAAGTCATTACCAAATTTCCCTCCAGTTTTTAATCATTTGTTTTCTATCATTCTCAGTATGTCTGGGTTGTATTAGTTTTCTTTTGCCATGTGACAAATTACCAGAAAGTTGGTTAGCAGCTTATTATAACTTCCATTTATTAGCTCACAGTTCTATAAGTCAGAGACTAGCAAGGCTTACCTGGGTTCTCCGACACAGCTTTTCAGGGTCTCAAAAACTGGGATCAAGGTGTCAGCTGGCTGAGTTCTCATCTGGAGTTTCTGGAGAAGAATCCTCCTCCAAGCTCATCCTGTTGTTGGCAGAATTCACTTCCTTGCAGTTGT
This sequence comes from Hyperoodon ampullatus, assembly GCF_949752795.1. Classification (NCBI taxonomy): domain Eukaryota; kingdom Metazoa; phylum Chordata; class Mammalia; order Artiodactyla; family Ziphiidae; genus Hyperoodon; species Hyperoodon ampullatus. The sequence continues at coordinate 76,219,994 of NC_136919.1, forward strand.
AGAGCTGAAGTCCCATGTCATTGCTGTCTAACAGCTGTGGGCCAGGCTCAGCCCCTAGAGAGCATCCTCATTCCTTGCCATGCAGTCCCCCTCCATCTTCAGATGGAGAATTTCTTGCAGGTCAATCCCCCCTTACACTTGGAATCTCTGCCAATACCATCTCTGACCTCTAGACACAAATTTAAAGGGCTCACATGACTAGTCCAGGCTCACCTGAATAATCTTCCCTTTGACTAACTCAGAGTTAACTGATTAGTAGCCTTAATTACATCTGCAAGATTCCTTTTGCCACATAAGATAAAATAATCACAGAAGTAATATCTCATCATTCTCACAGCTTCCACCCACACTCAAAGGGAGATTATACAAGGGTACAGGTCATTGAAAGTCATCCTAGGATTCTGCCCACCACACTAGTTATTTTAAAAAACTGAAGAGTATGGGCACATAAGGAAACAGTTCTCTACTTCAAAGAACTGCTCCTAAGGGTCAGCTACCCAGTGTTTGGGTGCTGTCTGACCTGGGCCCGAGTCACTGGACAGGTAGTGTTTTTCTGTATTCTGTCACTCAGCGAGCCTCTGGTTTATTAAATCAGGCTGAGGATGCCCAAGACCTGAGTCTGCATTAGTTGTTCTCAGTCTAGCTCTATCCGCCTTATATTTAGTAGTGATTCATTGGAATCTGATGTGAGGTTGTTTTTCAGATTCAGTTTTCTATGTTACTGAGAGTTTTCATATTTTTCTCTGTATTTAATGAGAAGGTGGGATCAAGTATATTGAAGATTGCTAGCCAACTGTCGTATGGAAGCCTTTCTGATTTTTGCATGTTGAGCATGTTGTCACTTGTGTTTTTATATGATTATCATCTGGTATTCATCATGGCAGTTCTTTATTTTGATCTGAATCAGATGCAGAGCTGCACCATCTCATACATTTTAGTGTGTGTCTGGATTCCTAGTCCAGAGTCCAGACCTTTTGTGCTTGCCCCCTTCTCCCTCCACGCCTCGCCCTACCTCTCCATCTATTTCCCTCCAAGTCGAAAATCCAAACCTCACACTCACATGATAGTGCCTATTAGGATCAATCTCCATTCGTTCACTTCCTGACAGTACACAATTTTGAGCCTATTGTGCCTATAAAGGAATACCAGAAACACCGTAAGGTTATATTGTATTTATTATCATCTGTTTTAGTTTAGTTTGGGGAAGTGATTGAAAAGAATCCACAGTACATGGGCTTCCCTGGTGGCGCAGTGGTTGAGAGTCCGCCTGCCGATTCAGGGGACACGGGTTCGTGCCCCATTCCGGGAAGATCCCACATGCCGCAGAGCGGCTGGGCCCGTGAGCCCTGGCCACTGAGCCTATGCGTCCGGAGCCTGTGCTCTGCAACAGGAGAGGCCACAACAGTGAGAGGCCTGCGTACTGCAAAAAAAAAAAAAAAAAAAAAAAAAAGAATCCACAGTACAGCATGGTGACACGAGCTAATAATACTGTATTGCATGTTTGAAAGTTACTAAGAGAGGAGATCTTAAAAATGCTCATCACCAGAAAAAAATGCTGTAACTGTGGTGATAGGATGTTAACTCAACTTACTGTGATGATCAGTTCACAATATATACATAAATCTAATCACTACGTTGTATACCTTAAAACTAATACATTGTTATAGGTCAGCTATAGTTCCATAAAATTATAAAATATCTCCACTGGTGAAAAATAAATCAGCTTGAGCCCAACTATAGAACTTTAAAGACAGGATTCATCCACAATGTTCCATCTCTGGGAACATGCATGTCTCTTTTTAAAGGAGCTCTGTTCTGTGTGGCTGGACCTTTCAACAAAATACTGTCTCTGACAAGCTGACCAATAATGAATGTGAATTTGTCCAAAGCTTAGGATAGGATGAGTAAAAATGATCCAGAAAAAAAAAAAAAAAGATCCAGATTCAACTCTCAAAAAAAAAAAAAATCCACATAGAGAGAGTAGGCTGGGTCACTGCTCAGCCTTGACTGTTCCACTTTCCTGATGAGGGAGGGCTCCTGCATAAGTATTTTCATAGGTACGTACATTTTAAAGAAAAATAAGAGTTTTCTCATTTTTAAAAAGGCAGCCTTGCTGTTAGAATATAATGTCAAGAAGAGCTGTGGATAATATTCAAAGATGTGTATGGGCTCAAACAGGGTTAAGGTATAGCTGGCTGTTAGTCTGTGAAGCATTTGTTTCTTGGCTCTTAACAAGTCTGAGTTCTTAGATCTGCACTGAGAATCACAGATATGGGCATAGCCTCGGGAGAGGAAAGCAAGTTCACTGTCTGTTTATACATTTGCCAGTCATCCTTTTAATCTCTGTCGAATTATCTCCTTAAGCTCCTAGGAGTTTTTATGTCATCTTTCAAAACAGTAAACCACTTTATTAGGTTTTTAAAAGAACATTCATAATGGCATTTCCATAAGCCATTTTGTAAATTAATGCAATTTCCTTTCTGTTTTACCTGTTTGCAAGAAGCTATTTTACATTTCTGCTGTAGTTCAGAAGAGCACAGTTATTTCATAATTTAATTTGCAGCCTGATATGTAGAATGAATGCCTTTGACTCATTTAAATTATTATATACACTAAAGCAGCATTTCTTACCGAGATTCATGAGTGTTTGTTTTGCTTTTTCTCACCCAGCACTGGGATCCCGACACAGGCCAGACCTGGTGCCTAGCACTCCATCGCTGTTTGAAGCTGCTTCCTTGGCGACCACAATTTCATCTTCTTCCTTGTACGTCAATGAACATTATCCACACGACAGGACTACGCTTTATTCAAGCAGGTAATACTTAGTGCAATCAAACTACCAGTGGGCTATTACCACACTAACATCACAGCTAGCCAGTATCTCTGAATGAGAACAAGTCATCCCTAACAACCAGGTTGGGACCGTCGCCTGCCCTGTAACAGAAAGAGAGAAAATGCTGGATATTTACTGTGACAGGAGGGAAAACCCTCCTGATTTTTCTTTACAGTTAATCATTATGTCCTGTAGAAACTATGTACTTCACTCTGTGGAAGAAGATGAATCTTTCATCATTTTTATTTTAATAATCGTATGAGTGGATTTTTTAAGCAAGCACTCCTGGTTAATATTTACACAAATAGTTACAAAGTATCTGAATATTTTCTTTCCGTATGAGTGACCTTAGTAACTACCGATAGATAGAATAACAGCCCCCGCAAATTGTCCACATCCTAATCCCTGGTATCTGTGACGCTGTTACCTTACATAGCAAAAGGGCCTTTTTTTTTTTTTAACATCTTTATTGAAGTATAATTGCTTTGCAATGTTGTGTTACTTTCTGCTGCATATCAAAGTGAATCAGCTGTACGTATACATATATCCCCATATCCCCTCCCTCTCGCAACTCCCTCCCTCCCACCCTCCCTATCCCACCCCTCTAGGTGGTCACAAAGCACCGAGCTGATCTCCCTGTGCTATGCAGCTGCTTCCCACTAGCTATCTATTATACGTTTGGTAGTGTATATATGTCCATGCCACTCTCTCACTTTGTCCCAGTTTACCCTTCCCCCTCCCCGTGTCCTCAAGTCCATTCTCTATGTCTGCATCTTTATTCCTGTCCTTCCCCTAGGTTCTTCAGAACCATATATATATATATATATATTTTTTTTTTTTTTAGATTCCATATATATGTGTTAACATACAGTATTTGTTTTTCTCTTTCTGACTTACTTCACTCTGTATGACAGACTCTAGGTCCATCCACCTCACTACAAATAACTCAGTTGCATTTCTTTTTATGGCTGAGTAATATTCCACTGTGTATATGTGCCACATCTTCTTTATCCATTCATCTGTTGATGGACCCTTAGGTTGTTTCCATGTCCTGGCTATTGTAAATAGAGCTGCAGTGAACATTGTGGTACATGACTCTTTTTGAATTATGGTTTTCTCAGGGTATATGCCCAGTAGTGGGATTGCTGGGTCATATGGTAGTTCTGTTTTTAGTTTTTTAAGGCACCTCCATAGTGGCTGTATCAATTTACATTCTCACCAACCATGCAATATGGTTCCCTTTTCTCCAAACCCTCTCCAGCATTTACTGTTTATAAATTTTCTGATGATGGCCATTCTGACTGGTGTGAGATGATATCTCATTGTAGTTTTGATTTGCATTTCTCTAATGATTAGTGATGTTGAGCATGCTTTCATGTGTTTTTTGGCAATCTGTATATCTTCTTGGAAGAAATGTCTATTTAGGTCTTCTGCCCATTTTTGGATTGGGTTGTTTGTTTTTTTGATATGGAGCTACATGAACTGCTTGTAAATTTTGGAGATTAATCCTTTGTCAGTTGCTTCATTGGCAAATTTTTTCTCCCATTCTGAGGGTTGTCTTTTTGTCTTGTTTATGGTTTCCTTTGCTGTGCAAAAGCTTTGAAGTTTCATTAGGTCCCATTTGTTTATTTTTGTTTTTATTTCCATTTCTCTAGGAGGTGGGTCAAAAAGGATCTTGCTGTGATTTATGTCATAGAGTGTTCTGCCTATGTTTTCCTCTGAGTTTTATAGTTTCTGGCCTTACATTTAGGTGTTTAATCCATTTTGCGTTTATTTTTGTGTATGGTGTTAGGGAGTGTTCTAATTTCATTCTTTTACATGTAGCTATCCAGTTTTCCAAGCACCACTTATTGAAGAGGCTGTCGCAAAAGGGCTTTGCCAGTATGACTGAGTTAAAGGTCTGGAGATGGGAGGAGTATCCTGAATTATGCAGATAGGCCCAATGTAATCACAGGGTCCTTGTCAGAGGAAGTCAGGAAGATTAGAGTCAGAGAAGGAGATGTGATGGCAGAAGCAGAGGTCAGAGAGAGAGAGATTTGAAGATGCTACACTGTTGGCTTTGAAGGTGGAGGATGGGGCATGAGTCAAGGAATGCAGGCAGAGTCTAAATGCCAAAACAGGCAAGGAAACAGATTCTCCCTTAGATCATCCACAAAGGAACACAGTTCTTCCAACCCCTTGAATTTTAGGACTTCTAACTGCCAGAGCTATAAAATAATAAATTGGTCTTATTTTAAGACATTAAGTTTATGACAATTTGTCACAGCAGCAACAGGAAACTAATATAGGGACTCTCAAACATTTAAAGTGAATTTGAATATTGGGGAGGGGTACTGAAGTTTCTTAGATAGCAAGTTAATTTGTTATTATTATTTTTTTTAACAAAATATTCTGAAACATTGGTTCTAGTAATAGAAAGTACCTCTACAAAGAGGTCACAACATTGTGGGATTAGCTATTTTTTCTATGTTTATATATGCACTTTTGTAACTAGCTTCAATTACAGGTCAGGGATAATTGTGTATACACATTCTCAAAAATTATCTGTTAAATGTTGAACTGGTTCTTGTCATAAGTCAGCTCTCAAGAATCAAGATCAAATTTGTGCAGGTGAAATGTTTTTTATACTGTAAGTCATTTCCCCCTCCACCCTAGCAACTTGGTTCACTTCCAGAAAGAGGACTCAATATGGTAGATTCATTTTTAATGTGTGCATGTTTATAAATTCTAGCTTGGTCTTTTGGCAAGTTAAGTTTTGGTAGTTGGAGGTTCTAGAAATTCTCTTTTTGTTGCTGTTCCCTTCTCTCTTGGCTAGATACAGGTTAGGTGGTAGCAGGTGAGACAGCCCATCTAGGTCTAGAGAAGAGGAGCAAATGACAAGGTGAATCACAAATCTTGGCTGGGCTTCCGTTTGGATAGCTCTGCTGTAGGACCAACAAATAAGGCTCCATTGTAAATTATTCAACTCACCTGAACTGTAAAAGTAATTTGGTTAGCTTCCTCAAATTAGAAGAATTTAAAGTGACTTATACCTAAAATGAATGTGTACCTTGAATGTTCAAATTTGTTATGTAAATTTGTCAAGCAACAGTTTTTCCTATCTGTACGGTACAGCTGAAGGCTGTTGTTTTGCTCTCAAATATAAATAGCAGCTCGAAAGATGGCTGGAAAGTTGCAGGAAATGCTTTGCAAGGTCAAAACCAATTCTCATGTGAAGCTGCGGTGGTTTCTTACCATTTGCTACTGTTCTCATTATCAGGGCAGATAGTTGGATATGTATAAAATTATTTACTAGAATTTTCAGCACAAAAATAAAAGGGTTTTGTTTGTTTGTTTTTGGTGGCAGTGGTTTTGATTAAGTATTCAGTCTCTTGGCCAGAGGTATTCACCTCTTGGGTATTCATAAGGTTCCTTCAGGATCTGAATCAGAGTTCCTTCTGACTCCCAATCCTTTCTGGCCGGCTTGGGAGCAAGCTACCTCTGCATGCTCCAGGGCTATGGTATAACTCTTGGTACTTTTATTTATGCTGACAGTGGTTAACATGTATATTTAGCTGAGAAAACCATCAGTGTTATCTATGATATTTCCACACACCCCCCCTTTTTTTTTGAAGAGAATTATTTGAAATAAATCTTCTGTGGCATTGTATCTCTAAATTGTGATTTGATATCTTATATTTTGCTATCCATCCCAGTTCAATTGCAAAAACAAGAAACCACTGTATCTTAAGCAGAAAGGGATTTGATACAGGGAATTCACAAAGTCTTTAAAAAGGCTCGGGGAGTGGGCTCTAGGCTGAACATCAGAAAACCATACCAGCTACACACCACTGGGCTGGCCCACCAGCAGCCTTTGTCACAATCAAGTGGGTGTCCTGCCAAAGGAATGCAAGCCAGAGAAAAGCATGTTGTGAACCTAGAATTTTTTTTTTTGGTAGAGTGCTATACAATTTATTTACTTACTTACTTATTTATTATGGTTATCTAGTTTATACATATTAGTGTATGTATATGTGAATCCCAATCTCCCAGTTCATCCACCACCACCCCCTGCCCTCTTTCCCCACTTGGTATCCATACATTTGTTCTCTACATCTGTGTCTCTGTTTCTGCCTTGCAAACCAGTTCATCTATACCATTTTTCTAGATTCCACATATATGCGTTAATATACAATATTTGTTTTTCTCTTTCTGACTTAATTCACTCTGTATGACGGTCTCTAGGTCCATCTACGTCTCTACAAATGACCCAGTTTCGTTCCTTTTTATGGATGAGTAATATTCCATTGTATATATGTACCACATCTTCTTTACCCATTTGTCTGTCGATGGCCATTTAGGTTGCTTCCATGACCTGGCTATTGTAAATAGTGCTGCAGTGAACATTGGGGTGCATGTGTCTCTTTGAATTATGGTTTTCTCTGGGTATATGCCCAGTAGTGGGATTGCTGGGTCATATGGTAATTCTATTTTTAGTTTTTTAAGGAACCCCCATACTGTTTTCCATAGTGGCTGTATGAATTTACATTCCCAACACCAACAGTGCAAGAGGGTTCCCTTTTCTCCACACCCTCTCCAGCATTTGTTGTTTGTAGATTTTGTGATGATGCCCATTCTAACTGCTGTGAGGTAATACCTCATTGTAGTTTTGATTTGCATTTCTCTAATAATTAGTGATGTTGAGCATCTTTTCATGTGCCTCTTGGCCATCTGTATGTCTTCTTTGGACAAATGTCTATTTAGGTCTTCTGCCCATTTTTTAATTTGGTTGTTTGTTTTTTTAATATTGAGCTGCCTGAGCTGTTTATATATTTTGGAGAGTAATTCTTTGTCCATTGATTCATTTGCAAATATTTTTGCCCATTCTGAGGGTTGTCTATTCGTCTTCTTTATAGTTTCCTTTGCTGTGCAAAAGCTTTTAAGTTTCATTAGGTCCCATTTATTTATTTTTATTTTTATTTCCATTACTGTAGGAAGTGGGTAGAAAAGATCTTGCTGTGATTTATGTCAAAGAGTGTTCTTCCTCTGTTTTCCTCTAAGAGTTTTATAGTGCCCTGTCTTACATTTAGATCTTTAATCCATATTGAGTTTATTTTTGTGTATGGTGTTAAGGAATGTTGTGATTTCATTCTTTTACATGTAGCTCTCCAGTTTTCCCAGGACCACTTATTGAAGAGACTGTCGTTTTCCATTTTGTATCCTTGCCTCCTTTGTCATAGATTAGTTGACCATAGGTGTGTGGGTTTATCTCTGGGCTTTCCATCCTGTTCCATTGATCTATATTTCTGTTTTTGTGCCAGTACCATATTGTCTTGATTACTGTAGCTTTGTAGTATAGTCTGAAGTCAGGGAGTCTGATTCCTCCAGTTCCATTTTTTTTCTCTCAAGATTGCTTTGGTTATTCGGGGTCTTTTGTGTCTCCATACAAATTTTAAGATTTTTTGTTCTACTTCTATAAAAAATGCCATTGGTAATTTGGTAGGGATTGCATTGAATCTGTAGATTGCTTTGGGTGGTATAGTCATTTTCACAATATTGATTCTTCCAATCCAAGAACATGGTGTATCTCTCCATCTATTTGTGTCATGTTTGATTTCTTTCATCATCAGACAAGTCTTTTGTCTCCTTAGGTATGTTTATTTCTAGATATTTTATTCTTTTTGTTGCCATGGTGAATGGGATTGTTTCCTTAATCTCTTATTCTGATCTTTCATTGTTAGTGTATAGGAATGCAAGAGATTTCTGAGCATTAATTTTGTACCTTGAAACTTTATTAAATTCATTGATTAGCTCTAGTAGTTTTCTTGTGGCATCTTTAGGATTATCTATGCATAGTAACATGTCGTCTGTGAACAGTGACAGTTTTACTTCTTCTTTTCCAATTTGCATTCCTTTTATTTCTTTTTATTCTCTGATTGCCATGGCTAGGACTTCCAAAACTATGTTGAATAATAGTGGCGAGAGTGGACATCCTTGTCTTGTTCTTGATCTAAGAGGAAATGCTTTCAGTTTTTCACCATTGAGAATGTTAGCTGTGGGTTTGTCATATATGGCCTTTAGTATGTTGAGGTAGGTTCCCTCTATGCCTACTTTCTGGAGACTGTTTATCATAAATCAGTGTTGAATTTTGTCAAAAGCTTTTTCTGTATCTATTTAAATGATCATATGATATTCATTCTTCAATTTGTTAATATGGTGTATCACATTGATTGATTTGCATATACTGAAGAATCTTTGCATCCCTGGGATAAATCCCACTTGATCATGGTGTATGATCCTTTTCATGTGTTGTTGAATTCTGTTTGCTAGTATTTTGTTGAGGATTTTTGCATGTATATTCATCAGTGATATTGGTCTATAATTTTCTTTTTTTGTAGTATCTTTGTCTGGTTTTGGTGTCAGGGTGATGCTGGCCTCATAGAATGAGGTTGGTGGTGTTCCTTCCTCTGCAATTTTTTGGAAGATTTTGAGAAGGATGGGTGTTAGCTCTTCCCTAAATGTTTGATAGACTTCACTTGTAAAGCCATCTGGTCCTGGACTTTTGTGTGTTGGAAGATTTTTGATCACAGTTTCAGTTTCATTACTTGTGATTGGTCTGTTCATATTTTCTGTTTCTTCCTGGTTCAGTCTTGGAAGCTTATACCTTTCTAAGGATTTGTCCATTTCTTCCAGGTTGTCCATTTTATTGGTATAGAGTTGCTTGTAGTAGTCTCTTAGGATGCTTTGTATTTCTGCGGTGTCCATTGTAACTTGTCATTTTTCATTTCTAATTTTATTGATTTGAGTCCTCTCCCTCTTTTTCTTGATGAGTCTGGCTAAAGGTTTGTTTGTTTGTTTGTTTGTTTGTTTGTTCTTTAATTCTTCTAGGTCTTTGTTAAACATTTCTTGCATCTTCTCGATCTTTGCCTTCATTCTTTTTCTGAGGTCCTGGATCATCTTCACTATCGTTATTCTGAATTGTTTTTCTGGAAGTTTGCCTATCTCCACTTCATTTAGTTGTTTTTCTGGTGTTTTATCTTGTTCCTTCATCTGGTACGTAGTCTTGTGCCTTTTCATTTTGTCTGTCTTTCGGTGAATGTGGTTTTCACTCCACAAGCTGCAGGATTGTAGTTCTTTTTGCTTCTGCTGTCTGCCCTCTGGAGTGAACCTAGAATGTTTTAAAAGAAACTAACATTTTAAAATCATATCGTTTCACTAAAATGGCCAGATCCTTTTGAAAAATCACTAGCTTTGGCACCACTTGGCTCCATTGCTTCCTGGCATTTATCTGCTGGAGGGGAGAAGCATGGACCCTCCAGGTCAGCAACCTCTGCTTTGTTCACCTCTGCTCTTGCCTGCCTGCTCCTGTGGGCATTTCTGCTTTTAGCCTTGATGTATAAGAGAAGCCAAAGACATGCCTTGGATCTTAATGACTGCCTTATGGAAATCATAAGGAAAAGGTGTGAAAAAGGCACAGACGTGCTAAAGAACCCTGAAGAGAAGTTATGGCAGGCAAACCCCTGGGAATCCATATCCCTACTTCCCTCCCCACCATACCCACCCCTAATTATTCAACAGGGAAACCTTACCAGCAAACTGAAAAGAAGTTGTCATATTTTGTTCCTATCATTTTTTCCTTTAGAGCCCTCCTAGTCCTACGTGGTGTCTCTTGAGGTAATACATAGACAATATTCTAAGTCTCATGTGGCCCACTAAGGTTTAAGACCTAATCCAGATAGCCTGGAAAGAAAAGTGATGTTATAATTCACATGTTAGGCTTTTCTCTTTCTTTATCTATGAATCATTTTTCTGTTAAGGCAGAGTGGTCTGTTTTCCCACTTCACATTATACTAAACATATCTGCACTTAAATACGCTGTAAATACTTCAGCTAGTGGTTGTCATTCTGTCAGTCTTTTCAGAATCCTTAAGTTTGAAAAGTGTCAGTTAGTGCCTGGATGTCTCCACACCTAAATTATATACTGCAATAGGAAGCTGCTGTCTCTTAGAATTATTCCTTTTTTTAAAGGATTATTGTTTGTGACTTCAAAAACCCCAATCGCAATTTATTCTTTTTTTTTTTTAAGCGTACTCCAAAAATTGACTAGGAAGCAAAGAAAAAATAGTATCATTTTTTAAAGTATATATTTGACCTGCTTAGTGGGGGTACATATTTTCAAGTTCTGCTCAACAGTCTTACGTTAGAGCATGCAATTCATAGGAATAAAAAGAAACTATTGTGGATTCTTGCTTCCCAGTCAAATAGCGGGATTTATATTCTGAAGTTTTTATTCTTTTTTTTTTTTTTTTTTTTTTTTTTTTTTTTTGAAGTTTTTATTCTTAAATTTTTCTTTCCTAATAATACTTCTGTCCTTTGAAAGGAGGTATAAATTGAGCACTAAGAAATGCAGAGGCAAATGTGTTTTATCTCAAAGTTAAGAACAATTTAGTTTAATGTTGTGGATATTGGTTACACACATGAATATTAATTCTTTTTTGTGATTTCCTGCACAGTTGGTAGCAAAGCTGAAGCTTTGATTATGCATAAGGATAGAAAACCCTACTGCATTCCAGTATATTTATCCTTTCCCCATCAAAGATGCCTTTTCCAACGTCACCACTCTGTCTAGTCTCATGTTTTGCTAGTGGCTATTTCTAATAGTTGACTCATCCTGAAGACATTTGGTGTATTGTGAGAAGGGCAGATAGGTCAGAGGAAAACCACTGGTCATTTGCCCATAGAGGGACGGCTGACAAAGGCTCCCTAAATGATGGGTCCAACATTCTAGACCTCAGAGGCTGACTCAGTGGTTCCAAGCAAAGTTCTGTGCCACTTTCTTCCTGCCTGTAGAGTATGGCAAACCTAGGAGAGGGTGGAACCATTGCCTCCAGCTAAAAGTACCTCCCCACAAATTGCTTACCACTCAAATTTAAAGACATACAAATAGAGCCATCCCAGAGAATATTAGAGACCCATTATCTTACAGATGTGTCTAAAAGATAAGGAAAGAGAAATGCAGAGACATGCATTATGTGACATATCCAAGGTCACATAGCCTGCTAATAGGATTTAAACTGTCACACAGTTCTCTGGGGTCCAAGCCTCATGTTCTTTCCACTGTACCGCCCCTTTCATCATGGTCTCCAAAGACTTCTGGTCTTATCCTTGATGTGTGTGTTATGCACAGATGGTCAGTGGTTGATTTTTTTCCTAACGTGAATTCTGGCCCTGTGTTTGAGCCGTTTTTTGCTGCTTAATAACTACAGTATTTCCAGTAGGCAAAGTGCTGTGCTTATGTTAGCATCTACCTATGATGTTTATTCTAGAAGTCATTGGGCTAAGTTTGCATACTAAAAACGTGGTACCTATGGGAACTTCTCTGTCATAGTACTAGTCATACTTCAAATCGCCAATAATAATCCAATAACAACTACAAAAACAGCTAATTATTGGACCTTATTAAGGGTTTGTGTTAAGTTCTTAACATGGGATCAAGTCACTCAATTCTCACAGCAACCCTATAAGGTCATCATCTTCGTTATCTCCAGTTTACAGATGGGAGTTGCTTAGCAATATTAGCTAACTTTCCTGAGGTCAAATGACTAAAAAGTAGAGCCATGATTTCCATGCACAGCATTGACAGAGACTATAAGGCACGAGCCTCGGCCATTCAACAGCTGCCCTCGTCCATATCCTCACATCTCAGACAAGATGGCTTTTAGATGATGCTTTTAATGGAAATTCAGTAACATCCACACAAGTTCTCTTCTTTCTTACCCGTTTTGCCTTTTCTTTTTCCATGTGATTTTGAGTAAAGATTTTCATTTCAAAGATGTTAGATTCTTAGTGTTCAAACACTAAAAAATGACATATTAAGTTAAATTCATAAGAAACCTAAAATAACTATTTCCTTACGTTTCTATTTTCCAACTCTACAGGTTGACTCCAAATTGTTACATGATCATTGAGAAGAGACTTATTTTTAAATTGAAATATAGTTGATTTGAAATTCTATATTAGTTTCAGGTGTACTGCATAGTGATTCAGTATTTTTATAGATTATACTCCATTCAAAGTTATTATAAAATATTAGCCAGATTGCCTGTGCTGTACAATATAACCTTGTTGCTTATTTATTTTCTACATGGTAGTTTGTATCTCTTAATCTCCTACCCCTATCTTGCCCCTTCCCCTTCCCTCTCCCCACTGGTAATCACTAGTTGGTTCTCTGTATCTGTGAATCTGTTTCTGTTTTTATTATATTCATTCATTTGTTTTATTTTTTGGATTTCACATGTAAGTGATAATATACAGTATTTGTCTTTCTCTGACTTATTTCGCTAGGCATAATACCCTCTACATAATACCCATTACATTGTTGTAAATGGCAGAACTTCATCGAGAAGAGACTTTTTTTTTTTTTGTTTTTTTGTTTTTTTGTTTTTTTTTTTTTTGCGGTACGCGGGCCTCTCACTGTTGTGGCCACTCCCGTTGCAGAGCACAGGCTCCGGACGCGCAGGCCCAGCGGCCATGGCTCACGGGCCCAGCCGCTCCGCGGCATGCGGGATCCTCCCAGACCGGGGCACGAACCCGTATCCCCTGCATCGGCAGGCGGACTCTCAACCACTGCGCCACCAGGGAAGCCCCGAGAAGAGACTTTTGTTAGGTATGTTTCTGCTTGATTTAGGAAATCCCATATCCTCTGTTGACATAGTAAGGTTAAAAGAACGCTTCATTACTTACAAAATGAAGGGAGAAGAAAGTTGGGTGCAAGAACTTGCTAGTAATTCCAGTTCTCTAACCATAACCTCCAGGGAGGGCCAGCACGTGCCTGCAGTATCTGCTGTGGCCACGGCAGCTCCCTGCCATACCCAGATGCCAGCTGGGGGCTCTGCCAGCCCCTTGGAAGGTGTCTGCAACCCTCCTGTTGATGCTGAATTTTGAATCTGACCTCTCCAAACTCTGTGCTTTTATGCTTCCTCTTCTGAATACTCCTACCTGCAGACAGACCTCCTTGACCCCTCCAGCCCCGGCCAGGTTTTTCTCTTTCACTTTCACTATTATATATCATCAGTTAGGGCATTAGTCCTCAAACTGCCACTTCTAGCTATCGAACATTGGGCAAGTCACTTTACCTTTGTGTGCCTCGGTTCTTCATTTATAAAATATGGATTATGATGCTACTGCCCCAGAGCGTTGTTACAAAGATTAAATGAAATAATAATTGGAAAGTACTTATCATGCCTCTTGGCACATAGTAGGCAGCCTCAAAATACTTGTTAAAATAATCAAGTGATTCCAGACCCTAACACCTTTCAGCTTCCCCATAAGTCCCACTGTAAGGGGCAAGATATAGTTGTTTTTGGCAAAAAGCCCTCATGGAGTACTTTATTAGTCAGAGTTCTGTCAAGGACACAGAAAACACATTTGGAACTTCAAAGAGAATTTAGGCAATGGAATTGGTTACAGAGCTGGGAGGCTGGAAGAGTGAAAGGAGGGAGTTGCAGAAACCCAGGTAAATAACTAACTGCAGGAAGCAGCTCTTAGCAGGAGCCCTACCATGTCACCAGAACCTAGACTCATGAAGGAGGGCCCCACGTGGGGACCAGATGCCCCCTTAGGAGCAGGGACAATGGAGGAGGACGTCACCTAAAGAGCTGGGATAGTGGCAGGGACACAACCGGCTCCAAAGACATCGTCCAAAGAAGGAAGGAAAAAAAATAAGAGAAGAGACCCTTCTCTCTTCCGCCCACCCCGCTTCCTGCCAGTGTCCTCAACTGTCAGAACCTGTCCAAGGAGCCTGAGGAATGTGGTTTGCCCAGCATTGCAAAGGAGACTGGAGACAGCATATAAATAACAGCCAGAGCACACAGAGCAAAAACTTAGATAGAAGTAAGTTCTTTCACAAAAAAGAATTACAGGGCTTCCCTGGTGGCGCAGTGGTTGAGAGTCCGCCTGCTGATGCAGGGGACACGGGTTCATGCCCCGGTCCGGGAAGATCCCACATGCCGTGGCATGGCTAGGCCTGTGAGCCATGGACACTGAGCCTGCGCGTCTGGAGCCTGTGCTCTGCAACGGGAGAGGCCACAACAGTGAGAGGCCCGCGTACCGCAAAAAAAAAAAAAAAAAAAAAAGAATTACAAAAATCAAAGCTTCACAAAGATGGTGTGTGCGTGCAAGAGCAAGAATTGATCTAGACTCTTACAAAAGGAATCGTAGAGTCAATTTAGTACTATGCCAAGGTAATAATGGAATGTAAGGTAGCCATAATTTTTTTCAATACTGTGTGCAATTAGAGACTCCGATATTTACCAACAAGTCTGTCTGACAGCCAATAACACTTTCCCTGGTACTGCGCTAGAGTAGATGCTGGTTATAAATACTCACAGAAATGTCATAGCTAATTCCAGGCACATGGGATAGATAAAAAGGTTCTTCAGCTCAAGAATTCCACAAAGAGGTTTGTAAGCCTGGGGAATCCAGGAGATAGAGCAGCTGATAGAATTTGGAGGCAAGATAGCCATCACTCATGCCCTATCAAAGCACTTTATTGCCAAGACCCCAGCCTACCCCATCTCATCAACTGAATAAAACTCAGTTTAGAGCAAACACACTTTTGGCTGGTGGAGAGGTGTGGTGTCACTTCCATTCTCCTTAGAGTGAAGAGAGGGATTTAGTCAACTTTTCTCTTGTGTCAGGAAACTAGGTCACCAAGAAAATGATGATACGTGTTCGGGGGAGAATAACACTCCTCAGAATCCTGAAGCAGAAGCCTGCTTTGTTACCCAGCCTCCCAAGAGAAGAATATCTCATTTTAGAAATTAGGACCTTTTTAGGCATGCTGGGATTACAGGAGAACCTAAGAGCCATGTCATATCTTTCTCCAGTTGTGACTGGGGCACCTGCAGAGAAAATTGTAGCCTGATAGCAGCTTCATTATATGCCTGTTAGTTTAGCTTCCCCTCCTCAAACCCAGGCCTTTTTTTGGGAAAAAAAAAAACAACCCAGATTTACATCATATAGTCTACACCTGGATCCTGAGTTTGATTCTCCAATACACCTAATATACACAAAGTAACAAACCTCATTTTTTCCAAGGCTAGAAGGAAGTTGATCCCCAGCACCCTGTGTTAAATCCTTCTGTTATCTGTGGAATTATCTCCACAGTAACCAGCTTTATCTCCCTGTAACTTAGATGACTTGTGCTTTGGGGTAAAGATTTCACCGTGGAAGTCCACAAATATAAACCTGCTGCTGAGGACTCATTAATTTTGGAGAAACTAACGGACCTCCTCGCCCCCCCCACTGGCTGACTAAACACGTCTACACAACCACCTTTTGCTTGAAGCTCATGATAGCCTGGGTGACAGGAGAATTAGGTAAGAGTAATGAGGGAATTAGGAGACAATGATAAAATCTCAAATCAAAATAATATTAATCCAAAATGTAATTATTTAATAACCTGCTTTCAAGGATAAAGTAATAAAGATGAAATATATAATGATGTGAAGGAGCTCATTACTTTTCTGGCCAGCCATATTAAAAATTAGTGTTTGGAAGGTCACAGAAGACCTTAAAAACTACCAGACTTGTTTTCTCAACAAAGGATTTGGATAAAATGAAAATTCATCCTGATGGCTACTGGAGAAAATATGTGTTAGTTTCTCTGTCTTTTCTTTTGTTTGTTTCTCATCACATTGGAAGAATACTTTTGAGTATTTAATCACTAATGTCTGGGAAAAGGTGTTTTATCCTTTATTTATATGTAAGTGCATCTGGGTTCATGTCCTGATAATTCTATCTGCCATTACTGGCCATTTTCTTTGTCCTCACTGAGTTGTGACAGAAGAGAAGGCAGGCAAGCCAAGGCCAAGTTCATTAGTGAATTTCCCTGCCCATCCTCCTGATACTTTTCCAATCCCAGTAGCAAAACTTGCCCTAAAAGAATCATGGAGCTTTGGCAATGGAAGGGTCCTTTTGACATCATGTCATCCAGCCCTTTTATTTTTTTATATCAAAATTCTGTGTACTGAATTTGACAGTCAAATAGTTGTATAAAGTTTATTAGGAAATAGAGAAGGTCCTTGTTCACCTCCCCATACACTTTACTGTCCCCAGCTGTGACCACCTTCAATTCTTTTAGCTGATTTGTTTGGCAGTTAATTCTGTATCTCTAAATAGCATGCTTATATTGCTGTTTCTCAATCTTTCAGGTTTAGACATTAGCTAATAACTTCCCACTATAGAAGATGAAGATTTAGCTGTCTTTTCCCCATTCCACACCCACCACATACATGTGTCCTTCCCACCCACTCTTCTAGTCTTCCAGTATAGTTATATCATGATTGTGCTTAGATCTATATCGAGTGTTTTATTATAATCATGTGAATATTATGTTTGGGTTTCCTTTTCTGTATGACTTTTTATTTTCTCTGTAATAATCATCTTGTTCTTTCGTTTGCTTAGCTTTCTATGTATTTGTATTTAATGGAAGCCTAAACTCTCCACCAGTTGTCTTAATTGCTTCCCAAACTATTTAGATGCATCATGTTCTGTTAATTTCACTGTCTTACAGAAGTTTCCCCCAAAGCCTTCTGACTTGCTCCCATCTGGATTGGATTGCCCTCTAGGGCCTGAAGTTCATATGCTATCTTGGAGTCTCCCTTCTCCACCATCCTGGGATCCTTATCAACTCTTGTCTGTGTTGGTTCCCCTGTTTAGCATATCCTGTATCTGCCTCTCTTTTGGTTTGCTCCCTCATTTTGGTGGAGCGCATCCTCCAGTATCTTCCTGAGGATTCATGGGTGGCAAAATATTCAAGGCCTTGCATGTCCAAACAAGTCTTTATTCTCACCCTAACACTTGATTGATAGATTAGCTGATATAAAACTCTACACTGTAAATCTTTTTTTTTGTTGTTTTTAACTGTGAAGGCTTTGCTCTGTTATCTTCTAGTTTCCAGTTACCATTGAGAAATGCAGTGCTGTTCTGATTCCTGATCTTCTGTATATGACCTGTGTTTTTTTCTAGAAGCTTATTATCTCTTCAGTTTCCCCCTAGTGTCTCAGTGGGTCATGATAATAGGCTTTGCTGCAGGTCTATTTTCCACCAATCTCAGAAGGCCTTTTTGATCTACAAACGCATGCTTTGGAGTTTGGGAAAATTTTTGTAACTTTTTTTATTTCCTCCCTCTACTTCCTTTCTTCTTCCTACAACTCCTTTTATGCATATAGAATCTCCTGGATTTGTCCTCCAGTTTACTTTTCTTTCTTTCTTTCCATCTGTTTGTCTTCCTATTTTACTCTCTCAGAGAATTCCTCCACTTTATCTCCTAATCCTTCCACTGAGGTTTTCATTTTTGTTGCCATATATTATGAGAATTCTTTTTTGTTTACTGAAAAAAGATTCAGTAAAAAAAAAACATCTTTTTTGTTTACTGGTCTCCTTTCTAGCAATCTTTCCTTATTTCACAGTTGAAATTTCTTCTCTTTTCTCCTGAAGAGATCAGGATTTTGTTTTTTGTTTTGCTCTGATTTTTGTCTCTTATCTTTTGGTCTCAATTTTCATGTGGGTTGCCTTTTTCTGTTCGTTTTGGTCTGCCTCTTTCATATTCAAAGTTTTCCTCAAATTTCTGGAAATCTTTGCCTGTTGCTCAACCATATGTTTGAATGGGAAATTAAAAGTCTGACTGGAAGCTTAAGCATTTGAGTTGACCAAGCTTCACTAAAGGGCATCCAGTTGGACTCTTTGATGTGGAACCAGTGTTGGTGTCCACCAGTCTTTGCTGTGACCTGATCTGATTCCCTATAGAAGATGCTTCCAGTTTCTTGCTTGGAGGGGAAAGGCCTGGCTGTCAGCCTTCTGGGACCTTTGGCAGGGAGGAGGGCTGGGTGTCTCAGCATCTAATAGGCACATGTTCAACCTCATCACTCTCTTTTCCCTCAGCTGCCTCTGGTGTCCCTGGGTCCAGATGTCCTCTGTTCTATGTCCTCATCAGAGGGGAAAAAAAGCCTTCCAGTGTGCTGCTGGAATGGGCCCGAGTATTTGCCTGGCTATGTGTCTCTCCGCTTTCCCCACTGGTGGCTTAGGATTCAGCTCTCTTGGGTTTGCAATCAGTTACTACCTGTCTACGTGGCTTCTAGGCTCCAAACTGTTGTGTCTGTTACCCTCTCCCCATCTTCTGCCCTTTTTTTAAGTTTATGTCTTTTTTTTAACCCTTTATTGTCATTTTAGAGGGGTTGGAGGTGACAGAACAATTAGATGTGTTGTATTCCATCTGCTTCTACTTCTTTGTCTATAAATTAAGAGAGGCCCAGAGAGTTGCCGACTGAGTATTCTGAAGTTGCAGCATAACTTAATAGCAGAAATGGTACTGGGACCTATACTTCCTGTCCTTGTTCAGGGCACCCTCTTTCAAAATAGACATCATCAATAATGGATTCCTCCATAACGAGTATGTGCCTGGTTCGGTGTGAATGAGTTTAAAAGTCTATTTTGCCATGAGTCCTTTGTATTTTTGCTTTGACTGGTAGCTTATCACGAGGCTGTAAATCAGGAAGCATCCCCCACTCTGTGACTTTCTCTGTGTCTCTAGCCCTAGGAATAAAGCATGAGTCCTTGGGGTTAGCCTACCACTGAACTAAACATATCATCTGATAATTAAGACGTGACTCAGTTCATCTGCTTTCTTAGATCTCCCTCAACCCTCAGCAAATAGACGTGCACTGGGCCTGCCCCACCAGCCTATCAGACAGATCTAAATCCTAAAAAAGGACATTGCCTCATCTCAGTGCCCCAGGCTGGGATCCTTACCACATCTGTTCACATCGATAATACACATTCTCACGTACTTTAATTCGATATCCCCAAACATTTGGGGAGGACCTTCTAGTCACAGGACATTATATAAGATGCTAGAGAGGATGGAAAAGATGGAAAATCTTTGCTCTTAAAAAACTCTCATATTTGAATAAATAGAATGGAAGGTGAGTGGTATTCAGTTCAATGAAAGATCTGTGCAAAGTGAGTTAGGAGAACAGAGTTAGGAAAGATGACTTGCCCGGAGCTGTCTGTGATGCCCGCAGCACCGGAAGGCACTAAATAGCAAAAACTCTATGTCCCTAATGGTAGTGTCCCTTTCTCTGGCGCAGAAAATGTTTCTTCATTATCCAAATGCAACATTTGAGGTGTATATTCTTAGTTGAACTAAGAAGGGATCCCCAAAAGGGAAATGCTGTTTTATTAAAAACTTAATTCCAGGAAGATGTATACTGATCATTTGCTTCTAGCCATATTCGTAACAATAATTAATACGTCTACCTTTTCAAGTGCAGACAGATGCCTTGAGCTTATCACTCCAGACACTGAGAGAGCAGAGTTCCCCAGTTTGCCCTTGATTGTCATTCGGTCCCATGTGTCATTCTGTGGCTGAGGCAGATTTAAAATTAATTTCTGTGCCTTAGTGACGTAAAAACAGTTCTTAACAAACAAGGGGCTCCCACATAAAATCCTCTCAGTATGTTCTCTGGAGAACTAGGGAACTGGATATTTTTGTTGAAGAACACACAGTTCTCAGACATAACCGGAGCATGGCACCTCTTTGCTAAGACAGGAAGGCAGGTCACTTGGGAGCTGGCCTGAGATTGAAATAATTACATGAATTCTGGGGGATGGTGAGTGCTTCATATTTTTATAGCACTTATCTAATAATATTTATAAAGTCTTTTACTAAATATGGAAGATTTTTGAAAATTGATGAGTTATATGGCTACCATTAATTAATGCATAATTTTTACATTTCTTGTTATGATAATAATATTAAGAACATGTATTGGATTCCTACTCTATACCATGTAGTCTACCAGGCACTCTACGGGTGTTATTTTATTTAATGCACCTGTCAACCCTGTAGGGTAAGCACTAGTGGAGGTGGTTAAAGGGACTTACTCAGAAACATACATGACAAGAATGTAGAAAAGTCAGTTATTATCAAGGCCACTGTGTACCCAAACCTAAGAATGTATTAAAAAAATGTAATAGCTTGACCCATAAAATGAATTTCTAGATACTAATGAATTTTTTTCCTCAGAAATCTATAGTTCTTCAATCATAATGACTATATTCTCAATTGCATCGTTTGAAAGCTTTCCTATTTTAAGATCTCATGAAATGTGACCTTAGTCAATTAGGAAGTGCCCCATAACTGACAAAAAAGAACACAAGTTAAATAACAAATAGTCCAGTCAGTGGAATCATGTGATGTGATTTAGGCTTAGCTCAGTGTTTCTTATATATTTATATGTTGTTAGAGAATGTATAAGATATCTTATGAAATCTTGTCACTTTGCATTAAGAAGTAGAAGTGAGCCCAGTAATAGTTAGAAATGCTTTCAGCCCAAGTAACAGAATACTGATTGGCAGGCACAGCTTAAACTAGAACTTTCCAACCTGTATGGTGAGACCCACTGGTGAGCCACAGAAAGAGGAGCAGAGATATTTATTCCCCCCTCAATCTTCAGGGTGGTGAGGGAGACCTAGGAGAGCCAAAGTCCCAAGGGCTATTCATCTCAGCAGCCAGCAGTCTCCTCCATGTTCCCTGTAGGACAGTACAAATACTATCCTGTCCTATGAATGTCATGACACTAAAAAAACATTGGGCAGTACTGGCTTAAAATATAATAAAGAAGATTTGTCATTTATTTGACATAAAGTCTGGAAGTGTGCAGTCCAGGATGGGTGCAGCTGCCCAGTGACATTCTCATGGATCCATGCTCTTTCCATATTGTTGCCCCATGGTCACAAAGTAGCTGCCACAGCCTTAGACATCTTGTCCTCACTCCAGGAAATGCATTCAAGAAGGAAACAGAAAGAACAAAGCAAAAAAAAAGGGAGGGTGTTTCATATGGTGATGGTCTGTTCTTTTATCCAATGGGTAGGGGAGCTGGGGGGAGCTTTCCCAGTCATGGCCCCAAAAGACCTCCTTAATAACTCATGGTCAGAAGTAGATTGCATGACCACTTCTTGTTGCATAGGAGTCTGGAAAGAGGCCTACCTACTCTGAGACTACTGATCTCCACCCACTACCTAAACTCAAAATTTGGGGGTTCTGTTAGCAAAGACAGGGAGCTATGCCAGTTGTATAGGCACCCGTGGTAGTACCAAACATAGCCTGTAAGGAAAAAGTCAGTATTTTTTTTTAATGAGACAGATTTTCTGCTTCTTAATTGTTCAGACTGTTTCAACTAAAATACCACCCACAGGATCACTTACTCCTGAAACTAAAAGCCTCCTCTGTGGAAGTGGGTTTCAAACAGAGCATCCTACAGATAAGAGAAAAGTTTGTGCAAATATTAGTCAAAGAACTTTAAGTTTTTTCAGTATTCATTTTCATTCAGAGACATCCAAGCAGCGTTTATGATTTTGTAGCTTTGAGTTGTAGAACTAGGTATGGTTTTTTACCTTATTTTCTCCTGTTTGATAGTTTACTAAATTTCATCGTGTATCACATTCGCAATGAAAAGGCATTAATATTTTTAATTTTTAAATCTGATGGAATCTTTGGAATGTTGTGTGAGATGTCTCCAGAGTTAGACCACAGAGCTGGTTTTATTTCATTTCTTGAACATTAAAATTAAAAGTCATTGTAATGCATATGTCTCACACCACAAATTTTTAAAGATTAACTTTATTTGAGCAGTATTAACTTTGGATATTTGGAGATATTTTTTCTCATTTCCTCAAAATTGACAGAACAATTATTTTTATCTCATTGCAAAGACTATATCTGAGACTCATGGTACTGAGTGGAGAAACTAAACATAAACACTACCTTTGATTAATTGATCATTTTTAGAAGGTTGGTTCATAATATTCCCAATACTGACTTGGAAGTAAAAAAGAGTAAGAAAAAGAGAAAACACCAGCCACCCAGAATCCTTCCTTGATAACTTGATCTTGGATTTGGAAAATAGAACTAATTCTTGACCAATTTTCGGTCCATGATAAGGAATACTCTTTTTCAGCTTTGTGAGTTCATTTTCTGATTATAACAGTTATATAAGAACTTTATAGTGTAGGGAATTTGGAAAAGAAAGCAGTTATTCTTAATCCTACCACCATAATACAATTTTTAATGCCTTTGTAAACCCCAGTCAAGCTCTTTTCAGATTTGTTATATGATTATAATCATAGCATAAATGCTACTTCATATCATGCATATTTTATGGCACTGTTCTCATGCTTTTTTCATATTTTTTTAAGCTTTTATCAAAGATATACTTTAGAGTCAAATAGTTCTTCAGTTACTACTAATGAAAACCATCAACCCATCCACTCCTCACCCCCATTTCCTCCTTCCCAAAGGCAATCACCTTCACCTTTTAATCTGATTTTTTGGCTGTTTCTCTCCATCTCTCTAAACAGACTGCTTGTGTTTCTACTTCTTGTTCTCATTTTGGAAAAGGATAATATAGCTCCCTTTTATTACCCCTACCTCCACACTAACCCTTCTCTACCCCTCTATCCCCCTAGTAGCGTTGCATCATAATTTTGGTTAGATTGTTATTTACCTTATTATGTCATAATCACTATTTACAACTGTGCCTTATAAAATCTCATTACTTTTCCTTGTATTTTTCCCAAAAATAAATGATGTTCTGTTCTTTTTTGTTTACTTAGTTGTCTAATACTTGTTACTAATTGAATCTCAAGCTATTCACCATGCATAATTGGTTCAGATGCATCAGACATTGCATCACTGTCATCACCTGAAGCATCTCTCCCTGGGACCTTCTGACCTGATTCAGTCTGCCCTCTGTGCCTGATGTACAACTGTCATCCTGAGAACTTCCTTTACCTTTGTCTCCGGTATTGGCTCCCCTGCTTCATAGTTCTCAAATCTTCCTCTTTTGGGGATTGTTCCCTTGTTTTTGTGGAGTACATCGTCCAGTATCTTTTTGAGAAAAGGACTCGTGGGGAGCAAATTTTTTGAGTTCGTGCATGTCTGAAAATGTCTTTATGCTTAGCTCACTCACATAACAGTTTGGCAGGCTGTAGGGTTTTATTTTGGAAATAGTTTTCCTTTAGGTTTTTAAAGGCATTATTCCATTGCCTCAGGCTCCCCAGGTTTTTACTGAGAAGTTCAAAGTCATTCTGCTTCCTGATCCTTTATATGTGACCTATTGTTTTCCCTATATGAAAGTTTAAAGATCTTCACTTTGTCCTAATAAAGTATGTTGGAGTGGGTCTTATTTTTATTCATTGTAAAGTATATCCAATGGACCTTTTCACTCTGCACACTCATGTCTTTCAGGTCTAGGAAATTTTCTTTGTTTCTTTTACATTTTTTGTTTTGGTTTGGTTTTTTCCTTTTTTGTTTTGTTTTGTTTTTAGATCTAGGACATTTTCTTTTTTTTAATTGAAGTATAGTTGATTTACAACATTGAGTTAGTTTCAGGTGTACAGCACAGCGATTCAGCCATATATATATATACACACACACACACACACATACACACACACATATATACATGCACACTTTCAGATTCTTTTTCAGATTCTTTTCTCAGATTCTTATATTCAATATCTTATAATAATAGGTTATAAGATATTGAATATAGTTCCCTGTGCTATACAGTAAATCCTTGAGGTATTTTATATATAGTGGTGTGAATCTATTAATACCATATTCCTAATTTATCCCTCCTGACCCCTTTCCCCTTTGGTAAACATAAGTTTGTTTTCTGTCTGTGAGTCTATTTCTATTTTGCAAATAAGTTCGTTTGTATTATTTTTTTATATTTCATGTATAACTGATATCATATGGTATTTGTCTTTCTCTGTCTGACTTACTTCTCTTAGTATGATAATCTCTAGGTCCAAACGTGTTGCCGCAAATGGCATTATTTCCTTTTTTATGGCTGAGTAATATTCCATTGTATATATGTTCTACATCTTCTTTATCCATTCATCTGTCGATGGACACTTAGGTTGCTTCCATGTCTTGGCTATTGTAAATAGTGCTGCTGTGAACACTGGGGTGCACATATCTTTTGAATTAAAGTTTTCATCTTTTCCAGATAATATGCCCAGGAGTGGGATTGCTGGATCATGTGGTAACTCTAGTTTTAGTTTTTTAAGGAACCTCCATACTGTTTGCCATCGCGGCTGCACCAATTTACATTCCCACCAACAGCGTAGGAGGATTTCGTTTCTAGGACATTTTCTTGATGATTTCCTTGCCTCTGTTTTCTCTCTTCTCTCTGTATTTCCTCATTTGAAAATCAGAACTGCTGGACTGGCCTTCTCTGTTTCTCTTGTTTTTCCCTGTCTCCCATCTCTTTGTTTCTTTGCTCTGTTTTTGTGTGTGTGAGATTTCCTCAAATTTTCATCCAGCCCTATTACTGAGTCATTTCTTTTTTTTTTTTTTTTTTTTTTTTTTTTTTTTTTTTTTGCATTACGTGGGCTTCTCACTGCTGTGGCCTCTCCCGTTGCGGAGCACAGGCTCTGGACGCGCAGGCCCAGCAGCCATGGCTCACGGGCCTAGCCGCTCCGCAGCATGTGGGATCTTCCCAGACCGGGGCACGAACCCGTGTCCCCTGCATCGGCAGGCGGACTCTCAACCACTGCGCCACCAGGGAAGCCCTTACTGAGTCATTTCTACTATTGTATTTTTATTCCCCAAGACCTCTGTCTTGTCTTTATTGTTTTTTAAGTATCATATTCTTTTGTTTCATAGTTACAGTTACTTATCTGAGGATATGAAAGATAGTTGGGATGTGGATATTTCGGCATTTTTTTCTCCATGCATAATCTCAGTTTCCCTCCAATTAGGTTTTTTTTCTGTATTTTCCATCTCTATCTTTTAAAATAGTGACTTTTCTCAGATTTATGGTAATCTTCGGTTGTCTGTTCATACTTAAAAGGGCACCACTATGAGTCTATAGAAACAGAAAGTGGATTAGTTGTCACCTAGTGCTAAGGGAATTGGGAAAATGGAGAGTTCTGCTTATAAGTACAGTTTTCTTTTGGAGGCGATGAAAATCTTCTAATATTGGTTGCAGTGATAGTTGCACAACTCTGAATATACTAAAAACATTGGATTATGTACTTTAAATGGATCAGTTGTATGGTGTGTGTATAATATCACAATAAAACCATTTCAAACAAAAAGTGGGACACTAACAAGATAATTAAAAGCTCTACGTGTGTGGCTGGGGCTTGTCATCTGTGGTTTTCACTGTACAGTGATCTGGCTGAGTTGTTTAGTTGGGGGAGCCTCTGATAATCAGTCTCTTTGTCTTCTTGGGTTGATAAGATTCCCCAGGAATGACTCTACCAATCTCTCCAGCCTGGAGGATAAAGGCTGCCTGCCAGCATTCTGGGACCTGAGTGAGGGAAGGAGGCTGCCTCTGAATGGAGCAAGCTAACACCCACCTAATCTCCTCATTTCCAGAATGATCTCTAGCCCTCCATGGTGCCTGATGGCCCCTGGTCCAGAGACCCTCTATTCTACCCACTGTAGAGAATCAGTCTCCATTTGTTTGTGTTTGAATGTGTGCCAGGATTGAGAAAGGGCAGTTGCCCCATGGTAGGGAGTGGGAGAGATGATCTGCCTGCTCCTTTTTTTTTTTTCCTGGCTGCATTGGGTCTTCATTTCTGCACACCCTTGGTCGCGGTACGCGGGCCTCTCACTGCGGCATGCTGGCTTCAGTACTTGTGGCAAGTGGGCTTAGTTGCTCCGCTGCATGTGGGATCTTCCCGGACCAGGGAACGAACCAGTGTCCCCTGCGTCGGCAGGCGGATTCTTAATCACTGAGCCACCAGGGAAGTCCCGATATGCCTGCTTCTTAAACGTACTTATCTTAGTTGCCCCCCACCACATACACACACATATACACACTTTCAGAGACCCCTGGTGCTTCTAATTCCTAAGTTTTGGGGGATTCTGTGAATCAGGTTGGTTCTAGGCTTTGTTTCTCAATTTTATGAGTTCTTATGTAGGAAGCAAAGGTGGAAATGTGTTTACACCATTTTTACCTGAACACATACACGTTTTGCCTTCTCCAATTTTTCAGGAATGTAACAATATGTAGTATTGAGATTACTTTTTTATTTAAAATTCTGATTTGGAAAAAAAAACATAGAATAAACTTTTGATTCTGGAAAAAATACTCTTGTTTTATGCAGAATCCAAAGATTTGATGATATTTCTCTGCTATCAAAGGAGGGTATATTATTTTTCATATGCAAATAGAAAAAGCAGTCCTCTCTGAATTCAGAGAACCAGTTAAGTGCATTCAAAATTATTAGGCTTGTGTTAAACTGATTTAAGATAAATAGATGAAGTAAGCTTCTCCTCAAATCATGAAGCATTTCTTTACCTTAGCAAGTGAGCAAGGTTCTCAAGTTCTGACTGCCTCATAAAGATTAGATGGATTTTATTGTTAATTTTCCATAGATAAAATTAGATGTTTAATACTTGCCTTAAATACTCTCACGTTGTTCTTTGATTTGAAGAGGATCATTCAGCCCATCTAGACTGAATCTGGAGCTCAAGGTATTAAAATTATGGAAAAGACACTGGCCAAGCTTACCATCCTCTATGATACTTGACCTTGAGGCCAGGGGCTGACTTAATTCCTCTTTGCATTTCTGGTACCTAGAATTGTACTTGGTATCTAGTTAACATTTCTTAAAACTTATCACGTGAATAAGAGAGGAAAACGTTCATAGTCAAAAGCACAACTGTGTCATATATATTGACAACTTCAAGACAATTCTAAATTGTACTCCAACTAAACATTTCAGTATAATACAACCTTGGGCCAAGTTCTGCTTGATAATAACCATGTTCTCTACTATTACCACAGTCTCTAAAACCTTACGATTCTGTTTCTCAACCAAAAATACCATCCTTTTACTTTTAAAAAGAACCTTTATCTTGCTGTATTGAAACTTATATTTAATTTAGATTATTATGCAAAACCACTTGACCTTCCCAAAGCATCACAGCCATTCAGGACGACTACATAATTTGTGGGATCTCCTGCAAAATAAAAATGTGGGCCCCTTGTTCAAAAATTATTAATAGTTTCAGGATAGCAACTACAGGGCATTAAACCAAACAAGCGGTCCCTCTAAGGATGACATGCTGACCATTTCTGGAAGGAGTATACTTCTGATGTTTCTTCCAATAAAAGTTTACTTTGGTTCAGTTGTTACAGGGCTGACACTCCCCTGCTCAGTGACCTTTCCTGTGAGAGCAGTTGGCGCATTCATTATACAGTCTTTGCCTGAAACTCTGCATTTCAGATACATGCTGGCGTTCAATCACATAGCTATTACACTTCAGACTTCAGTTCCTTAGACTGCACACTTCCCACCATGGGCATTCAGTAATTGGTGGTGATAATTTTCAGGTGCTTTCTTTGTGCTCTGACAGTAGCTTTCCATGGGTGAAATTCTTCCAGCCAAATTAAAGTAAAATGCAAGATCTGATCCCCAAGGGGAAAAGAACTTGAATAAAAATATACCTTCTATTTCTCAGCTCCTGGCAGTTGGTAGAGCTACGTATTTTCCCCCATCACACTTGTGTGTCAGCTCAGTGTGTCTGAGCACCTGCTATTCATATCAGAAGGAAATGAAACCAATAGCATTTTTCTTTCCCAGTGGCAGTCTTGAAACTTCCTTCTCTCTCTTTTTTTTTTTTTTTTTGCGGTACGCGGGCCTCTCACTGTTGTGGCCTCTCCCATTGCGGAGCACAGGCTCCGGACGCTCAGGCTCAGCGGCCATGGCTCACGGGCCTAGCCGCTCCGCGGCATGTGGGATCTTCCTGGACCGGGGCACGAACCCATGTCCCCTGCAACGGCAGGCGGACTCTCAACCACTGCGCCACCAGGGAAGCCCGAAACTTCCTTCTCTTTTGCCAGTAAGCCATCATTCTTCTTGGAGACTGCTTTTATACTCAGGCATGTCCGAGATTTCCTTGACTTGTTTGTTTTGAACCTTGAATCTGATAGACACTTAGAAATGTATGCGGTTCCACCTTCATCCATAGGGGCACTTTACATGAACCCAGTGGGCTAAATGTCTCTTAAGGGTTTACCAAAGGATGATTGTGATCCCATCAAGAGAAGTAAAGGTCCTAAGGGAAGTAAAGAGCTAATATTTATTGATGACGAGTAAACGTTCGATCTTTGCTATCTCAGAAGACGGGCATGTATTAATATGCTGACTTTGGATACATTGGCACCGCAGTTCTGTGGTTGCCTTGCTGTGAAGGATGCTCCCTTGGATCCGCCCCAAAATAAGCAGTACCTGATGCAGGGCTAACCAGACTCCCCGCACAGTCCAGGAAGCTGATGGGGCTGGCATGTGGAAGCAGGCTGAGAGCTCCTCTTCAGAAGGCAGAGAGTCAAAACCCATGCCTAGAAGTTACAGAGAGACAATTGTTCTATACAAGGAAGAGTTTCTAGTGTGGTTAGAGAAGAAATAGGCTACCTCTGAAAATGCTGAGCCTCTCACTGGAGCTGCACGACCATCTGGGAGAGCTGCTGGGGAGGAGAGGGAAACATCACGTGGCTTTCTTAGCTAGAGTGCCTTTTGGTTTCCTTGTAACCTTGCAGTTCTGGGTTTCTCTTAAGGTAACTCCCAAGAGAAGAATGCTTGATTGTAACCAATACAGAGCCTCATGGGAGGAAAGTCTAACCCATCTTTGCCCTTTCTTATGAATAGAGCGAAACCAAGCCAGCAAGCATGTGGCCTTAAATAGGCCTAAGGCTTACACTGCACCCACTTGGCACGGCATGCTTCCTTTGAGGAAACTGTAATATTATATAGCCATAATTTCCAGTCTGGAGGGGTAAGCTAGCATAGAGACTTTTGAATTAGAATGCCAACCTGCCGTTCAGCAGCTACGTGACTTAACTTCCCAGGCCTCAATCTCTTCACCTGTAATAAGAGAATAATGATATCTTCCTATAAGATTATTGTGAGGATAAGATGAGAAAATATGTATGACTGTCTAGTGCCTAGAGTGTAACATGTACTCAAATATCCAGTTTTTTAGTAAGATAGCCCTTCAGACATTCTTGTAGACACACTGCGTGCTCAGGACTATGCCCAACTAACACAATTAGAGGACACCTGAACTCCCCTGGGTCCCCAAGGATGAATGATTCCATATTCTGTCTACATTACCCCAGGACCTCCAACCAGGAAGCTGGTTCCACCAGTGATAACCAGTGGATTGCTTCTAACTGGTGATAACCAGTGGACTGGTTCCAACCAGTGACTGTGAAGATACGACTTGAAAGTACAAGGTGAAGTACAAAGGAGCAGAGAGTATCCCTGGAAAGGCTAACGTTCTAGCAGAGTTTACTTCACCGTTGCCACCTCTGATGGTGAGCCTAGTTCTGAAAGCCCTAGCCTTTCAATGTGAATTAATACCAATCATGGGCTAGGAATGGTTTAAGGAAAGTAACCCAGTTCTGAACCCCTGTACAAAGTTTGTCCAATGAATGAATGACGAAGTGAATGAGGTCAGTCTTAAACCTTTGAATTAACTGTAAAATGATGCCAGAGCTCAATATTTACTGAGGATTAGAAGAATCAACCTAGTCCCTCAGTGGTTCCATAGATAAGCCATCCAAAGATACAGATATCTATCCTTCTGTATTAAAAAAGAAAAAGTAATTGGTGTTCAAACAGCAAAACAACGGGGATATGTCAGAGGGCATGGGAGCCAACTGAAAGAATTCTCAACGGGTGAAACTGGAACAATTCGAGCAATAAAATAACATAGTATTGAATTATAAACCAAAGAATAAATAAATATACAAGTCCATACTGATATTGCTGTATGATTGAATAAATAAATAAATGGGGGAGAAGAAACAAATCTCCCATCAGAAGAATTCCAAATAATTATGTAGCTACTCTGCCCTCAAAGAGGTGGAGCGTAGGGGCTTCCCTGGTGGCGCAGTGGTTGAGAGTCCGCCTGCCGATGCAGGGCACACGGGTTCGGGCCCCGGTCCGGGAGGATCCCACATGCCGCGGAGCGGCTGGGCCCGTGAGCCATGGCCTCTGGGCCTGCACGTCC
Source organism: Hyperoodon ampullatus (assembly GCF_949752795.1). Classification (NCBI taxonomy): domain Eukaryota; kingdom Metazoa; phylum Chordata; class Mammalia; order Artiodactyla; family Ziphiidae; genus Hyperoodon; species Hyperoodon ampullatus. Next base: position 76,250,905 of record NC_136919.1, read on the forward strand.
GGAGCCTGTGCTCCGCAACGGGAGAGGCTGCAGCAGTGAGAGGCCCGCGTACTGAAAAAAAAAAAAAAAAAAAAAGAGGTGGAGCATAACTCCCCATCCTTAAGTGTTAGCTCTACCTAGCAGCTTGCTTCCAAAGAACACAGCATGGCAAGGGAGGTAGGGGTAACTTTACAGTGAAGCAACCTGATAAACACCACCTTGGCCAGGTAATCAAGGTTAACATCATCAGGGATCAGTCATGTTAATACTTTATACCCTTGACATGATGTGATGAGAATGGTACTTTACCTCTGTGATCTTCCTCCCAAAAACCTATCATTACTGCCTAACCATGAGAAAGACATCCGCCAAACCCAAATCGTGGGACATTCTACAAAATACCTAATAAGTACTCCTCAAAACTGTCAAGGTCTTCAAAAGCAGGGAAAGTTTAAGAAACCGTCACAGTCTATAAGATTATAGCCCAAGGAGATATAATGACTAAATGTAGTGTGATATCCTGATGGGGTCCTGGAACAGAAAAAGAGCATTAAGTAAAACTTACAAAATCTAAATAGAGTACGGACTTTTGTTTTGTTTTGTTTTGTTTTTTAAGTGGTTGGTGTTTCTTCCCTCAAAGTGACATCACCAAAACCTACACAACAATCATGCATTATAACAGCATTTCTTATAATGTGAGTGCTGGGGATCATGTTTTAAAACTACCTGTGAGGCTTTACTTGAAATGCGGTGTACTCGGTATATGGGTTGTACACACAAGGACACAGGTAATCTGTTAAATGGTATAGGTCTTTTTGCAGCCACACTTAACTGTGATTAACGTATTATGAAGATTATATTTTAACCTGCCTTGGAACCTCAACCCATACAAGGCTGGTATGGATTCCTTTGGCTTTTATAGCTCAAATTTCCTAGTTTCCAGAATTTGGGATTGGGTCGAAGAAATTTTCCATGCATATGTGTCCGGGGTAAGGAAAAGTTTCTTGCTTATACTTAAGTGCCCATAGTTGACATACAGACAGCTGTAATTTCTTTATGTTCCAAATATAGGAAACCAGGCTGTGTCTCTCCTGAGGGAAAGGTACATGTAGTCAGACCATGTTCCATTCACTGCAGGCTTAGGAAACTTTACTCAGAGATTGTTGCCTTGGCAACACGTGTCATCGTCATCACTCTAAGGCACTCTTTTTACATCAACTCCAGCCTTTTCCACTGTCAAGGAGACGAAAATCAAAGCAAGAAAGGCGTATGATTTCTTTGATACTGGTTCTGTGCACACTATTGGTTTTTATATCTTTTTTTTTTTTTTTTTGCGGGCCACTTACCTCTCACTGTTGTGGCCTCTCCCATTGCGGAGCACAGGCTCCGGATGCTCAGGCTCAGCAGCCATGGCTCACGGGCCCAGCCGCTCTGCGGCATGTGGGATCTTCCCGGACCGGGGCACGAACCCGTGTCCCCTGCATCGGCAGGCGGACTCTCAACCACTGCGCCACCAGGGAAGCCCGGGTTTTTATATCTTGATACCGTTCCTCGAAAACAATCATCCCATCTCTTCCTGAGAAAATGTTAATATTTCCTGTGAACTCATATGCTGTTTGCATTGATTTTGTTTTTATGACTGTTCCTGGATAAACGTGTGGAAGTTGGTCCAAGTTTAGGATGAGTCAAATGCAGTGTAGAAATAAGCTACTTCCTCACATATTGTAGCTGGTCTTTTTCACAGGGACCTGTATGGCACTGGATAAATTACCTCTCTCCTATGAGATTATATAGTTCCTTGATGCCCCAATTGAAGAATTTTCTGTCAGCATCCTTATTTAGGGTGACAATAGTGGGTAAAATACATTGCTATAGGAGAATAGAATGCCACAGGGCTGTGTTTTCAAATATTATGGCACATGTAACAATTCCGGAAATAATAATCAGATAGGGTTCTTTGCTTGCAAGCAAGAGAAGCTGCCATTGCAAAAGGAATAAAAGCTGGCATTACACTGGGAAAACACCAGTTAGTTCACATAATGTAAAGAAAAGGCTAAACTGTCAAGTCAAGGGAAGAATATGAAATGTGACAGCTCAGGGGATTCATTCATTCATTGAGCAGTATTTACTGAGCATCTACAATGTCCCAGGCACTGTGTCCACGGTGAGGATATAGCAGGGAATCTGTCATGCTCTTGCTTCCACTGAGCTTGCTTTCTGAGGATGTCAAACCCACAGACAGCTTCACGTTCGCCTGCTGCTGGTGTTATTACTGAGCTCCTATAGTTTTCACCCATCATTCATCCAAGATTCAGACCCCTTAGAGTGTCCAATGAGCATAGGTTAGTCAAAGACACCCTCACGGGGTGAGGTGCTGTCATGTACATTCCCCACAGGACCACATGGAATGAGGGAAGGCTAGTTCTCCAGAGGCTGAGTGGGCTGCCCTTACCAGCAGAGGAAAGGCGTGCTGGGTGGGCAAAAAGAGAAATCCACTATAATTTAATACTACTCCTGTGAAGAAAGGAATGAGAAGGCTCAGATGTGGCTTAGAATTCTGGCTAAGGCCACTTATAACTAAATAAGTATAACCTTGTGTATGTTTTCATGACCTCTCTAAAGGTCCCTTTTTTTAATCTGTATAAAAATAATCCCTACCTCATAGAATTGTGTTTTTTGTTGCTATTTTTCTCGGATGCCCTCTCAAGGCCCTTTACAATCACTACCCACTTCCTCCTTCCCAAACCTCACCACCCTCCTGACTTCTAATACTGTTTGTTAGTTTTGCCTGATTTGGGACATTATATAAATAGAGTCATACCATGTACTCTTTTGTACCCAGCTTCTTTGCTCCATATTATGTTTGTGGGTTTCATCCATGTTGTTTGGTGTGGCTATATTTATTCATTTTCATTGCTGAATAGTATCCATTGTTTACCAATATTTGTTTATTCTATTGATAATGGACATTTGTGTTGATTCTGATTTAGGGCTACTATACAAAGCTCCTAAGGATATTCTCATACATGACTTTTGGTATCATATGCATGCATTTTTAGGGGGTGTATACCTAGGATTGGAATTGGTGGGTTGATAAGTATGCTTTTCTTCAAATAGTTTTCACTGTACACCTGCCCCCAGCAACGTAGAGCAGTTTTAGTTGCATCACAACCTTGCCAGTGCTTGGCATTATCATAGAATCATTTTGATGTTTAAATCTGGATCACATTTAGTAGCCAGTTGAGAGCTTGTTGTGATAGTTGCTTAATGAAGTTATATTTTCACACAGTTGTGAAATATACATAGCGTCTATAGATATTTTCCATGCTTTTCTAACAAATAATATTTCAGTACATTCTGCAGGTATGGTTTTCATCTTAGCATGGAAGTCCTTACTGGGTTGGATAATGTGTTGGACAGTCCTTACTGGGTTGGACCCTTTTTTGCATGTGTTGATGGTAAAGCTTTGCTTGGTAAAGTGTCACATTCACTTCAGAATGGGTATTCTATCCCAGCTCCCAGCTGTGTCTCATGAACGATGTTAATGGTGAAACTGCCAAGCACTGAATCTCTCTAAGCTGTTCTACTGCTCTCTTCCCCATTCAAAACCAAGACAGGCATCAGTCTTGCCTGGGTCGTGCTGGGGTTTTAATTTGCAGTGGCAGGTAGGGTAAGGGAGATCATACACTTACTAGCCTGCCCCACCTGGGTCTTCGGGCACAGTACTTAGCTTCTCAGGACCTCCTTTGCTTCAGGTATGAAACTGTGTTGATAATACCCACTTTGATAGGTTGGTAACATTGTAAATGAGATAATATATATAAAGTGCCAGGTTCAGTCCCTCAGTAAGGGGCAACTATTACTATTCTTAGGGGTGGTGGTTTTGTTGTTGTTTAATCTCAGGCACGATATACTGAAAACTGCAGAATTTTTTAATTGGACAGTGTTGAAAAAGACCACAGACTCAGAATTTTAAAGTAAGACTTAGCCATTTGAAGAACTACACTGCTAGAGGTAGAAGAAGAATACTCACCAGCCAAGGGGCTGGGACCACCTCACCCTGTCTCCCTAACATATCAACATTATAAGATATCTTTTGTACCTGGGCATATCCTACACCTCCCACAACAGCCCCTTCCGGGAATTGCTTTATGATCTACTAGAAAAGAGAGCTTTGTTCTCACAAGTAAACAAGCTTCAATAGGGAAAACTGAGAATACACATTTGAAAGAAGGTCAAGTGTACATTTGGAAACTAGAGGAATCACAGTGTGTGTTCACGAGAACAAAGAGGAGTGTGACATTGAAAATCTGTAGGAGGGTCTTAACGGTTGTTCAAGGGAGTTACATGGAGGATATGTTTGTTGCGTTTTAATTTTTAATTCTATCACGGGACATGAAATGCTTTTGATTATGGAGGTTGATTTCCTCATTTTAAAAAACTGGCCATTATTTAGCCCCACACTTTTACTTTAAAAATTAGGAAACTAGGGACTTCCCTGGTGGGCAGTGGTTAAGAATCCGTCTGCTGGGCTTCCCTGGTGGCGCAGTGGTTGAGAGTCCGCCTGCCGATGCAGGGGACACAGGTTCGTGCCCCGGTCCGGGAGGATCCTACATGCCGCGGAGCGGCTGGGCCCGTGAGCCATGGCCGCTGAGCCTGCGTGTCCGGAGCCTGTGCTCCGCAACGGGAGAGGCCACAACAGTGAGAGGCCCGTGTACCACAAAAAAAAAAAAAAAAAAAGAATCCGCCTGCCAATGCGGATTCGATCCCTGGTCCAGGAAGATCCCACATGCCATGGACCAACTAAGCCCGTGTGCCACAACTACTGAAGCCCATGCACCCAGAGCCCGTGCTCTGCAACAAGAGAAGCCACCGCAATGAGAAGCCCACGCACCACAGAGAATAGCCCCCACTCGCCGCAACTAGAGAAAGCCTGCACGCAGCAACGAAGACCCAATGCAGCCAAAAATAAATAAATAAATTTTTAAAAATAAATAAATAAAAATAAAAATTAGGAAACTAAGGTAAATAGAGGTGACATTACTTAAATTCAGCATCACTCGGCACACAAGATAGGTAGTAGCAGAATCTAGGTCCTTCAACTCTGAATCCAGTGACCTTTCCATTGATCCTTTCTTAAATATTATGAGGGTTGAGGCTGACTTTCTAAAATCATTGCCCGGTGAAGTCTAAATTTATTTCAAGGAGCATTTGTTTTCCCTGAAATTGTTTTTCACTGAAACTCTGTGCCATCTAGAATTATAGCCGGGGTTAATTATAGGTTGTCAAGACCAGATACTATGTCAAGTCTTTTAGATGCTTATTCATTATGTACTTGGAACAGGACCGGCCTATGCTTTCACGATTACCGCTGGTGTTTGGTTGTTCCTGGCAATTAGTAGGAAATTGTCCTACACAGGTAATATTGCATCAAGGGGATCATCTGAGATCGTCTTTCCTGCAAGGTGAAGAAAAGTGTTGGTTAAACAAAGTAGGTCATTAATACCAAGATAGATGAACTTTTGTTCATCCAAATGTTGTAGATTTTATTCCCTAAATATATAATATCTTCCCTACAAGAAGGTATACACTCTTTTCTAGCTCTCAGTTTGTAGAACTAAAAGAAGTGGGCTCTCACTCTTCAAAGTTGAAATGTTCATGCAATTGTATTTTTAATGTCTGTTGATTAAGAAATTACATATGGATGTATAGATTTGATTATTCTGGAATCCCACCAGGCTCTATTGTTCACTGACTGGTAACATTTTTTTTAACATCTTTATTGGAATATAATTGCTTTACAATGTTGTGTTAGTTTCTGCTGTATAACAAAGTGAATCAGCTATATGTATACATAGATCCCCATATCCCCTCCCTCTTGCGTCTCCCTCCCATCCTCCCTATCCCACCCCTCTAGGTGGTCACAAAGCATGACTGGTAATATTTTGCCAGCAGCCATAGTGATTCTGATGGAAGCAGCAACTCCAATAGATTGTGTCCAAAATGTCTCCTAAGGTTTTCCTTTAGCGTTTGTCTAGCAGTGTGCTGGAGCCCGCTCCTTCTGGCACTTGAGAGTCAACTGTGAAATTTTGCAAGCCAGTTGTTAAGCATAGCCGTTATTAGAAATTAAATTACATAAACTAACAACTAAATGAGTTTTATATATATATATATATATATATATATATATATATGTGTATATATATATATATATATATATATATATATAGTGTGTGTGTGTGTATGTGGTACGCGGGCCTCTCACTGTTGTGACCTCTCCCGTTGCGGAGCACAGGCTCCGGACACGCAGGCTCAGCGGCCATGGCTCACGGGCCCAGCCGCTCCACGGCATGTGGGATCCTCCTGGACCGGGGCACAAACCCATGTCCCCTGCATCGGCAGGCGGACTCTCAACCACTGCGCCACCAAGGAAGCCCAGTTATATTTTTAAAAACGTAATACTCAAAATCATCCCTTCCTAATTACTTCACTATATACCTACTGTTGTTTGCCCTTGAGGTTGTTTATGTACACTGGATCTGTATCTTGGGAATACTAGGTAGTCTTCTATGGTGCATTCCATTCCAGCTCCTCATTCAGCGACATCACGTTGGTAAACTGAAGCAGAAGTATTTATTCCACAGCAATTGTCAAGCGCTATAAGTCAGGGCTAGATTTATTGTTTTGTTAATCATCTCTTTTTAAACCTTCAAAGTGTGTCATATCTATAGCCATTGCATTGTCAATAGCATAAAATATTGAGGAAGTAATTTTCCATTATTTGAAAACTATTTTTCCGCTTATCAGAAAAGTAGCTCATACCATTGACAAGTGAGTGAAGTTCTGACAAGTGTCTTTATTGTATTTTTGTCTTATTAATGTAAAGGATAATACCAACCAACATCATGTTAGAACTACACAGTCATCTATTGCAATCATAAGTTGGCTGTGGATGCAGAAGTTCTACCAAAAATCAACAAAAGCATTCTATGACAATCAATTGGTTATATGGAATTGACAGTAAAGACTATTGCATGTTTTATTATTTTTTGTATATTGTGTGCTACACATTCTTTGCCAGTAAAATTTATAATAAGCATATATACACACAGACATTTTTTCCCAAAATTCTAGTTGTTAAACACTTCCCAGTACACCACTCCTTATATGCCACTGAAGTCCATAAAATGTCTATTAGAATTATCTTCAGTGATAATATTAATAACAGCTAAAATGTATTCAACACAAGCGACAGACTTTATAAGAGTCACCTCACTGAATCCTCGCAAATGCTGTTATATTGCTAGAGACAAGGGGACAACGAGGAGGTAAATTCAGGCACCTCCAGCTTTAGTGGAGAAGAGGACGTCCCAAGGGCAAGAAGCATGGGAGACACTTGCATATAAATTACTCACGTCAGTCTTGTGATAAACAAGGAAAGTTATCATATGGATAAAGAACAATCTCAGAGAGATGGAGTAACTGCCTAAGTGGCAGCTAAGTAACACTGGTTAGAAGGGGAAACCACGAGGGGAGAACCAAAGCTTTCAGGTGCCTCTTCCTAAATCAACTCACATGTCATATAACTACGTCATCTAAGGAAATGCTGTGGAGGCCTCTGAATGGTAAATACTTTGAGAACATTTTTGTTAATAGCCACTGAGAAATTTCACATTAATAGGATGTAGACGTGCATATGAAAGATAGGCATTATCCAAAATTAATAGCCTAAGTCAAACTCCCAAAATGGATAATTTAGACTTCTCCAGAATAGGTAGAATAAATGGGAAAGGGTATCATTTCAGTGACAACTTTTAAACATTAATATTTGTATTTACAGATTGCTAAGCACATTTACACATGTCAGAGTCAGGTATGTGAACAGTGTAAAATAATGGGTAGCCTTTTTTATGGTGTTTTACAAAGTGCCTAATCATTTATTAGATGACTTATGTGTTTTTTCTGGAAGGTAGGATTTCTTGAGCGTGACACCTGGTAAATGGCTACATATCTGACCCCAGTAAAGTCAATGGTATTCAGAGCTCCTGAACACCAGCCAGGTCCAGCCTACAGAACTGGACGCCAACCCTTCCAGGCACTCTCAACACCAGCTGCAGAGCGCAGAGCCAACATTGAACCTCGAAGGCATGGGCGAGGCCCTTCAGCAGAGACCAACATCTTCCTCATGCTTTGTCAGGCTCCCCAGGATGGGCCCTTCTGGTCCTTAGCAGATGCATACCACACCATGTCTGGACTGCATGTCCCACTGCACTGCCTTACCATTCTGTTAAGCCAATATTTCTTTTTTCTTTTTTTTTTTTTAGATTTTAGTGTTTATTTATGACAACCTGATATATTAATTTGAATGCCTATGACCATTTCTCTAAAATACTAGTTTCCCAAAAATTATATAGGAAATAATATATATGCAATTCATCAAAGTTTTATCATGCTGAATATATTTGGAACTTACTATATTTCCTGTTCTTATTTTGCATAGGTTATTACAAACTGTTCTCCCCCAGAACTCTTATTTTTACAGTGTATATTTTTAATAAAAATGGCATATGTTTAAGGTGTAAAACATGATGAGTTGCTATACATAGTGAAATGGTTACTGTAGTCAAGCTGATTAATATATCCATCTCACATAGTTACTATTTTTTTTTTTTGAGACTAGGAATTGGTTTTATTTACTCGAAGTTAGCTTGTTTCTTCACTAGGTTATGGACTCTTAAAGGTTAGGGACTATGTTTTGTGTCTGTTTTAGTTGGTTTGGTTTGATTTTGTTTGTTTTTAAGATCTACTCTCTCTCCAACTTTCAGACATACAATACAGTATTGTTAACGACAGTCACCGTGCTGTCCATTCCATCCCCAGGACTTATTTTATCTTATAACTGGAAGTGTGTGTGTGTGTGTGTGTGTGTGTGTGTGTGGTGAGAGCACCTGAAATCTCCTCATGTAATTGAGATCATGCAGTATTTTTCTTCCTGTGTCTATAAGGCAGTATTTCTTAAACTACAGGTTCTAGAACCACCTGCTTCAGAAACAGCAAGTTGGTAAAAATTCAGCTTCCTGAGCCTGTGAATTCTAGTGCATGGTTGGTATGAGAACCACTATTGAAGCTAATGGGGTGTCCTGACTTTCTAAAGCACCTAGTTTTTATTCCTTAACTTAAAAGAAGGGTTTTGGTGTATAAAAGGACCACTGCGAGAGATCATTAAAGCTGAGCCATGATTTGGAAGCCAGAACAAGTCCCAGTTCTTCTCAGAGATGCCAGTACTCTATTCACCACCCATCTCAGCCAGCCACCTCCCATCCTTGGCAAACTAGGGCTCTGTTCGATTTCTCTCTCCTTAGACTCCTTATGTTCCTAATGACTCCAGAGAGGGTGTTGACCTGTCCAGCAGAAACCAGTAGTTTCTGTGACATTTTCCGATTATTCCAGTCAGAGCTTATAATTAGTTTGGCATTGGCCTGGCCACGTGTGAGAAACCTTCATGTCATTATGCACCTCTTTGAAGCTAGCAGGCCCACTAAAAATCAGTTCTGCTAATGGTTTTCTGATAGCCCTGAACAGTGATAATTACAGTGTACATCAGTGAGAGCAAAGCTGCCTTGTAATCTGTTCTCGTATTATTTTTTTCCAGCAGCTTCTGCAGACTTGATAGTAATTTGGATTTTGAGTAAATGATGCCACTTATGTGCTGAGGTGGTCATTTCCACCCTGTGCATATTTAGCACATTGACATGAGGAGGACCTGAGTGGAGTCCGAAAGCTAAGCCACAAACACTATCTAGATATGCCTGGTAGGCTCAACAAATGTTTGGGAGATTTTACTGGAGTGCCTTACTTTTTAAAAATAGGAAATGTAGTGTTTAGCAAAGAAAAGGAATAGTACTTTTTTCAGGTACCCAAATGATAAATTTCCTGAAGGTTAAGTTTACTGGTGTTATGGGCTAAGGAAAGGAAGGGAAAGTTAGTGAGCCCCAGCCCACTGGCCAAGGCAGGGTTTTCCTTTAAGCATTTATACCACCTGTACTAGTTTGCTGGGGTGGCCATGACAAAGTACCACACACCGGGTGGCTTGTCTCGCTGTTCAGGAGGCCAGGAGTCTGAGATGTTGACAGTGCTGCTTCCTTCTGAGGACTGTGGGGATGAATCTGTTTCATGCTTGTCACCTGGCTTCTGGTGATTTCCTGGCAATCTTTGGCATTCCTTGGCTTACAGAGGCATCACCTGGTCTCTGCCTTTATTGTGACATGGCGTTCTCCCTGTGTGCATGTCTGTGTTCAAATGTCCCCTTTTCATAACAACACGAATTGTTATTGGCCCGCCCTACTCCAGTATGTCCTCATCTTAACTAATTACATCTGCAATGACCCTATTCCCAAATAAGGTCACATTCTGAGGTACTGAGGGCTAAGTTGTCAACATACAACTTTTAAGGGGATACAATTTAACCTATAGCACCATCTCTCTGAATAAGGATTTCTTTTTCTGGAATCTTTTTCCCCAATCCTGCTAGGAAGCAAGTGTAAAGAGATGGCAGAGTATCTGACTACAAACCACCATCCGTGGGAGTCATATCATTGAGGTACAGGGTAGGGGGTAAGGATGCTGTGGTTCGGAATTATTTGTTCACTTTATCTTAAACCCTTATGGTTCCATTGGCTTACACAGCATGGGCATTTCCATTTCAGCATACTGTATTCCTGATAGGCTGCTCTGACCTCAGTCTTGGTTTTCTGGGGAAGTTGAAAGAGGGCCAACTAGGCTAAGGATCAAAGCTTTTGAAAGCTGGAAGGACCTCTCCAAGTTCAAAGCCCTGATTTTTACAAAGGAGGAAACCGGGGCTCAGGGCAGTTAAACGGCTCACCCAAATACAGCACACACCACACTTAGTGCCAAGTTAGTACCAGAAGTCAGCTACCCTGCCTCTTGTTCTAGCATATTCTTCCACATACCATGGAGGCCATGGGTCCCCTGTGATTTAAAAGGTCCCAATTCCTGTTGCCTTTGTGGTGCTTTTCTCTAGCTAGAGTGCTGTTTTCAGTGCATGCCACTTATCTGAGGGTGTTTGCATTTTTATATTTGATAATAATGATATATATCTAGTCATTTTGCTCTTTTTAACATTTATCATCTCACCAACTTTTCTGAAAGCTCCTTAAGCCAGTGACTCAGCCATGTGACGACTGTTTACCAACTTATTTTTCACTTTTAGCACAGTACCTGGATGAAGTAGGCACTCAGTATACATTTGAATGGATGACTTATAGTTTTGTGAGCAGAAAAGCAGATACTGTTTTTTGATGCAGACAGTTCATTGTTGAAATATAATTTGTGTATAGTAAAATGCACACATTTTAAGTGTATAGTTTCATAAATTTTGACAAAAATGTGTATACTCCCGTAACCATTACCCAGATCGAGATAAAGAATATTCACGGGCTTCCCTGGTGGCGCAGTGGTTGAGAGTCCGCCTGCCGGTGCAGGGGACACGGGTTCGTGGCCCAGTCTGGGAGGATCCCAAATGCCACGGAGCGGCAGGGCCTGTGAGCCATGGCCGCTGGGCCTGTGTGTCCGGAGCCTGTGCTCCACAGCAGGAGAGGACGCAGCGATGAGAGGCCCGCGTACCGCAAAAAAAAAAAAAAAAAAGAGTATTCCCATCATACCAGAAGTTCCCTTCTGTCTCTTCCTAGTCATGACCCCCCAAGGTCAAGGAGACATTCCCCTTTGTTTTCTCCTGGAAGCTTAATAGTTTTAGCTTTCACATTTTGTCTGTGATCCGTCTCAAATTAATTTTTGTGTATTGGGGTATCAGAGTTCCTCTTGCTGTTCTTTAATATCTGTTCCTGCCTGTCTTAAGTCAGATAATCAAGACTTATTTATAGTAATAGATTTGTCATTTGGAAACAGATTTATATATGTCCTTTTTTCTTTTATATAATTAAACCATTGTTGCTGGGGATATCTTAGGAACATAGCAAAGGGTGAATTTTTTGCAGTGGTTGGACACTTGAGTGAATATGTGTGGCATTGCTCCAGAGTCAGGCCTGGGTTCAAATCCAATGCCACCATTTATTAACTGTGGTTAGACACGTTAGCCTTAAAACTCACATGTACAAAATAAATAGGAAGAGACCCAACCTAACAGGGCGATCTTTATTTTTTTAATTTTTATTGGAGTATAGTTGAGTTACAGTGTGGTGTTAGTTCCAGGTGTACAGCAAAGTGAATCAGTTATACATATACATATGTCCACTTTTTTTAAAGATTCTTTTCCCATATAGGCCATTACAGAGTATTGAGTAGAGTTCCCCATGCTATACAGTAGGTTATTATTATCTATTTTATATATAGTAGTGTGTATATGTCAATCCCAGTCTCCCAATTTATCCCTCTCCCAACCTTATCCCCCTGGTAACCATAAGTTTGTTTTCTACATCCAAGACTCTACTTCTGTTTTGTAAATAAGTTTATTTGTACTTTTTTTTTTAGATTCCACATATAAGTGATATCATATGACATTTGTCTTTCTCTGTCTGCCTTACCTCACTCAGTATTACAATCCATCCATGTTGCTGCAAATGGCATTATTTTGTTCTTGTTTATGGCTAATATTCCATTGTATATATGTACCACATCTTCTTTATCCATTCCTCTGTTGATGGACATTTAGGTTGCTTCCATGTCCTGGCTATTGTAAACAGTGATGCAATGAAAACTGGGGTGCATGTATCTTTTCAAAGTACGGTCTTCTCCAGGTATACGCTCAGGACTGCGATTGCTGGGTCATATGGTAGTAGTTCTAGTTTTAGTTTTTTAAGGAACCTCCATACTCTTCTCCATAGTGGCCGTACCAATTTACATTCCCACCAACAGTGCAAGAGGGTTCCCTTTTCTCTACACCCTCTCCAGCATTTATTGTTTGTAGATTTTTTGATGACGGCCATAGTGACCGGTGTGAGGTGATACCTCTTTGTAGTTTTGATTTGCATTTCTCTAATGATTAGTGATGTTGAGCATCTTTTCATGTGCTTTTTTTGGTCATCCTATCAGGGGGATCTTTGATGATTAAATGAAATAATGTCTGTAATGCAATCATCACAGTATAAACATCACCGTCAATGAGGACTGCTAGCTTTATTTTTTTTTAATATCTTTATTGGAGTATAATTGCTTTACAATGGTATGTGTTAGTTTCTGCTTTATAACAAAGTGAATCAGCTATACACACACATATATCCCCATATCTCCTCCCTCTTGCATCACCCTCCCTATCCCACCCCTCTAGGTGGTCACAAAGCACCGAGCTGATCTCCCTGTGCTATGCGGCTGCTTCCCACTAGCTGTTTTATATTTGGTAGTATATATGTCCATGCCACTCTCTCACTTCGTCCCAAATGTGTGTGGGAGGATGTTGAAAAGAAAAATAAATCTCCTAGAGATATATGGTGGAAAAGTTCCCTGAACTTGGATGGGGGTTCCTTTTTGAAAGCATTCTCCCTCCAGCCACCACCCACACACGTACACAGGTTTTCCTCAGAGGGAGGGCCCTGACCTCCTTCCTCTGCTTGCTTCTGAAGCTGCTGGTGGCAGGAGCTCAGTTGCTGCCTGCTCTCTCAGCAGCTGTGGCTTCCGGTCCCCAGAACTAATAGACCTGGCAGCACACTGCTTGCTTCTCTCTTCGCCTGCCAGTTCGAAGTGCTACTCTTTGTGCTCTGTCTACAACAGTCTTTGTGCCTCAGGTGTCACTTATGCAGGGAGAGACGAGGGTTAGACCCAAGTGTTAGACCCATAAGGCAGCCATTGCTCAATTCCAGAGAGAGCCTGCCACTCTGCTTGCCTTTTATTAGAAACAGGCAGCCTCCTTGTCTAAAAACAGCGAAAGTGGGAAAGCATGGAAGTGGCTGAAAAGGAGAGAAGACAGAAAGAAAGCATCAGATCCTTCTGAAAGCCTCCTGTCTGGCAGGGTAGGTTAGGAAGGTGGGTGGTAAAGCATTCTGGATGCAGTGACCATGGCCAAGGGCTTCCCAGTTCTCTGGGTCCATACTTTGCGGGAGGGGCGGCGGGGGTTCTTGTAGATGTGCCCGTACACTCAACCAAGGAGCTTGGCATGAAGGAGATGCTCATCCTGGCACAGGCATGAGACTTGCTGCAGGCCGACACTATCCCAGCTGCAAATAGGCACCCCAGTGCCAGGGCTTCAGAACTCCAGACCCTAGAGCAGCCTCCACCCGCAAGCCACCCCAGCCAGAGTTGAGCTTTTCCAAGAGGGGCATGTGGCCTTGCCTTGATCATCCCATCAGAAGTGCCTGAGTCATGCTGGGGTGGGCCTGCCCATATGCAGAGTGTGTCTCTAGGACTGACCAAGTATTTGTAGCCTTTAAGTGAGACTAGGCTATACTTGTCGGTTGTCTCTGCAAGTAGAGCTTTCCCGTCCACATTTGTTATCATCAGTCAGTGTTCCGGTAGCTAAACTTAGACCAGCAGAAAAAGAATTCTTTCCAAAGTGTTATGATAAATCTGTCTATGCCAGCAGACCTCCTCAAACAAACACCCCCTCCCCCCCACCCCCAGGAAACAAGCAGAGTCCCAGAGGTAGAAGTCATAGTGATACTCCAGGTAGTTTATACAGAAGAGCATTACCCTCTGTCTGCCTTTCTTTCACTTGCATGTTCTGACTTGGTCCTCTTGATGGCCCTGGGAGGTGGGCTGGACGGGGACTGCCATTCTCACTTTCAGAGGAGGAACCAGGACCCTCAGGGTCATGACTTGCCAAGCGTTGTAACTAATAATCCGAGAAGCAGGGCTTGTATTCAGGCCTCCACACTTAGTCCAGATGCTTCCTAGGTTTTACCCACATGGCATTCAGTCCATGTCTAAAGGGCAAAAACCTCCAACCGTGAAGCAGACTAAAACGTGGTAGGAATTTGAGCAAAAGTTAAAAAAAAAAAAAAAAAAACAGAGAGATTCCAGTTAACCTTGATGATGGGACCATTTTTCTTTGCATGGCCCAGCAATCATGATTTTGAATCCAGAGAGGGAAATGTAACCCTAACACACTGTTGGCCAGGCGTTAACAACATTTACATAGTCATAATAATATAAACTCTATGTATTGATTTTCTAATTTTAGAATCAATCCATGGACAAAGCAGGAAAAATTGTTTATAGCTACAAGATAAGAATAAGGTAATATAAGTATGAATAGCCAAGACAAAGTAAAGATTTTTAAAGATCTTTTTAAAGTATATCTAATACAAAATGAGAGAGGAAAGCAGGGACAAAGAGTAAATAATATGGGAAATTAAAGATATATGGTTTGTGGTTGATGGACTAGAAAAAGTTATTAAGTATATGGTTTACAGTTACACAATAAATAAAGTATAAATAGCAAATGTTGGGAGGAAGTACGAAGTAGGGGTAGGCAAACATCCTTTATATTGAATCAATAGATGCTGCCTTGGGTTGAGAATATATTTTATTCCCTGATTCATCAAAAGATATGAAGGGAACCATCAGAAGGGCTAAAAAGAGAAATGGTGAAAGGTGCCGCCTTTGGGGAGATGACTGGGGTGCAGGTGAGAGCAGGAGGTTGTTTATTTCATCATAAGTCATCTGTATTGTATGATACATTATGATATTACTTTGACAAAAAAGAAATTAAGGCAGTGAGAGGATGACTTTCGAAAGACAGAAACTGTGCTTTTAAAAGACAAAAACCATATGTTCTCTGAGCAAATACCCTCACGAGAATTACACTCATTAGGTCTGCAAACAGAAATCAGAGTGTTCCAGGCTATAAAATGACTGATGTCTGTTTTCAGCAGTCCAGCTAGGCTAATGCTCTCCAATGAAGCCAAACTAATGTTGCTGGTAACAGAAAGGAGCATTTTTGTAAATGATAGAGAAGCCTGCGTGGCATCAGAGAACCATTAATGTCAGCTCCCAGAGGGAGCTGGGAGGACATAAAATTCCCCCTCCTTGTACTGCTCTTACCTGTGACAAGTTTGTGATGTGTGCAGAGACCAGAGCACAGAGCAGCTGAAGAATATTGGCAGTTGCTCTGCTTTTACAAGGGAGGAACAGAACTAGATAGATTAACGGTTTCCTGAGCACCTTGCTGCAAATTAGGTGCAATTAGCCCTCAGACAGTCTGACTTGAGGGAACTGTGGCAAAACTTGATGGTGCAGAACCCAGGCAGCCAGCCAGACTTTTAAACCCATTCACGTAAAATTGCTTCTAGACATGGATCTTCCCAAGCTACAAGGCTGAGGAATGGCAAGCCCTCTGACTGGATCCCTGGGTTTTGAAGGCATTCTACCCAAGAGAGATGCTTACACTTATAAGTGACCCCTAAAATGGAATCTGGAAGGCTCTCAGCCAGAGAAATTAGAAATTGATTCCAAATAGGCTTGTGCCCAGGAAATCAACAGTGAGTAAGAAAACAGGGCAATGGCAAGAATATTTCCCAATGTCAGAACTGAAGAGAAATGAACATGAAATTGATCAGTGACATAAACATTTAAGTGAAAATCCCTTTTTTAAAAAAAATTTATTTATTTTTGGCTGTGTTGGGTCTTCGTTGCTGTGCGTGGGCTTTCTCTAGTTGAGGCGAGCGGGGGCTACTCTTCGTTGCGGTGCGCGGGCTTCTCATTGTGGTGGCTTCTCTTGTTGCGGAGCACGGGCTCTAGGCACGCGGGCTTCAGTAGTTGTGGCACATGGGCTCAGTAGTTGTGGCTCGTGGGCTGTAGAGCACAGGCTCAGTAGTTGTGGTGCACGGGCTTAGTTGCTCCATGGCATGTGGGATCTTCCCGGACCGGAGGTCGAACCCGTGTCCCCTGCCCTGGCAGGCGGATTCTTAACCACTGCGCCACCAGGGAAGTCCCGAAAATCCCTTTTAGAACATATCTTACCTTTCTACTTGGGGCATCTTCAAAGAAGGAGGAATTTGCTGTCGGCTAGGGATGGATTTATTTAGGTTGGATGGTTTATTCTTACATTACCTCCCTACTCTTTTGATAATTGCTCTTCATTAATTTTTTAAGTAGCAATGACATACACATTCAAAGTATAGCATAAAGGTTCTTAAAGCCCAGATAATATTTTATGTCCTTATGTGAAGCATTTTCATGTATAACCTTTACTAACCTCTTTGCTAAAAGTAACATAACGGAATGTTAAAATGAAATATTTTTACTATCAGTTTCACCAGAGACCCAAAACAAAAGCAAGGTGTGAGACTGCAGGACATGCAAAGGAAGTGGTCAAAAACCGTTAGTTGACCACCACCTCCACTCCCTAAAAGAAGTTAGAGAAGCCAAGAAGAGTTGGCAGTTTGAGTGTGATCTTTGGAGAGAGCTGTCAGGGAGTGTGGGTGCCTGTCCCAGCCCAGGGAAAGGGACTTCAGTGGGCTTCGGAGGGCTTGCTAGTGTGTCCCATGGAGTATAGGAGACCTGGGTGTGTCCCCTAGTGTCTGACTCATGCCTGAGACCCCGAAAACTCCAATGGCAGAGCCCGGAAAGTGTGCTGCTTGGAAATGGTCTATGCCACTCACTCACTTCTCTCCCTTCTGTGCTTTATTTTTCTCCTTGGTGCTTTTGACCAATGTAATATGTATTTTAAGTATTTTTCTCATTATCTGTTCTCCTCAATGCTATGTAAGTTCCATGAGGCAGAGATCTCTGTTTATTTTAATCTCTGCTGCATCCTGGCACCTAGAATACAATGTGCAACAATGGCTGTTTGTGTTGTACATTTGTTATCACTCATCACTCCAACAATCCTGCATGTTTGGTATTATTCTCATTTTACATGTGGGAAACTGGAGTTCAGAGGGGTTAAGAAACTCATCCAGTATCACACACACAGCTAAGAGGAAGAGCCAGAATTCAAAGCCAGTCATCTGATTCCAAAGTTCATGCTCTGCCTGGAATGCCTTATCTGCTCAGGTATCCGTTTCCCTAGAGTGTATTCTCATTCTTTCTTGGGCAGTAGGTAGGACCTAATCTAAGAGTTTTAGGCAAGTAAAATGCCAGTTCTGTACTCTGATCTCACTCAGTACATACTGAATAATGAAGATAACAAATATTTTTAAAAGATGAATCAATTGGTTATATAGCTTTTGCTATTTTTTAACATCTTTATTGGAGTATAATTGCTTTACAATGGTGTATTAGTTTCTGCTTTATAACAAAGTGAATCAGCTATACATATACATATGTTCCCATATCTCTTCCCTCTTGCATCTCCCTCCCTCCCACCCTCCCTATCCCACCCCTGTAGGTGGTCACAAAGCACCGAGCTGATCTCCCTGTGCCGTGCGGCTGCTTCCCACTAGCTATCCACCCTACGTTTGGTAGTGTATATATGTCCATGCCACTCTCTCACTCTGTCACAGCTTACCCTTCCCCCTCCCCATATCCTCAAGTCCATGCTCTAGTAGGTCTGTGTCTTTATTCCCGTCCTACCCCTAGGCTCTTCATGACATTTTTTTTCTTAGATTCCATATATATGTTAGCATACGGTATTTGTTTTTCTCCTTCTGACTTACTTCACTCTGTATGACAGACTCCAGGTCCATCCACCTCACTATAAATAACTCAGTTTCGTTTCTTTTTATGGCTGAGCAATATTCCATTGTATATAATGTCAGATTATTCTGAGTGCACTTAATGGGACTTTATAAATGCCTGATTATTTATATAGAGCTATATATTTATATGTCATTTTGTTTTAAGTATTAAAACATTGGAAGCTTAAATAGCTTTGTTGTTCTTGTGAACTACTAGATATTCATTATTTTTAATAATGAATGTTAATTACTTTTTTTAACTGTGGTAAAATACATGTAACTTAAACTTTACCGTCTTAACCATTTTTCAGTGTACAGTTCGACAGTGTTAGGTACATTCACATTGTTGTGCAACCAATCTCCAGAACCTTTTCATCTTGCAAAACTGAAACTCTGTACCCATGAAACAACTCCCCATTTCCTCCCTCCCCTCAGCCCCGGCAACCACCCTTCTACTTTCATATCTCTGTGAATTTGACTACTTACATGAGGAAGTAGGTGGAATGATACCACCTATAGGCTACTGTGAAAAATGCTGCTGTGAACATGGGTATATTAGTTTTAGGGTTACCATAACAAAGTACCACAGACTGAGTGGCTTGAACAACAGAAATGTATTTTCTCACAGTTCTGGAGGCTAGAGGTCTGAGATCACTGTGTCAGCAAGGTTGGTTTACTCTGAAGCCTCTCTCCTTGACCTGTAGACAGCCGTCTTCTCCCGTTATCTTCACATGGTCTTTTCTCTGTGTGTCTGTGTCCTAATCTCCTCCCCTTCTTATAAGGACACCAGTCATATTGGATTAGAGCCACCCCAATGATCTCACTTAACCTTAATCACCTCTTTAAAGAACGTATGTCCAAATACAGACACATTCTGAAGTACTGTGGGTTAAGAGTTCAAGATATAAATGGAGGGTTGGGGGAGGCACACGTTCCAGCCCATAACACTGGGGGAACAAATATCTGAGACCCTGTTTTCCGTTCTTTGGGGTGTATACCCAGAAATGAGATTGCTGGCTCATATGGTAACTCTTTTAACTTTTTGAGAAAGATAGATATGTGGCTTATAAAGCATATTTTACCTACTTAGTTTTCCTCAAACCTTTCTGGCCATGATAACTCTTCTCAAACAAAAGATCTCCACAGCTCACATCAAGCTCACAACAATCCTGCGTGTTTGGTATTATAACTCTCAGTTATTCTCAAATCCTGCATTTGTTTATTATTATTCTCAAATCTTTATTATTATTCTCAAATGTTTATTATTCTCAAATCCTGCATTTGTTTTTGCTGGTTTATATGATGATTTTCAAGCTCCTAGGTACATTGGCCTCAGCTCCCTCAATTTCTGAAGTGGCAAATTTCTAAAATTTCATCACAGATGACCATAGAAAAAGTGTTTAATTGGAAAACAAAGTTTATATCCTAGCTCTATTCAACTGCAGTGTGACCTTGGGCAAGTTACTGTGCCTCCCCGGGCCTTAGTCCCCTCATCAGCGAAGTAGGGATGTTGGGCTGACATATACACAGAGGGGCCAGGCAGAGGTGATGCAAATGGGTAGAACAGGCCAGGTGTGACACCAAAGAGAGCAGTGGGGGCCCTGGGGAACCAGAAAGGACATGCCGCAACCTCATCGCTACTCAGAAATGTGGGCTCAGAGTTGCCTGCTCTTCTCGTTTCTCATAAGAAGCTGTGGAAAACTGGGTTTGGTAGGAATTTCCTGTTTCTTAATTTAGCAATCATTCAAATTAAAAAAAATCTCCTTGGGCCCAAAACACACTTCTCCCAGCCAGACTGGCTCTGTGGGCCAGCAATTTGCATCTTCTAGGCAAAGCATCCTCCAGGATAAAGGTCCCCTTACCTCTGCTCGTACTTCAGCAGCACTGGCCCTGTGACACTGCTGATGGTCCCCAGGCTTCCCCAGCCTGCAAGCAGCATCTCTCCACCTCAGGCCTTGAAATCGCAGAGCCCAACTCTCTCATGTCAGGTCAACTAGAATTTTTTTCTCTATTAGGAAAAAGAAGATGTTTTCTGAATGACCGGCAAATAAATCGGGGGTTTATTCAATACAGATAATTCTAAAATGTATGTAACCTAAAAATATCTATTCCATCACATTTCTGATATTTCTGATACTGTGTACTGAGAGATCAAGTTTAGAATCATGACCCTTGGTGGGAATATACGTTGGTGCAGCCACTATGGAGAGCGGTATGGAGGTTCTTTAAAAAGCTAAAAATAGAGTTATGTGGTACATATGATTCAGCAGTCCCTCTCCTGGGCATATATCCAGAAAAGACAAAAACTCAATTCAAAAAGATGCATGCAACACAATGTTCATAGCGGCACTATTTACAATAGCCAGGACATGGAAGCAACCTAAATGTCCATCAACAGATGATTGGATAAAAAAGATGTGGTGTGTGTATATATGTGTAATATGTATGTATGTATGTATACACACACACACAATGCAATATTACTCAGCCATAAAAAGAATGAAATAATGCTATTTGCAGCAATATGGATGGACCTAGAGATTATCATAGTAAATGAAGTAAGTCAGACGAAGACAAATATCATATGATATCGCTTATATGTGAAATCTAAAATATGACACAAATGAACTTATCTACCAAACAGAAACAGACTCATAGACATAGAGAACAGACTTGTGGTTGCCAAGGGGGAGGTGGGGAGGGAGAGGGATGGACTGGGAGTTTGGGGTTGGTAGATGCAAACTATTACATTTAGAATGGATAAACAACAAGGTCCTAATATATAGCACAGGGAATTATATTCAATATCCTGTGATAAACCATAATGGAAAAGAATATAAAAAAGAATGTGTATATGTGTATAACTGAGTCACTTTGCTGTACAGCAGAGATTGGTACAACATTGTAAAACAACTATTCTTCAATATAAAGAAAAGAATCATGACCCTTAGGTACCTCATGAAACTTTTTAAAAACTTTATTAAGATATATTTCACATACTACAAACTTCACCCATTTAAAGTATACGGTTTTGTGGGTTTAGTATATTCACAAAGTTGTGTAACTGTTACCAGAATCTAAATTTAGAATGTTTTCAATGCTTTAAAAAGAAACCCCACACCCAATAGTAGTCACTCCCTATTGCCCCCTCACCCCTGCCCCTGGCAACCACTAACCTCCTTCTGTCTCATAGATTTGCCTCTTCTTACCCTTCACCTAAATGGAATCATACAACATGTGGTCCTTTATGACCAGCTTCTTTCACTTACCGTGTTTTCACGATTCACACATGTTGTTGCATATATCAGTGCTTTGTTATTTTTCATTGCAAAATAATATTCCACTGTATGAATTATTTATCCATTCATCAGTTGGTGGACATTTGGATTATTTCCACATGTTGGCTATTATGAGTAATGCTGCTGTGAACATTCATGTTCAAGTTTTTGTGTAGGCATATATTTTCATTTTCCTTACGTATATACCAAGGAGTGGAGTTGTTGGGTCATATGGTTTTGAAGATACACCAAACTGTTTTCCAAAGTAGCTGCATCATTTTACGTGCCCATCAGCAATGTAAGAGGGCTCACACTTCTCCACATCCACCCCAACACTTTATCATCTGTCTTTTTTATTATAGCCGGCCTAGTGGGTATGAAGTGGTATCTCATTGTGGTTTTGATTTGCATCCCCCTAATGACTAATGATGTTGAGCATCTTTCCATGGGTTTATTGGCCATTTGTATATCTTTTTTGGAGAAATGTCTATTCAGATCCTTTTCCCATTTTTAATTGGGTTACTTGCCTTTTTTTTTTTTTTACTGCAAGTGTTCTTTATATAATCTGGATATAAGTTCCTATGAGCCTCATTTTTGTCCCACAAACTTAAGGATGCTCAGGATATTCTGCTTACTAAGATAGATAGGAATTATTCTAATTCATGTGAGAAACAGTGTAAATAACAGGAGTTTTTTTTTTTTTAAATACGCTTGTTTGATTTTATCAAATTTGGCCATATGCTACTGAGGAAATCTGGTATTTTTTTCTGTAATCATATTATATCTTAGCTAAAAGAATCGATAAATGTACCTATTAAACCCCAAAGAATACTCTCATTTTTTTTCTATTTTAATTTAGTCTTAACCATGCTAGTGGCTCACTCATCGTTTCCAAGAATAAAACAAATATTAGATTGAAAAATACCTGCAAAATGGATTTACTCCTAGGGAGGTGAACTCTGTATCACAAAAGGACAAGAAAAAGAGAAGGATTACTTTTTGCCGTATTTTATACTACATGTGGTGCTATTAAAAAATTAAATTTAAAAAGAAAAAGCACTTCTAGAATATTCTTGGTTATACCCTTAATCTTAGGATGGAAATAATTAAAAATCGTAAGGAAAAACTCAGACAAAAAGAGGTAAACTTAGATTTGAACCTCATCAAATAAATTATATGTTTACAAAATAACCCAGAAGACAGTAGAGGTTTTTTTAGTTGTATCAAATGTGAACCATACATATTTTCCGACCACTTTGTTTCTTGCTCTGATGTTTAAATAGATAAAGCATTCATCTCTCTCATAAGGCTTAACCAGGCAGGGCTGTTCTGTACCCACGGGATTAGTGAGTGACATCTTAGCAGTTAAAAGGCAAAAGCCAATTAAAGCCCATCACTGCATCCTTGCTCTTGATCCAGAAGATAACCTGGGCAATGTTCATTACCACACAGTGCCTCTCCAAACAGCATCCCTTGAAAGCTGATGGTTTACTTAACCCAAGAAATCTGTGGAGGTTTACAATATAAAATCATCAGCTCAATGGAAAAGGCCACATTCACCCTGCTCTTTAAAATCAATCAAAACAGACTCTGTTTCCCACATTGTATAACCCATCTTGGGTTTTTGAAAAGCAAGAGGACTTTTTATCTGTGTCCAGAACCTAAAGAGAAAATATATCAAGCCAAGGTGAAGTGGCTTTCATCTCTGAATGTCCACATTCTCAAATATCACCAAATGGAAGACCTATGGGAGATCCCCCCTCCTCTCATTCCTCTTACTGCTAGTCTGGATTCTTACAATTTTGCATTATGTGTTATATAAATGAACCTGATTGAATAAGATCCACACAATTCTTTTGAGAAATTTTTTTAATATTGAAAACCTCAGAATTTCTATTTCATGTATCTTCAGTTAATAGGTAAATATGTTCACAAGTAGAATTATGTGTAGTCCCCAGACTAGGGGAGGGCAATAGTCCTCAATAGTCTCCTGTCCAGCTGGGAAGCTCAGACAAGAAGCTCAGAGGAAGACTTAGATGGAGTGTTTTCAACGGGGTGAGCTCAGAGCTCAGCCCCAAGGGGTGGCAGCCCTGGTGATGGGGAGTGAGTGAGGAGGCCAGTCTTCTGCACTCGGGCTCTCAGCCCTAGTGCCCGCTGCCAGGTTTGTCCCACGTGGCCGGCAGCTAGCCCCCTAGCCCACCTCTTCTAATATCAGCGTCACACTCTTCCACCATTGCTTGTAGATATTTTGTTCCTGCAAAAGCATCACGTGGAAATTTCCACAGGTTAAAAACATAACTAATTTTTATTTCAGTGGGGGAAAGATTATACATTCCTTCAATCCTTCCTTCCTTCAATCCTACAAGCCCAGGAGGTTGGGCTTTCACCAGCCCCCCATGCTCCTTTGAGAACCGTGGATGTAATTGAACCTTTCATGCCAAAAAGAAAAAGAAAAAAACAATAGAAAGAAATCATCGGGAGGAAGGGAGACGCAAGAGGGAAGAGATATGGGAACATATGTATATGTATAACTGATTCACTTTGTTATACAGCAGAAACTAACACACCATTGTAAAGCAATTATACTCCAATAAAGATGTAAAAAAAAGAAATCCTCACTGCTAATGAGGTACAAGGTTATCTTCTATAAGCTAGCGAAGCATCAGTACTGTTGAGAGAAGAATTTAAACAGCGAGAACTAACTGTTCAGAGTCAGAGATGACTGGTGGGCCTCTAAATTCCCAGCAGTCCACCCTCACAAGGCGTGGAGCCCACAGATCACCTCTCAGAAGTGTGAAGTGTCTCACGCGCTGAAGTAGACAGAGAAAAGGCACTGTCAGTAAAGCCAAATCCTTTAAACTCAAGTGAGCATCTCTCTAGGTATAACCATATTTCCTTCAAATGCCCTAAATTTGTTTTCTTGCCCCAAAGGTTTCCCACCTCAGCCACCACTTTGGAGAAGTCCTTGGATTTTGTTCTGAAGGCCACATGCTCATCATTCTTTTTTATTTTTCCAGTAAAGGGTTACCTTCCAGTTCAACATTTACCTTGGAAGAGGGGACCATCTACTTGGCTTCTGAGCCAAATGCTCTGGAAATGCAGGATGATAATGCCTCCGTGCTTGATGTCTATTTAGTAAGTAATTTCTGGTTTCTTCCCCTTCCCCTCCTGGTTTACAAATGGGCCTGGGCCATGGCTCACACAAGAACAAGTTCTGTAAGATCAGACATACTTGGGTTTTAAAAGAAATAATAGCACCCTGTCACTTCTACAAATGGTGTGTCTTTTCACAAGCCATGTCGTCCCACAGTTCCTATAGAACAGCGCACAGAAGAGTATCTAGCATAAAATCCTAAATCACTGTATGTGATGAGAACAAATCCCCTACTGTTGAAGCCAAGTGGGGCGCCTCAGTGTCATTGCCCACAGAGTTATGTCTTCTTTGACTCAACTGTATCCACTTCCGTGTGAATCTTCTTCGCCTTGGGCTTACTCCCTTGATAAATTGGTAGCCTAAGAGGCACAGAACCAGGTTATGAGAAGAACCTGAATTCAGTGCCAAATGATCTTGACTCCCTCCCTCCCTCAGTTGTCAGCAGCTGTGTGATCTGGGCAGAAACTTCTCGTTACTGAATTAAGTCATATGGACTGTGCCCAGGCCCTAGCTTGGCTAAGGCCCTCTGCCTCAGCTGGAAAACGTTCTTTTTCCATTCGGGTTCGTGTAGCCAAATAATGAAGCTGAAGCTGAGATCAATGCGGCACAAGCTTTATTCAATGGCCAAAAAATGGAGAAGCGAGAACTTAGTTCACAGATCAACTTCTCACCCACGTGGTGAAAAGGATTTTATTTTAAAGAGTAAAGACAAAGGGAGGAGGAGTGAGGCTCATGATGGGGAAGCATGTGCATTAGCCCACCTGGGAAGGGGCAGGGCTTTTCGAGGGAGTGGGGTGCCACTCTTTTTATCCTTTTTTGGTCCTTAATTTCCGGTCGTGGCCACCAGTAGGTGTATCATTTAATTCGCTAATGTAGTAAAATCAGTGTAGAGTGAGACTCAGGGTCTGTCGGAGGTCAGATTTGTCGCCATCTTGGTCCCTGCTGGTTCCGTCTGATTTTTTTGTCTGTCTCTCCCTATAACTTCCTTTCTTATCCCCAGATCCTGTGACGTAAAGATTTATGTTAACTCCTGCTAAAGGTGGGGGGTTGGCGGGTTTTGAGCGAGGACCTGGCGCAGCTCTGGCAACACTCTGTGTGTCCTTATTGGCCAAAGGAGGAAACTAACACCTGCCCTCTCTACCTCACAAGGCTGCTTGGAGGATCATGAGTGATCACGTAAGGGAACACCCTTTAGTGCGCCTCAAGTTGTCTGTGGAGGCTTAACTGAATTGTTAGGTGAGGCCTAGAAAGATACCCCGATGGTCTGGACTGCAAAAGAGGAGACTATTTTCCTTACAAAGTACATCTCACGCCCATTCTCCACGCCCTTTCCACCTGCACAAGGTCTCGTGAAACGGGGAAGTGCTGATTCAGAGTTTTCTACTTTTGAAAGCTTTGTCGAGCCTGAGCCAACACTCTCCATCACTCTCCATGTGCAGGCTCCACCATGGGCATCAGCAGCACATCTCCACGCCCCCACCCTCTGCTTCCCCGTATCCCCTAGCCTTGCACTGTATCTCCTCAAGTGTCCCCTGCAGGACATCAGTCCCAAATTGCTACTCCTCAGCCCAAAGCCTTCCAGCGTCTTCCCACCTCTCCCAGAGCAACATCCAAAGCCCTTAAGGCCCTATGCCTGTCTGGTCTCCCCGCCTCTCTAACCTCCTGCCTTGCTCTGTCCTTGCAAATGCTGTTGCGGTCACACTGGCCTCCTGGGCATTCCTCCCACAGACCAAGCACATTTCTGCCTCAGGACCTTACTGTTTCCATCTGGACACTTCTTCTCAGCTGTCCCATGCTTGCTTCCTCCCTCCCTTCAGGTCTCAGCACAAACATCTCTTTCTCAGATGAGCTTTCCTTGACCCCCTGTATAAAACAGGAACCTCCTCCCCACCAACCATTGTGAGAGGATTTTTTTTTTTTTTTTACACCGCAAATATCCCAGTTGTGGCACACAGTCTCTTTGCACTGAACAATACTCCTCCCCACACTGCCTTCACTTTTTTAAAAAAGTAGGTTATACTGCAAAATCCTTGCAGAAGAGTTGGCTCCCCTCCACAACCAAGAAGACAGGGAATTAACTAGGAAAAAATATACAGTATTTTTAAATTTTTCATCTGGAAGTAGAAATCAGGAAAGCTGAAAGACCAGGTGAAAATCTCATCTTCCTGAGCTGAGGGTTCATGCCACTTGCGTGTATCTTTACAAAAACCAGATTTGCACCAGCCGGGGGCCTGTGACACTCCTGAGTGGAATGTAAAATCACAAGGTAGTTAAATGGCATTGCTGGTGCCAGTTCCTTATCTGTTATCCCTTATTCCTTTGGTAGAAAAGTTATCTTATTCATTGTTTTGATTGTTCCTCCTTGGTACTGTCAGTTTTATTTCTAAGAATGTTGCTATTTATTTGGTTTTATTAGTGTCTAACTTTATTGGGTTTTTTAAATGTCTTTATTTGAAATTGAAAAGCAAAGCACTTTGGAAAAGGATAATGCTTCCTCAGAAGCCATAGGGAAAAGCCACAGCACTTAATTGTTGCTTGTATTGAGAGCATTTGAGGACCAATTAAAAATATCATGGGCCTTTAGAACTGAAAGAGATAGTGGTGGCGGTTAGCTGGCTGGTGTGGTCAGCTGACCAGTCTTCCTAGCACAGCGTTTGTTGTGATTCAGAAGCATTGGAGGACAGGAAAGGAGAGGGAGGTCGGGCTGTAGGAGGGTAACCAGACAGTAGAAACTTTTCTCACCAAGCTTGGAGAAAAACTAGTTTCATCTTATTTTATAGCTAATAGCAATAAGCTGTGAAATATTTTGGAGCATTTTCTTTATTTTATTTTACTGACGTATAGTTGATTTACAATATTGTGTTAATTTCTGCTGTACAGCAAAGTGATTCAGTTATACATATATACATTCTTTTTTATATTCTTTACCATTATGGTTTATCATAGGATATTGAATATAGCTCTCTGTGCTATACAGTAGGACCTTGTTGGTTATACATTCTCTATATAATAGTCTGCATCTGCTAATCCCAAGCTCCCAACCCATGCCTACCCCACCCCCCTTCCCCCTTGGCAACCACAAGTCTGTTTTCTATGTCTGAGTCTGTTTCTGTTTGGTAGATAAGTTCATTTGGGTCATATTTTAGGTTCCACATATGAGTGATATCACATGGTATTTGTCTTTGTCTGGCTTACTTTGCTTAGTATGATACTCTAGGTCCATCCATATTGCTGCAAATGGCATTATTTCATTCTTTTATATGGCTGAGTGATATTCCATTGTGTATATATACGACATCTTCTTTATCCATTCCTCTGTCAATGGACGCTTAGGTTGTTCCTGTGTCTTGGCTATTGTGAATAGTGTTGCTGTGGACATAGAGGTGCGTGTGTCTTTTTGAATTAGAGTTTTGTCCAGATATATGCCCAGGAGTGGGATTGCTGGATCATATGGCAACTGATGCAATATACTTTATATTATTTTAGCTTCAGGTAATTTGTTACTTTTATAGATTATACTCCATATATATTGATAGTTATAAATATTGGCTATATTCTCTGTGTTGTACATTACATACATCCTTGTAACTTGTTTATTTTATACCTAGTAGTGTGTACCTCTAAATTCTCTTCACCTATCTTGCCCCTCTCGCCACCCTTCTCCCCTCTGGAACCAACAATTTGTTCTCTGTATTTATGAGTCTGTTTTTGTTTTGTTTTATTCATTCCTTTATTTTTTTAGATTCCACATACAAGTGAAAACATATAGTATTTGTCTTTCTCTGTCTGATTTATGTCACTAAGCATAATACCCTCCAGGTCAGTCCATGTTGTTGAAAATTGCAAAATTCTCATTCTTTTTTATGGCTGAGTAATATTCCATTGTGTGTGTGTATGTGTCACATCTTCTTTATCCATTCGTCTATTGATGGGCATTTAGGTTGCTTCCATAACTTGGCTATTGAAAATGATGCTGTAATGAACATAGGGGTGTGTATATCTTTTTGAATTAATGTTTTCATTTTTTTCCGGATATATACCCAGGAGTGGAATTGCTGAATCATATGGTAATTCTATTTTTAATTTTTTGAGGAATCTCCATACTGTTTTCCATAGTGGCTGTACCAATTTACATTTCCACCAACAGTGTACTAGGGTTCCCTTTTCT
This sequence comes from Hyperoodon ampullatus, assembly GCF_949752795.1. Classification (NCBI taxonomy): domain Eukaryota; kingdom Metazoa; phylum Chordata; class Mammalia; order Artiodactyla; family Ziphiidae; genus Hyperoodon; species Hyperoodon ampullatus. Next base: position 76,280,071 of record NC_136919.1, read on the forward strand.
CTACATCCTCGTAACACTCATTATTTGTTGTCTTTTTGATAATAGCCATTCTGACAGGTGTGAGGTGACATCTCATTGTGGTTTTGATTTGCATTTTAGTGATGTTGAGCATCTTTTCATGTGCCTGTTGGCCATCTGTATGTCTTCTTTGGAAAAATGTTTATTCAGGTCCTCTGCCTGTTTTTTAATCAGGTTGTTTGTATATATAATGTTGAGTTACATGAGTTCTTTATACATTTTGGATATTGACCTATTATCAGACATATCATTTGCAAATATCTTCTCCCATTCAGTAGGTTGCCTTTTTGTAGCATAGGATTTTGAACAATAATTATAATGGCCAAATGAGTACTTACCATATGCAGGCACTATCCCAGTGCTCTTCTTACGCTAGCTCTTTCATGAAGGTATGTGTTATATTTGTCTCCATTCATGCAGATAAGGAACCTGAGGCTTAACTGATCAGCTCTCAGAGCTAGTAAATGGCAGAGCCAAAATTCAAATCCAGCTCCTACCTACACCCCTATCACTGTAGTGTTAACCATGAAGCACCGTATCACTGTAGTTGTTACTGATTGATTGATGTGTCCATCTCATTGGAATCATGCTCCTCATGAAGGTGAGAGATGGATCCAAAAAAGAAGTGAGAGTAGTTTTTATAAAATTCCACTTTCATCTTGGTTTCCTTTCTATTTTTTCAAGTTTTAGTGCCACAGTTCTTAAACCTTTTCATCTCTGAATCCCTTTACATTCTAAAAATTGAGGATCCCAAATAGCTTTTTGTGTATGTGGGTTATATCTATCAATATTTTATATTTTTAAAATGAGAAAAATTTTAAATATTCATTCATTTAAAATAATAACTATTAAAATGTTAAATAAATTTTTATGAAAATAACTTTTCCAGGACAAAAATAAGCTTAGTGAGAAGAGTGCCATTATTTTACTTTTTTGCAGTCCCTATTGTCTGAAGAAGCTGGATTCTCATATCAACTTCTACCTACATTGGTCTGGCATGATCTGGCACATGACTGTATTCAACTGGGCACCCATGAGAGGGAATGGGAATGAAAGGGCAAATAACATCTTAGTATGAATAGGAAAATAGTTAGACCTCATGGACCCCCAGAAATGGTCCCCCACACCATTGTTCTAGTACTTTAACTCAGTCCCTTCAACTCTTGCAGAATCAAATAAGACAAGAATTAATTAGAAATAGGCACCAGGATACTATGCTTATCTCTGTCTCTCATTAATCACTGACCTTGAATTAATCAACCTTTTTGGTCCTCAGTTTTCTCATCTATGAAATGGATCATTAAGTCACCTCTTAAGACCCCTTCTAGGTCTGACTGGCCATGACTTATTCTAAATTACAAGGAGTTGTAGAAATAAGGTTTTTCCCAGAAGAGCTATAGCTGTTTCTTCAAATTTCACTGTTTCATCACATATTCTACCATCAACCGTCACAGTAGTTAAACTTAACTTTTGTGGCAGTGCATCTAGAAAGTTCTGCACCATTAACTTGTAATTCCAGGGTGTGTTTTCATGCTGGAGATTTTTATTTAGCATGCTCTTCCAATCTTAAAGGATACAGCTTATTGCCTTCCCTTCAATATTGTCATTTGCCTCCACACTGTGAAAGAGTGGATGGCAAAGAAAAGCATCAGAAGGGAAAACCAATCTTGCCTACACCTTTGTCTCTCCTTCCTCTTGACCTGATTAGAATCCTCTTAATCGTAGCCATCCTTACTGAAAGGGCAGTTGAAGGCTTCTGTGGTGACATTATAGTGGGTGTTATAACCAAACATAGATTTCTCTTGTAATGTTTCTTCTCCTTTAAGACTTGGTAGTTGTAACTAATCCCCTAGTGCTACTGTTTGCATACTAATGGACAATACTGTTTATATCACTGTAAAATATGATTTAAACTCAAATGATTTATGCACACCAGATAACATATGAAATTTCCTTTTTAAAGATCCACCCACATTATGTGCATGTGAATTAGGCCAGCTATCCTGCTTTTTCTGATAATTTGACATGAAATTAAAAGGACAGGTTACCTTAAAAGGCTGCTAATTGTTCCAGCACCCGTATTGAAGCATTTGGTTCAGGTTCCATGTTCCTAGTTATTGCTTGGAAAAGGCCATTCACCTTCACGCTGCAGTTCCAGGCTATCTGATTCATTTTCAAATACTCTTTCAAATCATCGTGTTTTTGAAGATGATTTTATCCAATGACCAAAGAGGTGTTTCCATTGAGTTTTGAGTTGATGACACAGATTAGGGTATTTAAAAGAATACAGCAGAGATAAGCAGGCTCTTGATTTTAAATGGGCAATCATGCCGTCTTCATAATAGGGCTAGATTCCACTTTTTGAATAGTCCGATATTCTAAGGTGCTGATCACGACAGCTTATTATTTCAGTTCCTCAGGCGACTCCTTTACCTGGTGTAGAATGCAATTTGGTGTTAATGGAAAGAGGAACAACCAACAAAGGCAATGCAGCTGAAAAATGTCATGGGTGAGCGTGTCCCTTTTTTATGACTAGCTGAGAATGGATGGGTAAGTGGGAGATAATGGAATTGCTTTTGTAAATAATATAGAAGTTTGAAAGAGGGCTGCCACAAAACGACAATTTTCTCACTTCTGTTATTTAGGTCTTGAGGTTATGCCCTTTTCTTTTTACACTGGTCCATATTAACAGCCTCTCAATAATATGTCCTTTCATCCAGATATGTGTTCCTGCAAGGTGGCTGAAGTACAAAAATAGCTGTGGGCAGAGAAACAGTTAAGCCATTTTTTTTAGCCGTGCCAGTATTGGAGATCAGTGCTCTGATGTGCAGCTGTTGGACAGCTTTGTTATTTAATGTGTCTTTACAGTGGTTAATAATACTCTTTCATCATGGGATGAAGGGTGGCAGAGAAGTGGAAATGATTGTGAATTAACAGCTTATCAGACTATTATGTATGAAAAAAGCCTGAGAAGAAAAACACTTTAAATTAGGTCACGGGGGTCCTAGGTAATTCAGTGGAACTTTTTGGCAAGAGAAACTGCCTTTCTGGACTTGACTCTGCTGGCATTGACATTAATGACTTGGATGTGAAGTATCGGGTCTCTTGAATCCCTCCTTGCATGAGCCAGCATTGGCTGCTGCAAGAGATGTTTATGTGCAACAGTGGCAATTCTGTCGCTTCTCAGCAGAGAGCTACAGTCCCCACCAACCAAAGATGCTGCTCGAGTTTTTGGCAGATTTTAGTGAGACCAAAACAGGAAGAGAAGAAGCCAAGGCTGCCTTGGGCTTGTAAGGCATTTCACCAGAATGCCATTTTCTTTCACCATATGACCACATCGTTGAGAAATGAAGAGATTTCAGAAAGAACAAAATAGGGCCCTTTTTTATCTCTAGGAAGGCTTGACCCTCTTAAGTCATTGACCAAATAATATTTCTAAGACATGTAGAAAAGCTGAAAAAATGGATCCAACTGCCTGCACCCCATGGCACCTAGAGGGATTCCTGTCCTGAAACGAGCGACGCCAGCTTCAAATTAATGAGACAACCCGCTGGGCTGGATTAGGAGGTCACTGTAGGATTTTTTTTTTTTTTTTTTAACAAACAGTATTAAACTGCTGTTTAAGGATTACCTTGGGGAATTGGAGTTATAAACACATACTGGCTTTTCAGTTGTATTAGGCCCACAGTTAACAAATGACAGCAGACAGGGCTATGGTAGATTTTTTTCTGTTCTGTCCTAGTTTCACAGTGAATCCTGGCCTCACAGGCCAGGTGATTTCCACCTTCCTCAAGGCCAGTTCTGCTCTTGCGCTTGCCTGAGTCTATTCATCCAGGCCCTCCTTGGGTGGCACCATTATTCTTCTTTCTTTACCTCCTAACACCAGCCTCTCTCTCCTTCCCCACTCCCTCCACACTTTCCCTGCTGCTTTTGTTTCTGATTTTGATCTCCATCTTCTCCATCATCATAGGAAGCCAGGCTCCTGAGCCTTCAGAAAACAAAAACCAATTCAAAAGGAACCAGACTAGGAACAAATGAGACTTTTAGGGAAAGCAAGTTTAAATCACACCTGTGGACCTTGTGAGAGCCGGGCTGGCGTCCTTCATGCCATTCGCTCTCCTGGGCCCTGAGGAGGAATGGGAAAATTGGGTAGAAGGGAGGATGCATAAGTACTGTCCACTTAGTAAAGAACAAGGCCTCCCCAAGTGTGATGGATGGTGTGCGGATGACTAGGGAGTGGAGATGAGGGCCTGGCTTCCCTTTGGTTTGGCTTTGCCTGTGCTCCTAGGGCTGCCGTGACAAAGTACCCAGGCTGGGAGGCTTAAACAACAGAAATTTGTCTCCCAGTCTGGAGGCCAGAAATCTGAGGTCAAGGTGTTGGCAGCGCCCTGGTACGTCTGAAGGCTCTAGGAGAGGATCCTTCCTGGCTTCCTCCAGCCTCTGGTGGTCCTCAGGGTTCTTTGACTTGCAGCACTCTGATCCCTGCCCCAGTTCCCACTACCTCCCTGTGACTCTGTGCCTCTGTGTCCTCTCTTCTTGCGAGAACACCTGTCACTGGATTTAGGGCCCACCGTAATCCAGGATGAACTCATCTTAACTAATTACATCTGCAAAGACCATATTTCTGAATAAAATCACATTTCAAAGGTTCCAGGTGTACGTGAGTTTTCAGGGGACACTATTCAACTACACCGCCTTACCGAGGACATGTGAAAGGGCACGCACTCTCTTTACCACGCTTGGCCCCATTTTTTCATTCACTTCCCGTCTCCCCGGCTTAGTCACTGTGAGGTTGGGTAGATGTTTCCAAATTATGGTGGATTCCTCGCAAAAAGGTGTCAGGTAAACGAATGTATTAACTGATACAGTCACCTGTTGGGGACATATTGTGTATTAGAAATAAAATCCCTGAGGGTGGACCAGGGCAATGGTATTTTTAAAAGTTCCCCACACATACAGGGCTGAGACCCAGTCAGCTTGTTGACAGGGTCCTTCAGCTCTGAGCATCCTATAATTCTTCTGTGCTAGATGAAAGGGAAATCTGTATCACTTCCCTAAGAGCCCTCCTAAGATGGCTGGTCAGTCAGCTTTGCTTTACATCAGAGGAAAAATGAACTTGATTCTAAGGTGAACCTTAATCACATTCAAGTTTATGAACTGGTCTTGGGACTGCATTCCTGCAGCAGACCCTACTGCCACCTAGTGGTAGGAAGGCGCCTCTGACCAACCAGGATAAGGAGCTGTTGAGGTCCTTGAATTGAACGCTATTAAGTGCCAGTGTGAGGCTCAGAGGGCTGTCTCCACTCCGTGTACTTTACGGTCGCCTCACACTGCTGTGCACGCACGTTTGGCAGGGGGCACATCCTTCAGACGGCAAAGGCAGCTCCCTCAAGTGGAACTAGAGGCTGCAATTACAATCAGGCACAGCAATGAAGGTGCTAATCTTCCCTAGGATCCCATCGGGCCCTTCTCATCCATTAAGGCCAGTTCCACTTGAGCCTCTTTGAAAAGGCCCTATGGCAGTTTGGGGATTCAACACAGAAAATGCTTCTTTCTGCTGCTTAGGCAGCAACTTGAATGAAGTATCAAAAAATATGGAGTGAAGAAAACCTTTTCTTCACTTTCAATCTTTGACAGGTTGTCCCTTACAGCCACTCCACCCCCCAGGTAACTGTAGCTTTGGCGGTAGCCCCCAGTGGAGGATCGGATTAAGTACAAAAAAATTCAAATATGGATCCTTATTTTTTTAAAAAACTTTCTAAATCCCAGTAATGGCTACTGTATTTGTTTCCTAGGGCTGCCATTACAAAATATCACAAACTGGGTGGCATAAACAACAGAAGTGTATTGTCTCACAGTTCTGGAAGCTAGAAGTCCAAGATCAAGGTGTTGGCAGGGTTGATTCCTTCTGAGGGTTGTAAGGGAAGGATCTGTTTCTGGCTTCCCTCCTTGGCTTGTTGATGGCCATCTTCTCCCTGTGTCTTCCTTCTGTGTGTCTGTCTCTGTGTCCAAATTTCCCCCCTTTTTGTAAGCATACCAGTCCTATTGAATCAGAGCTGACCGTAAGGACCTTATTTTAACTTCCTTACTTCTGTAAAGACTGTATCTCCAAATAAGATCCCATTCTGAAGTACTAGGGGTTAGAGCTTCAACATATGAATGTGGGGTGTCAGGGGCGGCGGAGGGGGAGGCACAATTCAATCCATGCCGGCTACTGTGTGTTTTTGTAAAGAAAAATGGTACCAAGAAAAGTGCTGAGAGGGGCATCTTGATAGGGGTGCAGCTTCTGGTTCCTACACTCTAGGCTGTGGCTGGGGGCCTCTGGCATCTCACCCTTTCCTTCTACACAGGGAGAGAGAAGCCAGTGGCCTCATCCCAAGGCAGTGCTCCTTTTCAAATGAAACCAGTACCATATTCCTCTCCCTACACTATCCAGAGTGAACTTGGTTGCAGCCCCAGGGCTGCATGATATATTAGATAACAAGGTAACCATTTGGATTTACAGTTAGCAGAAGTCACTCTCAGGTGGGAAAGTCCGCTGTAGAATTGTCAGCCCACATAAATCACTGATTTCCTCCAGCTTCTCTTAGGTCTTTGGAAAACAAATTAATCAGGCAGGGAACTGTATTAAAATACTGCTGCTGCACTAACAGTTTTGAAATGAGAGGCCATAATCCTAAATACATCCCACGAGGCATCTGAAATCAGTGCCAGTTTTTTCGTGGGTCTGTTCTCCTCTTATCAGTAATCTATCTGCTGGTTGGTGTGGAACGCTTTGATAGGGCATTTGAAGGTTGGCAGGAGGCCTGGTACTCCCATGTGCTGCCAACACCTCAGAATTCAACAAACATTCTACCAGATAGGCACAACATGGTAGTTTTCATCCAAATTGTACATACTCTTCAAGGTTGTTCCAAGTCCTACCTTCTGCCTCAAGGCTTCTTAATTAAGGCCCTGTAGTCTCTGGTTCTTGGGAAAGAATAATTTCACCACTGATTCTGAATCTAAATTTTTTTTAAGTGCAAAGGTAGGAAATTTAGACCTAAGCTTCCTTCCAGCTATAAAACCCCATAGCGCTGTGGTTGGACTCCATACATATAGACTGGGTCCTGATTTCTGTAGCACTAGTGTATGTATTTGTTCATCTCCTTAAAAAAAAATGGTGAGCTTTTGGACACCAGCAACTGTTGTTCAAAGAGAAATCCCCTATTCCAATCTATTTCCAAGTGATGGTGCCTTGTGAAGTACCCCCAATATGAGGTAGATATGAATGTGATAAAAAGTAAATATAGAGCCTTATGTTAAAAAAAAAAAAAAAAAAAAAGATTTCCAGAGAACATGGTGGCTGCTTGGTGTTTGAAGCATCTCTGGAGAGCCAAGAGCTGGCGGGGACACCAGACCCAAGTGGATGATTAGCGTGGGGCATTGTGAAGCCTTTACATGTGTTTGTGGTGATGCTGTGAGTTTAGACGAAAATGAGGGGAGTGAGGCAGGATGAGCTGGTGTGCTCTCATGGCAACAGATAGAACGTTGGCCAAAAGAACAATATGAACTAGAAAGGAAAACAGTGGGGCTGGGGAAAACGGGCTCAGTATAGGAAAAGGAAATAAGGGACTTGCCACCTACAATAGCCTGGAGAGAAATCAATATTTTCCTCAAGGGTATTTTGGCAAAGAATTTCAACTTGAATTCAAAATGAGGCTGCCCTTGGACACCAGACAGGAAAAGATCCTGCTTCTGTGGGACCCTGGAGCTGAACTCTGAGGCAGTTGTAGTTTAAAAAGAACATTGCCCCTGAGGGTCAGGAGCTCATGGAACAAGGATACCCTAGGGACTATTTAGTGTGGTCATCTTAGCCAGTCTGACTGTCCTGAAGTTCTGCTTTGTTTCAGCGCTGCCCTTAAATCCCCTCACAGCACATTCCAGATCTTGTGAAATTCTATTGGCTAAATATGTCTTTTAAACAGTCGGTTGAGGGTATATATGTGTGTGTATCTTTCAGGGAAAAGCTTGAAAAAAAGTGAGGGTAGGAAATGAGCCTAGAAATGAGACCTTGGAAGAGAAACTTCTCGTCTTTGATGCCGTCTGCACATGGCTCTAAAAAGTCAACTTAGACCCTCCAACTTAGCTCATCTTGAAGTGATCTATACTTTGGGGGTCACCGGGGCAATCTGGCTTCCAAAAAGTGCAGTCCACCCTCCCAAAGGGCTTTGTGGTTAGCAAACAAACTGCTTTTGCTTTGCTATGTTCCCTTATTTCTCTGTCTGTGTTTTAAATAATTTTATTGAAAAGGCTTTGCAGTCTTTGACCACATGTGTGCATTACTGTGTAGTTTCAATCACAGGATTAAGTACTTGAGTTTAAGTGGAAATAAAAATACAAGCCTCTCACACACCCACACACTTACTCACATATGTGGATAAACAATGCTAAGGATTAAGGCCACAGAAATACCTAAAACCTCTACTCCTTTCATGCCAACTGTTATCATACCTTTACCTTCAGGTCCCAGAATTTAAAATATATCATGCATTCTCAAAGCATCACATGCTTAGGAAGAAACACTGGCATCTGTGTGGATGTATGATTGCGTGCAGTCCGACTGGTTAAGATGACCACACTAAAGAGTCCCTGGGGTATCCTTGTTCCATGAGCTCCTGACACTCAGGGGCAATGTTCTTTTAAAACACAGCAGTTATTAGGCATAGAGGGAACTTACCTCAACATAATAACAGCCATATATGAAAAACCCACAGCCAACATCGTTCTCTATGGTGAAAAACTGAAACCATTTCCTCTAAGATCACAAACAAGACAAGGTTGTCCACTCTCACCACTATTATTCAACAAACATAGTTTTGGAAGTTTTAGCCACAGCAGTCAGAGAAGAAAAAGAAATGAGTCCAAATCGGAAAAGAAGAAGTAAAGCTGTCACTGTTTGCAGATGACATGATACTATACATAGAGAATCCGACAGATGCTACCAGAAAACTACTAGAGCTAATCAATGAATTTGGTAAAGTAGAAGGATACAAAATTAATACACAGAAATCTCTTCCATTCCTATACACTAATGATGAAAAATCTAAAAGAGAAATTAAGGAAACATGCCCACTTACCATTGCAACAAAAAGAATAAAATACCAAGGAATAAACCTACCTAGGGAGACAAAAGACCTGTATGCAGAAAACTATAAGACACTGATGAAAGAAATTAAAGATGATACAAACAGATGGAGAGATATACCATGGTCTTGGATTGGAAGAATCAACATTGTGAAAATGACTATACTACCCAAAGCAATCTACAGATTCAGTGCAATCCCTAACAAACTACCAATGGCATTTTTCACAGAACTAGAACAAAAATTTTCACAATTTGTATGAAAACACAAAAGACCCCGAATCGCCAAAGCAATCTTGAGAAAGAAAAATGGAGCTGGAGGAATCAGGCTCCCAGACTTCAGACTCTACTACAAAGCTGCAGTAATCAAGGCAGTATGGTACAGGCACAAAAACAGAAACATACATCAATGGAACAGGAGGGAAAGCCCAGAGGTAAACCCACACACCTATGGTCACCTTATTTTTGAAAAAGGACGCAAGAATATACAATGGAGAAAAGACAGCGTTTTCAATAGGTGCTGGGAAAACTGGGCACCTACATGTAAAAGAATGAAATTAGAACACTCCCTAACACCATACACAAAAATAAACTCAGAATGGATTAAAGACCTAAGTGTAAGGCCAGACGCTATAAAACTCTTAGAGGAAAAAATAGGCAGAACACTCTATGACATAAATCACAGCAAGACCCTTTTGGACCCACCTCCTAGAGAAATGGAACTAAAAACAAAAATAAACAAATGGGACCTAATAAAACCGAAAAGCTTTTGCACAGCAAAGGAAACCATAAACAAGACGAAAGGACAACCCTCAGAATGGGAGAAAAAATTTGCCAATGAAGCAACTGACAAAGGATTAATCTCCAAAATTTACATGCAGCTCATGCAGCTCCATATCAAAAAAAACCAAACAACTCAATCCAAAAATGGGCAGAAGACCTAAATAGACATTTCTCCGAAGAAGATATACTGATGGCCAACAAACACATGAAAGAATGCTCAGCATCACTAATCATTAGAGAAACGCAAATCAAAACTACAATGAGGTATCACCTCACACTGTTCAGAATGGCCATCATCAAAAATTCTGCAAACAGGGCTTCCCTGGTGGTGCAGTGGTTGAGAGTCCGCCTGCCGATGCAGAGATCGCGGGTTCATGCCCCGGTCCGGGAAGATCCCACATGCCACAGAGCGGCTGGGCCCGTGAGCCATGGCCGCTGAGCCTGCGCGTCCGGAGCCTGTGCTCCGCAACGGGAGAGGCCACAACAGTGAGAGGCCCGCGTACCACAAAAAAAAAATAATAATAATTCTGCAAACAGTAAATGCTGGAGAGAGTGTGGAGAAAAGGGAACCCTCTTGCACTGTTGGTGGGAATGTAAATTGATACAGCCACTATGGAGAACAGTATGCAGGTTCCTTAAAAAACTAAAAATAGAATTACCATACGACCCAGCAATCCCACTACTGGGCATATTCTCTGAGAAAACCATAATTCAAAAAGAGCCATGTACCAAAATGTTCATTGCAGCTCTATTTACAATAGCCAGGACACGGAAGCAACCTTCATGTACCAAAATGTTCATTGCAGCTCTATTTACAATAGCCAGGACATGGAAGCAACCTAAGTGTCCATCGACAGACGAATGGATAAAGAAGATGTGGCACATATATACAATGGAATATTACTCAGCCATAAAAAGAAATGAAATTGAGTTATTTGTAGTGAGGTGGATGGACTTAGGGTCTGTCATACAGAGTGAAGTAAGTCAGAAAGAGAAAAACAAATTCTGTATGCTAACATATATATATGGAATCTTTAAAAAAACCCAAATGGTTCTGAAGAATCTAGGGGCAGGACAGGAATAAAGACGCAGACATAGAGAATGGACTTGAGGACATGGGGAGGGGGAAGGGTAAGCTGGGACAAAGTGAGAGAGTGGCATGGACTTATATACACTACCAAACGTAAAACAGATAGCTAGTGGGAAGCAGCCGCATAGCACAGGGAGGTCAGCTCGGTGCTTTATGACCACCTAGAGGGGTGGGATAGGGAGGGTGGGAGGGAGACGCAAGAGGGAGGAGATATAGGGATATTTATATATGTATAGCTGATTCAATTTGTTATAAAGCAGAAACACACCATTGTAAAGCAGTTATACTCCAATAAAGATGTTTAAATAAATAAATAAACAAACAAACAAACAAACACAGCAGTTCAGTTGGTGATAGAACTGAACTTTTCTGCCATCCCTTACCTGAGATATGGCTAGGTTCTCTCTCCAAAGCACCAGTTCCTATTTCTGTTTCTAAATCCATCAGGTCAGGAGAGGGTTGAGTCTCAGCACCTCAGAAGAAGTTGCTGGTATTCAGGGCACTAATACCTGAAGAACCCATCTTCATGTTGGGGAGCTGGAGGGGATTCTACATGCACCATATTTTGAAGAATAAACTCAAGCTATGAGTTTCTTCCCAGGGTAGACAGACAGCTGACACTTTGTCTCTTCACTGATGGCCAATACAGGACTTGTGGATTATAATTTGAAGAAAGGAAAATTATTGCACACTTAATACTAAATAATGGATAATAAAATTGCCTTCTGGAGCCAGCTTACCATGGCCAAGTTTACAAGCAGGGAGACGCTGTGCTTTCAAGTTCCACAGAAGACTTAAAGACCTGTCAAAAAAAAGAAAAAAAAAGACCTGTCAGGCCACCTCATTTTATTAGGGTTATAAATGGACACTTTCGGGTAACCAAACATGTCACCCCAGGATTACATTACAACATGGATATAGAATTGGCAGTTCTCACCCAACTTTGACATTCTTGTACCCCGGGGGTGAGAGTGAGTGCTTAACGAAGTTTATAGAAACTTCTACAAGACCTTCAGTTTAAAAAAAACTTGATTCCAACGGGACAAGAAATAAGATGGTGGAGTAGAGGACTTGAGCTCACCTCCTCTCACAAAAACACCAAGATCACAACTAACTGCTGAACAACCATCAACGCAGAAAGACTTGAATCTACCAAAAAAGGTATTCTACACCCAGAGACAAAGAAGAAGCTACAATGAGATGGTGGGAGGGGCACATTCACAATAAAATCAAATCCCATACCAGTTGGTGACCCACAAACTGGAAAATAATTATATCACAGAGGTTCTCCCACAGGAGTGAGAGTTCTGAGCCTCATGGCAGGCTTCCCAGACTGGGGTTCTGGCATTGGGAGGAGGATCCCCCAGAGCATTTGGCTTTGAAGGCCAGCAGGGCTTGAGTGCAGGAGCTCCAACAGGACTGGGAGAAACAGACTCCACTCTTGGAAGGCATGCAGAGGTTTCACATGAACCAGGGCAAAGCAGTGACTCCATTAAGAGCCTGGGCCAGACCCACCTGTGGGTCTTGCAGGGCCTCCTGGGGATGTGGGGGTCAGCTGTGCTCACTGCAGGGGCAAGGACAATGGTGGTGCATGCCCCAGGGAATACTCATTGGCTTGAGTTCTCCTGGAGGTCACCATTTTGGCACTGAGACCTGGCCCCACCCAACAGCCTGCAGCCTCCAATGCTGGAATGCCTCAGACCAAACAACAAACAGGTTGGGAACATAGCCCCACCCATCAGCAGACAGGCTGCCTAAAGTCATCCTGAGCCAACAGCCACCTGTAAACACACCCCTTGATGTGACCCTGCCCATCAGAGGGACAAGACCCAACTCCACCAGTGGGCAGGCACCAGTCCCTCCCACCAAGAAGCCTGCACAAGCTCCTGGGCCAAATTCACACACCAGGGTGTAGACACCAGAACCGAGAAGAATTACAGTCCTGCAGCCTGAGGAACAGAGACCACAAACACAGAAAGTTAGACAAAATGAGACAGCAGAGAAATATGTGCCAGATGAAGCAACAAGATAAAACCCCAGAAGAACAACTAAGTGAAGTGGAGATAGGCAATCTACCTGAAAAAGAATTCAGAATAATGATAGTAAAAAATGACTCAAGATCTCAGAAAAAGATTGGAGGCACAGACTGAGAGGATACAAGAAATGTTTAATAAAGAGCTAGAAGTTTAAAGAACAAAACATATGAAAAATACAATAACTGAAATGAAAAATACACTAGAAGGAATCAATAGCAGAATAAATGAGGCAGAAGAATGAATAAGTGAGCTGGAAGATAGAATGGTGAAAAATCACTGCTTCAGAACAGAACAAAGAAAAAAGAATGAAAAGAAATGAGGACAGTCTCAGAGGCCTCTGGGACAACATTAAATGCACCAACATTTCTCCTTCTGGGACTCCTATAATGCAAGAGAGAGAAAGAGGGCCTGAGAAAATATTTGAAGACATAATAGCCAACAACTTCCCTAACATGGGAAAGGAAACAGCCACCCAAGTCCAGGAAGCACAAAGAGTCCCATATAGGATAAACCCAAGGAGGAACATGCCAAGACACATATTAATCAAACTGACAAAAAGACCATGAGAAAGTATTAAAACCAACAAGGTAAAAGCAACAAATAATATCCAAGGGAATCCCCATATGGTTATCAGCTGGTTTTTCAGCAGAAACTCTGCAGGCCAGAAGGGAATGGCATGATGTATTTAGAGTGACAAAAAGGAAAAACCTTCAACCAAGAATACTCTACCAACCAAGGCTCTTGTTCAGATTTGACAGAGAAATCAAAAGCTTTACAAGCAAAAGCTAAGAGAATTCAGCACCACCAAACCAGCTTTACAACAAATGCTAAAGGAACTTCTCTAGATGAAAAAGAAAAGGCCATGACTAGAAACAAGAAAATTACAAATGAAAAAGCTCACCAGTAAAGGCAATCTCATATGGTAAAGGTAGGAAATCATCCACACACAAATATTATATAAAAATCAGCAATCATGAGAAGAGAAGGGTACAAGTGTAGGATATTGGAAATGCATTTGAAAATAAGAGACCAGCAACTGAAAACAGTCTTGTGTGTGTGTGTGTGTGTGTATAGACTGCTATATCAAAACCTCATGGTAACCACAAACCTAAAATCAACAATAGATACACAAAAAAGAAAAAGGAATCCAAACACATCACTAAAGTTAGACATCAAATTACAAGAGAGGAGAACAAAAGAGGAAGGGAAGAAAAAGACCTACAAAAACAAATCCAAAACAATTACCAAGATGGCAGTAAGAACATACATATTGATAATTACCTTAAAAGTAAATGGATTAAATGCTCCAACCAAAAGACATAGACTGGCTGAATGGATACAAAAACAAGATCCATATATATGCTGTCTACAAGAGACCCACCTCAGATCTAGGGACACATATAGACTGCAAGTGAGGGGATAGAAGAAGGTATTCCATGCACATGGAAATCAAAAGAAACCTAGAGTAGCGATACTCATATCAGACAAAAGAGACTTTAAAATAAAGCCTATTACAAGAGACAAAGAAGGACACTACAGAATGATCAAGGATCAATCCAAGAAGATATAACAATTGTAAATATGTATGCACCCACCATAGAAGCACCTCAATATATAAGGCAAATACTAATAGCCATTAAAGGAGAAACAACAGTAACACAATAATAGTGGGTGACTTTAACACCCCACTTTCATCAATGGACAGATCACCCAGACAGAAAATCAATAAGGAAACACAGGCCTTAAATGACACATTAGATCAGAGGGCCTTAACCAATATTTATAGAACACTCCATCCAAAAGCAGCAGAATACACATTCTTCTCAAGTGCACATGGAAGGTTCTCCAGGATAAATCATATGCTGGGCCACAAAGCAAGTCTCAGTAAATTTAAGAAAATTGAAGTTGTATCAAGTATCTTTTCTGACCACAACACTATGAGATTAGAAATCAACTACAAGAAATAAACTAAAAAACACAAACACATGGAGCCTAAACAATATGCTGCTAAACAACCAATGGAACACTGAGGAAATCAAAAAATACCTAGAGACAAATGAAAATGAAAGCATAACAATCCAAAACCTAAGGGACGCAGCAAAAGCAGTTCTAAGAGGGAAGTTTATAGCAATACAATCTTAGGAAACAAGAAAAATCACAAACAACCTGTTCTTACACATAAAGCAACTAGAGAAAGAGGAACAAACAAAACCAAAAGGCAGTAGAAGGAAAGATATCATAAAGATCAGAGCAGAAATAAATGAAATAGAGACGAAGAAAACAACAGCAAAGACCAGTGAAACTAAAAGCTGGTTCCTGGAAAAGATAAACAAAGTTGATAAACCTTTAGCCAGACTCATCAAGAAAAAAATGGGAGCAGACTCAAATCAATAAAATTAGAAATGAAAAAAGTTACAACTGACACCACAGAAACACAAAGGATAACAGACTACTACAAGCGACCATATGCTAATAAAACAGACAACCTAGAAGAAATGGACCAATTGTTAGAAAGGTACAATCTTCCAAGACAAAACCAGGAAGAAATAGAAAATATGAACAGACCAATCACAAGTAATGAGATTGAAACTGTGATTTTAAAACTTCCAACGAACAAAAGTCCAGAACCAGCTGGCTTCATAGGTGAATTCTATCAAACATTTAGAGAAGACTTAACACCTATCCTTCTGAAACTATTCCAAAAAATTGCAGAGGAAGGAACACTCCCAAACTCAGGCCAACATCACCCTGATACCAAAACCAGTCAAAGATACAACAACAACAACAACAAAAGAAAATTACAGGCCAATATCACTGATGCACATAGACACAAAAATCCTCAACAAAATACTAGCAAACCGAATCCAACAATACATTAAAAGGACCATACACCATGATCAAGTGGGATTTATCCCAGGGATGCAAGGATTCTTCAATATATGCAGATCAATCAGTGTGATACACCACATTAACAAATTGAATAATAAAAATCATATGATCATCTAAATAGATGCAGAACAAGCTTTTGACAAAATTCAGTACCCGTTTCTGATTAAAAACTCTCCAGAAAGTGGGCATAAAGAGAACCTACCTCAACATAAGAAAAGCCATAGATGACAGACCCACAGCTAACATCATACTCAGTGGTGAAAAGCTGAAAGCATTTCCTCTAAGATCAGGAGCAAGACAAGGATGTCCACTCTCACCACTAATATTCAACATAGTTTTGGAAGTGCTAGCCACAGCAATCAGAATAGAAAAAGAAATAAAAGGAATACAAATTGGAAGAGAAGTAAAACTGCCACTGTTTGCAGATGACAGGATAGTATACATAGATAATCCTAAAAATGCTACCAGAAAACTACTAGAGCTCATCAATGAATTCGGTAAAGTGGCAGGATACAAAATTAATACACAGAAGTCTCTCGCATTCCTATACACTGGCAATGAAAGATCAGAAAGAGAAATTAAGGAAACAATCCCATTTACCTTAGCATCGAAAAGAATAAAATACCTAGGAATAAACCTACCTAAGGAGGCAAAAGACCTGTACTCTGAAAACTATAAGATGCTGATGAAAGAAATTGAAGATGATAGAAACAGCTGGAAAGATATACCATGTTTTTGGATTGGAAAAATCAATATTGTCAAAATGACTGTAATACCAAGGCAATCTACAGATTCAGTGCAATCCCTGTCAAATTACCAATGGCATTTTTCACAGAACTAGAACACAAAAATCTTAAAATATGTATGGAGACACAAGAGACCTCGAATAGCCAAAGCAATCTTGAGAAAGAAAAATGGAGCTGGAGAAATCAGGCTCCCTGACTTCAGACTTTACTACAAAGCTGTAGTCATCACAACAATATGGTGCTGGCACAAAAACAGAAATATAGATCAACAGAACAGGATAGAAAGTAACAGTGTGAACATGTTTTAGATTAATGAGAGGGAGGAGTCTCAACTATTAAACAACAAAAGTTACAACTCACAATAGGCTCAAATTACGAGATGTAATACTTTTAAACAGAATCCTCTTTGATATAGTTTCTTTCCTAATAATTTTCAGTCATTTCAAACTTTTTACTCAAGTTTTTTCAGCCTCCAAATGAATGTGTTGGGCCACACAATCTCTGTGATCCCAGCTGCAACCTTCTTAACTACTATTTTGGAGACACTAATATTGCCAGGCACTAAATGATATGTATAGAATTTGTGTATATCATGTATGTGTGTCTATTTGTACAGATACTATTTCCTCATAGAAAAGTTTATCACTTATAAAGTAGGGTTTATTACTCCCACTTAACAGGTAATTAAGGTGCAAAGATGGTTAAGTAACTTGCATAATGTCCTGTAGCTGTAATAATTAGAGAGAATCAATAGATTTAAGCCATTGTGTCTGACTGACCATGGTACCACTTCCCCGTATATATCTTCGTACAGCTGTCAGGGGTTCAATTAGCTGCTTCTGACCTTAAGTTGCTACCATTTTAGGTCCAGTATTTACTGGACATATTTTTTGCTCCCCAGCCACAGGGATAGTGTGTAAAAATGCACACAGCATTCTTGAGTTCCAGACCATGTTCAAGTTGCTCTGATTGGCTTCAGGCCTGATATACCACAGCACATACCCAAAGCCCTGTGCACTTGGAGGGCAGGAGTGTGTCTTAGCCAGCACTGTTTCCTTCAAAGTCCCTAGCACTAAGCTGTGATGTGGTAAGTGCTTGATAAATCTTGGTGTAATTTACATGTTGCAGGTCCAGGGAAGCAGATGTTCATCACTGCATAAGAATCAATTCCAGGCCTAATGCCCTCCCATTTCTACCTGCATGTTTTCCAGGCACAAGTCATTGGAAGAAAGAATGAACTTGTTTGCAATCATGAGGTGCCATTATAAATTGATGCCAAAACTTAGTCTTACATCTGCTTTCTTTTTTTCTCCCCCAGTAAGTGAAAATGGTGACCACCTAAGCAGATGGATGAGGCAGGAACACGGTTGTGAGAGAGAAGTTTCTCCACTCCACAATTTCCCAAAGGAAACTTGGCTGAGCCCCACTACACACAGAGTCATAATCAACTGGACTTGGAGTTTGCGAGATGTCAGGGGAGCCTTGGCCGAGAGGCTGATCAGCAAATGTGATGTGAAAAATACCACACTCTTCTGTCATTTGCTGTTGCTTGCTGAACTGTGAAGAACTGCATGAACTCTATTTAAGCTGCTTTCTATACCATTGCCTTTGGACTTGGAAGTGCTATTTTACTATTGACACTTGCATTATTTCATTTTGCATGCATCCAGTGATTATCCATAAGCAACATATGTAATCTGCTTATATATTTTTAAAAAATCTATCCATGCAAAATGGTAAATAAAGTCTGAATTATGCTCTTTTTCAAAGTTATAATCAGCCCATGTCATTAAAAGTTTAAATTGGTTTCATATAAAGATCAGTGTAATAGGTCTGCATATACTTTATAGAAAATTAGCTTCTATAAAGATTTTTTCACTGTTTACTAGTGAAATGAGAAAAGCAAAGCTATTTATAAAAGGCCTTATGTCGTGTACATACAGTGTCTTTGAAATATTTGTGATTTAGTTTATTGCTTGTAAAAGAGATTATATAATTTATTTAGTAAATACTATTGTAAACTATAGTTTTATTGAGAGAAATAAAATATTTTGTTCTCAATTGTGGTATTATATTAATTCTAATGGTTTATGGTCTTTACATTTCTTTCTTTTGTTAATAAAAAAGAAGTAACTTAGATACCCCTCATTTTTACATATTCTGGAATCCTAAATAAACTGACTCTCGTGATTGATAGATGAAAATGGAGAGAAAATTCCCCGGGCCCTGAGAAAAGACTCAATAGCAGATTCTGTTCAACTTGTTCAAGAGACTTTCCCAAATGTCCTGGTGTGTTAGTCAGCTTTCACTATGTTATGTTGTGGTAACAAACAATCTCCAAATCTCTGGATTGGGATCCAGAGCAACCCCTATCTAGGACATGCCACGTTTATGGCAGAAGAAAAAATGTGATAGTGGAACCATGGGAGCTCATAAAGCTTCTGCTTCAACATGGTTTACAGAACTTCTCACATTCCACTGGCCAAAGCAAATAACATTGACAAGTCTGTCGTCAAAGTGTTGGGAAGTGTACTTTTCACATAGGAATAGACTCAGCAGAGAGGGGCAATGAATATTTAAGCAGTTAATACATCTATAGTATCACATGAGTGTCCCAAGCAGCAGAAGGTTAAGAGGCTGCATAATCATACACTGCAGAAAAAATCATTAGAAAGCAAAAAGACATTCCTGATGAGTAAGATGCTCAGTGTAAAATACTTCAAGTTAAAGCAAGCTGATTCTCATAAGCAAACATAATATTAGCTTTTGTAAATACAGCTTGGCGCCTTGGTGACTCAGTATAAGTATTAATTTCATCTGCAGAGTTGGTGCTGGGAATTTATCCTGGGTTGGGCTGTCAATGGGAAATTTTACTGAAGTGGATCATGGAGGATTCTTTGCCTCTCTCTGCCTGGTATCCATATGTGCTAGCAGATGCCCGATCTTACTATAGGGGTTTACTTAGCTGCAGTCCTACTCTTCCCCCTCCCATTTGTATCCATTTATCTAAGCAGGGGTCCTTAAGCCCAGGACCCATTGATTCTTAGGAGGGTCACAGATGAATATTAATAGGGCCATGAAATAATATACACAAGTTGGGTATGCCTTTGTGTATACGGGGGCTTTTTTCATGAAGAGAAAGACAATAATTTCCATCAAATTCACAGTGACTTTGACCCAAGAACTGTTGAGAACCACTATTTTAAGACTTAACTCAAATGCTATTTCAATGCCATGAAGCTGTCCATAATGCCCAATCCTCTCTCCCCCCCACCACCATCACCCTTAGCCAGTCTGTGGTCAACTCACCTGTCTCAGAAAACCTCAACACTTTGTACCTTCTTTTAAAAATTGAGGTATAACTTACATATAATAGAGTGCACAACTATTAATTGTATGATGCAATGATTTTTTACATATATACACACACCCTTGTAAGCAGCACCTAGAACAAGAGAGAGAATATTTCCAGCTAACCTACAGGCTCCTTCATGCCCCCTCCCCATCAATACCATTGGTAGGATTGATGCCTTTCCATCAATGCCCCAAAGGTAACCATTATTATTATTTCTATCATCATGGATTAGTTTTGCCAGTTCTTGAACTTCATATAGAGTAATAGAGTATGTCCTCTTTATCTAGCTTTTTGGTGTTATTCTTGTTCAACACAGTATGAGAACCATTCATTTCACTGTATACAGTGAAAGCTCATTCTTTTTCATTGCTGAGTAGTATTCTGCTGTATGATTATCCCACAATTTTCTACTCTATTGCTGACTGACATTTGGGTAGCTTCCAATTTGGGGCCATAAGCATGCGCACTGAAAGATAAATAATGAGTCCCTAGACCTCTTCCTCCAAACAGTTCCTAGATGCAGACAGCTTGACTTCTAGCACCCATACTGGGTGTGGAAGAATTTTCTCTGAAAAAAATATCACTACCAGGAAGTAGATGACCATACGCTAATTTGCCTAAGATAGTCTGAGTTTATGCCGGACACTCAGGCATAATAACAGTATATACTTTCACTCTCAAAAATGTTCCATTTTTACCACAAATTATATAGTTACCTTACCGAGGGGGAAAGCTTAAAGGTAATAACACTGGAGATTTCCCTAACAACTGACTCAGCCAAGGCACCCTACAGTGAAGTTCCACTACACCCCCCACACCCAGTGCTCACTCACATTTTAGTCCCCACTCAATGCACAGCCAACCAAATATCACAAGACATCTAAGGAAATTCTCTAAAATGAGATGGAAATATACAAACAGAAAATTGCCGCTGGGATAAACAAGGACAGCAAGGAGTAAAGTTCAAAACAAAAATTACCATAGGTCTTCAAAGATAATAAATTATACAGCATCCATGAAGCATGATCAGGATGCTGTGACAAAAATGAACATTCTTACAGATGGCCAAAAAGCACATCAAAAGATGCTCAACATCACTAATCATTAGAGAAATGCAAATCAAAGCTGCAATGAGCTATCACCTCACACCAGTCAAAATGGCCATCATCAAAAAAATCTACAGGGCTTCCCTGGTGGTACAGTGGTTAAGAATCCTCCTGCCAATGCAGGGGACACGGGATCAAGCCCTGGTCTGGGAAGATCCCACATGCCACAGAGCAACTAAGCCCGTGCGCCACAACTACTGAGCCTGCGCTCTAGAGCCTGTGAGCCACAACTACTGAAGCCCGTGTGCCTAGAGACCGTGCTCTGCAACAAGAGAAGCCACCGCATTGAGAAGCCTGTGCACCGCAACAAAGAGTAGCCCACGCTCACCGCAACTAGAGAAAGCCCACGTGCAGCAACGAAGACCCAACACAGCCAAAAATAATTAAATAAAAAAAATTTTTTAATACTTAAAAAAAAATTTTTTTAATCTACAAACAAGAAATGCTGGAGAGGGTGTGGAGAAAAGGGAGCCCTCCTACACTGTTGGTGGGAATGTAAATTGGTACAGCCACTATGGAGAACAGAAAACTAAAAATAGAGCTACCATATGTTCCTGCAGTCCCACTCCTCAGCATATACCTGAAGAAAATCATAATTCGAAAAGATATATGCACCCCAATGTTCACTGCAGCACTATTTACAATAGCCAGGACACGGAAGCAACCTAAATGTCCATTGACAGAGGAATGGATAAAGATGTGGTATATATATACAATAGAATACTACTTATCCATAAAAAAGAACAAAATGATGCCATTTGCAGCAACATGAATGGACCTAGAGATTGTCAGACTGATTGAAGTCAGACAGAGAAAGACAAATATCATCTGATATTGCTTATATGTGGAATCTAAAAAAAAGGGTAAAAATGAACTTATTTACAAAACAGAAATAGAGTCACAGATGTAGCAAACAAACTTACAGTTCCCAGTGGGTAAGTGGGGGGAGGGATAAATTGGGAAATTGGGATTGACATATACACATTACTATACATTAAATAGATAACTAATAAGGACCTACTTTATAGCACAGGAAACTCTACTCAATACTCTGTAATGGCTTATATGGGAAAAGAATCTAAAAAAGAGTGGCTATCCTTTACATCATGTTGGAGTTAGTATTTTTGAAAACTTTGGGGACAAGAATGTGGAGGTGACACACATCAACTTAGAAAATGAAAAAAAGGAACACAGATGACCAATTCTTCCTCTCCCCATTTCTAACCTTATAAGAACCCATACTAATTTTTTATGTTCTAGCTTCTTTACATACAGTATATCATTTAATAGGCACAGTGGTCTTGAGCAAACATAATGACCTATATTATATATAAATAATAGAATGTATAAAGCACCCCCCAAAATTTGTAATTAAAAAAATTAAAAATTGGATATGTGTACATGTATGGTTGATTCACTGTGCTGTACACCTGAAACTAACAAACAGAACATTGTAAATCAACTATACTCCAATAAAAATTTTAATTAATAAATAAATAAATACAGGGAGTCTAGCCAATCTTAAGATTCCACACTTCTAACTACTATACTATATAACCTTGTATATGTAGCAACCTACATATGTATATAACCTATATATGTTATATAACCTCATATATGAAGGTTCTCTGCAGACAAAAAAATCACTGTGACAAAGGGAGAGATTTATGCAGGGAAAACGTAGGAAACAAAAAAAGATAGTTTCAGTTTATATAAGAACTTAGAGCTGTATGTGTTAAATGAGAATAAGAAGGTATGAAAACAGTAGATGTTAAAATTACAAGACTACATATTGAACTGATACATCTTGGCATGTTAATAAACCCATGGAAAAAGATCTAGAATTAACTAGGATTAGTGTAGCAGTTAAGAAAAATAAGATAGCATATCCAAATGTTTGCATAAGTAGATGGAATTAAATGCAAAAATAATCAGTAAGAATAGCATCTATGCATTGAAAACACATTCAAGGACATGTGTTATGCTTCACCAAACAAAACAAGGCATTTCCATAATGTAAACATCACAGAAGCATTTATTTAGTCTGTTAGTAAATACTTACTAACTAGGGATATCAATACTTACAGAATTTTCTTTTAATTTGTTTTATTTAAGTTAATTTTCTTATACATGAAACAAAAATTAAATTGTAACATTCAAAATTTTTGTAAAGTGCATTTGCATTGCTAAATTTTATGGACCAAAATATTCCAGAAATCATACAAATTTAACTTTCTGTTTTCAGTTTTATAACAAAGAAAATGATAATTTATAATATTCATTGTTTGGGGCAGACAGATAATGATTTCAATATATATTTTAGTTTTTAAGTGATTAAATAAATATATGGAAAAAGAATGAACATTCTGAAAACATTAAAGAGCTCTTGGAAATTAAAAGCATGATGGCAGAAATTAGGATCCAATTGAGAGAGTGATTAGGAGATAAGGTTCAAGATACATCCCAAAAAGATTAAAAATAGGTGAAACGAAATAAGAAAACTTGAAGACCATTCCACTAGATCCAATATCCAAATAATAGGACTTCCAGAAAGAGAAAATAGAGACAATGGATGTAAGAAAATCCTCAAACAAATGTCAGGAAATTTTCCCAGAGCTAAAGGATGTGAGTTTCCAGATTGAAAGGGACTCTAAGCACCCAAACAATGGATGAAAATGAACCTTACCATGCAATTTCAGACCACCAAGGATGATAAGATTCTACAAGCTTTCAGAGTAAAATTAATTTTATATAAAGGCTCAAGGCTCAAAATTGTATCAAATTTCTCAACAGCATACCGGTAGCTAGAAACCAATGGAACTATGCCTTCAAAATTCTGAGAGAAATGTATTGCTAACCTATAATTCTATACCCTGTGTATTAGTCAGTGTTCTCTAGAGAAATAGAATAGTAGAGACATAGACATGGATAACAGATTTATTTTAAGAAATTGGCTCACACAACTGTGGGGAAAGACAATTCTGATATTCACAGGGCAGGCTGTCAGGCTGGAAACTCAGGCATGGGTTAATAGAGCAATCCTGAGGCAGAATTTCTTCTTTCCGAGGACACTTCAGTTTTTGCTATAAGGCCTTCACTTGATTGGATCAGGCCCACACATGTTATTGAGGGTAATCTCCTTTACTTAAAGTCAACTGATTAAAGATCTCAATTACATCTATAAAATATTTTCACAGCAATACCTATATTAGTTTTTGATTAAATGACTGGGTGCTCTACCCTAGCCAAGTTGATACATAAAATTAATCATCACACCCTGGAAAACCAATTAAAAGTGAGGGTAGAATAAAATTATCTATGAAAAAATCATTTCCATCTTCCCTTTATCTAGAAACTCCCAAAAGATGTGTTTAACCAAAATGAGATAGTAAACCAAGAAAAAGAAAGCCATGAAATAGAAAACCATTGGATCCAGAAATCAAGAGATCCAACCCAAGAGGAAGGTGAAAGGAATGCCCAGGATGAACATAAAGGGAAATCCCAACACGGCAACAATGGAGGAGATCTATAAATAAATCACTCCAGATTGGAGTGGGTCAGATGGCTCTAGACACAACTTCTCCAAGAAGGTAAAGATACCCAAAAGACTTATAAAATAAGGACAGAAAATTAACTCTAGGTATACTGGATCTGAGCCTGGAGCAGGGGGAAAAGGGGTAGAGGTGGGGAAGGTTATTAACAGAACAACAACAACAAAAAAAAACTGGTGAAACCTGAATAAAGTCTGAAATTTAGTTAATAGTATTGTACAAAAGACAACACTGAGTTTGGAAAATAATATTAGCATCTTATGTAAGTATGACTCAAGAGAAACTGGTTAAATGGTATATAGAAACTCTGTTCTAGGGAATGCCCTGGCAGTTCAGTGGTTAGGACTCAGTGTTTTCACTGCCACGGCCTGGGATTGATCCCTGGTTGGAGAACTAAGATCCTACAAGCCATGTGTGGTGCTGGGAAAACTGGACAGCTACATGTAAAAGAATGAAATTAGAACACTCCCTAACACTATACACAAAAGTAAACTCAAAATGGATTAAAGACCTAAATGTAAGACCGGACACTATAAAACTCTTAGAGGAAAACATAGGAAGAACACTCTTTGACATAAACCACAGCAAGATCCTTTTTGATCCACCTCCTAGAGAAATGGAAATAAAAGAAAAAATAAACAAATGGGATCTAATGAAACTTAAAAGCTTTTGCACAGCAAAGGAGACCATAAACAAGACGAAAAGACAACCCTCAGCATGGGAGAAAATATTGGCAAACGAATCAACAGACAAAGGATTAATCTCCAAAATATACAAACAGCTCATGCAGCTCAATATCAAAAAAAAAAAAAAAAAAACCCAATCCAAAAATGGGCAGAAGACCTAAATAGACTTTTCTCCAAAGAAGACATACAGATGGCCAAGAGGCACATGAAAAGATGCTCAACATCAATAACTACTAGAGAAATGCAAATCAAAAATACTATGAGGTATCACCTCACACTGGTTAGACAGGGCATCATCAGAAAATATACAAACAATAAATGCTGGAGAGGGTATGGAGAAAATGGAACGCTCTTGCACTGTTCGTGGGAATGTAGACTGATACAGCCACTATGGAGAACAGTATGGAGGTTCCTTAAAAAACTAAAAATAGAATTACCATATGACCCAGCAATCCCACTACTGGGCAGATACCCAGATAAAACCATAATTCAAAAAGACACATTCACCCCAATATTCATTGCAGCACTATTTACAATAGCCAGGTCATGGAAGCAACCTAAATGTCCATTGACAGACGAATGGATAAAGATGTGGAATATATATACAATGAAATATTACTCAGCCATAAAAAGGAACAAAATTAGGTCATTTGTAGAGAGGTGGATGGACCTAGAGACTGTCATACAGAGTGAAACAAGTCAGAAAGAGAAAAACAAATATCGTTTATTAACGCATATATGTGGAATCTAGAAAAATGGTACAGGTGAACCAGTTTGCAAGGAAGAAATAGACACACAGATGTAGAGAACAAATGTATGGACACCAAGGGGGGAAAGTGGGAGTGGGATGAATTGGGAGATTGGGATTGACATATATACACTAATATGTATAAAATAGATAACTAATGAGAACCTGCTGTATAACACAGGGAATTCTACTTCATTTCACTGTACAGTAGAAACTAACACAGCATTGTAAAACAACTATGCCCCAATTAAGAAAAAGAAGAAGAAATTCTGTCTGTCTTTGCAAATTTTCTGTAAATCTGATATTATTTTCAAAGAAGTTTATTAAAACTGAAAAAGAAATGAGCAAAAGATTTAAACAGACACTTCAAAGAAAATATATGGTTGGCAAATAAGAACAAGAAAAGATACTCAACATCATCAGTCATTAGGGAAATGCAAATTAAAACTATAATGACATGCTAATACACATATATTAAGATGGCTAAATTTTTGTAATTCAAAATACCAAGTGCTGATGAGAATGCAAGGCAATTCTTACGGCCATACTTTGCTGTTGGGAATGCAAAATGGTACAGCCACTAGGGAAAAATGTGTCAGTTTCTAATAAAGTTAAACATACCCTTATCATGTGACTCAGCAATTCAACTCCTGGTATTTAACTTAGAAAATTGAAAACTTACATTTGCATAAACACTTGTACATGGATGCTTATAACAGCTTTATTAACAATCACCAAAAACTGAAAACAACCCAAATGTCCCACAATGGGTGAATGGATAAACAAACTGTGGCTCATTCACACAATGAAATGATACACAGCAATAAAAAGAACTATTGAGGGCTTCCCTGGTGGCGCAGTGGTTGAGAGTCCGCCTGCCGATGCAGGGGACACGGGTTCGTGCCCTGGTCCGGGAAGATCCCACGTGCCGCGGAGCGGCTAGGCCCGTGAGCCATGGCCGCTGAGCCTGCGCGTCCGGAGCCCGTGCTCCGCAACGGGAGAGACCACAACAGTGAGAGGCCCGCATACCGCAAAAAAAAAAAAAAAAAAAGAACTATTGACACACTCAAAAATATGGATGAATCTAAAAGGCATTATGCTGAGTGAAAGAAGCTAGACTCTACAGATCACTTACTGTATGAATTCATTTATATGACATCCTAGAAAAGGCAAATGATGGGGTTAGAGAACAGGTCAGTGATTGCCAACTAAAATAGGGGCAGTATGAGGCAATTTGGGGGTCAAAGGAACTGTTCTCTATCTTGATTATGGTTGTGGTTACACAAAATTACATATGTGTTAAAACTCATAGAATTGTTCACCAAAAGAAAAAATTGAATTTTACTGCATGTAATTTTTTAAAAATTTTAACCAGTTAAGTTTAAAACACGTAAAATAGACTATTAAAACTCTTAGATGTTTTATGTAAGTCTCATGGTAACTACAAAGCAAAAACCTACAGTAGATACACAAATAATAAAGAGAAAGGAATCTAAGTATACCACTTAGAAAATCATTAAATCACAAAAGAAGAGAGCAAAAGAAAGAAACAAAGGAAATATAAAACAGCCAGAAAACAATTTTTAAATGGCAATAAGTCTGTATCTATCAACAGTTACTTTAAATGTAAATGACCTAATTTCTCCAGTCAAAAGAGGTAGTATGGTTGAATGGATTAAAAAATGATAATAAAGCCCAACTATATGCTGCCTTTAAGAGACTCACTTCAACTCTAAGCATACACAGACTGAAAGTGAAAGATGAAAAGAAAAATATTCCATGCAAATGGAAACTGAAAGAAAGCTGGGGTAGCTATACTTATATCAGAAAAAAACATAGACTTTAAGATAAAGATTGTAATAAGAGACAAAGAAGTTTATCATGTGATGATAAAGGGGTCAATCTAACAAGAGGATACAACATTTGTAACTATTTATGGACCCAACATAGGACTACCTAAATATATAAAGTAAATATTAACACATTATTGACTGGGGGATCTTTGCAGAAACAAACGCCTGTGGCTGTAATACGTCTCCAGCAAAAATGTGTTAACAGACCTAAAGGGAGAAATAGACAGCAATACAATAATAGAAGAGCACTTCAACACCTCAGTTTTATCGATGGGTAGATCATAAAGACAGAAAATCTATAAAGAAACACTGGACTTAAACTACATATAAGACCAGACAGACTTGACATTTTCAGATCATTCTATCCAAAAGCAGCAGAATACACATTCTTCTCAAGTGTACAGGGAACATTCTCCAAGATATGTCATATGTTAGGCCACAAAACAAGTCAATAATTTTAAGAAGATTGAAAAAAGTCATGCATCTTTTCTGACCACAATGGTATGAAAGTAGAAATCAATGACAAGAAGAAAATTGGAAAATTCTCAAATACATGGAGATTAAACAACATGCTCCTGAACAACCAATGGGTCAAAGAAGAAATGAAGAGATCAAAAAAATATCTAGGGGCTTCCCTGGTGGCGCAGTGGTTGAGAGTCCGCCTGCTAATGCAGGGGACGCAGGTTCGTGCCCTGGTCCGGGAAGATCCCACATGCTGCGGAGCGGCTGGGCCCATGGGCCATGGCCGCTGAGCCTGCGCGTCCGGAGCCTGTGCTCCGCAATGGCAGAGGCCACAACAGTGAGAGGCCCGCGTACCGCATAAAAAAAAAAAAAAAAAAAAAAAAAAATATCTAGAGACAAATGAAAATGGAAATACAACATATCAAATCTTATGGCATGCAGCAAAAGCGGTTCTAAGAGAGAAATTCATAGTGATAAATGCTTACATTAAGAAACAAGAAAGGGGGCTTCCCTGGTGGCACAGTGGTTGAGAGTCCGCCTGCCGATGCAGGGGACGCAGGTTCGTGCCCCGGTCCAGGAAGACCCCACATGCCGCGGAGCGGCTGGGCCCGTGAGCCATGGCCGCTGAGCCTGCGCGTCCGGAGCCTGTGCTCCGCAACGGGAGAGGCCACAGCAGTGAGAGGCCCGCATGCCGCAAAAAAAAAAAAAAAAAAAGAAAAAGAAGCAAGAAAGGGCTTCCCCCATGGCGCAGTGGTTGAGAATCTGCCTGCCAATGCATGGGACATGGGTTCGAACCCTGGTTTGGGAAGATCCCACATGCCGCAGAGCAACTAGGCCCGTGAGCCACAACTACTGAGCCTGCGCGTCTGAAGCCTGTGCTCCACAACAAGAGAGGCCATGATGGTGAGAGGTCCACGCACCGCGATGAAGAGCAGCCCCCGCTTGCCACAACTAGAGAAAGCCCTCGCACAGAAACGAAGACCCGACACAGCCAAAAATAATTAAATAATTAATTAATTAATTTTAAAAAGAAACAAGAAAGAGGGACTTCCCTGGTTGCACAGTGGTTAAGAATCTGCCTGCCAATGCAGGGGACACAGGTTCAAGCCCTGGTCCAGGAAGATCCCACAGGGTGCAGAGCAACTAAGCCTGTGTGCCACAACTACTGAGCCTGCACTCTAGAGTCCGTGAGCCACAACTACTGAGCCTACGTACCACAACTACTGAAGCCTGTGCACCTAGAGCCCATGCTCTGCAACAAGAGAAGCCACCGCAATGAGAACCCTGCAAACTGCAACGAAGAGTAGCCCCCACTTAGTGCAACTAGAGAAAGCCCGTGCACAGCAATGAAGACTCAGCACAGCCAAAAATAAATAGAAAAATAAATAAATTTATTTTAAAAAAAGAAACAAGAAAGACCTTAAACAACCTAACTATACATCTTAAGGAACTAGAAAATTAAAACTAAGCCCAAGTTAGTAGTAGAAAGGCAATAACAAAGATCGGGGGGAAAAATGAATGAAATAGAGACAAGGAAGACAATAGAAAAGATCAATGAAAGCAAAAGCTGGTTTTCTGAAACAATAAACAAAGTAGACAAACCTTTAGTTCAACTTTCTAAGAAAAAAGAGGAGTCAAAAAAATAGATAAAATAGGAAATGAAAGGTATTACAACTGATACCACAGAAACACAAAGGATCATAAGAGACTAGTATGAACAATTGTATGCCAACAAATTCGACAACCTAGAAGAAATGGATAAATTGCTAGAAACCTACAACCCACCAAGACTGAATCATTAAGAAATAGAAAATATGAACAGACCAATTACTAAGGAGATTCAATCAGTATCCAAAAACTGCCCAACTAAAGTCCAGGCTTTCATTCGCTGGCTTCACTGGTGAATTTGACCAAACAGTTAAAGAATTGATACCAATCCTTCCCAAACTTGCCAAATGCTAGCAAGGATGTGAAGAAAAGGGAACCCTTGAACACTGTTGGTGGGAATGTAAATTGGTGCAGCCACTATGGAAAACAGTATGGAGGTTCATCAGAAAACTAAAAATAGAATTACCATATGATCCAGCAATTGCAATCCCAGTTATATATTCAGAAAAATCAAAAACACTAATTCAGGGCTTCCCTGGTGGCACAGTGGTTGAGAGTCCGCCTGCCGATGCAGGGGACACGGGTTCGTGCCCCGGTCCAGGAAGACCCCACATGCCGCGGAGCGGCTGGGCCCGTGAGCCATGGCCGCTGAGCCTGCGTGTCCAGAGCCTGTGCTTCGCAACAGGAGAGGCCACAACAGTGAGAGGCCTGCATACCGCAAAAAAAAAAAAAAAAGAAAAAAGAAAAGCTAACTCAAAATGGATCAAACACTTAGGTATAATACCATAAAACTCCAAGGAAAAAAAAACAGGGAAGAGGCTCATTGACACTGGTCTTGGCAATCATTTTCTGGATATGACACCAAAAGGACAAATAATAAAAGCAAAAAATCAACAAATGGGACTATATCAAACTTAAAAGCTTCTGCACAGCAAAAGAGATACATAAAAAGATAACCTACAGAATGGGAAAAATATTTGCTAATCATATATCAAATAAGGGGTTATTATCCAAAATCTATCAACAATTTGTAAAACTCAATAACAAAAAACAATCTACTTTTAAAATGGGCAGAGGAACTAAATTTCTTCCAAAGAAGATATCCAAATGCCCAACAGGTACATGAAAAGATTCTCAACATAACTAATTTTCAGGGAAATACAAACCCAAACCACTATGAGATATCACCTCAACTGTTAGAATGGCTATTATCAAGAAGACAAGAGATAAGGAGTGTTGGTAAGGATGTGGAGAAAAGGGAACCCTTGTACACTGTTGTAGGAATGTAAATTGGTGCAGCCACTATGGGAAAACAGTATGGAGATTCCTTTAAAAACTTTTTAAAAAACACCATATGAGGGCTTCCCAGGTGGCGCAGTGGTTGAGAGTCCGCCTGCCGATGCAGGGGACATGGGTTCGTGCCCCGGTCTGGGAAGATCCCACATGCCGCGGAGCGGCTGGGCCCATGAGCCATGGCCGCTGAGCCTGCGTGTCCGGAGCCTGTGCTCCGCAGCGGGAGAGGCCACAACAGTGAGAGGCCCGCGTACTGCAAAAAAAAAAAAACAAAAAAAAAAACACCATATGATTCAACGATCCCACTTCTGGGCATATATCCAGAGGAAATGAATACAGGATATCAAGGAGATATATGAACTCCCATGTTTATTGCAGCATTATTCACAATAGCCAAGGTAAGGAAACAACCTAAGATCCATCGATGGATGAACGGATTAAGAAGATGTGGTACATATATACAACGGAATATTGTTCAGCCGTGAGAAAGAAAGAAATCCTGCCATTAGTGACAATAGGAATTTGCCTCAAGGACATTATGCTAAATGAAATAAGTCAGAGAAAGATAAACACTGTATGATATCACTAGCATGCGGAATCTAAAAAAGTCAAACTTGTAAAAACAGAGCATAAAATGACGGCTACCAGAGGCTGGGGGTGGGGGGGATTGGGAACAGTAGAAATGTTGTTTAGATGTACAAACTTGCAACTAGTAGATAAATAAATCCTGGGGATCTAATGTGCAATATAGTGATTAAACATAAAAATATTGTATTGTAGATAAACTTGATAAGAGACTAGATCTTAAGTATACCCACCACAAAAAAAAAAGATAATTATGTGACATGATAAAGGTGTTAGCTAATGTTACACTTATATATTGAGGTACGATTACCATTGTATCAAGTCAACATGTTGTATACCTGAAATTTACATAATCTCAATTACATCTCAATTAAAACAGTAAAAATTAAGAGCTTCTGTACAGCAAAGAAAACCATTAATAAAATGAAAAGGCAACCTACAGAATGGGAGAACATATTTGTAAATCATTTATCCGTTAAGAGATTAATATCCAAAATACATAAGGAACTCATACAACTGAATAACCAAAAAAATCTGATTTTAAAAATGGGCAGAGGGGGCTTCCCTGGTGGTGCAGTGGTTGAGAGTCCGCCTGCCAATGCAGGGGACACGGGTTTGTGCCCTGGTCCGGGAGGATCCCACATGCCGCGGAGCGGCTGGGCCGTGAGCCATGGCCACTGAGCCTGAGCGTCTGGAGCCTGTGCTCCGCAACGGGAGGGGCCGCGACAGTGAGAGGCCCACGTACCGCAAAAAAAAAAAAAAAAAAAAAAAAAAAATGGGCAGAGGAACTGAATAGATATCTTCCAAATATACACAAAAGGCCATCAGGTACATGAAAAGTTGCTCAACATCATTAATCATCAGGAAAATGAAAATGAAACTACAATGAGATACCACCTCATACATGTTAGAATAACTATTCTAAAAATACAAGTGATAACAAATGCTGGCGAGGATGTATGGAAAAGGGAACCCATGTTCATGGATCAGCAGAATTAATATTGTTTAAATAGCCATACTACCCAAAGCCATCTACAGATCCAACACAATCCCCATCAAAATAACAAAGGCATTCTTCACAGACATAGAAGAAACCATGCTAAATTTTGTGTGGAACAACAAAAGACCTTGAATAGCCAAAGCAATGCTGAGAAAAAAGAACAAAACCAGATGTATCACACTCTCTGATTTCAAAGTACATTGCAAAGCCATAGTAATAAAACTGTATAATATACACTGGCACAAAAATTGACATATAGACCCGTGGAAAAGAATAGAGAGCTCAGAATTCAATCCTGGCATATATGGTCAACTAATATTCAACAAGGGAGCCAAGAATACCCTATGGGGGAAAGGATAGTCTCTTCAACAAATGGTGCTAGAAAAACTGGAGAAATACATGCAGAACAATGAAACTGAACCCCTATCTCACCTCAGTCACAAAAATTAACTCAAAATGGATCAAAGATTTAAACATAAGACTAGATACCATAAAATTCCTGAAGAAAACATAGGGAAGAAGCTCATCGATGTTGGTCTTGACAAGGATTTTTTGAACATAACACCAAAAGCACAAACATCAAAAGCAAAAATTAACACATCGGACCACACCAAACACAAACCTTCTGCATAGCCAAGACACGACTAACAAAATGAAAAGGCAGCCTTCAGAATGGAAGAAAATTTTTGCAAGTCATATATTGGGTAAGGGATAATATCCAAAATATATAAAGAACTAACACAACTTAATAACAACAACAAAAAAAAGCTTTTATTTAAAAATGGGCAGAAGGGGCTTCCCTGGTGGTGCAGTGGTTGAGAGTCCGCCTGCTGATGCAGGGGATGCGGGTTCGTGCCCCGGTCTGGGAAGATCCCACATGCCGCGGAGCGGCTGGGCCCGTGAGCCATGGCCGCTGAGCCTGCGCATCCGGAGCCTGTGCTCCGCGACAGGAGAGGCCACAACAGTGAGAGGCCCGTGTACTGCCAAAAAAAAAAAAAAAAAAGGGCAGAAGAACTAAATAGTCATTTCTCCAAAGAGGATGTCAAAATGGCCAACAGGCACATGAGAAGGTGCTCAACATCACTAATCATCAAAAAATGCAATTCAAAACAACTATAAGAGGGACGTCCCTAGCAGTGGTTAGGTGCAGTGGTTAAGACTCTGCACTTCCAATGCAGGAGGTGTGGGTTCGATCCCTGGTGGGGGAACTAAGATCCCACATGCTGCACGGTGTGGACAAAAAAAAAAAAAAAAAAGGATCCGTTAACAAAACAACTCACCTCACACCTGTTAGAATGGCTATCATGAAGAAGACAAGTGACCACAGGTGCTGAAGAGGATGTGGTGAAAAGGAAACTCTTATACACTGTTGATGGGAATGTAAATTGGTCCAACCACTGTGGAAAACAATATGGAAGTTCCTCAAAAAATTAAAAATAGACCTACCACACAATCCAGCAATTCCAATACTTCTGGGAAT
Organism: Hyperoodon ampullatus; assembly: GCF_949752795.1. Lineage (NCBI taxonomy): Eukaryota > Metazoa > Chordata > Mammalia > Artiodactyla > Ziphiidae > Hyperoodon > Hyperoodon ampullatus. The sequence continues at coordinate 76,314,484 of NC_136919.1, forward strand.
ATACCCAAAGGAAATGAAAACCCAAAGATGTGATATATACACAATGTAGTATTATTTAGCCATGAGAAAGGAGGATATCCTGCTTTCTTGTGACAACATGGATGGACCTTAAGCACATTTTGCTAAGTGAGATAAGCCAGACAGAGAAAGACAAGTACATGTTACATAACATCACTTATATGTGGAATGTAAAAAAAAAAAAAAAAAAAAAAAAGGTAAAACAGTGGTTAACAGGGGATGGGGGGATACGGGGATAAGATTTAGGATGTTTAAGAGCACAAACTTGTAACGAGTACTAACATAGCCATAGATATTTAATGTAAAGTTTATTAAACATAGACAGTAATATTGTACTATAAGTATGTACTGTGAAATGGGCGGAGGGGATCAAAAGGTATAAACTTCCAGTTGTAAGATAAATACAATCTGGGGATGTAATGTACAGCATGGTGACAAATATACTACAGTCAAATATACAATACTATATTGTATATTTGAAAGTTGCAAGGAAATAGCATTTAAAAGTTCTGTCAAAAGGGAAAAAAATGGTAACTGTGAGGTGATCGATATTAACTTATAGTGGTAATTATTTCAAAATATATATCAAACTATGTTGCACACCTAAAACTAAAATGTTACATGTCAGTTACGTCTCAATAAAAAATTTTAAATGTATATTATTTCCTTTCTTCTGCTTGCTTTGGGTTTAATGTGCTCTTCTTTTGGCTTCTTAAGATAGAAACTAAGGTCACTGATCTGAAATCTTTTCTAATACAGACCTTTAGTGCTGTAAATTTTTTTCTAGGTATTGTTTTAGTAGCATCTCATAAATTTTGATATGGGGTGATTTCTTTTTAATTCAGTTTGAAATATTTCCTGTTCCCTTTTGATTTCTTCTCTGATCCATAGGCTACTTTTAAATGTATTATTTAGTTTGCAAATACTTGGGGACTTTAAGAATTTTCCTGTTGTTGAGTTCTAATTTAATTCCATTGTGATCAGAGAATATACTCTGTATGACATAATTCTTTCAAATTTATTGGGACTTATTTCATGGCCCAGAATATGGTCCATCTTGGTAGATGTTCCTTGAACACTTCAGAAGAATGTTTATTCTGCTGTTATTGGGTAGAATGTTCTATAAATGTCAATTAGGTCTGGTTGTTTGATAGTATTATTCAGGTATTCTATATTCTTATTGATTTTCTGTCTATTCTATGAATTATTAAAAACATACCATAGGAATTCACGAGAAGACAGAGTGTATAAGTGCTGGGCCCTTCATCACTCCCTCAGGCCACCATGTCAGAACACCCACTAGAAGAGACCCTGGACTGCCCTCCCCTGTCAATTCTATACAATAGATTGTATCCCCCATTGCAAATGCCTAGCTAACAGACATATCCATTTATCATCTCATTTTCTCTTCAACCTGCCCTTTAAGTTTGACAGTTCTGCGTACCTGCAGTTCTGATTACACACCTGGGCTACATCAGTTTTAGCTATGCTTTCACCCGGCCCTGCAGGCTGGAATGAAAAAAAATAAAGAGGAACTCCCAGTTGCTTGACTCCAATTAGAAGGTTTCTACTGTAACTGTGAATTCTTTCCAGTTAACTCAGCAAGTGTTGGTTAAGCAAGTGTATATACTGCGTGCAATACCTGGTTCTGAGCTTAGGTTTTAATCTTGGACCAATAAACGGGGATTGACTACATATTCAGAGAGGGTCTGATCGGAGGGGAGGTGAAGGAGGAAAGAAGTAGTGTTGATAGAAAGAGGAGCCCAACTTCCACAAAAGGGAAACCCACATTCCCTCAAGAAGAGCATAGCAGCAGGGGAACATTGCCCCTCCGCATTTTGGATCAAGGGAGTGCCTTGGCAGATGGGACTTCTTAGAATAATCTTAGAGACCCCCTCTTTGCTTTCAACACAAGCAATTGAATAAAATTCTGCCCATTTCTGATAATAATTACCTCCAGATTATTCAATAGAATTGATACACAAAGAACAATTACTACTAAGTTGTCTTCTTAGCAGTAGTCCCATGCTTTGGAGGTGGGACAGTTGGTTGAGAAGCAGCCATGTGCCATTCAATGACAAGTTTATATGGCATTCGTCTCTGAAGTTCAATTAGAAAAATTGAACAGAGTCTAGAATGAGCACAGGCTGCGTACAAGAAACAGCTCCATACTTTGTTTACAGGTCAGAACATCAAGTATTTAGCTGTCCCAGAGCCAGCACAGAATAATTACACTCTACATCTTTCCACTTCTGCTTTTCCTCATGGTCTTGGGGAGCAGGGGAGTCCTTAGCATGTGCAGGGGAATGGGGATCCCTCTGCATTCATATAAATTCTTTCATTTGATGGGAAAAAATCAGAGAAGCAGGCCACGGTGCATCCACAATGTCCTGCTTGGAGCCCAATGAAGAGGGAAGAGACAGCCCTGCTTTGTGTGACCATCTGAAGACAATCAAGATAACCTTTCGCCCCCAAAATTGCTTAGTGGGAACACACCAGCTGACGTCCCTCTTTGCTGCTTACGTAGCTGTTTCCAAATGGCCAGTAGTATAAGAAGGCTTGTATCAGTCAATTCTAACTTCCTCTCTATCTGTAAAATATTTTATAAGAAAAGTATTCCCCCAGACTTCAAACAAGAAAAAAAACTGGGGGCTTCCCTGGTGGCGCAGTGGCTGAGAATCTGCCTGCCAATGCAGGGGACATGGGTTCGAGCCCTGGTCTGGGAAGATCCCACATGCCACGGAGCAACTAGGCCCATGAGCTACAACTACTGAGCCTGCGCGTCTGGAGCTTGTACTCCACAACAAGAGAGGCCGCGACAGTGAGAGGCCCGTGCACCGCGATGAAGAGTGGCTCCTGCTCGCCGCCACTAGAGAAAGCCCACGCACAGAAACAAGAGGCAACACAGCCAAAAATAAATAAATAAATAAATAGAATTTAAAAAAAAAAAAAAAGAAAAAAAACTGCAAATATCTATCTCCCCCAAAATTACTTATGTAATACTGCATTTTCTGGTCCAGAGAGAGATACTTAACTGGATTTTGACAAACCAGCTTCTAGTTTGTTTCCTTCCTATTAGCAGAAAAATGTAGAAGATTTTTGAACACCAGTTTCTATATCAGATTTATAAACAGCAAGAATATCTATAAAATGTTGATTTTAAAAGTGGCATGGCCTCTGTTATATGAAAAAATATATATTTGGGGAGTCAGGAAGTTTAGAAGATGGAGAAAGTTTACTGACAGTAACTTAACAAGTACTACATTTCTTAACAAAAATCTTGGCAATCATCCATCCATCAATACTATTTTTTTTTTTTTTCCGTTACGCAGGCCTCTCACTGTTGTGGCCTCTCCCGTTGCGGAGCACAGGCTCTGGACACGCAGGCTCAGCGGCCATGGCTCACGGGCCCAGCCGCTCCGTGGCATGTGGGATCTTCCCAGACCGGGGCATGAACCCGTGTCCCCTGCATCGGCAGGCGGACTCTCAACCACTGCACCACCAGGGAAGCCCTCCATTGATACTATTGATTTTGCTCTATTTATGGAAATGGGCTGAAAAACATGATAATCAGCACTGTAATATTGTTGGGATAAAGAAAGGGAGCGGTCCTAGAAATAAGCCCTACTTGTTTACCTTAAAGTATTTCTTCTGATACAAAAGAAACTTAACAGTGGTTACCTCTGGGAAACAGCACTAGGAATTTAGGAAAATGTGGATTAGAAGGAGGGAAATTTTTACTTTTCATTTTATAAACTTCTGAACTGCTTAAATTAATGTTGACCATGAATTACTTTACTTGCAAAAATAGAAATGAGGTAGAGCTGGTGGGTTTCCAACCACAGGCTCCACCCACCTGAGTTAAAGTCAGGGGTGAGCACATGACCCAAGATAGGCCAACCAGCTCATCTCGCTCAGGAATTTGAATCTTGAGCAGAAACACATGGGGACTGGAGGTACTTGTAAATGAGTCGTCCAAAGATAGCGTCTTAAAAGGCTACCCATGTGTATCTGAGGCTCTGTGAATCAACAAGTTTCCTGGGCTCCTATCCTCCTTACTTCTGGTTTATCAGTTCTTCATTTGTGTGTCCTTTCAGTAAATTCCTTAAAAAAAAAAAAAAAAAGCAAAAAACAAAGCAAATGGAGAGAGAGTAACAAATTTATTGAAAATAATAATAAATTCAGGATTTATTATTTAACCATTGAGTCCATGGTTCCTATAAGACATTCAGGTGGAAATGTCTAATAGACTGTTGGAAATATGGGCTTGGAACTCAGCAGACAATAAGAATTCTCGGCAGAGATTTAAGAGGTATGAGTGTGCAAGCCAAAGTAAGTGATCCAAGAGAGACAAGACAGCAGAGTCAAGGATGGGATTGTGGGAAATACCTCCACCTGAGGAGGGGGGAAGGACTATCAGAGCTGCCATTTGCCCACCATGGTTAATACCACCATAATACCATGGTCTCTGGTGAGGCCCGCCATACTCAGTCCTGAGACCTTGAAGATGATTTTTTGTGCATACCTACCCACTGGGCATTGTCACATGGTTGCGATGTGACTGCACGTGCATGACATCTAGTCATTATCGTATAACATATAGACAGTATACCCAGGTGACTGAATAAGAAATTGTACACAGGACAAGATGTTAAATCAGATAGTGTGGACCATGAAAAGAGGCTTTGCACCCATTTAAGGTCAGACAACATATGAGTTTCTCAGGGACCTCTTCTGCCATCACCATAAAACCCCACATTTCATGACAAAGAGTTGGGGCCCTCAAGAGAAATAGAACAGGAGAGCATTTAATGTTTTCCTTTGGAGGTCCCATCCAGGGCACCTGACATCTGGTGATCTAGCATCCCTGCCAATGAACACTAGAAAAGGCCCAGGTGGCTCAGAGCACTCATAACAGCCTCCTGCCAAAACAGGCCCTTAGAAATGAGGTCACAAACTGATGGTCATCAAGCCCAGTAGTTCTGAACCTTAACTGCACTTTGGAATCACCTGGGACATTTTGAAAAATACTGATGACTCATCCTGCCTCTCAGATTCTGACTTAATTGGCTGGGGGTGTGATTTGGTATCAGCGCTTCTAAAAGCTCACCAGGTGGCCCTAACCTGCAGCCAAGGTTTAGAACCCCGAATGAGCCCATAAATGTTTTGTTTGACTTGCATTATACTGACCTATACAGTATTTTAAAATTATTTTTCAAAAATTAAAAATTAGTCAATTTTCATAGAAAACAAACTTATGGTTACCAAAGGGGAAAGAGTGGGGGGATAAATTAGGAGTATGGGATTAACAGATACATGCTACTATACATAAACAACAAGGATTTACTGTATAACACAGGGAACTATATTCAATATCTTATAATAACCTATAATGGAAAATAATCTGAAAAAAATATATATATATAATTGAATCACTTTGCTTTACACCTGAAACTAACACAATATTCTAAATCAACTACACTTCAACTAAAAAAAGAAAAAAAGGGGCTTCCCTGGTGGCGCAGTGGTTGAGAGCCCACCTGCCAATGCAGGCGACGCGGGTTCGTGCCCCGGTCCAGGAAGATCCCACATACCGCGGAGCGGCTGGGCCCGTGAGCTATGGCCACTGAGCCTGTGCGTCCGGAGCCTGTGCTCCGCAACGGGAGAGGCCACAACAGTGAGAGGCCTGCGTACAGCAAAAAAAAAAAAAAAAAAAAAAAATTTAGTCAATTTTATATACCCAAATCACCCAAGATGGCGGTCTTCTGTAGGAATATCTGTACACAGTTGGCCTGCATTCCCATGGGATGCTATTCAGCTGCCCTGAGTTGCAGCCACACCTTATATAAACATTTTCTCTGCGTTCCACAGTCCTCCCCAGCCCACCCCACTATCACCACAGCACACAGCCCATGACAGTTGCTGCTTATCATCCTGCTTGTGCTGTGGGGTTTTCACATCAATGTTAAGAGAGGTGAAATAGTGCTTATCCCCGTGTCTCCAGCAGAACAGGAAATAGAAGGGCACTCCAAGAGGGCCATGTGTTCCACAGGGCCTGCTGCTCATTTCCAGTAACTGCCTGGCCCCTACAGCATTTGGGTGTGTGCCCTAGATTGAAATCTCTCTGTTTTCCCAGCAGGAGCACCAACGTGCCTCATAGCCTGTGGAGCAGAAACCTGAGAAGTGAGAGATCGCACCTCTCATTATCTTAATAATTAGATACCTCTCTGATACAAAAGGAAGCTACATAAAAGCAGTAAGAAAGGAGGAGCATGCAATGGCACCAGAAAGCAAGTTCCAGAATTAAGGAAATGCAGGAAGTTTATATCCTTCATAGGGGACAAAGAGGGCTGGAGCCAAAGCTGACCTGTGAGGGGCGAATGGGGAGCTGCTATTTAACAGGTATAAGTGTCCCTGACGCAAGATAAGTTCTAGAGACCTGCTGTGCCTATAGTTAACAATACTGTATCGTGGGACTTCCCTGGTGGTCCAGTGGTTAAGACTCCGCGCTCCCAATGCAGAGGGCATGGGTTCAATCCCTGGTCAGGGAACTAAGATCACGCATGCCACACAGCACGGCCAAAACTAAATATATATATATATATATATCGTGCACTTAAACTTTGTCAAGAGGGTAGATCTCTGGTTAAATGTTCTTACAAGATTCCAGGAACTATGAACCTGGGGTGGGATAGACCATCATCTTCGTGAATACTGGAGCCACCCTTTGACACTCCAGAGGTGAAATAGAGGGAAGACTGGCCCGGGGACCAGAGGGCTCAATAAATGTCAATATTTAGGAATGATTTGGAGGACAAGAGATAAAACAAGGAAGGGAAAAGGGCATTAGTGTTACATCACAAGCCTGGTCTGAAAAGAGCAAAGGAGAGGTGGAATATCATGAGAGCTTAAAGACCAAGTGTGAGGCTTCCCTGGTGGCGCAGTGATTGATAGTCCGCCTGCTGATGCAGGCGACACGGGTTCGTGCCCCAGGAGAGGCCGTGGCGGTGAGAGGCCCGCGTACCGCAAAAAAAGAAAAAAAAAGACCCAAGTGTGAGTCCCAGCTCAGACACTTCCTAGCTGGAGGATTTGGGCATATGAATTAGCCTCTGAGCCTTGGTCTGTAAAATGGAGATAATAATAGTACACTCAGTATGGCTGTTAGGAGAATTAGGTGAGATAGTAGACATAAACTACTTAGCACAGGGCCTAGTGATGGTAGCCATGCAGAAAGTACATTCAGACTACATTCTCAACTCTAAAGCACTGAGGAAAAGGCTTCCTCCGAGCTCTGGTCCAGGGTCTCATGTGAAGTTGTAGTCTGTTGGCAAACCCCTTTCCTCACTGGCTTTTGACTGGGTACCTCAGCTCCTGGCCATGTAGGCCTCTTTGTATGCTGCCTGACGGTCCTCACAGTAGGGCCACCAGTTTCCCCTAGAGTGAGTGATCACAGAGTGAGCCCAAGAAGCAAGTCACAGTCTTCTAAGACCTAATCTCAGACATGACATTCCATCACTTCTGCCACATTCTATTGCTCACACAGACTAACCCTGGTACAATGTGGTACAACGTGGAAGGAACCACCCAAGAGTGTGAATACCAGGGAGGGATCCTTGGAGGGCCATCTGGAGCTGGCCACTACACTTCCTCTCCCTCTTCCTTGCTTTATTTTTCTCCATACCACCTATCACCAACTGACACATTATTTAACTTATTTGGTTTATCGTCAGTCTCTCCCCAATATAATACAAGACGGAAGAGATTTTTGCCTGTTTTGCTCACCGTTGTATCATCAGCCCCTAGAACAGTGCCGGCACACAGTGGGGCTTCATTAAACATTTGTTAAATGGTGAATAGTGGGCCACCCAGCTGCACCACTTCTACAAGAAATGAGCCTGAGTTCCCACCCAGAACATCACTGCTCATAGGTCCTACCCCCAGTTCTTAAAAAAATTCTAGTATGTGATTCTCACAATTTTATTCGTGAGGCAATTGAAATCCAGGGAGATTAAGGGTCTTCTTGCCCAGGGTCAGCAAATGGTGCCGTGGATCTAGGACCAGTTGCCTTGCCCTTGACCTGAGCACTCCCCGTCTCCCAGGGCCTACCTACAGCCCGGCGCAGCATATGACCTTACTGACAAGTCATGACTCACACAGGTTGGTTCACTAATATGATAATTCAGAGTGCTTCCTATAATTAATAGCTTATGTATATTAGTTCGTATGGCTTCCACTCAGGTAGCGAGGTACTGCGGGAATGAGAAGCGGAGCTGAAGAGCTTGGAGAGAAGGCACTCACCAGATACTCTGACTCAGTTCTCCTTTTCCCTGGAGGTAGCGTCATTTCACTCCAGAGAGAGCCTTAAGCCCAGGCTGCACCTGTCAGTGTTCTATACTCAGGGAATGGGGAGCAGTTGTCCCCACAGATGGGAGAGGGTTCTATCACCTCAGGATGAACCAGTTCTGAACTACCCCCTGCAAAAAAAAAAAAATTACCACACATTTAGCAGCTTAAAAAAAAGAAAAGAAAAAGAAGACAGAAACCCTAACATAACCGCTTCCCCAGTCCCAGGGCCCCATGCACACGGGCCCCTTTGCTGGACAATGGAGTCCCGGGGGTGTCCCATGGAGGGAGCTGGGCTAGTCTGAGAGTGGCTTCCTAGGTAATCCCTTGTCTCTTCCTTCAGGGAGGGGGCCTGGGACCACAAAAGCCCCTTTCCCCTCAAATCGTGCCAAAGTATAAAAATATGCTAACAGTACACACATATGGTGGGGAGGGATAAATTGGAAGATTGGGACTGACACATACACACTACTATATATAAAATAGATAACTAATAAGGACCTACTCTATAAGTATGGGGAACTCTTTTCAATACTCTGTAATGGTCTAAATGGGAAAAGAATCTAAAAAAGAGTGGATATATGTATATGTATAACTGATTCACTTTGCTGTACATCTGAAACTAACACAACATTGTGAATCAACTACACTCCAATAAAAATTAAAACAAAACAAAACACACACACACATAAATTCAATTCAGTTGATCAACAAGCTCACCTCTGAAAACCAGAAGTGCAAGGATAGCAACGAAGATGCCAGTTACACTTCCATATGGAATTCCTGCCCCCTTCTGTGGTACCCTTGATTGCCTAAGCCAGAGGAGAGAGAGGAACAGGCAGGGCCAGAGTCCTCGCAGAAAGCAATGGAGGGGTTGACAACAGCATCAGGTTAGGGGGAGGAGAGAGGGCAACACGATGATGGCCAAGGGTAAAGAAGGGTGGGTAGCCAGCCACTCCCCGTTCCTCACCTAAGTCTTGTCAAGACAACCCACACTCCTCTGCCCCACCTGCAGTGGTGAGGAGAGGTGCCCAGATCAGCTGCCGGGCCATGGCTTCTCAGTGATCCGAACGGGCCTGCCATCTCCTGAAGTGGGGACTGGATATCTGTGCTCCACCAGCTAAAGTGGTCCCAGGGGAGCTCTCGGCCCTCTGGGGCCACAGGTGTGTGGACATGGCCAGTCATGGGCCTAGTGCATGACAAGGGTTAGATGATGTCTTTGTTTTGCACATACAGTTTCACTTAATCACACAAAACTCTGAGGTAAAGGTGTGTTGCTTGGTTTTACAGCTAAAGAAACAGAAACTCAGAGAGGTTAAAAAACAGACCAAAGTCATACCAATAGGGAGGGGCAGAAATATGAATACTGTTAATGACATTTATCTAAAACTTGGAAGTCAGGCAAAAAGATGGCTTTGGGCCTTTGATTCAAAGTTATACTAGGACAGTGGTTCTCAACTAGGGACAGTTTTGCCCACCTACCACCAAGGAACATTTGGCAAGAAGCATTTTGTCTAGAAGCATTTTGATTGTCACAAGTGGATGGGGGAGCACATACTACCACCATCTACCGGGTAGAGGTCAGGGATGCTGCTAAACATCTCATAAGGCACAGGATGGCCCACAAAACATAGAATCGTCCAGTCCAAAATGGCAATAGTTCCACTGATGACAAACTCTGCTCTAGGACAATGTGACAAAGTCTGACTTGTTACTTGGAATTTATTAGATCTCACGAATGTCAACTTGTAGAAGACTGATAAGATGCAAATGGTTCTTGGGACTTCCCTGGTGGTCCAGTGGCTAAGACTCCGCGCTCCCAATGCAGGGGGCCTGGGTTCGATCCCTGGTCAGGGAACTAGATCCCACAAGCCGCAACTAAGAGTTCGCATGCCGCAAGTAAAGAAAAAAGATCCCAGATGCCACAACAAAGGTCCTACATGCCGCCACTAATCTAAGACCTGGCACAGCCAAATAAATAAATATTAAAAAAAAAAAAAAGATGCAAATGATTCTTGTCTAGGAAGGTACCCTGAAGGTTCTAGTTTTACAGACCTGAAGGACACTCACCAGTCATGGATCTAACTTAGCAATCTCACTCCAGCACTCTTATTATCACTGTCCATGTAGCTCAGTCTCTTCCTTCCTCTTTGAAACCACCTTTGCCTTCCTGCTGATTCTCTCTTGTACTTCTTGAGGGCTTCCATAACAGAATACCACAGACTGGGTGGCTTGAATGACAGAAATTTATTTTCCCACAGTTCTGGAGCCTAGAAGTCCATGATCAAGGTGCCAGATGGGTGGCTTCCTCTGAGGCACCCCCCTCCCTGGCTGGTAGACGGCTGCCTTCTTGCTGCCTCACATGGTCTTTCTCTGTTCCTGTGCAACCCAGGTGTTCCTTCCTCTTCTTATAAAGACAACAGTTATATTGGATTAGGGCCCCACCTTTGTGACCCCATTTAACCTTAATTATCTCTTTAAAAGTTCTATCTCCAGGGCTTCCCTGGTGGCGCAGTGGTTGGGGGTCCGCCTGTCGATGCAGGGGACACGGGTTCGTGCCCCGGTCCGGGAGGATCCCGCGTACCATGGAGCGGCTGGGCCCGTGAGCCGTGGCCGCTGAGCCTGCGCGTCCGGAGCCTGTGCTCCACAGCGGGAGAGGCCACAGCATTGAGAGGCCCGCGTACCGCCAATAAAAAAAAAAAAAAAAAAGTTCTATCTCCAAATATAGTTACATTCTAAAGGACTGGAGGTTAGGATTTCATCATATGAATTTGGGGGGAATGCAATTTAGTCCATAACACCTCTCTACTTAATCTTTGACACATGCTCAGTATATATTTGTATGAGAATTATGTTTTTAACTTTTTAAAAAATTATTCTTTGCAAATATATCTAAGTCCACAAAGTCTACATGTTTCTGCCATGCCAGTTTGAGGGCTATTGTTACATTAACACAAATTCAACAAGACTAACTCTCCCAAAGTGATATTTCAGATACATCATATGCTTCTCTCTTCAGGTCCTCTCAACAAGACTCCATTAAGAGTTTTTTGTACAGCGAGAGTCCTTTGCCTGAAGCTTTCCTAATCTGTCAGATCAAGGATCAAACACTATGACACATGTCCCCAAGGGATCCTGCAGGGACTCTTTCTCAGCAAATAAATCCAAACCTCCTTTTTTTCTGTCCACTGAAAGTTTCCATATTTAGCATATTATTTAAATAATTCACGTTTCTGTTTATTATCAAAAACATTTTAGAATTATTGATCGATTAATTTGTTGAATAGCTTATGAACTTAATCTACATTAAATGCAAGGTCATGTATCAAATTGCATTCCAGAGCTGGGATTCAGATTCTGGCCCCATAATCAGTCTCCTGGGACATACTGCTAGTTCTCATTCCTCCTTATAGAAAAATTTGCCCCTGGCAAATGTCAGAAAAGAACATCCTTGGTAATTTCTCTTATCAATCGATCCAAGCAAACACAATGGGCTTGCTTCTCCCCAGAGCTGAAGTCACCTCCTGGCAGGAAGTTAAGTGTTAGGCTCTGAGTCAGGGCATTGAGCTGAAGCTGAAAGCCAAGCAAGAATGAGTGAGATTTGGAGACGAAAGTTTTTATCATCTGTGGTGGACTGGGAGAGCACCCATTTTTGGCACCCTGGAAAGCTTTCCCATCTGCCTTCATCTGGCAATATGCCCACACCCCCTGGCCTGACCAGTCATGTCACCCCATCCCCTTAGCAACAGTGATTGCTCCAAGGGGTAGGTACATGACCCCAGCAGAACCAATCAGAGCCCTTCCCTGGGACTGATACAGGCACACCTTGGGATATTACAGGTTCGGTTCCAGACCACCTCAATAAAGTGAATATCCTAATAAAGAGAGTCACACAAATTTTTTGGTTTCCCAGTGCATATAAAAGTTGTGTTTGCACTATACTATAGTCTATTAAGTGTGTAATTGCATTACATGTTAAAAAAAAACAATGTACATACCTTAATTAAAAATACTTTACTGCTAAAAAATGCTATCATCTGAGCCCTCATCGAGTTGTAATCTTCTTGTGGTAGTAACGCAAAAGATCGCTGATCACAGTCAACATAACAAATATAATAAGAATAATAAAAGTTTGAAATATTTCAAGAATTACCAAAATGTGACACAGGGACACGAAGTGAGCAAATGCTGTTGGAAAAATGGCTCCGGGAAACTTGCTCAACACAGGGCTGCCACAAACCTTCTCTTTGTAAAAAATGCAATATTTGTGAAGTATTGTACAATAAAGCGAAGTGCAATAAAATGAGGTCTGCCTGTATATGGAAACTAGGAAACTATTGTTGTCTAAGATTGTAGGGTCGGAGCACTGAGCCAGAAATCCAGAGGCCTGGGTTCTAGTCCCATTTCAATCATGGGCACATCACTTAAATTCTCTGGGCCTCCATTTCTTCATCTGAAAATTAGGGGCAAGTCAGAGAAGACCATATTAGCACCTACCACACACACACACCTATGAACACAGCACTTTCCTTTGGCCCAAGAAGAGTGCATTTCTATAAGAAATCTGGTTTTCTTTTCCAGCAAGAAGGATCAGAAAGGTTTGCTGTGGGAAATCAGAAGAAATGTTATCCCAAGGCAGGTGGGGCCCCTTGGCTGTTTTCACCACCTGGGCTGCTCTCTTCCCCCCAACCCATCTCAAGACCCTCTGGGCAGAAGGCTTTGCTGGCAGTCAGCCGACTCCTTGAATTCTGATGTGCTCTCAGCTCATTAGACGTTGCACCATATCAAGCAAACGCACTTTCAAACAGGCACAGAGGAGACCTGCCACATCGTCAGACAAGGCCAGTCCTCATCCCCTCCTCCAATCAAAACTCAGTCAGATGATTCCAATTCCTAAGTGACCCAGAATATCAGAGAAAGTATCTAGGCCATCAGACATCTTGGAATGTAAGTTCCATGACAGCAAGAATTTTTGTTTATTTTGTTTATCACCGTATCTCCAGCACTAGAACAGTGTGCAGGCACTCAATAAATACCTGACTGAATAAATTCTGACAGCCCAAGAAGTTCTGTGATTAGCTCAGGTTTGCCCTAGCAGGGTCAGAGTTGGGCCTAGAATTCAGGGCCAGAGAAATAAAAGAGAATAATAACTGTCAAGGTCTAACTATATGCAGATAATCATTTTTTAAAAATGTATTCCTTATTTCATTTAAATTCTTCCTACACTATGTGGTGGATACCACTATCAGCCTCATTCTACAGATAAAGCTTAGCCAGCAGGTCACAGAGCAGCACTGTTCATCCATTCATTCATTGGGCAAATAGTCACTGAGCACCTGCTGTTTACCTGGCACCACATCCAGCAGGAGGATACGACAGTGAACAGGACAGACACGGAGCTGATATTCTAGTGTGGGAGACATCCAGTGAGCAAGCAAGACACACACAATATATTCCAGTTAGGATACGTGCTACAAAAGAAATCAATGGAGGGAGGTGACGGAGAGAGACAGGAGTAGAGGGAGAGGTCTCCGTTAGGTACATTGTTCAGAGCAGGGCTCCTTAAGGAGGGAACATGCAGACTGAGGCTTGAAAGAGGAGAAGGGTCCCCCTGGGATGAGCTGGAGAAAGAGCGTCCAGCACGAAGAGCAAGTGCAAAGGCCTGAGGGACAGAAGGGCATGGCAAGTGGAAGCACTAGAAAGGCGAGCAGAGGGAATGGTGAGGAGGGGGTCCAGGATGAGCTCCAGGGGTGAGCAGAGGTCAGATCTCTTTCCCCAGGAAAACGTAGAGAATCTGTCCTTCTCCAAACACTTTCTTAGAATGTTTCTGGAGCTTGTTCTCCATCCAAACAAGGAAGTAACTCCAGAAAAGGGAAGGCATGGAATTCAGATGGGGAGTTCCAGGATGGAATTGTGCCCTGAGCCTAAAGAATATCATTCCAGGTTGGAGCAGGAGGGAGGAGCCTCCCAAGAGAGGGGTTTCTGCAGGACAGGACATTCCAGGGATTTCACACAGTCCTGGGGAAGCTGAGGAATGTAAGAATACAGTCAAGGCAGACAACACAAGTCGGGGGAAGGCAATTAAAACTCCATGAAAAACACCTAGCTGTCCATGAAAGGAAATGTATCAAATATAAATATTGGTTGTGCCATAGATAGTATTTGCATAGTAATAATTTATTTATTCAACAAATATTGAATATTTATTGAGGACCTTCTATATGCCAGGCCCTTATCTGGCTCTGGGGACATATCAGGGAACAAAAACAGACAAGCTGCTTCCTCTCATGTAACTTGTATTCTCGTTGGGTAGACTCATGTAGTTAAAAAAGAATGAGGGACTTCCCTGGTGGCACAGTGGTTAAGAATCTGCCTGCCAATGCAGGGGACATGGGCTCGATCCCTGGTCTGGGAAGATCCCACATGCCATGCAGCACCTAAGCCTGTGCACCACAACGACTGAGCCTGTGCTCTAGAGCTCGCATGACGCAACTACTGAGCCCATGCACTGCAACTACTGAAGCCCACGCACTCTAGGGCCCTCATGCTGCAACTACTGAGCCTGCGTGCTGCAACTACTAAAGGCTGTGCACCCACAGACTGTGCTCCACTACAAGAGAAGCCACCACAATGAGAAGCCCACACACCACAACGAAGAGTAACCCCCCGCTCACCGCAACTAGAGAGAGCCTGTGCACAGCAACGAAGACCCAACGCAGCCAATACATAAGTAAAAAATATTTAAAAATTAAAAAGAATAAGATTGGTTTTGCCTTGCATCCTTGTTCAACAGATCAAATATGTACACCTACTGCATTGTGTGGAAGAGTGTTCACTAAACATTTACCGTAGAAAACATATTCCAAGGGGGTGATTTCTTGCTCTCTTTGTGTACGTTTCTTCAAATCTCCTAACTTTTTATAAAACATAGATCATTTGTGCAAAACACTGAATTATTGCTTTGGGAAAAAAAGAATGCCTTAAGAAAGGCATTCTTACACTGCCTTCCGTGTGAAGAAACAGCTGGCTGGGGTGGGAGGTGAAAGACCAGGTATGAGGCCATTGCAGTTATCCAAGCAAGAGAATGGTTTTAAACAGGGACCAAAAAAAAAAGAAAAAGAAAAGAAAAGAAACTGGGCAGATTTGGCATACATTTTGGAGGTAGAATTGACAGAACTCATTGAGGGGTTGAGTGTGGGGAGTGAGGGAAAGGAAGGTGGAGGTGGGAGGGTGACAACCCAGGTTACTGCCAAGAACCATTCAGTGTCTGAAGATAGTATTTATTGAGATGGTATAGACTGGAGAACTTTCAGATTCGGGGTAAGACTATTTATTTATTTACTTACTTATTTATTTATTTTCGGGGGTAAGATTTTAAAAATCCATTCACTGGGTCTTAAAAGTTTTGAGACTCCAAGTAAAATACAAATAACATCTCGAGGATGACATTACTCTGTAAATCTCTACTGGCCAGTATCAGTTAATTCCATACTATTCCTTGGCAGTGAGACCCAAGATAATAAAGGCATTCCTAGAGGAATAAGAGGCCAACAAAGAAGAACATCATTCACTTTTTCTTTCATTCATTCACTCACCAATAGAGTGTCTTATTTAGCTAAATAAGGAAACACTAGCTAAATAAGGAAAGTCACAATGACATCACAGCCTGTGGAAACACAGAGGAGGGTGCCTAAGACACGCTTGTGAGAACAGAGAGGTTGGTTTCAGAAAAGACTGTGGAAAGGGTCACATCTGACATCTCAGTTGAATCCTAGAGGAAGAGAAGGAGATAGCCACATGTTCTAGTTATCATGGCTGTTGAACAAATTACCCTGAAACATACTGGCTTAAACCCATGCCTGTATCTTTTATGCTCATAGATGCTGTGGGTCTGGGATTCAGACAAGGCACAGTGAGGATACCTTGTTTCTGTTCCATGGTGTCTGGGGCCTCGGCTGGAAGGCTCTAAGGCTGGGGCTGGCATCATCTGAAAGCTGGTTCACTCACTTGTCTAGTGGTTGATGCTGGCTGTTGACTGGGGGCCTCAGTTCCTCTCTATGTGGTCTCTGCTTGGGCTAGTTTGGATTTCCTCAAAATATGATGGCTGGTCCCCTGAGCAAGAATTCCAAAACGATGGAGTTAGGAGAAACCTATATTCTTTTTATGACCTAATCTTGGAAGTCACACAGCATCACTTCTGAGGAGTGTCAAAGACTTTGGAGTCCATGTGAGATGAAATAAATATTTGTGTGGTGCTCTTTGAGAAATCCAATCTTCCACACCAGGCAAAGAGATGGAAAACTAAGGAACAACATGAGGGATGACCCAGAAGGGAAAGAAAGCATCGCTGGTTCTGGGAATTGTGAGTCGTGTGCGAAGGCAAAGATGTCTAGCTGCCTCCTCATATCCATTCACCCCACCCCCGAATTTTTTTGGTAGTTCCCTGACCAGGAATCAAACCCACGCTCCCTGCATTGGGAGCACAGAGTCTTAACCACCGGACCATCAGGGAAGTCCCATCCCCTTTTTTTAAATTTTATTTTTTTATTGAAGTATAGATGATTTACAATGCTGTGTTAATTTCTGCTGTACAGCAAAGTGACTCAGTTATACACATATACACATTCTTTTTTATATTCTTTTCCATTATGGTTTATCCCAGGATATTGAATATAGTTCCCTGTGCTATACAGTAGGACCTTGTTGTCCATCCATTCTATGTAATAGTTTACATCTGATAACCCCAAACTCCCAGTCCATCCCTCCCCCATTCTCACCTTTTTTTTAATAACAGGATTTCCAAATTTTAGTTGGGACACATTGGCTGCTCAGCTAAATGACTCCATTTCCTGGCCTCCCTTGCAGCTAAGTAAGGTCACATGATTAATTTCTAGCCTATGAGATGCAAGTGAAAGTATTAGGTGAAAATTCCAGAATGTGTCTTTTGAAGGGAGAGGATGCCTTTCCCTCCACCCTGCTGCCTAGAATACACGTGTGATGGCTGATATACTGGCAACTATTCTGGACTGTGAGGACAAGGGCCACACCCCAGATAATAGATTGGAGAGCTGGAAGGACTCCTAATAACGTTGTTGAGCTGCCCAAGAAAACTGGATGCCAGTTTCTCAACATCTTTGGATGTGAAAGAGAAATAAACTTCTAAATTGTTTAAAACACTATTTTCTTGTTCTCTGATATACTCAGCAAAATCTAACCCTAATTGGTATACTCAGATTACCCGGAGAGTAGGGTACACAAAAGCTAGTGGAAAGAGCACTTATCTTGATGGTGGTGAAAGGGAACTAACAGTAGCTCTATGCTTAGATTAACATTTTAGATTTAGAAAGATAACCTCATGACACCAGCTTAATTCACAATTTTGCCCAAGATGTACCCTACTGCAGTGGTTCTCAAACCTCAAGGTACTTCAGATTTCCCTGGAGGGCTTATTAAATCACAGATTGCTGGGCCCTACTCGTAGAGTCCCGTAGGTCTGAATAGGACTTGAGAATTTGCCTTTCTAACAAGTTCTCAGGTGCTGCCGAAGCTGCTGCTCCGCACATTTTGCAAATCACTGTCCGAGAATACATCTCATCAAAGTACCCTAAGGTAAGCTGTGACAAAGCGAGGGAGTGGCATGGACATATATACACTACCAAACGTAAAATAGATAGCTAGTGGGAAGCAGCCGCATAGCACAGGGAGATCAGCTCGGTGCTTTGTGACCACCTAGAGTGGTGGGATAGGGAGGGTGGGAGGGAGGGAGATGCAAGAGGGAAGAGATATGGGAACATATGTATATGTATAACTGATTCACTTTGTTATAAAGCAGAAACGAACACACCATTGTAAAGCTATTATACTCCAATAAAGTGGTTAAAAAAAAAAAAAAGTACCCTAAGGGCCGACAATGTGAGTTCCAGGGAAATTCTCCCCCGCCCTCAACCAGACAGGCATTGGGGTTGCCACACACCACCTCCTAGCACCTGCCTGTAGGGGGAGGCAACCTAGAGAGCAGGGGAAAGGCACTGGTACCTACAGGGTCCCTCCACATCTATGCACATCCATGGCGGGGGGCAGCCTCTTACCAGGTGTGTCCAATTGCCTTTGATCACCTCCCCGAATCTGGAGAAGAACAGATTCTTGGGAGACCTTAATATTCTCTGCTCTGCTATTCCAAGCCTGTTTCCTTGGCTGAAAAGACAGGGCAGTGATACCAACTTTGCAGGCAGTTGGAGCAGGTACTGGGGTGCTTTCTATGCCAGAATACGTTAAGCATGCTGGTTAATAGTAATTCAACTCTCTAAGTAATGATGTTCTGAGTGTGTGAGGAAGGGCCTCACTGTTAGTGCCACGGGTCTGGGGCAGAGGCCAACAACCAACACACTTCTCTTTGCCTCCAGTGGATTCTACCAGTGTGGCTTTAGTGAGTGCTTCTCAGACTTGGCACCATTGACGTT
Source organism: Hyperoodon ampullatus (assembly GCF_949752795.1). Lineage (NCBI taxonomy): Eukaryota > Metazoa > Chordata > Mammalia > Artiodactyla > Ziphiidae > Hyperoodon > Hyperoodon ampullatus. The sequence goes on from NC_136919.1 coordinate 76,333,305, forward strand.
TTGGACTAGATAATTCTGTGTTGTGGGTGTCCTTCCTGTTCATGGCAGGATGTCTAACAGCATCCCTGGGCTCTACCTACTAGATGCCAATAGCGCACATACACCCTACCCCGGCCTAGTTGTGACAAGCAAAAGTATCTCCAGGACTTCCCTGATGGCTCAGTGGTTAAGAATCCGCCTGCCAATGCAGGGGACACGGGTTCGAGCCCTGGTCCGGGAACATCCCACATGCTGTGGAGCAAATAAGCCCGTGTGCCACAACTACTGAGCCTGCCCTCTGGAGCCCGCGAGCCACAACTGCTGAGGCCCGCGTGCCTAGAGCCTGTACTCCGCAACAAGAGAAGCCACTGCAATGAGAAGCCCGTGCACTGCCATGAAGAGTAGCCCCCGCTCACTGCAACTAGAGAAAGCCCATGCCCAGCAACGAAGACCCAACAGTCATAAATAAATAAATAAATAAATAAAATTTATATTAAAAAAAAAGTATCTCCAGACACTTTACAAGAAGAAATGGTTTCTCCATGCCTAACATCTACATAACAGGTGCTCAATAAACTGCTGTTTAGAATTACCTGAATGAAGGAAAATGTCTCCCAACCAAAAGAATGCCCTGTCAGAGAGCCAGTCAGATTCCACCTCCTTTACCCTGTTTTTCAAGGCCCTGAACAAATGCCCCTTCCTCCGTGAAGACTTCCCTGACTGCCCCCACCCCTAGTTGTATATACTCTCCCATGCAACGCTGACACCCATTTAACACTTGTCACTGTCCTAAGTACTTATGTGTGTCTTATCTACTCTATTCACAAAGTACCAAGGTGGCTTTGGTAGAATTTTAACACTTTCTATCTCCTCTTCCCACTATCTTACCCATAAAGATGATATTCTCTAGTACACATATTTGACATTTTCTAAAGCACATATAAAATACAAAAGAACTTTCACAGTTCATATTCCTTTGCACTACACTACCTAAGTAAAATTTTATTTTAAAATGTATTAACAACTTAGTATTTATTGTGGACTTAACAGGATCCAGGTCCTGTCCAAGAAAACTTCACATAGATTAACTCATTTTATCCTTATAACAACCCTATGAAGTAGAAACTTGTATACCCCATTTTACAGATGAGACACAGAGAGGTTAATTAACTTGCCCACCGGCCACACAGGTAGGAAGTGGGCAGGGGACATATTTAAATCAGGCAGTCAGTCTCCTGTCCGCAATCTCCTAACTGCTGTAACCTATACTGGCGGCCAAGCAGCTTCAGGACCCCAACCCGTTCACAGCAAAACTACAGCTCCCAAAGCCTTTTGTATAAAATTCGTCAGCAGCGGGTCTAAGCTGAAGTCTCCGAGGTCAGGGACCTTGGTTACGCATTCACTATGTTGCCCAAAGGGTAAGCCCCCTGCTTTGCACGAAACAGGTTCTCTATCTATTTTTGTTAAATGCATAAATAGAGCAACGCAGGGAAGCTCTTCCTGAAGTCTAACTTCTGCTCGTTTCCAAGCCTGCAGAAAAGGGAAGCTTGCGACTGCAGCTGCAACCCGTGACCACCAGGTGGCGCACGGAGTTCCCGGAGCAGGAGGCGGAGCGGCCGCAGATCGCGAGGAGCATGTGGACGCTTGGGCGCCGAGCGGCTGCCAGCCTCTTGCCCCGCTCGGCGCCCCCGGGCTCTGCCCAGGCCCGCGCCGGGGCCCCGCGGCCAACGAAGGATTCCCGGCTCTACGGCTGCCGGGGCCTGCGCACCGGGACCGCCGCGGCCTGCACACCGAGCCAACCCGTGAGTATCCGCACGGGAAGCCGCCCGGGCCGCACGCCGGCGTAGCGAGGCCGCGCACACCGGGCACGCGCACCCGCTCGCTCCAGCTCCCGCGGGGCCGCGCTTAGGCGGGGGAAGGGCGGCGGCGGCCGCCGTGCATTCCCCAGTCTCCGTTTTTCCCGGTTACAGTTGCACTGGCTTCCGCTTTCTGGTGAGAAGACAGAGATTGTAGCCTGCAGTGCAGCTGCGGGAACCGCGCCGGCAAAGGCAGGGAAGGCGGGCGGGCATCGGCTCTTAGGGACCTGTGGTGGCTCTAAGCTTGTCACTTCTCTTTGCGAGAACTTTAATAATATATGCCAGGTACTATAATATACATAATATGTATATTATCTATATATTAGCATGCTGTAAATATAGAACTACTTCAGTAAAATAGTATATATCAATATAATATTGACAGTATATAAATATGAGTAGCCATACTGTCAGATTGATGTTTTCAAGCATGGGCTTTTATGAACGAAACGCTTTCAGCGAGCGAGGTAAAGATGTCAAAGTTGTGGAGCACAGTAGCTAGAGCAGCAGAGCTTTTGGATCGGACCTGGGTTCCAAAGTCTGGCCCCTGGACTCAGCAGAGCTCGGGGACGTCGGGGGATCCCAGAACCTCTCTGAGGCCTGCCTTCTTTTTCTGTGAAGGGAAGAGTACCCATTTTGCCGAGCTGGCCTGCAGTTTAATTAACATATGTAAAGTCCTCAGCACTTAATTGCACTTATCTTCCTTCGCGGGGATACAAAGAAATACCTGACCCGGTTACTCCACGACTTGAAAGGAGGAAGCCCAAAGAAAGGCTGTGGGGTTGAGAAGGTTACACCGGAGGATGGAGGTGATGCTTAATCAGGGTCTGAAGACGGCAGGGGGCGGTGAGGGGCTCTCAGAGGAGAGAACGGCGTGGATAAAGGCCAGGAAAGCGGGCGACGATCAGCTCTGAGTGGCTGGTTCGCTGGATGGATGGTGGATGGTGGATGGTGAAGGAGGCAGGTGAAATCCAACCCAAATTGTTCACGGAGCTCCGGAATTTGGACTTTAGGCCTACACCTCCCGCTGACGTGTGTTATTTGACCCTGTTTGAAGAAACACTGGGATAGGTTGTCAACACTCAAAGCTGGAATCACAGATTTCCCCCTCTTCTCAGGAAAACTGGGTAGTTATGGGCATGCTGGTCCCATGATCCCCTTCTGCAGAACGCCCCCGTTTATTATTCTGCTCCTTCTGTGCTGCTGTCACCTGGAGCCGCCCTGGCGTGCCCTTCCACTCCTGCCTGTGTCCTCGGCAGTTTTTAATTTAGGCGAGTGACAAGATATGGCGTGGTCTTTTGGACGGTACCTAGTGGCTGTTAAGGGCTGTTGATTCAGAGGCGCACCCGGGAGGTGGGCACTTGGCACATACTGGGATTTGGGCCACTGGGAGGTTGCTAGGTGGTTAACAACCTAGGCTACCCATTGGGCCCCTTTTTCCATAGTTAGGTTGGTTTAACCTGTCTATTCCGCAGTTCCCTTGCACATCTTCAGTACTTGTGGAGTTGGGTGGATGACAGTGGCAACTGGGATCACGATCCTGTTTAATTTTTTTAAGGCCTTAACTGTCCTCAGGTTGATCCCTAAAGTCCCTTGGACTCCATGTGGGTCCTGATGACTTCTGACCCAAGATCGTTTGGGGAGTTCATTTGGGGACCCTTTTCTCCGGCTTTATTTTCTCTACCCGCTGCTTCTACTTCCACAGCAGAAATAGAATGGGAGCCACCTGTGCAATAAGTTTTCTAGTAGTTATATTGGGAAGGTAAAAAGAAACAGGTGAAATTAATTTCAACAATACATTTACGTAACCTAGTATAGCCAAAATGTTACCATGTCAACAGGTAATCAAGACTGAAAGATCATTACTGAGATATTTCACATTCCCTCTTTGTATTCATTCTTCCAAATCCAGTATGGATTTCATACTTCCATCCCTTGTCCATCAGATGTTAAACTGAGTTTATTGTGGAAATACTTGATCTATATTTAGATTTTTATAAAATTCACAACTGAAAAAGTAAAATCACAGACTTGGGTTGTCCCAAACATATTTAAAATTTTCCAGTAACCTTATTGAGTATCATTTTTAAACTAAAATTAAGTGAAGTTTAAAATCCAGTTCCTCGGTCACACCAGCCATGTTTCAAGTGCTCAGTGGCCACGTGTGTCTGGCGGCTACTGTGTGCACAGCTTTGGAGGTGAGCAGATTTAGCTTCTGTTGTCAGTTCTCAGTTCCAGCTGCTCAGCAGAACCCAGAATCCACAGAAATGCCTTGTAAGCCTGCAGCTCACAGCCCTCCACTGCCTGCCTTATTCACCCCGAGGCTTGGAGAAGACCCTGCTTCCAGCAGGCAGCCTCCGACCCTAATCATAAGAGAGTGTGACAGTGACAGGGTCTCTAACCTTTCCCCTTTAATGCTGGAGGCAGCTCCAAGGAGGAGATACCTAGGTGCCACTGCTCTTAAACAACTTCAGAAGCTCCTGCTGCAGCCACATCTGCATACCTCGGAAGGCATTTAAGCATCTATTAATTTTTCTAGAGGGCACGATCATCACTTATGACCCCATGGCCTTTGCCTGGGTGGGTTATGCCCTACTTCACTCTAAATTCATTGCTATTGTCTTCCACAGACAGTATACATGACTCTATATGTAGAGTCTATACACAAAAGTGTATTTAAAATATCCGTGGGCTTCCCTGGTGGTGCAGTGGTTAAGAATCCGCCTGCCGATGCAGGGGGCACGGGTTCGAGCCCTGGTCCGAGAAGATCCCACATGCCGCGGAGCAACAAAGCCCGTGTGCCACAACTACTGAGCCTGAGCTCTAGAGCCTGTGAGCCACAACTACTGAGCCCTCGTGCCACAACTACTGAAGCCCGCACACCTAGAGCCCGTGCTCCGCAGCAAGAGAAGCCACTGCAATGAGAAGCCCGCGCACCGCAACAAAGAGTAGCCCCTGCTCGCCGCAACTAGAGAGAGCCTGCGCGCAGCAACGAAGACCCAGTGCAGCCAAAAATAAATAATAAATAAAATAAATATTTTTAAAAAATATATCCGTATTGTTTAAAGATTAATAACAAACTCCCACGTTCCCACGACTAGGTTAAGAAATTGAATATGGAGTGTTCGAGGGACTTCCCTGGTGGTCCAGTGGTTAAGAATCCACCTTCCAATGCAGGGGATGTGGGTTCGATCCCTGGTCGGGGAACTAAGATCCCACATGCCTCGGGGCAACTAAGCCCGTGCGCCGCAACTACTGAGCTGGCGTGCCGCAACTACTGAGTCTGCACGCTCTGGAGCCCGCACACAACTAGAGAAGCCTCTGCGCTGCAACGAAGAGCCCTAGTGCTGCAATGAAAGATCCAGTGTGCTGGGCTTCCCTGGTGGCGCAGTGGTTGAGAGTCCGCCTGCCGATGCAGGGGACACGGGTTCGTGCCCCGGTCTGGGAAGATCCCACATGCCGTGGAGCGGCTGGGCCCGTGAGCCATGGCCGCTGAGCCATGGCCGCTGAGCCTGCGCGTCCGGAGCCTGTGCTCCGCAACGGGAGAGGCCACAACAGTGAGAGGCCCGCGTACTGCAAAAAAAAAAAAAAAAAAAAAAAAATCCAGTGTGCTGCAACGAAGAGCCTGCGAGCCACAACTAAGACCCGACACAGCCAAATAAATAAATAAATATTTTTTTAAAAAATACAATATTGAGTGTTCCACGAAGGCCTGGTGCTCTTTCCGGTACAGCCCGGTCCTCCCTGAGAGCAATCTGCTATCCTGAATTCTGTCAGGCACCCCCTTCTCAGAGTTTCACCTCCTGTGTATGTCTCCCTAGAGCATGCAGCATTCGTTTAAAGAAACCATTTTGCTGTATTTATTCTGCTGTGCTGTACTCCTGGTGATCAATGTTTGAGACTCAGCGACAGTGATGCACACAGTTGTCATTTATTTGCTTGTCTGCTGGATAGCAGCCGTTGGGTGAGTCTGTCACACCTTGTCCAGGCTCCTCCTGTCACATCCGGTTGAGTCCAGTGAGCTGCTCTTACAGGGGTGCTGCACTGGGCGTGTCCGTGCGTGGACAGGACCTCCTCTTGGGTGAAGTCCTCAGACTGGCATTGCTGAGCGAGGGGCCAGCAGATATCCCCCTCACTAGATGCCAAGAGTGGTCGTGCCAGTTTGTCCTCCCCAGCAGCGGATGAGAGCTGATTCTGTCTTCAGGCTTGTGGTTTGACAGGGCCCAGGAGACCGAGGGGACCCTGGGGTGAAGGCTGGCCTCCCTGCCGACCACCAGGCCAGGCCTTAGTTGAGTCGTGTGGTTCCAGGGCCTGAACTTGAGCCTGTGGGCCCAAGAACTATCTAGTATTTCCTCCAATGTCTCCCATGAGCCTCTGTGCTGCGCTCACCGAGTCACTGAACCCTGGAGACTCGAGTAAGCAGACCCGCACAAGACACATAGTCCGATGGCTCCAGGTGATGTGGCCGCAGGAGGGGTGGCCCTGGGTGGCTCCCCACCGTGAAATCCATCTGCCCTCCCTTGGGCAAAGGCCGGATTTTGCCTCTCTGACCTCCTACCTCTTCACACTTCCGTTGACATGCTTCAAAATGGAAACTGATGGAACCCTCAGGCCCCGTGTTTGGGATATTTATATCCTCTTGTTGGATCCTCATAACCAGACTGCAAGGCCGGTACCATGATCCCTACCTTCAGAGGAGGAAGCAGAGCTTGGGAGGGTTAAGCTGTTACCCAGGGAATGTTAGATGGGGAAAGCAGGTGAGAGACAAGGCAGGGAGTCTTTGGCAACTGTTCCTCTTGTGATTGTTGAATCAACACAGCTGAATGAAGTCTTCTACTCTGGCTGTGAATGAGTACCTTGCTTTTAGACCAGCCCTCCCACCAGACCATGGAAGATGTAAAATTAAAAGACAAAAACAGCTGTGTGAAGGTAGCAGAGAGACTGAGACAGCTAGGATCTGAGGGGCCAGGATCCTGGAGAGAAGGGAAATTGACTGAGGTGAGCCCTGCATTCTCAAACACCTCCCCTCCGTGTCTGGAGTCCTGTATCATTCCCAGGATGTGATTCTTTCCTTTGGGGCCCAGACCTTGGGTCCAGACAGCGTGGGTTCCAATCCCAGCTCCCCCACTTTGTGTGTGTGTGACTCTGGGCAAGTTACCCTTCCGTGCCTCAGTTTCCTCATCTGTAAAATACAGATACAGTTGACCCTCCTTATTCCTGCATCCTCTACTTGTGAATTCACCTACTCACTAAAATGTATTTCTATCCCCAAAATTGATACTCAGGGCACTTCTGTGGTCATTCTCGGACGTGCACAGAGCAGCAAAAACTGTGAGTCACCTCCACTCACATGTCCCTGGCTGAGGTCAGACAAAGTGCCACTCTGTCCACTTCTCAGCTCCCACACTGGAAACAAGGGTCCTGTCCGCTGTCTATCTGGTGGCGCGTTTTTCACATTTTCGTGACTTTCGTTTATAATTTCACCGTTTAAAGTGACCCGCAAGCATCGTGAAGTGCTGTCTAGTGTTGCTCTGTGCAAGAAGGCTGTGATGGGCCTTAGGGAGAAAATACTTGGGTCGGATAAGCTCTGTCCAAAGTGTGAGTTCTAGCACTGTTGGCTGTGAGTTCAGTGTCAAGGAATCAACAATATATTAAACAAGGCACCTTAGAACAGGAACACATGTAAAACAAGGTTATGCATTGATCATTTGGTGAACATGTGACCTGAGGCTTGCAGGAACCTCTCCATATTTCCCTTAGTAACTTGCTAATCCAGTGTTTGTGGCAACTTTATAGGACATCACTGTCGTGAATAATGACTGTGAATAGTACTTCCCTCATTGAAATGTAATAAGGACTAACTGAGTGCCTTTGTCTAAAGTCTGAGGACGCTACCCCGCTGATGGTGAACACTCTAGAATGTGCTGTGGCGATACTGTGCTTATCACGGCCGCTCTCTCACTTCTCCCTTCTGAGCCAACGTTTGTAAACGGCCATCTGCGTTCTGCACCCCCCTTTCCTCCGCTCACTTCTCAGACTCCTCCTTTCTCAGCCTGCCCAGGGCCCTGATGGCTCAAGAGAGTAACCACAGCCTCTGCCCCCTTCTCTTAGTGGCAACCACATGCTCTTTGGAGAAGGTGAGCCTTGCCACCAACCTCAGGAAGCACCTCGGTGCCTTCCTGGGATGAAGTCCAGCAGCCCACCTCTCCATCACTCCCCTGCCGTCTCCGCTCGGCTGTACCACCTCTCCCTCCGTCCAGACCTCTGTCCCCTCCACCATCTCTCTAGCTGGTCCGCCTGCCTGGCAGTCATCAGCTCAGACCCTAGTCCTCAGAGCCGGGCTCCAGGACGCTCAGCAGTTACGTATTGCAAGAAATCAGTGGGTCACGGTGTCCCCTGCAGATCGTGTTAGTGAGATCTGTCACATAGCACTGGAGGCACGGCCTGTCTTCTGGACACCTGCTATCTGTTGTTGCTCACTTGAGTCACATTCTAAGAACTTGGCTGACACTTCCCATCGCACCCCCCAACCCCCCTCCGCCCCCCCACCATGCTAACTGCCCCATCCCCGTCCGGAGCAGTGCCGCCAGCAGCGCCTCCCGTGGTGGTGGGTGTGTCCTGTCTGTGCCACGAGCCACATGATGCCACAGGACACCCGAAACATGGCCAATGGGACCGAGGAACTGACTTCTAAATTTTTATATTATTCAATAAATTTACATTTAAATAGCTGCCTGTGGCTTGTGGCTACTGAGTTGGACAGCACAGGCTTAGAGAGAGCCCGGGAGAGCACAGTTTGATGCACTAAAAGAAGGCGAAAAAATTTCCTGAGAAAGATATACCCTGAAAAACTTTAACCTCATCACTCTCGAATGGAGAAGTAGGGACATTGAAACTGTGCATTAATGGACTGTATGTTGTAAAAAATGGTAACGTTCTTCTTCACTTTGGCTTTTAGAGTCTGAGCCTCTGCTGCCTCAACCAGATCCTGAATGTCAAAAAGCAGTGGGTCTGTTGGATGAATTTGAGGACAACGGGAACTTTGGGTGACTCTGGGTGAGATAAAACACCTTCCACATCAGAGATCTCTTCCTCCCTCTCCCTCTCTCTCAATATACACATACGCACACATACACATGCTTTTTTTTTCCTTTTCTCTTACCTTTTTTAACAACGACAACAACAAAAAAAATCAAAGAAAACCAAAACCGTCCCATAGCAACCCATCCCATCTGCTTTCTCCCTAAGCAGCAGCATTCATAAGCATCTTTCCACATCACTACTTACCCACCGCATTATTTTTAATGAAATAGTATTAAGTTTTATGGACGTACCATAATTCATTTAACCCATCCCCTATTACTGGACATTTAGGTTGTTTCCAGAGTTTTGTTGTTATTCTCTTTGACATCTTAGTAGTTAGGGCAGGCCAAGCGTCTGTAACAAGTAGACCCAAAACTGCAATGGCTCCAACCAGGAGTGGTTCGTGTCCCCGCTCTCTGTCGGTGGGGGGTGGCCAGGCCTCTGTGAAATGATTCAGGGAGCCGGGCTCCTTCCACCTTCCTATCGCCTATCAGCCACTTACTGTCCTCTGCAGGTCGAGGCCAGGTCACCCTTTCCAGCTTCCACTCCACAGAAAGGGACAAGAGCATGGAAGGTCTGGAGGTGACATCTGTCCCTCACTCACATTTTAGCAGGAAGGACTTAGTCCGGGGGCCCCAGCTAACAGCTGGGGAGGCCAGGAAATGTAGCCTAGCGGGTGCCTGGAGGGAGGACGCAATGGGTTCTGGGGAAAAGCTGCAGCCTCCCGCCCTGCGCCTGTATCTGCAGGGACTCTCCTTCCATACACACCCCCAGGCTGCAACCACAGGACCATGCAGTCACTCATCCACCTCGAAGGCCGAGGTGTCCAGCGGCACTGGGACAGCCTCTGCCCTGGCTCTGGGGGACTTCCCTCTATGAAACCCTGGTTGGAGACTCCTCCTTGTCTGTCACTCCCCATGGCTGCAGGGGAGGCGGGCGGTGGGACCTGTGACCTCCTCGGGCAGACTCTCTGCTACTGTCTCCCAGTCCCTCCAGGCAGTCCTCTGAGGTTGGGTGGGACCTTTGCAGGAAGCCCCAAGTCCAGCTTCCTTCTTCAGGGTCTACTTCTGGCCTCTGGGAAGCACACCTTCGTCCTGCCATGCTAAGGACAGCCCACTTCTGCCATGGCCCCCCTGTCATCGACAGGTAGCACCTGTCAAGCTCTTGACTTTGGACTTTATGCCTGAGTCATGGGTGCCTTTATGTTCCCCAAGCTCCTCCAGGCACATGTCAACCTCTCCTGGTTCTCTCCAGATCCCCCCTCCATCGGCTGTAGCCGAGGAGAGGGAGAGGGAAACGTCCAGCACAGCCCCACCACAGGCCCCCCACTCGCCATGTCCTGATCAGCCCTGTAGCCTTCCCCACATTGTGCCCTTGAGGTGGGTGATGGGCTGGGTGGGGGAGGGGCCATACTGCAAACCTCTGTCTTGCACTGACTGACTGGCAGCCACTGGTGTCTTCCTGGGGCCACTTAGAAACTCTCAGATGATGGAGCTGTCCGAGACACCTTCTGTAACCTACAGACATGTCCTCACCCGGGCACAGAAGCTCATACAGGGATGTTTATAGCAATTTTCTTTGTCATAGTTTACACACCATAAACGCCACCATTTTAAAATATACCATTCCGTGGTTTTTAGTGTCCTCAGAAGGTTGTGCAACTTTCACCACTGTCTAATTCCAGAACATTTTCATCACGCCAAAAAGAGACCCCATAACCATTCGTAATCACTCCCCATTCCTCCCTCCCCCAGCCCCTGGCAACCACCAATCTACTTTCTGTCTCTATGGATTTATAGCAATTTAAAAAAATGAAAACATAGTATCTATACAGGAATGTCTCCAAGTTATAAGTATACAGCTTGATAAATTTTCAAAAACTGAATATACCATGTAACTCAAGAAATGCTTCGAGAAATAGAATGTTACCAGCCCCTTGAAAGCAAGCCTTCTGCTCACTTCTAGTTATTAACCCCTCCCTGCCCCAGAGTAGCACCATTCTGATTTCCAATAGCATGGATTAGTTTTGCCTGTTTTTTTTTTTTTTTTTTTTTGCTGTACGCGGGCCTCTCACTGTTGTGGCCTCTCCCGTTGCGGAGCACAGGCTCCGGACGCACAGGCTCAGCGGCCATGGCTCACGGGCCCAGCCGCTCCGCGGCACATGGGATCCTCCCGGATCGGGGCACGAACCCGTATCCCCTGCATCGGCAGGCGGACTTTCAACCACTGCGCCACCAGGGAGGCCCAGTTTTGCCTGTTTTTTAACTTTATATAAATGATATCATCAAATGTAAATATATCTGTATGTGGCTTCTTTCAATCACCATCAAAAGAAGTGTTTCGTCCATATTGTTATATTTATAGACAATTCTGTTTTGCACTGTAGTATTCCATTTTATGAATATATCACAATTTATTTATCTATGGTATTTCCTATGGATACTTGGGCAGTCTCCAGTTTGGGCTGTTGGATAGTTCTGCTATGAACATTCTAGCATGGTGCATGTCTCTTGGTGAACTTGGGTATGCATTTCTTTTTTTTTTTAGAGCAATTACAATATTTATTAAGTATCAAACTGTATTATACAACTCTATATTTCTGTCATCTGAATTTTTTTCAAATCGAAATTGGTTTTGGTCTTTTCACTGCTAAGGAAATTTATATTTGGGTATGCGTTTCTGTTACATAAATGCCCAAGAGTGGAATTGATGGGTCATAGGATATGAATATATTCAATTTTAGTAGAAGTATCAACAGTTTTCCAAAGCAATTGTCCAATTTACTTGCCCATCAGCAGTATCTGAAAGCTCTGGTTACTGCACTTCCTGGCCAACTCTTCATATTATCTGTCTCTTTCATTTTAACCATTCTGGTAGTATCTCAATGTGATTTTTTACTTTGCATTTTCCTGAAGATTAACAAAGTTGAGCCCCTTTTCATATGTTCATTGGCCATTTGGATATCTTTTTTTTTAACGAAATCTGTTCAAGTATTTTGCCCATTTTTCTATTGGATTTTCTTGTTGATTTCTAAGAGTTCTTTACATGTTCTAGATACGTCCTTTTTCAGATATATAGAATAAAGATATTTTCTCCCACTTTGTGGTTTGCCCAACAAATTTTAACAACAATGGAAGCAACCTCAGTGTCCTGCTGAAGGGGACAAACTGAATGAATAACATAAGATAAAATACTATGAAAACTGTATGTGCTAATATGGAACAATTTCCAAGACATATGAAAGGAAAACTGCAAGGTGCTTCATTTATATATTTAAAAGATTGCTCATCATAGCTGACTCTGGAATGGGGGCTGCCTATTTGGGAAGAAAGGCTTACTTCTCTGTAAACCCTTTGATGCTGTTTCAATTTTTACTCAGTATACGTTAGATATTTTCCATCAATTTAAAAAATTTAAGTAAAAAATAAATGTGTCCATTAATGTTAATAAAACGGAGCGGTTTGGTGATTGCATGATCGGGGTTGTTTCTGTTCCCCTCACAGCCCTCTGGACGATACCACCTATGAAAGACTGGCCGAGGAGACGCTGGACTCCTTAGCAGAGTTTTTTGAAGACCTTGCAGACAAACCTTACACATTTGAAGACTATGATGTCTCCTTTGGGGTACCCATTTGCTTCTTTTCATTCTTCTGTATCCTCCTTAAGAATTTTAGCTCACTAAGATAAAGAATTCCTCTCCAGCAGTATGCGGTTATGGATGGGACCAAAAGACTGGGGTTCTGGTGTCAGCCCTGCATCACCAGGCTTGTGACCTTGGGCAAGTCACTCAGCCTCTCTGAGCCTCACGTTTGCCTAAAAATACAGATTCTCAAGCTTCACTCTATACCTGTGAAGATAAATCAGGAAGGGACCCAGGCATGTGTTTGTGTAGCAAGACGCCTCTCATCATGCAGGCAGGCTAGTTCCTAAGCAGGGTGAGAGATTGCCCAAGATGTATTCAGACTAGACATGGGCCCCACTCCTGGAAATTCTCATACAGTGGTCAGGGTACAGTCCTAGGAAGCATGTTTTTGAAAAGCTCACCTGAGATTCTACTGAGCATCCCTGGGTCTCATCCCTAGAGATGTTTATTAATCAAATAAAAATCGGTCTAGAGTGTGGCCCAGGCCAGGCTTTGGAGTTTTAAAAGTTTTTAGAGTAACTCCTCAGAGGATTCTAATGCAGCTGGGCGAGAACCCCAGGGCTGGATGAAACTTAAGCCCCAAATCCTAGAAGCCAGGGCAGTGCTGGTGTGTATCGACTGGCCACCAGGTGGCAGACTTGAGCAAGGGTCTGCCTTTGGGTTTAGAATTATTGATTAGGCCTTAGGGAGCAGCTCTTTTTTGCCAGTGGGGGCACATCCCCTGCAGAGGTCAACCCTCTTGACAGCAATTAATTAATACCAGAAAATGTCATGAAGAGTGCATTTGGGATTAAATCATGGAATTATCTAGGACAACCAGCTGTCAGGCTAAAGTGATAGAAATGGTATTGGATATTGCTGTTGGGGGCACTGGATAGAAAAGGACTCCATCAGATGGGCAGGTGTCAAGCTTAGTTGTAAGGACAGTAAGGGACTTCGTGGTAACGAGGCAAGATACTATCAAATGCCTTCCAGGTGGATTCGTTGGTCGCTGTCAGCAGCAGAAATGTCCTGGCAGGGCTGTAGACATGCTTATGCAGGCAGACTCAGAAGGCAGAGCTACTTGGGAACCATTACAAACTGGCCTCTGGAACTTGACCATCTGTGGGATGATTAGAGCTGGGGAAGTTACAGGTCTCCTCTACCCCAGCCTCCTTACCAGGCTCTGTAACTATGGGGAAACCAAGGCTCAGGCTAAACTCTGCCACACATGCAAACCTTTAGGAACATGCCACAGAAGTAGTCACACCACCTGTTCTTACAGGATTAATGAAGCCCCTGCTTGACTCAAACACTTTGCCTGAATGTTTCATTAGAAGCAAAGGTGCCAGTATTCTAGCGGCTGGATTCTGCTTACCTCACTAAGGCAGGCAACAAAAGCTTCTGCTCAGTGGTGGGTCAGGATCTTACCTACCTTCAGAGTGTCTCTCTGAAGAGTGATTCAGCTGCTGCACTTTCCAGAGTCTAAAACCCATTCTTGCAAGGGAAGAGGCACCTGAGTTTTTCTAGCCAATCCATACCATTCTACTCACTAGGGAAGAAGTATTTCTAGGAAATCATTTTCCAAGTAGGAAAATCTCTAGTGTAGGTGTAGGTTAATGGCATATAGTAGCTCCCTCTGTAGTTTGGACTTCTGAGTACTTTGAAATGCTGTCTACCCTCAGGTGTGAATTCCTGATTAGAGTCCTTCAGATGCTAGCAAACTATGTATTTCACATATAAATCAGTTGAAATTACATTATAGACAGTAGAACACCTGTAACACCATTACTTGAGCTTGGTTGGAGTGCAGTCTTTCCGTGCCCTCAGGGTCCAGTTGGATGTCACCTCCTCTCTGCAGCCCTCCTAGATGCTCCAGGCAGACACCACCCTGCCCTCCTTGCCCAGCACTCCGAGGACGATCACCCTGTGTTGTAACTGTCTCTTTACACATCAGTGCCCAAGGCTACACTGAGCTTGACAGCTGGAACACTGCCCATTCCTGGTCTCCCAATGCCTGGAACATTGCTAAGTACTTAGCGGGGACTTAACGAATGTTGATTCACTGTGTAAATGAAATGAGGCCCACCTCCTTTTCCAGAACATGCTTTCATTGATGCCACTCAGCACTTACTGCTGTTTTATCCACTTGCTACTGGCCAAATAGGCAAATGAAAGGAATACTCCAGATACACCCAGGCCACGTTTCTTCAGTTTCCTCCTGTGGACTGGGAGACGTGAGCAGCTTCTTGGCTACTGTGTTGTCCATCAAGTGGGGCGGGTCGCGGTGGATGTCAGTGTCTGGGTTCAGGCCTCACTCCTCACTGGTAATGGATAGCAGAGAGAGAACTGCCTACCAGAGCCCAAGCCCCTCCCGTCACTAGGCAACCACGGAGTCTGCTACACTTGACACTGAAGACCATGAGAAGCACCACACTATTTAGAGAGTTACCTCCAAACTGCCTTCTTTTTTTTTCCCAGGCAGAGCCCTGGCCTCTTAGACACTTTAATGAGAATTTGCTTGCCGCCATGTCCTTCGTTCACTGAGTTGTCTGCATATTATTGCCATAGAGCAGAGGTTCCTTAACCATTTGGCGACCAGGACACCCTGTGAGAATCTGCTCTCCCAAGAAAAACATCCCTGCATACCTATGAGTACATATCAGCTTCCAGAGCTCTATGCAGACCCCTGAAGACCACCTCTGGGTCCTAGGTCACACACCCCTGCTCAGACTTAGCACTTTATTGGATATGGTGACAGAGGGCCTGGCCTAGCATCCTGCATTTGTATTTTCTTTCCGAGAGCGCTTCAGTGAATTATCTGTGAGGGCAGGTCCTTCAGCTGTAAAGGAGTGGTGACAGTAACCTCTACTTCCCCGGGTGTATCTTAGGATTCATTGAAACTGTGTAGGTAAAAGTGCTTTATATTCATTATTCTTATTCCTTAAGGGGAAGTCAGCATCTGTTTTAGGAGTGTGGGAAGCCACATGCACACATGTGAAATCCCCTGACTCAACGTGCCATTCCCATATGTGCCTGTTTCTGCAACTGAGCTGGTGACAACAGAGCCTGAGCCTTGGTATTTTTGCTTCCACTGATACTGCCTGTCGGGAATCAAGCCTCACCAGCTGTGGCCAGGGTCTGTTCCAACTGGTCAGTGCCTGGGTCTCAGCAGCTGCTAAGTATTGCCTCTCTCTCCTGCACTGCCCTGCATTAAAGTCTACCCACTCTCTCAAAGTAGACACTCAGATTGCCCCTTAAGGAATAACACTAATGGACAAAAAACTCTCTTTATTTGTCTACTTGAAGACAGTTGCAAAAGCTTTAAGAACTCCTGGGGAACCAGTAAGACAGCTAGTTTCCCTTCTCTTGCCACTTGCCTTTGGAAACAGCTTCTGGCTCTGTGGGGAAAAACGTCTAATGACACACCACGAACAAGAGGGGGCGTGGTTGAGTGTTGCCTTGCATAACCTTGCCCTTCATGTGGTATGTGTGTGTTATCACAGTGCCTGGTTATCAGCCACTCTGTTCACTCATCCACAATTTTTTTTTAAATTCAGTGATATTTTGTACAAATACTGAAAATGCTAGGATGAAAAGACAGATCTGCTCGCAAGGTGCTTATAGTAGTGGAGCGAAGGGGCAGGTGACCGGCAAACAACCTAGCAGCTCAGACGCAGTGAGGAAAGCACAGAAGCTGTGGGGACATGCACGGGTCATGGTCCCAGCTGAGGGGCGTCAGGGTAACCTTCCCAGAAGCACCTCAGCTCACCCATCGGCCCCTCGCCCTCGCACTGTCTCTGAAGGAGGCAGAGCAGATATTGTCCCAAGGAGACGACATAGCTGATGGGGCTTAACGCACATCCCTAGACCTGGCCCCCTGCCTTTTCCGCTGCATCACGCACCTCCCAGGTATAGGGTCAATGCACATTGGAGCATTTAAGGGCCACAAATAGGTCAGATTAGAAGAAATTATGTCTTGATTCTCTGGGCCTCATATCATATGGAAAAATAAGCCATAAACTATATATGGAGGGGGGAAGAAGTGACTGCTGATAGGTACAGGGTTTCTTTTGGGGGTGACGGAAATAGTCTGGCATTAGACAGTGGGGATGTTTGCACACTTTCTGAAAATACTTTGTGGAATGCTAAAAACTACTAAATTATACAGTTGTAAGAAATTTTGAAATAAATGAAAGGTAGTCCTAACAAAATAGTACACGTGGGTTTCAAGAAAAAATGTTTTAAAAAGCAAACTGATGTATACTGTGATCCTAGCCCTGCATTTAAAAACTGGCAGCCAATACCTGAGAGTGAACAGCTCATGTCGCTGATTAATGGGATGGAGAGAGCGCTTCGTGTTATGGAAACAGCAGCATCTTATGGACCCGAGCAGACCTGAATTTAAGATCAGCCCTGCCCGTTACTAAGTTTTCTTTATTACCCTGTCCCTCTGTTGTCCTCATCTATAAATTGGGTAATGATTCCAACTCCGATGGTTATGGTCACGGAGGAAGCAGTTGTACACAAAGCGCAAAGCACAGTGCCTGGCACAGAGTAGGTACTGGAAAATAGTAGATGCTATTTTTATTGATGTTTGCATTTTATTTATACCACCTGTATTCCCAATGCCTCTAATTTTGCTACGTTTCTTTTTTAATCAGAAAAAAAATTATTTAAAAAATAACCCAGTAGTGTCCTCCCCATCCCATGCCTATCAGTTATATTATTGGCACTTTCTCCACCATGTTTTGTTTGTTTGTTGTTTATTTTTTTCCATACCGCTTGTGGGATCCTAGTTCCCCGAACGGCGAGCGATCGAACCTGAGCGACCGGCAGTGGAAGCACGGAGTCCTAACCATTGGACCACCAGGGAATTCCCTCCACCTTTTCAACAGCTCTTTGTGTTTGCAAACCAACCACAAAACTTTTTCTAAGAACCACTGGGGGGCCCCTTGGTGGGCAGGGGCTCTGAGAGGCACAGAGACAGGCTGCCTGTCTGCGGGCTGCGCAGGGGATGGGGGGCAGCGAGGCTCCCCGTTCACCAGCTCAGCCGTGTAGCTGTTTCTTTAATATCCTGCCCATTCTAGAGAGACCTCGGGCCTTGGGAGGAAAGGGCTCCTTTGTTGAAAGAGGGTTTTCACATTTAAATGAGCATTTATTGGGCAAAGGTGGACCAGCCAGTCTTTTGACGAACTCAAGGCTCCTGTAGAGGAAACTAAAGCTGGAGAGGGGTATCTGAGAAGCTTGTGAGCTTGGGAAGGGTCTGGGAATAAGAACCCTAGTGTGGACTGTCAGCCTTCTGCTGGCAGAGCCCAGGCTACTGCTCTTCTGAGACCAGCAAAGCAGGTGGTTTGATTATTTCCTTCTCTCTTGCCTTTTTTCCTTTCTTCGGTCATGAACTTGGCCTGCCCGATGTTTGTGCTGACTGGGACGTCGGTAGAGTTGGTGTCTCCATTTTTTAATGTCTCTAGTATGTTCTGGCCGGTATTTGAGGAACCAAGGCAGCAATAAGGATGCGGATCCTTTCGTTTGCCAGATGCAATACCTCTGACTAGTCACTTAACTAGGGATATTCTCACCTTGCCCACCTCATAGGAAACGAGGAAAAGCAGTGTGAGATTTTGTAAGTGTTATTGTGGTTAATCATAGTCTGATTCTGAGAGCAGGGCTCTTTCTGCATTACTTCCTAATTCCAAACACTAAATTAAAGACAGTTCTTTATGGTGTGTGTTGTGTACCTGTATAAATGCAAAGTGTTGAGATATAACAAAATAGGAGGCAATTATGACACAGTGATAACTTTGT
The DNA here is from genome assembly GCF_949752795.1 of Hyperoodon ampullatus. Classification (NCBI taxonomy): domain Eukaryota; kingdom Metazoa; phylum Chordata; class Mammalia; order Artiodactyla; family Ziphiidae; genus Hyperoodon; species Hyperoodon ampullatus. Next base: position 76,351,653 of record NC_136919.1, read on the forward strand.
CTTGTTTTATTTTCTTCATGCTTTTTCCATCTGATGCACCAGGGTGGTGTTTTAACAATCAAACTGGGTGGAGATCTAGGAACGTACGTGATCAACAAGCAGACCCCAAACAAGCAAATCTGGTTGTCTTCACCATCCAGGTACGTTCAGAAGTCAAAATCTCTCATTGTTTAGCTTGTTCGAAACAAGACTTTGTGGACCGTATAAGAAGTGTCACCCTCATGTGTTAGCAGCAGTGTAAGTGAACCTTCTCTGATGTTTTACAGCGTGTCTCATGCTCAGTAGGAAAGCTTACTGTGGTTCTGTCACTTCTGTCTGGTGATCATGTGGCTCTCAAAGCAGATACTGGGACGTCAACAAGATGCAAAGTGAAAAATTTTCGGAGCCCACCTTGACGGTTTTTCTCTACTAAATCACTGCCGTGCCTTTGAAAAAGCCACTTTTGCTTTTACAGCATCTGAACAAGTTGCCCTTTGTCTTCAAAGTTTGGCCTCTGGTTCATTTTGAGCATCTCAGTTAAAGGTCAGTTTAATTCCATTTGCAGAATAGGGCTGTGTACTCTGTGGAGGTGGGAAGGTGTTTTGAACAGCCCTTCTAGGGCTTTTCATCCCCCCTGCCTTGTCCATTGATGTGCTTTCAATCTAGCGGAATACAAGATTGTATTGGAGACAGTCTGTACTGCGTCTCAAGGCCTGAGAACATGCAGGGAGAGGGGGTCCCTCATCCCTCTGGCTGCTGTTGAAGTGGGTGTAAGACAGTAAAAGAGACGCCCACAAAAAGCTCTCAGACCAGCCTTCCTGGTCACTCATTAGCACTTCCAAAGAGAACGCGCTGTGAATTGGGAAAGGCCCAGATATAACCAGCATGGAAGTCTTTGAAAGCCTAACGCTTTTTGCATTTAAAAAAAAAGAGTATTTAACTCTTCTCCTGCCCCAGAGTTGACAGCACTTTTAGGCAGTTAATATTATACTGTTTATGGTGCTGTAATGTGTGATTTTTCATTCAAAATAAATAAAGCATTAGGCCTCCTTCATCCCAGCCTCGTCTAGGAAGTATGTTATAATTCAAGAAAAACAACTCCAAGGAATCACTTGTCATTTCTAGTGAGGCCCTTATTCACAGATGGTCTTGCTTTTAGATCCAGGTAGTTTACTTGAAGTTTGGCCGGGGTTAGGGGGTTACCCTGGGAGGGCCAATTAGCCTGCTCTCTTTGGCCTCAAACAGTTGCCCTGACCCTAACTGTGGCCATGCACAAGGGCTGCAGTCTTGTCCTTCATCTCAGAGGAACCAGTATGAGAGAAACTGGCTGGATCAGCTCAAATCCAGCCATCAGCTTTGGGAATCAGTGGCTTTGTAAATAGCAGGCAGGGCACCAGAACCAGCTGTGATGGCTCCACTAACAGAATGCCCTCGTGCTGTATCTTGAGACAGAAAAAGTCCTTATGGCATTTGGACACACCTACCAGCAATGGGATCCTACCGCAGGCATGTTTAGAAAAATCGACTTCTGGATAATAAGAAATTCCGAGAAATTCCAAGTTTTGTTTTTTTTTAAAATCTGTAATTCATGATGGGAATCTGGAAAGAAAATCTGCCGAGCAGCCATTTACTGTCATGGATACTATGTTCCTCAAAAAAAAAAAAGAAATTATTTTCCACTCCATTTTTCATGTTGGTCCAAAATAATCCTTCCTAGGGCTGCATTTCTGATATTTGGGAGGCTTTTTAATTGACAGCGTTTCAGGTCAGAGCAAACAGTGGCCTTACCCCATCACCTTGCTTGAGGAGATTGTAGGGTGGAATCAAGGAGAGGTCTGGGTGGACAGCTGGACGTCCGAGGCAGCGTGGAGGGGCCTGGAGGTTCTCACGCTTGCCTGGCATCCCGGCAGCAAATCGGAGTCCAGAGCCAAGGGAACGTTCTCTGGATCTGGTCCAGGTTATTATGCCTTTACGTGTTCAGCTATTTGTGCATATTAAACAAAAGTCCAGTGCTTTTGGTTTATCCCCATTGTTAAGGAAGCGTTCAAACCCCAGCCTTTGGCTGATAATCCAGAAATCCTTGATGTTTTCCTAATCCCCCAAAGATGCTTCCCTTCTAAGCTTTCCTCGTCCCTGGCAAACCCGTCCCAGTCTTGGACTTCAGAAAAGCTCCCCTGAGTGTGCAGGTGGACTCGGGCTCTTCTCCCAACTGTCCTGCTATTGATATTTTGGAGTTTCTGTCCACAGGGAACGAACTCCAGGTGCTTACCCTGAGGCCTATCTATCTCCTGCCTCAGCACGTGTCCCACCACCCCCCACCCGGCTCCACGAGGCCCAGAGGAGGTGGAATTAATGGGCACACTTTGCGTCCATCTGGAATAATAAGACACGGCGAAAGCTAGCCACACCTGGGTCCACACAAACACAGCGTTCCCAGCATGAAGTGCACGTACGGCTTGTGTTCACTAGATGAGCTTGAGATGGATGAACTAGCCCATCAAACTCTCACCTTCATGGACTTAAAATTGAATTAAGAAAACTATTTTTTAAAATAATAAATACAGATGGTTGCCAGGGGCTGGGGAGAGGAGTGAATAGGGAGTAACTGCTTAATGGATATGGAATTTCCTTTGGGTGACGAAAATGTTTTGAAACTAGATAGAGGTAGTGGTTGCCCAGTGTTATGAATGTACTAAAATGATAATAATAATGTAGGTAAGGAACAAATCATGTCAGTGGTACATGAATGGCCATCATCTAAAAGACACTGCTGTGATATTTCAGGTATCATATGTGAGTTAGGAAAAGCAAAAGATCAGAATGTGATACATGGAGACTCATCAATAGGGTTGAAATATTTTCAGGTCTTGAGAGGTGTTCTGTGAATTGTACCAGAGGATAATTGTGTAGCTGCTTTTTTTTTTTTTTTCCGGTATGCAGGCCTCTCACTGTTGTGGCCTCTCCTGTTGCGGAGCACAGGCTCCAGATGCACAGGCTCAGCGGCCATGGCTCACGGGCCCAGCCGCTCCGTGGCATGTGGGATCTTCCGGGACCGGGGCACGAACCCGTGTCCCCTGCATCGGCAGGCGGACTCCCAACCACTGCGCCACCAGGGAAGCCCTGCTTTTTTTTTAATTGGAGTATAGTTGATGTACAATGTTTTGTTAGTTTCAGGTGTACAGCAAAGTGATTCAGTTATATTAAATAGACCCTAAGACGAGAAGTCAAATACATGGCTCGTTAAGTATTACTTTCTAGATCTGCACTGCAGTCAATTTCTTGGTGAGAGTTTCTTCTGAAGGGCTGTTCCCGTGGACTTACTCTGACTGTGTTTTGTCCTGCAGTGGCCCCAAGCGTTACGACTGGACTGGGAGGAACTGGGTGTACTCCCACGACGGTGTGTCCCTCCACGAGCTGCTGGCCACAGAGCTGACTCAAGCCTTAAAAACCAAACTGGACTTATCTTCTCTGGCCTACTCCGGAAAAGGCACCTCCTGCCCAGCCTAATGCTAAAGACATTGAAAGCTCTAAAGCCAAGACCCCAGCTTCATTCTGCAGCTGAATGGCTAGTTCTTTTCCATTCCTGCTTTTGAGGACAGTTGCATTATGTGTAACGGCTCTGTGAAAAGACCGTGTCACCTCCTGCCCTGCCCCTGAGTTCAGATTTTTAATTTCCGTAGGTTTCTCTGGATTTATTGTCTGATTTCCTCCCTCACGTGATAAGCCCTTATCTTTCGTAATGTCTGTGTGCCCGTACCTTTACTATATAACCTCACAACAAAGAAAAAGAAGAAAGACAAATTCCAGGAGGAGAAATGAATTGGCTTCACCATTCATTCTCTGAAAGACTTACTACAAAAACTGCATGAAGAGTGGCTGGCCAACCTTGCCATCCTATCTCAAAATGAGACTCATTAAAGGGAAGCCTAAAACATTCCTACTCCTCTTGAAAGTGTAAACACTTCTAAGCCCTTTAGTATTGAAGCATCAGTGGCAACTCGGGAATTCTGAAACCGAAGACCATTTTCTGTTAGTGCTTTGTGACTGCCAGGGTGTGGCCTGCATGGGGTTAACATGGGGAGATGTGGTGCCGTGTCTTCCATATGTGCATATATATGTACACACACATTTACATGTGTGTGTACATACATATTTTTTAAATTTAAGGGTCAGTATAGAATAAGCTATTGCAACACTGGTCTGCGGATGCAAAAAAATCTCCCAAAAGCCATCTCTGTAAGCTCGTGGATATAGTATAATAAATGAGGTCATGGAGCTGATGAGCTGCTTGGTAAATTGTGAAAGCCCACATAAATGAAAAGATGTTGGTGTTAATGAAAGGAACCCTGCTCTTACACTTGGCCCAGCCCAAAAGTAGTTGTCTGTCTCTGGGCAAGTTTCTCGAACTCCCTGGATCTCTGTTTCCCTGTGTTAACAGAAAGGGTTAAACTGGATAGAATTTGGTCGATTCCCAATTTAGACATTTAGTGGTCCAGTCAGGCAACTTAACAGGCCAGCTTTAATTCCCTCTAGTAGAGGAGATGACAGTGAACAGTTTTTTTTAAGCTATAGAGTAAGTATATGGTTTTGAGTTTTGTTCAACTTGAATTTCAGTTGAATTCATGTTCAAATAATCATCTTTTATTGTGCCATTACCGTGCTAAGCCTGGGCTGTAGGCTGAATGCTAAGGTGTTGATCCTAACCCCCAATCACAGCCCTCATAAATGAGATTAGTGCCCTTATAAGAGAGACCCCAGAGAGCTCCCTCATCCCTTTCACCATGTGAGGACACAGCAAGAAGACAGCTGTCTATGAACCAGGCAGCAGGCCTTCACCAGACACCCAGTCTGCTGGGGCCTTGATCTTGGACTTCCCAGCCTCCAGAGCTATGAGAAATAAATTTCTGTTTATAAGCCATCCAGTCTCTGGTATTCTGTTACAGCAGCCCTGATGGACTAAGGCAGCCTGCTATACCATATGACCTCGTTTGAATTGTTACTGACCTGCATTTTACACATGAAGAAACCAGGGCTCAGGAACATTAAAACTCGCCCAAAGTTAGGCTCCTGTTCTGCTACTTCCTTACTAAAGCAAGATTTATTAGTGACTAGTCTATGCAAATCTATAACAAAGGCTTTTGCGGTAGGAAAACCAAAAACACATTCCACTGTGGAAAAAAACTCTTAACAATAGAACAATATAAACATGCTAAATGAGTATTTAAAATATAGTCCTTTTTCAAAAATAGATTATTTTTTAGTCCAGTGGAAATTTGTAAGTGGGGTAGGTCAGTACCAGTGAAAAAATAAATCGTGTGTGTGTATATGTATCTCTTGATTCTAATGAAAGTTTCGTTGTCCCTCATTTACCTAGAACTCAGTTAAATGGTGCGCTCTCCCATCTGGGACACAACATAAAACTTAAAGAAGTATTTAATTGGGCTGTGGTAACATGAAAATGGAAATTAGGGACTGTGCTCTTAATCTTTTCCTTGTGCAGGCTTTCAGGCCTATTTACTTCTATTTACGTACAATTCTAACTGGTTTAATTATTTATATTCTAAGACCCTGGGAGATTCCCATTTAAGGCGGCGAAAAGACTGCAAGCACAACAGCAGCTGGGGGAGGAATAAAAATCATGCTCTGACAAACTAGAAAAGCATCACGGTGTGTGGCCAGTGCCCCCCATACATCGGACCCTGGGAGCATCATCTCATCTCTGGTATCACCCGTATGAAGGATGAATTCTCAGGAAAACACTGTAAATGTTCAGTATTGTTTAGCATAATAATGTTAAGGGGGCAAGAAAATATATTACATAATTTTAGAAAGCTTTCTATTATGTTTCGCTTCCTGAGTGGATAGACCCTTTGCCACTAGAAAATAAAACTATCCAGAATGATTTATTTACCTCTTTGTGAAGATACAGAAAAGCACTGAGGTACGTAAAAGAGAGCCTGAGTTTTTTGGGGTTTTTTTTAATCAGAGTTTTAAAAATTTGATCCAAACTCTGCCACTTAGCTTGTTTGTTGACACTAGCCTCAATTTTCTTGTCTGTAAAATGGAGAACCTAACCTGTGGCACCTGGGCCATGTGCAAAGCAAACACATGAAAAATACTATCACATGTGCAGCATAATTTCATATTCAGATTTGGGATTTTCCCCCAAAGTATGATTTATGACATCCTCTACTCAACCTCAAACTTAGTCAAAACACTTATTTTGGTTTTTGTTTTTTTTTTTTTTTTTTTATGGTATGCGGGCCTCTCACTGTCGTGGCCTCTCCCGTTGTGGAGCACAGGCTCCGGACGCGCAGGCTCAGCGGCCATGGCTCACGGGCCCAGCTGCTCCGCGGCATGTGGGATCCTCCCAGACCGGGGCACGAACCCGCGTCCCCTGCATCGGCAGGCGGACTCTCAACCATTGTGCCACCAGGGAAGCCCCCAAAACACTTATTTTGGTTATCTTGGTAATGGATTCTGATTCCCTGGAACAATTTTTCTTGCCCCTTAACAGTACTTGTATTTTACTCCATCTTCTGCATAGCTTCTAAAACTAATAAGCCAACCTTATGTTTGACAGTTTGTATTAAATAATAGGTTTATAATAGGTTTCTCAAGCTATACCTGACTCGATATCCTAATAAACCTCATTGCTACTTCTGAAGAAAGACCCCTGTTCATACATGTAAAGTCTGTGTGGATTGGCTATACACAGTTGCCAAGGAAAGCGGACTTCAAACCTCCAAGGTACACGCTAAGATTAAAGTAATTTTAGGTCATGACCAGTTGAATTCTTGGCATGGATTTATCTTTTGCAAATGAAAACAGCTACATACCAGAAAAAGAAGGAGGGGCACAAGTATGAAATTTCATATAAATTTACCCCGCTGTTCAAAACTATGACTTCATGACTGTCTTTCTGTGTATACTACTATTAGAGTAAGAAATGACTTCAGATCCTTGGCTTGACTTAATTAACCATGACATTTTAAAGATCCCAATTAGTGGCCCCTGGGAATTTATAAAACTGAGCTCACTTATATCCTGATGTTTGCTACAGAAACAATCTGAGCTCACCTGGTCCATTTTCTCTGGATGTATTATTTAAGATAAAATGTTTCAGCTCTCAACAAACTGGCTATAGAGGGAATATACCTCAACATATCAAAGGCCATATATGACAAGCCCATAGTTAACATATTCAAGAGTGAAACGCTAAGAGCTTTTTCTCTAAGATCAGGAGCAAGTCAAGGATGCTCACTCTCTCCACTTTTATTCAACATAATATCAGAAGTCCTAGCCAGAGCATTTAGGCAAGTAAAAAAGAAAAGGCATCGGAATCAGAAAGGAAGAAGTAAAGCTGTCACTATTTACAGATGGCATGATATTATAGATACAAAACCCTAAAGACTCGGGCTTCCCTGGTGGCGCAGTGGTTGAGAGTCCGCCTGCCGATGCAGGGGACACGGGTTCGTGCCCCGGTCTGGGAAGATCCCACATGCCGCGGAGCGGCTAGGCCCGTGAGCCATGGCCGCTGAGCCTGCGCGTCCGGAGCCTGTGCTCTACAAGGGGAGAGGCCACAACAGTGAGAGGCCCGCCTACCGAAAAAAAAAAAAAAAAAAAAACCCTAAAGACTCCACCAAAAAACTGTTAGAACTAATAAACCATTTCAGTAAAGCTGCAGGATACAAAATCAACATGAAAAAATCAGTTGTGTTTCTAAACACCAACAATGAACTATCAGAAAGAGAAATTAAGAAAGCAATCCCCCCCCAAAAAAAAGCAATCCCATTTACAATTGCATCAAAAAGAAATAAAATGCTTAGGAATAAACTGAATCAAGAAGGTGAATGATCTGTATACTGAAAACTTTTAGACATTGATGAAAGAAATTGAAGAAAATACACATACATGAAAAGGTATTTTATGTTCATGGATTGGATGAATTAATATTGTTAAAATGTCTACAGTACTCAAAGTGACCTACAGGTTCAATGCAATTCCTATAAAAATTCCAATGGCGTTTTTCACAGAAATAGAATAAACAATCCCAAAATTTGTGTGGAACTACAAAAGACCCTGAATAGCCAAAGCAATCTTGAGAAAGAAGAACAAAGCAAGAGGCATAACACTTCCTAATTTCAAACTGTACTACAAAGCAATCAAAACAGTATGGTATTGATGTAACAGAGACACGTAGATCAATGGAACAGGATTGACAGCCCAGAAATAAACCACCACATATTTGGCCAATTAATTTACAACAAAGGAGCCAAGAATATACAATAGGAAAAGGATAGTCTCTTAAATAAATGGTATTGCAAAACCTGGACAGCCACATGCAGAAGAATGAAAGTACACCATACACTAAAAAAAGAATGAAAGTTTTACATCACACAAAAACAACTCAAAATAGATTAAATAACTGAACCTAAGACCTCAAACTATAAGACTCCTAGAAGAAAACATAGGCAGTAAGCTCCTTGACATTAGTCTCAGTGATGATTTTTCTGGATTTGACACTAAAAGGTAACAAAAGTAAAAAACAAATGGGACATCAAACTAAAAAGCTTCTACACAGCAAAGGAGAAGAAAATATTTGCAAACCACTTATCTGATAAGGGGTTCATATCCAAAATATACAAGGAACTCATACAACTCAATAGCAAAAAGTAAATAATGCAATTAAAAATTGGCAAAGGACTTAAGTAGACATTTTTCCAAAGAAGGCAAGAAAATGACCACAAGGTCCATGAAAAGGTGCTCAACATACTAATCATCATAAAAATGAATATTAAAACCACAATGAGGGGCTTCCCTGGTGGCGCAGTGGTTGAGAGTCCGCCTGCCGATGCAGGGGACACGGGTTCGTGCCCCGGTCTGGGAGGATCCCACATGCCGCGGAGCGGCTAGGCCCGTGAGCCATGGCCGCTGGGCCTGCGCGTCCGGAGCCTGTGCTCCGCAACGGGAGAGGCCGCAACGGTGAGAGGCCCGCGTACCGCAAAATAAATAAATAAATTAAAATTAAAATCCTAAAAAAAAAAAAAAAAAAAAAACACAATGAGATATCACATCACACCTGTTAGAAGAGCTCTCATCAGAAAGACAAGAGATAACAAATGCTGGTGAGTATGTCAAGAAAAGGAATTCCTTGTACACTACTGGTGAGATTGTAAATTGGTACAGTCACCATGGAAAATAGTATGGAGGTGCCTCAAGAAATTAAAAATAGAATTACCACATGATCTAGCAATCCTACTTTTGGGGATATATCCAAAGGAAACAAAACTATTATCTCAAAGAAATATATGCCCTTTACACTCATTGCAGCATTATTTACAATAGTCAAGATACAGAAACAACCTCAGGGTCTGTTGATGGATGAATGGATAAAGAAAATGTGAGACATATCTACAGCTATATCTTTACTTAGATATAGATATAATGAAATATTTATCAGCCTTAAGAAAAGAAGAAAATCTTGTCATTTTCAACAATATGGATAAACCTGGAGGGCATTACACTAAGTAAAATAAGCCATACAGAGAAAGACAAATACTGCATGGTATCACTTATATGTGAAATCTAAAAATAAATAAATGAATACATACTTTTTTAAAAAAAAGTCAAACTCATAGAAACAGTAGAAAAGTGGTTGCCAGGGACTGCAGGGTAGGAGAAATGGCGTGATATTGGTAAAAGGGTACAAACTTTCAGCAATTAAAAAAAAATAGAATGTTTCTATTCTTATATGAGAGAATAATCCAGAACCAGAGAGTTTAAGCCAATAAACCAGAACAGATTTTTTTGAGCTGTCTACTGAAGACTTATTTAAACTGTTGAGGAAAACACCTGTACCCAACAGGAATATTGGCTCGCAAAGACTTTCTGCTGCTCTAAAAAGAAAAGTGAAGCCCATTGAAGCTCTATCCAGTTAGAAATATTAGTGCAAGACAAGCCTCTATTTCCACTTGTGTTTCTGTGATATGTGGGAGCATTGGTAATGCCACATCTTGACCCCAAAGTTTTTAGCTCCAATTTCTGCCATGTTAAGTGGAAAAGTAGTTAAATTATATAGAAAGATAAAAGAGTGCCACTGCCCAGTTACATTAACTTCCTACCCCTTCCTTCAATGCTGAGATTTTTCCAAAAGAAAGTGAATGAAATAAAATCAGAAGAGAAATAAAAGTTTAAAATCTCCAAGGTTCAAAAGTAATAGAAGTAAATGAATTTAGGGTCAGGGTTGCTGTGTAAGGCTGCCCAGGCTGTGCACTGCACAACTCTCAGCATTACTACAACAACCATAATGTGATGTGAATGGTGCCACCTAGAGCTGTGCAAACTGTTCACAGCATATCCACCTGATCCTGCTGGAATTCATTTTGCCAGTTTATCAGCAATTCTCCTCAAATGCTTCACCAAACATTCCTAAAATCTGCCCTCCTACCCACCCCCAATTCAGGTCTACATCATTTCTTACCTATATTATTGCAGAAGCTTTCTTGCTTCCACCTCCCTCCCTTTCTTTTAGCTCACCACCCATGCTGCCTCCAGAGTGAGCTTCCAAAAGTATAAATATGATCTTTACCTCTATAAAACCTTAGCAGGACCAGGTCAGACAAGACCAAGTCCAAGTATCATAGCATAAAAATTGAACTTCTCTGACCTAACCCTGCACTGACACCACAGTATAATTAAGCTTTTCTCACCCTTCGCTCTCAACATTCGGCTACAAGTCCAAATCCCCAGCTCCCTAAAGACGCTACGCTGTTTCACATGGTTCTGAGACTTGGCCAGCATTGAATCCATTTTTGTCCTTATTACCCACTTTGCTGCCTGGGGCATTCATTTTACCTGAAAAATGTTCTCGCCACAACCTTGCTGACCCCTCCTGCACTCAGCCTCTTAACCTGGACACCCTTGATTGTTCCATAATCTCACAGCACCTCATGTTTCTCCTTCCCAGCACTGACGGCAATGGGAATTCACTACTCTAGAATTTTTCACTTCTCCTGGACTATACACTCCAAGAGGACAGAACTTCCTCTCCCCCATTTACTGCTGTAGCTCCAGCATCTAGCACAGTTCCTTGCATACAATAAGAGCTCCATAAATGTCAAATAAATGTGTTGTAATTATGTGTTTACCAGTACAGCCCAAATAAAGTTCAAATAAACACAGCTCCTGAAGTGTTTACAAGAAATATAAATTCTATAGAAAAATGGTTGGGGGGGTGTCAGTTGAGGGTATAGAGGAGGGGAGAAATTCTTTTCCTCTACCCATTTTAGATTGTTCAACTGGGGGGCTATAAATTAGACTGGCAAGAGACAAATTAAGCAGAGAAAAACAAACAGAAGTTTATTAATATGTGCATTGCACATGGATTCACAGGTATTGGATACTCAGTACTGAGTACCTCAAATGGGTGGCTGGAATTTGGGCTTAATATACCAACTTAGGTTAAACAAAGGCAAAAGGGTTTTGGGTGGCTTTTGAGCATGTAAGGGAAGTAATGGGAAAGTGACCAGGAGAAGTATGATAAACAAGGGTTGTTTAGTAATGTTTGTTATGCAGATTTAAGTCGCTGCCCTCTCCATTGGTAAGAACTGTTAAGAGTCCTCCTCTTCCTGACAAAGGGGAGGAAGATAGCTCTACAAATGGAAATTTCCTTTATAAATGTAAATTTCCGAGGAGGGGAGTGGGAAGACTTGGAGCTCACCTCCTACACATCAAAAATACATCTACATACAGAGCATTCTCACTGAAAACAAACTGAAGGTGGTCAGAAAGACTCTTGTACAACCAGGGCTATAAGGAAGATTCACACAGAATTGGGTAGGAAGGGAAGAGAAGTGATAATGTCAGGACATGCACCCCTGGGAGGGGACACAGGAGGAGGGTGATTACACAGTCTCGGAGATCCTCACTAGGAAACAAGTAGCTCGAGCCACATATTGAGTGCCCCAGGCCTGGGGTCCAACACAGGGAAGACAAATCCCCGTAGCTGGTTTGAAAACCAATGGGACTAACAGGAGGGCGGTAAAAAACCTGGACTCTGCTCGTGAAGAGCACACACACATTTGCTCACTCCCAACACAAGGCAGAGGAAGCAGATTGAAACTACCGGGGACTCTGGCCGTTTTCCCATGACCACCCCAGCATGTGCACCAGCCTGAGCTGAGCACCCACTCCAGCCCCTATTGCTCCATAGCACAGCTCAACACTAGCCTGAGGGCGGCAGCCAAGGGGAGCCATTGTTGGCATTACAGAGGCAGCAAATCAGGAGAGGTCCAGGGCACTGACTGGGGCTAGGACCACCACAGCCCACTCCCCTACCCATGCCAAGTGCCCGCTCAAGCCCCACTTGCTCCAGCACTGCTCCCTTTTGGAGTAAGGGTGCCAGTACTGGGTAGTGCACATTAAGAGGGAATGGAACCAGCTCAGACCCAGCCCCTCAGAGCTTTTGCTCCAGTAACTTGTGACCCACCCCTGCCCCCAATAGGGTGGTGCTGGCCACTGAGCAGAGTAGAAGCCCCACACACCTGGCTCTGGCTCTAGCCCCTCCATCTCCAGCCTCACTTCCTACCAAGATGAGAGTTGCCAGCACACTCTGTGGGGAAGATATGACTCATTCTCACATCAGATCAACCTCTACCACCAAAGCCACTGGGCACTCACAGACTGTACAGGGACACTCCCACACAAGAACATCCCTTCAAGACCTAAATAGGTAACTATTTCACCTGATTTCATAGAGAAATTAGGCAAAATGAGAAGACAGAGGAATTTTTTTCAAATGAAAGAACAAGAGAAAATCTCTGAAAGAACTAATGAAACAGAAATAAATAATTTACCAGATAAGAGTTCAAAGCATTAGTAATAAGAATGCTAATTGTATTAGGGAAAAGAATAGATGAACACAGTGAGAACACTAACAAGGAACTAGAAAATGAAAAAAAAAAACCAGTCAAAACTGAAGAATACAATAACTGAAATGAAAAACACACTAGAAGAAATTAATAGGAGGCTAGGTGATACAGAAGAATGTATAAGTGATCTGGAAGATAGAATAATGGAAATAATCCAATCAGAACAAAAAAAAAACCCACAAATTTTAAAAAATGAGAATAGTTTAAGGGACCTCTGGGACAAGATGAAGCATACTAACATTCACATTATAGGAATCACAGAAGGAGAAGACCCAGAGAAAAGGATCGAAAATGTATTTGATGAAATTATGGCTGAAAACTTCCTGAACCTGAAGAAGATATCCATGTACAGGAAGCACAGAGGGTCCCAAACAAGATGAACCCAAACAGACCCACACAAAAACATATCATAATTTAAATGGCAAACGTTGAGGATAAAGGGAAAAATTATAAAGGCAACAAGAGAAAAACTAAAGACTCATATACAAGGAAACTCCCACAAGGCTATTAACTGTTTTGTCTGCAGAAACTTTGCAGGCCAGAAGGGAGTGGCATGATTTATTTAAAGTTCTCTATGGGGAAATTCTGCAACCTAGGACACTCTACACAGCAAGATAACTATTTAGAATTAAAGGCGAAATAAAGAACTTCTCAGACAAGCAAAAACGAAAAGATTTCATCAATATTAAACCTATCCTAAAAGAAATGTTAAAGGGTCTTCTGTAAGTGGAAAAGAAAAGGCTATAACAAGAGTGAGAGTCAATAGGAAAGGAAAAATCTCACTAGTAAAGGCACATATACAGTAAAGTCTGTAGATCAACAACTTAAATAAGCTATTACAAAGACTAAAAGACAAAAAAAATAGTAAAATCAACTATAACTACAATAAACAGTGAAAGGATAATATGAAGATATAAAATATGACAGCAAAAACACAAAATGTGACAGAGGGGAGTAAGAAAAGGTAGATCTTTTGGGATGTGTTTGAACTTAAATGACTACCAGTTTCAAACAAGTAAACAAAGTTATAGGTCAACATATACAAAGCATATGGTATCCAATAATCAAAACCTACAATAGATATACAAAAACTAGAGAGCATACCACTGCAGCAAATAATCAAGCCACAAGGGAAGAAGAAACTAAAAGAAGGACAAAGAACTATAGAAAGAACCAGAAAACAAGTAACAAAATGGCAATAAGTAAATACCTATCAATAATCTCTTTAAATGTTAATGAACTAAATGCTCCAATCAAAAGACATAGAGTGGCTGATTGGATAAAAAAACATGAGTCGTCTATTTGCTGCTTACAAGAGATTCACTTCAGAGCTAAAGACACCAAGAGACTGAAAGAGGATGGAAAAAGATATTTCATGCAAATGAAAACGACAAGAAAGCATAAGTAGCAATACTCATATCAGACAAAATAGACTTTAAAATAAAGTCTATAACAAGTAACAAAGAAAGGTATTATATAATGATAAAGGGATCCATACAAGAAGAGGATATAATGCTTGTTAACATATGTGTACCTAATATAGGAGCACCTAAATATATAAAGCAAGTATTAACAAACATAATAGAAGAGATTGACAACAATACAATAATAGAGGGGATTTTAATACCCCACTTACATCAATGGACAAATAACCCAGACAGAAAACCAATAAAGAAATAGTAATCTTAAATGCCTCATTAGATCATCTGAACTTAATAGATATCTTCCAAAAAACAGCAGAATACATTCTTTTCAAATGCACAAGGAGCATTCTCCAGCATAGATCGTATGCTACTTCACAAAACAAGTCTGGGGGCTTCCCTGGTGGTGCGGTGGTTGGGGGTCCGCCTGCCAATGCAGGGAACACGGGTTCATGCCCCAGTCCGGGAAGATCCCACATGCTGTGGGGCTGCTGGGCCCGTGGGCCATGGCCACTGGGCCTGCGTGTCCGGAGCCCGTGCTCCGCGGCGGGAGAGGCCGCAGTGGTGACAGGCCCGCGTACCACAAAAAAAAAAAAAAAAAAGTCTGGACAAATTTAAGAGGATAGAAATTATATCAAGAAATATTTCTGACCACAATAGTATGAAACTAGAAACCAATTACAGGAAGAAAAGTGGGAAAAACACAAACACATGGAGACTAAACAACATGATACTAAAAAAATCAATGAGTCAATGAAGAAATTAAAGAGGAAATCTGAAAATACCTTGAGACAAACGAAAATAAAAACACAACTTTCCAAAATCTATGGGACGCAGCAAAAGCAGTTCTAAGAGGGACGTTTACAGCTATATAGGCCTACATCAAGAAACAAGAAAAATATCAAAAAGCAGCCTAACCTACTATCTAAAGGAATTAGAAAGAGAAGAACAAACACATCTGAAAGTCAGCAGAAAGAAGGAAATAATAAAGATCAGAGAGAAAATAAATAAAATAGAGATAAAAAACATTAGAAAAGATCAATGGGGCCTCCCTGGTGGTGCAGTGGTTAAGAATCCGCCTGCCAATGCAGGGAACACGGGTTCAAGCCCTGGTCCAGAAAGATCCCACATGCCGTGGAACAACTAAGCCCATGCCCCACAACTACTGAGCCTGCACTCTAGAGCCTGCGAGCCACACCTACTGAGCCTGTGTGCCACACCTACTAAAGCCCATGCACCTAGAGCCCATGCTCTGCAACAAGAGAAGCCACCACAAGAAGAAGCCCGCGCACCACAACGAAGAGCAGCCCCTGCTCACAACTAGAGAAAGCCCGTGTGCAGCAATGAAGACTCAATGCAGCCAAAAATAAATGAATAAATAAATAAATTTATTTTAAAAAATCAATGAAACCAAGAGCTGGGTTTTTGAAAAGATAAAATTGATAAGCCTTTAGCTATGCTTATCAAGAAAAACGACAGAAGACCCAAATAAACAAAATAAAAAATTAAAGGGAGAAATTTTTAAAAAGACAAGATATCACAGAGATATCAAAAATCATAAGAGAATACTACAAATAGTTGTATGCCAATAAATTGGACAATCTAGAAGAAATGGACAAATATTTAGAAAAATACAGCCTTTGGGACTTCCCTGGTGGTCCAGTGGTAAAGAATCTGCCTTAAAATGCAGGGGATGTGGGTTCCATCCCTGGTCAGGGAACTAAGATCCCACATGTTGCGGGGCAACTAAGCCCACATGCCACAACTACTGAGCTCACATGCCTCATCTAGAGCCCACATGCTGCAAACTACAGAGCCCACGTGCCCTGGAGCCTGCGCGCCACAACTAGAGAGAGAAAACCTGCACACCACAGCTAGAGAGAAGCCCGTGCACCACAACAAAGAGCCTGCGCATTGCAACGAAAGATCCCGCATGCCGCAACTAACACCCAACGCAGCCAAAGATAAGAAAAAATAAAATTTGAAAAATACAGCCTTTAAGACTGAATCATGAAGTAATAGACAATCTGAACAAAATGATCACTAGTAGTGAAATTGAATTTGTAAAAAAAAAAAAAATCCCAGCATATAAAAGTTCAGGACTTGATGGCTTCACAAGGAATTTACCAAACATATAAAGAAGAGCTAATGCCTATCCTCCTCAAACCATTCCAAAAACTGAAGAGGAGGGGACACTCCCAAATTCATCCTACAAGGTCACTATTACCCTGATACCAAAACCAGAAAAAGACACTAAAAAAAAAAAAAAGTACAAGCCAATATCTCTGATGAATATAGATGCAAAAATACTCAACACAATATTAGCAAACAATACATAAAAAGGATCATACACCATGATCAAGTGAGATTTCCAGGGATGCAGGGTGGTTCAATATCCACAAATCAATCAATGTGATACACCACTTTAACAAAAGGAAGGATAAAAATCACATGATCATCTCAATAAATGCAGAAAAAGCATTTGACAAAATTCAACATCCATTCATGATAAAAAACTGTCATCAAAGTTGGTATTGGGAACATATCTCAACATGATAAAGGCCATTAATGACAAACCCACAGCTAACATCATACTCAGTGAAAAGCTGAAAGCATTTCCTCTAAAATCAGGAATAAGACAAGGATGCCCACTCTCACCACTTCTATTTAACAGTATTGGAAGTCCTAGCCACAGTAATCAGATAAGAAAAAGTAAAAGGCATCCAACTTGCAAGGGAAGAAGTAAAACTGTCACTATGCAAATGACATACTATATATAAAACCCTAAAGTTGCCACCAAAAAACTATTAGAACTAATAAACAACTTCAGTAAAGTCATAGGATACAAGATTAACATACAGAAATCTGTAGCTTTTCTATACACTAATAATGAACTGTCAGAAGGAGAATTCAAGAAAACAATCCCATTTACAACTGATTTGAAAGGAATAAAATACCAAGGAATAAATTTAACCAAGGCGGTGAAAGATCTATACTCTGAAAACTGTAAAACACTGATGAGGGAAATTGAAGATGATACAAAGAAATGGCAAGATGTTCCATGTTCATGAACTGGAAGAATATTTTTTTAATGTACATACTACCCAAAGCAATCTACAGATTTAATGCACTCCCTATCAAAATACCCATGACATTTTTCACAGAACTAGAACAAAAAAATCTTAGAATTTATATGTAACCACAAAAGACCCCAAATAGCCAAAGCAATCTTGAGAAAAAAGAACAAAGCTGGAGGTATCACACTCCCTGACTTCAGACTATACTATAAAACTATAGTAATCAAAATAGTACGGTACTGGCACAAAAACAGACCCATAGATCAATGAAACAGAATAGAGAGCCCAGAAATAAGCCCATGCTCCTATGGTCAATTAATCTATGACACTGGAGGCAAGAATATACAATGGAGAAAAAACAGTCAATCCCTGGTGGGGGAACTAAGATTCTGCAAGCTGCAGGCTGTCAAAAAAAAAAAAAAAAAAAAAAAAGAATAAAAAATGTGGGCGGGAGTGTTTGCATAAAACCTAAGCACATTCTCCTATATACTATAAATCATCTCTAGATTACTTATAATACCTAACACAATGTAAATGGTATGTAAATAGTTGCCAGCTCCCAGTAAATTCAAGTTTTGTTTCTTAGAAATTTCTGGAATTTGGGGGGCAGGGGATTTTTTTTTCTTGCCAAGACATGCGGTATGAGGCATCTTAGTTCTCCGACCAGGGATTGAACCCATGCCCCCTGCAGTGGAAGCGCAGAATCCTAACCACTAGACCGTCAGGGAATTCCCCAGAGAAGAATATTGTCTATTCACAGTTGACTGAACACACGGATGCTGGACCCGTGGATGCAAACAGCTGAATATATATTTATCATAAACTGTGTCATTAACATTAATAGGTCATGAGCTTGTTATTTCTAAATTAATGAATACTTTGAATATTAAATTAATAAGTACATAAAAATTTCTCAGTTTTAATTTTAAATATGGGGCTTCCCTGGTGGCACAGTGGTTAAGAATCTGCCTACCAATGCAGGGGACACAGGTTCAAGCCCTGGTCCAGGAAGATCCCACATGCCGCAGAGCAACTGAGCCCGTGTGCCACAACTGCTGAGCCTGCGCTCTAGAGCCCGAGAGCCACAACTACTCAAGCCTGTGCACCTGGAGCCCGTGCTTCGCAATGGGAGAGGCCACCGCAATAAGCCCGCGCACTGCAACGAAGAGTAGCCCCCGCTCGCCGCAACTAAAGAAAGCCCGCGGCACAGCAATGAAGACCCAACGCAGCCAAAAATAAATAAATAAATATATAAATTTAATTTAATTTTTTTTTTTTTTTTTTGGCAGTACGCGGGCCTCTCACTGTTGTGGCCTCTCCCGTTGCGGAGCACAGGCTCCAGACGCGCAGGCTCAGTGGCCATGGCTCATGGGCCCAGCCGCTCCGCGGCATGTGGGATCTTCCCGGACCGGGGCACGAACCCGTGTCCCCTGCATCGGCAGGTGGACTCTCAACCACTGCGCCACCAGGGAAGCCCCTCCCCAAAATTTTAAATATGGTAAAAATGAATAGATACAGTACACACAAACAAAAGCTCTTTGGAATCCTCGATAACTTTTTTTTGTTAATAGACTTACCCAGGCCCCCTGCATTGGGAGCACAGTCTTATCCACTGTGCCACCAGGGAAGTCCCTAGAGCAGTTTTAGTTTTACAGCCAAATTGAGCAGAAAGTAGAGATTTCCCATAGGCCCCCCGACCTCACACATGCACAGCCTCCCCTATTATCAATATCCGCCTGAGACTGGTACATTTGCTATAATTGATGAACCTACATTGACACATCATAATCATCCAAAGTGTACAGTTTACATTAGTTCACTGTCTTGGTGGTGTACATTCTAGTTTTTTGGACAAAATGTATAATGACATGTATCAATTATTATACTGAAGAAATTGAAGACATGACAACCTAAAATATGCTGCTTTGGCATACTGACTATTTTGAGCTGAAGGCACTTGGAAAAACAGCAAATGCAGGGAGAGGCTTTCTCTGAACTCCCCTTATCTGTCAAGTCCTTTGGAGGCAAAAGAAATTCACTTGTCATAAATCCGCCCCCCCCCAGGTAGTTTCACAGCCAGGGAAGATTGGATTTTATCACACTCAGACAAATTTTGTCACAAACTATTGCTGGGAAGGAAAATTTTTCCTTGTAGTTTCTTCTGGCTGCTCTAAGAATTAAATTGACAGGAGACAGGCTAACAGGGGGAAAATCAAACAAAAGTTTAATAACGTCTGCACACTGGAGACACCCAGGAAAACTGTGTAACTTGCCAAAATGGCCAAAACCCTCCCCTTAAAATACCGTCTTCAGCTAAAGACACAAAGGATGTTGGTGGTAGTGTTTTGGGACTTCAAAGGGGAGGAAGACAATTCACATGGAGATGCAAAAGCCAGTGTTTGGTAAACAAGTGTTTGCTGGGGGCCAAGCACAGACAATGAGACAGAGGGGATTTTCAGCACCAGCTGCTAAGTTCCTCTTTGTCTACCATGCCTGATTCATATAATACTATAGTTATCTGCGGTGATAGTTCATTTCGTGGAACAGGCTCTCTGTATAAATTATTTTAGGCAGTTAGGGGAAAATGTCAAAGGTTCTTCCTGAGGTTTGGGGGCCATGTTTGTTTTCAGCTTGAAATAATTCCCATGCCAAAGAGACATATTTGGGGTGGCAAATTTTGCCCCCCTACATTTTCATATCTCCCATCTATTCTTCTAAGGGTGCATTCATCTTTTCTAAAAATTATTTACTTTTCTCTAAACAGCCTACATCCCCCCCAATAAAGATGTTATAAAAACTCTCAAATAGGGGCTTCCCTGGTGGCGCAGTGGTTGAGAGTCCGCCTGCCGATGCAGGGGACACGGGTTTGTGCCCCGGTCCGGGAAGATCCCACATGCCGCGGAGCGGCTAGGCCCGGCCCGTGAGCCATGGCCGCTGAGCCTGCGCGTCCGGAGCCTGTGCTCCGCAACGGGAGAGGCCACAGCAGTGAGAAGCCCACGTAATGCAAAAAAAAAAAAAAAAAAAAAAAAAAACAAAACAAACAAACAGGGCTTCCCTGGTGGCGCAGTGGTTAAGAATCTGCCTGCTAATGCACGGGACATGGGTTTGAACCCTGGTCTGGGAAGATCTCACACTCCGCGGAGCAACTAGGCCCATGAGCCACAACTACTGAGCCTGCGCGTCTGGAGCCTGTGTTCCTCAACGGGAAAGGCCGCGACAGTGAGAGGCCCGGGCACCACGATGAAGAGTGGCCCCCACTCGCTGCAGCTGGAGAAAGCCCTTGCACAGCAACGAAGACCCAACACAGCCAAAAAAAAAAACAAAATCAAAAAAACTTTAAAATGGTAGGAAGTGACATACACCCTTGATGGATCTGTGTTTATGTTAAAATATTGGCTTAGTAAATTTAACTGAGAAGAGGAAACTGTTAAAGGCAGTGTTTCTGCCTTTATTTAATGATTCCTTTATCCAACTGACTTTTATTGATTGCTTATTTGATCCAAGCCACGTGCTAGGATACAAAGGTCAATGAAGGCATACCCTCCTCTCAAGTAATTCCCTCCTCTCAAGGAAGTCATGGTCTCCTGGAAGAAATAGAAAAGTAAACGAATAAAATGCATTGTGAAAAGAGTGCGTACTATAGGCATACAGAGACCACCTTACATTTATCTAAGAATATGTAAGACTGCTTTTTAAAGTTATAAAAGGAAACAAAATTAAAAATAAAATTAAAAAAGATACTACATGGTACCAACAGTCCAGCAGCTTTTTTTTTTTCTTTGATTGACTGATTGATTCTTTTAATTCAAGTAGTTGATTTTCGGTGTGTGTGTGTGTGTGTGTGTATACACGTGTGCATGCTTTGTTTTTCACTGTACAATATTCCCTGGAGATCGTTCTACTGTAAAGAAAAAAATGTTGCCTGCCATTCCAGTTTTATAGGGATCAAGCCATTATCCACTGCAGTGCACCTTGTGGGAATTCAGAATAGAGAAAAACAGGAAGCATTCTGTGCTTTGGATATACCAGACCCTAGATAGTTAAGATACATAACTAAGGAAATTTTTCAACGACCCCAGATTCTTGCATGTTTCCATACATAGAAAAGCACTAAAAAAGAATGAAATAATGCTATTTGCAGTAACATGGATGCAACTAGAGATTATCATACTAAGTGAAGTCAGAAACAGAAAGACAAATACCATATCATTTATACGTGGTATCTAAAATATGACACAAATTAACCTATCTACAAAACAGAAACAGACTCATGGACATAGAGAACAGACTTGCGGTTGCCAAGGAGGAGGGGATTGGGGGAGGGATGGAGTGAGAGGTTGGGGTCAGCAGATATACGCTATTACACATAGAATGGATAAACAACAGGTCCTACTGTAGAGCACAGAGAACCATATTCAATATCCTGTGATAAACTATAATAGAAAAGGATATTTAAAAAAACAGAACATATATATGTGTATAAATGAATCAATTTGCTGTGTAGCAGAAATTAACACAACATTGTAAACCAACTACACTTCTATAGGAAGAAAGAAAGAAAAAAAGAAAGAACTTGAGATGTCTGTTCAACAATATTTTTCTGCTTGACTACACGTTTTTCTCAGCAAAAAAGTTCGTATATATCTTGGGTCCTCCCTTCCAGCTTCAGAACAGTTTCCCCAGGCTATATTCTTCAGTAAGACACTGAAAAATTCTACTTACAGCTCTTATATAGTGCGTTTTTTTCAAGAGGACGCTACCGAGTAGCTGTGCATTTTTGAATAGATCCTCTGGCCCTAGGTGAGTCGTGGGTAGGAGGAAATGGGACAGTGGAGACTGAACCAGGGAGGAGAGTTAGCCATGGTGGGGCTGTTGTGTTTTCATGATTTGATGCCTGGTTGGGAGTGGAAGGCATCCGGGCTGGTGCTCCATGTAACGGGCACTTCACTCACCCTCTTGCATTACTGTACTGTTTCTCTAGTGGAAGAGGAAAGTGTTGTAACTGCTAGGGTAAAACTGAAAAGCTATTCTATTTATGCTGCAGATATGGTGGACTAAGTGCTGGTGTTCAATAATTATTGTGGTAAATACAATTTACTGTAAGGCTTAAGATCTAGGTAAGTCCATAGGAGGATGTTAAGCATATATAATTCTTTTTTTGGGGGGGGGGCAGCATGCCACGTGGCATATGGGATCTTAGTTCCCCACCACGGATCAAACCTGTGTCCCCTGCAGTGGAAGCGTGGAGTCTTAACCACTGGACCACCGGGGAAGTCCTGATCTCATCTTAATGTAACTACCTCTGCAATGACCCTACTTTCAAATCAGTTTACATTCTGAGGTACTAGGGGTTAGGGCTTCAATATATTTGGGGTCGGGGGGAGACACACTTCAACCTATCACAACCCCTCCCGCAATATCTAAACAACCCTAATTAATAAATCTCCACTCAATGTTTCAGACATATAAGAGTTCTAAAACTTCAATCTGTTTTAAAGATTTTGCCATATACATTCGTAATTGAAGCATTAAATAAATAAAAATTTGCCAGTTGTAGAATCCTCTGGCTCAGTTTAAAAATGCTTTGTTAGAATTATTTCTGGGTGGTGAGAATTGGGGGTAAATTGTAATTTACTTGTACTTCCCTGTATTGCATTGTTTTCAAATAGTCATATCATTTTTACATTTTGACAACGATGCATCTAGATTTTCAGAGAAATGAAGAAACCCATGTTACTCTGTTTGCACTGAAAGGATAATGGCTGGGAGATGAGCCGATGGGACAAAATGGGACTCGTGCAAAATAAGGTAGACCACAACCAGGGAAGTCACAGTGAGGCCAGGTGTGGGAAGGGCAAGTAAGCTTGGAAAGGAAACTTAGAGATTCTCCATCCCAGCATCTACCCAAGTGAGTCCCAGGGGTTTATGGGAATAAAAGAATTCTGTGGCCAAGGAAATCTGGGACACCCAGCACTTCTCTCCCTCTTGAAAAGTTACAATGCATACATCTGAGAAGTCCTGCAGTGCAGAAACCTGTCCAGCCCAGAATTTCCCAGACATCTGGATTCAAAACCCTTTTTGGGAAAACCTATTAAATCTATTAGAACTGGTGTATTACTCGGCTAGTCTAGTCCACCTCTCCCATTTTATACATTAGAAAATTGAGGCCCAGAGAGGTGAGTCGAGGTCACACAACTAGTCAGAGGCAGAGCTGGGACAAAAATCCAGGATTTGTCCCCATACCCGCTGTTTCCTGAATTTCTTCCTGCTCAGGGTTGGTGAAGTTCTGTCGGGAACGCTGGAGAAGAGGAAGATGAGTAGGACATCTCCGTCGGATTTAGGAAAGGAGGAATCGAGCTGTAGCTAGAGCAATAGAAGTGTATTTGTTTGGGACGGTTGTTGAGTTTTTGTTTGTTCTACTATCTATCATAATTCTCAAGTAACTTAAAAATTTTTTAAATGTTTATTCTCTTAGTTCATACTCCAGAAATCAATCAAGTTTTGTGCATGAGTTTTGCAGCTTGCACATTGGTTCCCCAACTTAACTCCATCCAATGTTCCACTGGTCCCTGGTTGGACCCTCCCATGAGAGAGATGTCTGTGGTGACATGACCAGACCAGACCACAGGGTTTCCTGCAGGTCAACGCAGATTTCTCCCTCCACGCTGCCTCAAAGGTAGAGGCTGACAAAGCTCTGCTTTCCATGGCTTCAGGATCCGCTTATCAGAAGCCCTTTTGCTCCTCTGATGAGATACATCTGCCCCGGTGACTCCCTCGGAAACTCCACCAGGCCTAAGGGCTCAGTCAGGTAGATGCAGACAGGGCTGTCTCTTCTCTCTGCTAGTGAAGTCTGTGTGTTCTGGCATCACTGTGCCCTGGCAGGACACAGCCACCAGCATCCATGCCTAAAGCTGACGGACAACAGCCTCGTAGAGGGTCTAGCTGTGGAGAATTGTAATGTCCTGGAGGCACACGTGACTAGAAGCCAATTCTGACAGGCGCGCTTTGAGCACCTATTGTGTACACTGCCACCCTCCTCTCAAAGTTTACAGTCTGGTCATGAAGAGAGGCAGAGACATAGAGGACCTTGATCGAAACCCAAAATAGTGCTGATGAGAGGCTTAAAATACCAGATGAACTCAAGAAGTCGGCAACTGCTTCTTGTCATGGTCCGAACGTGGGTTGGAAAAGAATTTCCAGACACAAGCCAGAATGTAAAGAAGATAGAACTTATTAGAGGGAAGGGTCGCTGCCAGAACGGCAGGCCGACTTCCTAGTAGTCTGGGAGAGTTGGGCCCAAACATGTGCTATTGATCAGTTTTTATAGCCAGAAAACAAAGGAATGGTCCGAGGTGAAAATTTTGTTTACTGATTGGTCGAGGCACATATACCTTCCTTCTGTAGGCTGGGAGTGGGACAGGCCAGATGCCTTTCCTTATTTGGGACAGGTCCCTTCGCCCAGGTGGGTGTCGCCCAGGTGGGCTCAGGAATTTCCTAACCATCACAACTTGGTAGGGAGAGCGATTAAGAGTCTGGTAAGGGGTGTAACACTGAAACCTTTCCAGGCAGGGTTGTCCTTTATCCTTGAAGCATCATTGTTCTTGAAGCACCACACCTTTTTTTTTTTTTTTTTTTTTTTTGCGGTACACGGGCCTCTCACTGTTGTGGCCTCTCCCGTTGCGGAGCACAGGCTCCGGACGCGCAGGCTCAGCGGCCATGGCTCACGGGCCCAGCCGCTCCGCGGCATGTGGGATCCTCCCGGACCGGGGCACGAACCCGTGTCCCCTGAATCGGCAGGCGGACTCCCAACCACTGCGCCACCAGGGAAGCCCGCACCACACTTCTGATTGGGAGGAGAGGGTCTTGGAGGATGAGCACAACTGTGGCAGGTGGAGAGGGGAAAGGGGTATAAAGGGGTCAGCTGGAGGGGGAAGTGGGGACGTTCTGGATACAGGGGAGGTTTGAGCAGAAGGAAGGGGGGAAGAACACGGGTGTGATAAAGTGAGTAGAAAAGTATACTCTTGCTGGGGTGTGGGGAGCATGGTGTGGGAGAGGAACAAATTCCTTCTAAGTTTTTCTGGCTGGTCTGAGAATTCAATTAACATGAGGCAGATTAACAAAAGAAAAAATCAAACAAAAGTCTAATAACATCTATACATGGGATAAAGCCAGGAAAACTAACTCACCAAAATAGCCAAAACCCTCACCTTAAATATCATCTTCAGCTAAAGACAAAAGAGGATATTGGGGGTAGTGGTTTGGGACGTAATGCACATGAAGATGGAAAAGCAAATGTTTGGTAAATAAACGTTTGCCGGCTGTGCAGAGACAATGGGACACAGAGTGGACTCTGATCGCTAGGCCCTGCCTCTCCACCACACCTAGCCCATCATCTTTGCAGATGTCTCTGGTGATAGCTCTATTCCAGGAACAGGCTTTTTTTTTTTTTTGAATTTTTGATTTTAATTTTTTATACAGCAGGTTCTTATTAGCTACCCAGTTTATACATATTAGTGTATGTATGTCAATCCCAATCTCCCAATTCATCCCACCACCACCTCCCCTCCCCCACACCACTTTCCCCCTTGGTGTCCATATACTTTTTCTCTACATCTGTGTCTCTACTTCTGCCCTGCAAACCGGTTCATCTGTACCATTTTTCTAGCAGGAACAAGCTTTTTATGAGAATTCATTTAGGCAGTTAAGGGGAAGGTAAGAAGAAAAACTTCCTGAGTTTTCCAGCCTAAATTAATCCTCATGCCAAAGAGGTATTTGGGGTAGCAAATTTTGCTCCCCTACAATGGGGTGGAGAGGAGATGGAAAAAGACAGGTAGGGTCTAGATTGTAGAGGCCATGAATCTATCAATAAGGAATTGGATTACGCTCCTGTATCCCTACTCCATGAAGTGATTTGGGGGAAGGAGAGACATGCTTATAAATTATATGTCTGTATTAATTATTGTACTGGGACTGTTACCTTCAAAGAAATTAAAATGTCATGCCATCTATTAAATTTGGACCTTCTACTACAGTTAGTAAAAAGCCACAGCTGGTTTGGGGAATTTTTTGTTGCTGTTATTCATGGTGTTGGTTTGCTTATGACCTAGTATCTTTGTTAACTCTTATATGAGACTTTGACAGGCAGAGAAACTAGGATGTTATTTCTCAGAGATGATCTAGGTAACATTCTGTGGTTATCACTTGTTATTTCTTCTTCTCCTTTTAGAAATAGTATTTGTGTTTCTGCTAAACATGCAGAATTTGAGAGCACGGGAATAGTAAGATCAGATCTATGTTTTCAAAAGAAAACCCAGGTAATTCTAGGGTCAATGTCTAAGCTGGATTGGATTAGAAGGAGAGAAGCTAGAGATGGGAATACTAGTTTCAGACCTAGCTTGCTAGTTTGCTTTTATTCACTCACTCAGAAAATCTTTAGGAGTACCTACAACATGCCAGGCACTGTTCTGGGCAACACAAATAAAGGAGTGAATGGATTTCCCTGGCAGGCCAGTAGTTAAGACTCCATACTCCCAATGCAGAGGGCATGGGTTCGATCCGTGGTCAGAGAACTAAGATCCCTCATGCTTCATGGTGTGGCCAAAAAAAAAAAAAAAGGAGCAAAGAAAACAAATGAAGCATCAGCTCTCCTGGATCTTCCTTTCATCTGGGGGAGTATAGATAATAGACATATGAATCTACAGTGTTGGGTACTGATGTGCTAAGAAGGAAAAAGAAACAGGTGAGAAGGATGAAGTGTGCTGGGTGGAGCTATTTTTCTTCCTTTTTGTCTTTTTTTTCTCAATGTGGTAAAAATGTCCATAACAGAGACTTCCCTGGTGGTGCAGTGGTTAAGAATCTGCCTGCCAAGGCAGGGGACACGGATTCGAGCCCTGGTCCAGGAAGATCCCACATGCCAAGGAGCAACTAAGCCCATGTGCCACAACTACTGAGCCTGCGCTCTAGAGCACCGAGCCACAACTACTGAGCCCTCGTGCCACAACTACTGAAGCTTGCACTCCTAGAGCCCGTGCTCCGCAACAAGAGAAGCCATGGCAATGAGAAGCCTGCACACTGGAATGAAGAGTAGCCCCTGCTCGCCACAACTAGAGAAAGCCCGTGCGCGGCAACGAAGACCCAACACAGCCAAATATAAATTAATTAATTAATTAAAAAAAAATGTCCATAGCATAAAAGTTACCATGTTAACCATTTTAAAGTTACAATTCAGTGGCATTAAGTACACTCACATTATTGTATAGCTGAAACAGGAGGGAAGGGGGCAGGGCACAACCTTTAAAAGAATGACAGCTGTTGAGGATACAATATAAACTGGTTACAACCAACTAGGTCCAAGATGGCAGAAGATTCAACTTCCAGTAGACCTTGAGCCTCATTATACGCTAATTGTAATACATCAACATGCTAAATGACACACCCACCAGCGCCATGACAGTTCCAAGGCTAACCATAAAGGGCCAAAAGTGGGCGGTGGCCCAATTCCTGGGAAATCCCCACCCTTTCCACAGAATAGTTGGAATAATCCTCCCACTCGTTAGCTTATGAAATTACCCAGCCCATAAAAACTAACCACTCCCATATTTCGGGGCCACTCTTGCCTTTTGAGACAGACCGCATTCTGTCTATGGAATATGTATCTCTGTGAATAAATCCACATCTTACCTATCACTTTGTCTCTCACTGAATTCCTTCCGCACTGAGACATAAAGAATCTGAGCTTCATTAAGTCCTGAGACTAGGTGTGCAAGATTTTAATTAAAAGACCATGGGGGGTGCTTCCCTTGTGGCACAGTGGTTGAGAGTCCGCCTGCCGATTCAGGGGATACGGGTTCATGCCCCGGTCTGGGAAGATCCCACATGCCGTGGAGTGGCTGGGCCCGTGAGCCATGGGGCATGTACCAAAATGTTCATTGCAGCTCTATTTACAATAGCCAGGACGTGGAAGCAACCTAAGTGTCCATCGACAGACGAATGGATAAAGAAGATGTGGCACATATATACAATGGAATATTGCTCAGCCATAAAAAAGAAACAAAATTGAGCTATTTGTAATGAGATGGATGCACCTAGAGTCTGTCATACAGAGTGAAATAAGTCAGAAAGAGAAAGACAAATACTGTATGCTAACACATATATATGGAATTTAAGAAAAAAAAAATGTCATGAAGAACCTAGGGGTAAGACAGGAATAAAGACACAGATCTACTAGAGAATGGACTTGAGGATATGGGGAGCGGGAAGGGTAAGTTGTGACAAAGCGAGAGAGAGCCATGGACATATATACACTACCAAACGTAAAATAGATAGCTAGTGGGAAGCAGCCTCATAACGCAGGGAGATCAACTAGGTGCTTTGTGACCACCTAGAGGGGTGGGATAGGGAGGATGGGAGGGAGACGCAAGAGGGAAGAGATATGGGAACATATGTATATGTATAACTGATTCACTTTGTAATAAAGAAGAAACTAACACACCATTGTAAAGCAATTATACTCCAATAAAGATGTTAAAAAAAAAAAAAAAAAGACCATGGGGGGCTTCCCTAGTGGCGCAGTGGTTAACAATCTGCCTGCCAATGCAGGGGACACGGATTCGAGCCCTGGTCGGGGAAGATCCCACATGCCGCAGAGCAACCAAGCCTGTGCGCCACAACTACTAAGCCTGCGCTCTAGAGCCTTTGAGCCACAGCTACTGAAGCCGGTGCACCTAGAGCCCATGCTCCGCAGCAAGAGGAGCCACCGCAATGAGAAGCCCGCGCACCGCAATGAAAGTAGCCACTGCTCGCAGCAACTAGAGAAAGCCCGCGCACAGCAACGAAGACCCAATGCAGCCAAAAATAAATAAATAAAATTTTTAAATAAATAAATAAAAGACAGTGGGTTCAAGTCCTAATCTGAGTTATGAGGTTTCACAACTATAACCACCAACCATCTCCAGAACTGTCTTGGGTGGAGCCCTTTTTGCTAGAGTAGTTGAAGACTTCTCTAATACACTAGCATCTGAGTAGCAGCCTCAACGAAGTGAGAACAAGCTTTGTGCACAGCTTAGGTTAGTGTGTTCCACACCCTGGAAACAGTTAAGACGACATCAATAGCCCAGGTGAGAGTTGATATAATAAGGTTTGGTGTAGCTAAAACCCCACCTCCAGAGCACAAAGAAGGGACTTGGGAGTCACTTTTCTCCTGGAAGTAACGCATTTAGCAGAGATGTCAACCCAGATCCATGAAGAGACAGACAATTCAGTGCTAAGCACAAGTTCTTTAATCATGAAGAGGATCTTCATATTTTTCCTGGGATTCTGCATCAAAGAGCATATGGTGGTTGTGAACACAATTTATGAGGCTGTGAAGTTTACTGAGTTTCCTTTTTGAGTTATAGAACTTTCTTCCATCAGATATGACTGAGGAGTCATGAGTTTCCTTTGGAATGTCCTTTAGCTTGTTGGTACAAGTTTCCCCTGTGCAGGAGCAATTAATCCTACATTAGTGACTACATTCCATTTTTCTAGGTACAGAGGAAAACAGGGACATGCCTATATCTCCTCTACTTGGTCACCGGAAATACCTTTAGACCTTAATCTGTTCAGCTAACCTAATAATTTGTCATCCATGAAACCTTCATATGTTCTGCATTCTGCATCCGATTCTTCCTGTTCAGTGAAAGATCCAAATCATGATTTCTGACTTAGGTGGATATTTGAAAGATTAACTTGCTGTGCTGATATCATACAGGAGTCACAACACCAAGCCTTGTGCCACAGTCACATAAAGAAAATTAAGGGATACACAAAAGAAATTGAACATGTTGTCCTCCTTTGAGCTGCCCTTCAAATCTGCTTTCTTTGGAAACTTACATAGAAACTTAAATATGTTTGCCCAAGGCTGGTGCTTGTTTTCTTACTGATATGAAAAGCAGTAAGAGGAAATGGACTTGTTTTGCCTGTAAGGAGGAGCAATCCTTGTAAACAGAGGCTGAGTCAGTGAAAATTCACAGTGTAAGAATTTGGGGGGGGGGCTTCCCTGGTGGCGCAGTGGTTGAGAGTCCACCTGCCGATGTAGGGGACAGGGGTTCGTGCCCCGGTCCGGGAGGGTCCCGCATGTCGCGGAGCGGCTGGGCCCGTGAGCCATGGCCACTGAGCCTGCGCGTCCGGGGCCTGTGCTCCGCGACGGGAGAGGCCGCAGCGGTGAGAGGCCCGCGTACCGCAAAAAAAAAAAAAAAGAATTTGGGGGGATGTAGGGACTTCCCTGGCAGTCCAGTGGTTAAGACCCCCCCTTCCAATGAAGGAGGTGCAGGTTCGATCCCTGGTTGGGGAGCTAAGATTCCCACCTGTCTTGGGGCCAAGAAGCCAAAACAGAAGCAACACTGTAACAAATTCAATAAAGACTTTAAAAATGGTCCACATCAAAAAAAAAAAAAAAAAAAAAGAATTTGGGGGTGTGTATAATGAGTTTGCAAAATTTTCTACAGGGCTGATACAGCGTGCAATAGTTAGGGTTACATATATTGTGTGTTTGGGCAGGGAAAGCAGAGACTCTACAGTTTATAAAGAAGCTGCAAGTACAATGGGATGTGTTGAATAACCCATCACTAACTACATATCTCCCTGGGGTTTAATTTCACAAGTTCATAATCCTTTATCTGAAACTCTTGGGCCATGTGTTTTGGAATTCAGAATTTTCTTTTCAGAAATGTGGTGCATTTACTACATAGCATTACGTGATACTTCCAGCAGAGTCTGGAATTATTTAAGGCCATGGATATATTCCCAGTGAAATGTATGATTATTTGTACTATGTAGAATAAATAAGGATCATAAACAGACTTACATCAACAGTTCAGGTCAGATTCTGCTGCCAAATTAGTTTGAGCACCGAACCTTTGGTTTCAGAGGCAAAACTCTGAAATTTCAGAATTGTGGCTAAGGGATTGTAGATTTATATACCCTTTCTCTGTGTACCTCTGAAAAGCAAGCAATGGCTTGAACCAATCTTATGAGTAGCTAGGATGCTATGAATCAACAATCTGGGTCTGGGAAGGAAGGAATTACTCAACACCACATCCTTCTATACACTGCAGATGTGTCTGTAACAGGAGGTCTTTTGTTGGGGGGTATTTGGTATATATCAGTGGGACCTGAAAACACACAAGTAAGAATAGACTTTTGCAGGGCGCCTTTTTCTGGCTCACCAGAAGGCAGAAACCCAATGAATAATATCCCGCTAGGCAGGTGCAGGCAACAGACAACTGATATCTCCCAAGTGTATTTGAAAGGATCTTATTACCTAAGAACCTAAGGGGGTTGTTGCCTTGTTGCCTTGGGAACCATAGGTAAGGATAATGAAGTCAGCTCATTTTAGTCACTCTTCAGTTCTCAATACACTTTCTCACAGACATGGCTGCCTAACAGTTGCCAGACCTGCAACTCAGGACATATTTCTTCTCCTGGAAAGTTCACGTGGGCCCTGTGGCTGCTCCATCCCTGGGCGTGCTCGTGGACCATGCTCTCCAAACAGGCCACACGCTGGACAGCCTCTGGTTTCTGTCTCCTGGGTTTCAGATTAGCTAGCCCAACGCAAAGCAACCTGGACAATGTGGGTCGTAGGATGGCTTGGGAGCCAGGTGAGTAGCTTTTTATTTTTTCCTCACTGTGGGTATTTCCTAGTGAAGGAACATATAGAACTTTCTTGACAGGAGCCTTTACTCATATCAAGTCAAGAACTTAATATTTTACTTTTGACTTATTATTCAATAAGGAAAGCATACCTTGATGAGGAGACTTTAATTTTTCAGCTCAACACATTATTTTTTATTTTTGGCTGCATTGGGTCTTCGTTGCTGCATGTGGGCTTTCCCTAGTTGCGGCGAATGGGGGCTCCTCTTCATTGCGGTGTGCGGCCTTCTCATTGCGGTGGCTTCTCTTGTTGCGGAGCACGGGCTCCAGGTGCGTGGGCTTCAGTAGTTGTGATTCACGGGCTCTAGAGCGCAGGCTCAGTAGTTGTGGCGCATGGGTTTAGTTGCTTCACAGCATGTGGGATCTTCCCGGACCAGGGATTGAACCCGTGTCACCTGCATTGGCAGGCGGATTCTTAACCACTGAGCCACCAGGGAAGTCCCTCAACACATTATTGAGCACATATTATGTGTCACTGTGCCAGGTGTAAGCAGTATCTGCAAACAGTTGAGAAGCTAGAGTAAGTGTGTATGGGTATGTGTGACTGTGAAACTAGGAATAGCCTTAGGAGCTACATTTGGCTTATGTAAGCACAAAAGCTTACAGGAAAGCTCATAGGCAGACTCAGCTGGTGCAGGCTTTTGCCTACCCTATACACTAGATGTCTGAAGGTGGAGGAACTGTCTTGGACCCATGAAGATCAAAACCACAGGCAGAGGGCTTCCCTGCTGGCACAGTGGTTGAGAATCCACCTGCCAATGCAGCGGACATGGGTTTGAGCCCTGGTCCAGGAAGATCCCACATGCCGCAGGGCAACTAAGCCCGTGCGCCACAACTACTGAGCTTGTGCTCTAGAGCCTGCGAGCCACAACTACTGAAACCCACCCACCTAGAGCCCGTGCTCCGCAACAAGAGAAGCCACCGCAATGAGAAGCCCGCTCGCCGCAGCTAGAGAAAGACCGCGCACAGCAATGAAGACCCAATGCAGCCAATAATAAATAAGTAAATAAATAAATAAATTTATTTAAACAAAAAAAACACTGGCAGAGCAGAAAGAATGGAAAAACATTGTCCCGTGTTGTTGTTGGGTTTTTCTTGTCCCCTGCTTTAATCTTAGAATTGCTGTACAAAAACAAACAAACAAAAAAAACCTGAACTGTTTACCTCCAGATATTTCATGATATGAAACAAAATAAAGGCCTACCTTGTTTGGCCACTGTGGTTGAGATTCTGTTATCTATAGCCAATCATAATCCTGAAACAATGTTCTTCTAGAGTTTTTCCTCTGTGTATGTAGATACATAAATTCTAACACTAACAACAATCTATGAAGCAGGTAATATTAGCCTTTTATTTATTTATTTTTTTTGCAGTACGCGGGCCTCTCACTGTTGCGGCCTCTCCCGTTGCGGAGCACAGGCTCCGCACGCGCAGGCTTAGCAGCCATGGCTCACGGGCCCAGCCACTCCGCGGCATGTGGGATCTTCCCGAACCAGGGCACGAACCAGTGTCCCCTGCATCGGCAGGCGGACTCCCAACCACTGCACTACCAGGGAAGACCTAGCCTTATTTTTAAAAGGGAAAACAGGTTCAGGTAAATCCAGTGAGCTTACCTCAGTCACTCAACTGGAAAGTCACCACACTGGCATGTATGCCCGGGTCTGGGGAACTCCAATACCCAATGTTCTTTCTCCTGTACCGTGTGCCTCTCTCTAGAGTTCCTGGACTGGCAGAGGAAGACACCCCTCCAAGTCTCTTTTTAAAGTACACATTGTAACAAGACTTGAAGCAACAGATTAACATGCACTTGTTAAAAAGAAAAATGAGTTAGCTCAGATCCCATTGCTCTTCCTGATACTTCCTTTTTGCACAATTGTTTTCAATCCCTGTTCATCTGCATGCAGAGCTGCAGCTATTCTATCCATACTACTTATTATTCTGGGATTTTTTTCAGCTAACAAAAGTAGCTCTTGATGTTTCTATATATCTCACAATATTTGAAATTAAAAAATACTCAATACATTCTGTAAAATGATGAAGAGGGGGGAAAATCATCTGTGCCATTACTATCTCCCAAAACACCACAAAGTTTGTATTTTGGTTTATTTTGTTTCTGTCCTTCTGCCTATGCGTTTCATTTTTGTGTTGGGGTACTCCTAGTATGTGAATTTTGTAGTCAGTCATTTACACTGAATATTATATTGTAAGTGTTATCCACAAGTTCCATGAGGACAACACTTTCTCCATTTTTTTGTTCATCACTGTATCACTTGTGCTTAGCACAGTATAGTAAAGCTGGCTCAATAAACATTTGTTGGCTGAATAAATATTGCTACATACTTTTTTTTTTTTTTTTTTTGCGGTATGCGGGCCTCTCACTGGTGTGGCCTCTCCCGTTGCGGAGCACAGGCTCCGGACATGCAGGCTAAGTGGCCATGGCTCACGGGCCCAGCCACTCCGCAGCATGTGGGATTTTCCCGGATAGAGGCACGAACCCGTGTCCCCTGCATCGTCAGGCGGACTCTCAACCACTGCGCCACCAGGGAAGCCCTGCTACATACTCTTCATACTTAATATACATATACCCACAGTGTTCCTTTTAGTAGATATCCCTTAATTTACCCTACTTTCCGATAATTATTGGATATTTGTTGTTTTCATTTTTTGCTCTTATGAATAATATGTTGATGATAAGTTTTGTGCATATAGTTTTCTCTGCATCTGTACTATTGGCTTAAGATAGGGGTCCCAGTGTAAAATCACAGGGTCAATGATTTTTTTTTTTTTTTTTTAACAAATCTTTGTGTTTTCTGAGAATACTTTTTAAAACAGCTGGAGCGGTTTACAAAGGTAATAGCAATGCAGCAGGGTCAACACACCCTCACCTGCCCAGGGTTTTTGTTGTTTTTAAATTGTGGCTATTGACTTAAGCAGAAGAATCCCTCGATCAATTAACATGCTCATATAACATCAGTTTAATGTCACAGGCATTCTATGCCAAATAAATACTCATTAAAATGTGAGCCCATAATTTTGGTCATGTCCTAATACCCCTACTATTACCCAATGCATGATAAGCACAGGTGCAATTCAACTGTATCTCAGCCTCTAAATTCTATGATTGATCTATACATGTAAATACCAGTTGTAATTATTACAAAACTATTAGTTTATTGTTTAGAGCTTTTTGAGCATCATAATGAGAAAAATGAATTTTACACAAGACACTATAAATAATCACATCCTTGTTTTTCTACTAAGTTGTTCAATGAATTTATCCATATCTCTATATATTTCTATCTCCCTGGAAATTCCAGCACCAGGGAAAATATGCTTTTCGTGCATATTTAAAATTAATATTCACCAGAAGCTTAACTAAAACTACAGTGATCTTTGGACTAACAAGTAATCAAGACAAAGTACTATATTTTTATGAGTTGTTTGTCAAAGTCCAAATAATTAACATTGTTGAATGTCATAAGGCAGGCAGTGTGCCGCTTACTTGAACTGATATTTTCTTAGAAAAACTTCCAAAACTTTGGCCACAGGAACTATGAATCTAGAGGTACCTCCTGGCTCTAAACAGAGAATCATAAATTGGATGACTTAAGATGTCATGCCAAAGTAGAGTGACTACAAAGGGTGTCAAAGGGGATCAAAGTAATCTTCAACCCAGTGATTGCTGAGCATGGCTCTTGACTTGCTTCTCAACACTGTGACTGGCAGCCACACATGGGGCGTTTACCTGCCCCATTCCTGCCTTTGCCCAGGGAGAAGGTGGGGCTGCTGCCTGCTGTGGCCCCATGGAGGAGGGCCTTGGCCCAGGAGCAGCCGTGCTCTCAGGTGTGTCTGGGGATGAGGCCAGGGTAAGGAGTGTTGAAAGAGCACTTAGCAGTCCTTTGACCCATGCAATCATGGCCTGTTTCTCGGAGCTGCAGCTGGTCTCATTCAATCTTCAGAGAGCACTAGAGCCCCATGACCACGACCTCCCACCAAGTCCCCCTCAAGACAGCTGTGCTCCATCCCCCTAGGATCACTGCAAGTGTCAGTCGGAAGAGGGCTGGCGGGTCTTCTAGTCCACCCCATGCATTCATTTTACTTTTGCTTTTAATTAAATTCAAAACAGTGCCCCCAAAATGCAGGTCTGTCTTCACCACTATTCACCTCTCCCCCTAAATCACAGCTTCTCCCACTGACTTTTCCAGTTAACCACCATTGCCAAGATGCCGAGCATTCTTCCAGCCCTTTTTCTACTCATTTGCATATAGATGTGCATGTATTTATTGCATAAGCAGGTTCATAGCATATGTATTGTTCTGTGACTTGCCCTTTTTTTTTTTTTAGCAACGTGTCTTGAAGAACTTTGCATATTGGTTCATATAGATTAGCTCACTGCTTTTAACTGATGGAGAGTGCTCCTCAGTCGGTCAGCAGAAACAGCTTAAAAAGTTGTGACCCCCAAATCAGACAAAGCCAAGAAAGACATCAGAATTCAATTCAATCCTCCTCCCTCAATTTTTATACAGGAAAAAAATCAAACATACAAAATAGTGGAAAGACTAGTATAGGAAACACACACATACGCTCCACTAGATTCAACAACTGTTACCACTTTCATTGGCTGTCATTTTAATATCTGCTAGAGTTGTGTGGTTCTAAGTTGAGAGGTATATGGAAAGAAGCAGGATTCATTAAGTCCCAAGGTCTTAAGAATTAGGAAGAAAAGACATTTACAAATTGTAAGAGCCAAAGAAATATAAAACCTTCTCGGGCGCGTGGAAGGTGCACATTTCTATGAGTAGAAGCAAGAATTAGTAATCTAGGGATGTGGGCTAGAAGGCGACCCCTTCTTGAAATTCTGGAGTAACTAGCATAAGTATAAATGATATTTAGTGAGTTCCACCCAGATGCATTTTTCTGATAGCTATGCATCTCTGACATACTTAGGCAAAGTATGGGATGATATATGTATTTATCCCCAAAGACAGGGGATGATATATACATTTCCTTGATGAGTGAAAAGAAGAATCACTCTTCTTGCCTGCAAATTCTGATGGTCTGAAATCTTTTCCTTAAAGTTCACTAAGAAAGTAATCATCTGCCTAGAGGGTGTGCATCCTTTTATGCAAAGGAAAACTTAAAATCAAATATAGAAATGGAATATTATACAGGAATAAAATTGGATGAAATATATCTATACTCAAGAAGCTGAATAAATCTTAGAAATATAATTTGCAGTGAAAAACAGCTGGTTGCAGAAGACTACATACAGTGTGATTCTATTCTTATAAAGCTCAAAAACTAGCAAATCCAAACAATATATTGTTTAGGAAGATGTACATGTCTTGGTAAAAAAAATTTTTTTCATGAATGCATAAATTAGGATAGTGATTACCTTGAAACGGATGGGGGGGGTGAGTAGGATTTGCAAGCATGTGGCATAATCAAAAGCACTGGTAATGTTCTTTTTTAAAAAAATTTTTTGGCTGCATTGGGTCTTCGATGCTGTGCACGGGCTTTCTCTAGTTGCGTAGAGCAGGAGCTACTCTTTGTCGCAGTGTGCGGGCTTCTCATTGTGGTGGCTTCTCTTATGGCGGAGCACTGGCTCTAGGTGCACGGGTTTCAGTAGTTGCGGCACGTGGGTTCAGTAGTTGTGGCTCATGGGCCCTAGAGCACAAGCTTAATAGTTGTGGCTCACGGGCTTTAGAGCGCAGGCTCAGTAGTTGTGGCTCACGGGCTTAGTTGCTCCGTGACATGTGGGATCTGCCCGGACCCAGGCTTGAGCCCATGTCCCCTGCATTGGCAGGCAGATTCTTAACCACTGCGTCACCAGGGAAGTCCAGGTAATGTTCTATTGATTAATAGTGTGGTGGATTTCTGTATTCATTTTATTATATGCTCCGAAGCTTACACAGATGGTACTTATATTATTTTGTATGTATCAAATATAACATAATAAAATTTTCTAGGTGAAAATAAAAGCTAGACTTACAAGATAGAATAATAAAAATGTGTAAAATTAAAGCCTAAAGAAGAACTAGGGTTTGGGATCTGTAACTTTAATTAACTGAATACTCATTTTGGAACCAAAGCAAACCTCTGAATAGTTCATACAAAAAACTACCCTGAAAGGTACCAAAATACATTTAACACATCATCCAGATGTACCATTGTTTATCTAGCCATTCTTTTAGTGGCATTTAATTTTAATTTTTTTGCTATTCTAACACAGAGGAATAAGCATTCTTAAATATATTTCTTTCAATATGTGTGTAAATATTTGTGGGGGAGGGGTGGATACCTAGATACCTAGAAATGGAGTTGCCAGGTCAAAGAGTGAAAGACTGAAGTTGAGACTCAAGGAAATTAAATATAAATTTGCAGCCTGGGTGGTGGGGCATTGCAGAGGGAATTGGAGGAAGATGGCCAAAAGGTAAACTTCCAGTTATATTATTATAAGATATCATAAGATAAATATTATAGCATAAATACTAGGGATGTAATGTACAACATGCTAACTATAGCTAACACTGCTGTATGATATACAGAAAAGTTGTTAAAAGGGTAAATCCTAAGAGTTCTCATCACAAAAACACTTTTTTTCCCTTTTCCTTTTATTGTATCAACATTCACGATGGATATCAATATCCACGATGATGGGTTTTAGCTGAACCTATTGTGGTAATCATTTCCCAATATGTGTAAATGAAACCATCATGCTGTATGCCTTAAACTTATACAGTCATGTATGATGATTATTCCTCAATAAAACTGGAAAAGAATGCAAAACTCAAGATCATACAGGCAGCAAGTAGCAAAGTCAAAACTAGAAACAAGGCTCTTTCTGGGGCTCGATAATGCACCTATTGCCCAGAAAGAAAACACCTATCTCACCAAGGCAAGTGCCCCACTTTAGACTGTGATTTGACCCTTTCCCCATCCTGTCTGTCCAGTCTGCAGGTGAAGCACAGTATTGATTTCAGAACCTCAGGACACAGAATACAAGAGCTCCCTGTCACAAGACGCAGCAGAATAGGGCTTTGTCTCCCGGGAAGGCAAGACGGTT
This sequence comes from Hyperoodon ampullatus, assembly GCF_949752795.1. NCBI lineage: Eukaryota > Metazoa > Chordata > Mammalia > Artiodactyla > Ziphiidae > Hyperoodon > Hyperoodon ampullatus. The sequence continues at coordinate 76,390,816 of NC_136919.1, forward strand.
TCTATGGGACTGACTTGGTGTCAGTGGTGGGAAGGGAACCTCTGCTGAGTTCTGAGTCAGAACCCAGAGTTCTTGTCCCATTTTTCAGAGTACTGTCCCTGTGGTCCATGGAAGTGTCTCTTTTTATTTCTAAGAGCAGATTTCGCAATGTTTGGTCTTCAGAGTGGAAATATTTATTACTGAATATGCTGAAAATGCTGTTTTGCTGATTACAGGAAAGCACAAAGGCATACATACAGCCCATAACCAGAACGAAAAGAGTGAGTGGGAAGGACAAAAAGAATGTCAGTTACCAGCTGTGCCAGCCAGAGTCCCTTTCTTCCCACCTGAACACATTCAAAGAAAATCCAAGTCTTCTCTGAAATGTTCATTTCATTTCAGATACAGAAAGAAATTAAACAGGTGTTTTATTTTGTGTGTGTCTGTATATGTGTGTGTGTGTGTATAGCACCCAAACACATGTAGTAGCAACACCAACTCCATACAGTAGATTAAATCAGTGGCATGTGATTAAAATATTTAAAAATTTTCCCTAAAATTTTACTAACTTAGGGACTATCAAGTTTCCCCAAATATCTCACCATTTTGAATCAGGACCCAAACAAGAAATACATGTTGTATTTTATTGGTATCACTTAAGTCTTTTAATCTATACATTTCTTCCCCCATCATTTTTTTTTTTTAGAAGATGATGGGGGTAGGAATTTATTAATTAATTTATTTATTTTTGCTGTGTTGGGTCTTCGTTTCTGTGCGAGGGCTATCTCTAGTTGGGCAAGTGGGGGCCACTCTTCATCGTGGTGCGCGGGCCTCTCACTGTCGCGGCCTCTCTTGTTGCGGAGCACAGGCTCCAGACGCGCAGGCTCAGTAATTGTGGCTCACGGGCCTAGTCGCTCTGCGGCATGTGGGATCCTCCCAGACCAGGGCTCGAACCCGTGTCCCCTGCATTAACAGGCAGATTCTCAACCACTGCGCCACCAGGGAAGGCCTCCCCCATCATTTTTAATGCCTTGGTACTTTTTGAGGAAACTGGGTCATTTGTCTTTTTGAGTTTCTCACATTCCGGATTTTGTTGATCATGGACCCTAGTAATGTTAACACATTCCTCTATTCCAATAGTTCCTCTAAACTGGTAGTTGGATCTAGAAGCTCGATCAGATTCAGGTTTGCTCTTTTTTGGCAAGAATGTGTCATTGGCAGTGTTGCGTATTTCTATCATATTGCACATAATGTCTGGTGATCTTTTCTATGAGATTAGTGGCCATTGATGACCATTGCCTTGATCCATTATTTTATAGGGTTTTGGAAAATACTGATATTCTTATTTATTTGCTAGAATAATTTCCTCATCAACTATTTAGTTACCCTGAGATACAGTTTGTACAGGTCTTAGCTTGGGTTTCCCAGGAAGCAGAGTTCTTGAGACATGGGCTTTATTGGAAGCATGGTCCTAGGGAAAGAAGTGAGGGGTGGGGGAAGCCGAGAGAGCCAATTCAAGCCCGGTAGGCTGCGGCTTCAAGCACCTGACTGGTTGATTCTTTGTGACTTGATTTCTGAGAAGTCATACAGACTGAGTTTCAGGACAGTTCGTCCTGAGAGAAAAGGAAGGAATATTTATTTATCAGCTTCTATCCCCCACTGGTCTTAGGTTAGACCACGAAACATTAACTCACCCACCCTTCAGGGTAGTGTATGCATAGGCACCTAGATAGTTTCTATGGATCTCCACACTGGCATTAAAAGGGAAGTGCTGGGGTGGAAGGTAGGAGATGAGGTTATTTGGGTTGTTCCTGTATGAAGGTGGAAAGAGCCCACGTAGAACTTACTGCTGCAGCAGTGGCTGCAATAAGAGACAGGTGAGGCAAAGAAGATCTGAAGTGGTACATATGAAGTGTTAGATACAGTCCAGAAGAGGCAGGTAAAATGTGTAATTCTCTCTTGCAATTTACCAGCTTTCAAAATAATGAATTAGTTCTACTGCTTCTGCAAAGGTAACCAATCAGGTTTTTCTACCCCATTTTTAAGTATCCTTGTGAATCATGGAGATATACATATTTGATATGTCTCAATTCATTGCAGTTATTTTCCTTACTGATGCTCAAATTTATCCCACTTTAGCCAGTGGGTGCTTCTACAGGTTGGCTTCCGCTTCCATTTCATGTGAACCTATTAGTTTTTGATAGCTTCCTTGCTTTCTGAATTGACAAGATGCTCCAGTCTTATTTTGGGTACTTCTTTCTTTTAACCTAAAATAAATCACTTCTCCAAGTAGGTCTAGTTCCTTTTAGGGAAAAATGCTATTTAGAGACTACAATCTGGGATCTAAGAGTGCTTATTCCTACTAGGTTGGTCACTGTTTGGTGGACATTTTGAGTAAAAGACCTTGGAAAAACATTTTTTAAGTAAAGTATATCATGAGTTCTAAATGATAATTCCAATTCAAATTTAATATTGCTTAACTTGATTTTGTATTTATCTCTTTTATTCTGAAAAACGTTGATTCTTAAGAACACTAACATAAATTACTAATAACATTGTGATTACTGAAAAGCAGTTTCTGTTTTGTTTTTTTAACATTCTCTTCATCCTTAGGGTATATTCCTAAGGGCTGTAGAGTCAAATAATTGTGTTTTAAAGTCACCTCACATAATTTCCCTTTATGTGGTTAAGCCACCAACTTGATACCTACATTCATTAGTTGCATTTTGCTTTTTAAATTTTTGATTTAATTTTTCATAATTATGTAAGATTTACATCATTCCAAAGTCAAATCTACAAAATAAGATATAGTCAGAGAAGTCTAGCCTCTATCCTTGTACCTTCCATCTTGTTCCATCTCTCCCAAATAAGTAACCATTTTATTTAGTAACTTATCTTTCCTTTTAAAAAAATACATAAGCAAATGTATGTATGTGCTCCTGCTTTCTTAGATAAACAGTAAGACACTATTTACACCCTTATTCATCTTGCCAGCACTATGTTTCTGACAAACTACTGTTCATCTTTTTAAAAACTGTACTGTCCTCTAGGCTCAATCTACTTACTTCTTGGAATAACTTGTTGATATGTACCCCCCCCAAAGTCTAAACTAAATGAACTTTAGTTTTACTTATTCCATTACATCTGGCAAACGTTTGTGTAAGGGAAGAGGGAAGGGGGGCCTGGCAATCATAAGCAAAGCTGTCTTGAATGAATGAGGGTATGATCTTCCCAGGATTTTTTTTTTTTGGTAGTAAAATACACAACATAAAATTGACCATTCAAAGCATTTTTAAGCACACAATTCAGGAGCATTAAGTACATTCACATAGTTGTGCAACTACCACCACCATCTATCTCTACAACTTTTTCATCATCCCAAGTGGAAACTCTGCACTCATTAAACAATAAGTCCCCATAACCTCCCCAGGATTTTTAACAAGACTGAATGGAAGCGGCACCTGCTTGCCAGTTGCACGCTGGGGCACTAGGGGGATTCGGCCCTCCCAGCGGAGCAGAGATTCCCGTGGTGACTAAGCCAGCTCTCGGGTTAACGCTCCCGCCCTCACCTATTGTCCCAGCGGGAGGAACCGGTATTTCCGGATTGGGGCCTCAGACCCTGTGATCCCGCTAAGGGTGAGGTTGGTGGAGGAGGGGAACGGAAGCTGATCATATAAGTTAACTTTCCACCAAAATAATTAACCTGCCTTCCCATCCCACCCCACCCCCGCCAATACCACCAATAACACACCCACAATGGTACACAACGATCCTCCCATAGTTTTTGAAAGGGGAGCGACGCTCACCCCTTCCTTGCTCACACCCCTGGAAGGGATCGAAAAGCCGACCAGGTCACGAAGAAAGAAGGCAGCACAGCGAATTCCGCTCGCCCTTCGGGGGGAAGAAAGCTCAGCGGCAGTTTTTCAGAGAAGAAAAGAGGCAGGGGAGTGGGCGCGCGGGCTGAAGTGGCCAAGCGGTCCCTGCGGCCGCAGCCCCTACCCCAACGCTGGGTGGCGTGCGTGAGCCACCCTCCGTCCTTCCCAGTACCCCAAAGTAGCGCTGCAATAAACTACATTTCTCCCCCGGCTCGCGCGCTAGGCACCCTCGGGGGCTCGAAGGAACCAGGTGACAGCCTCTCCCCACCCTCGTCCCCTCCAGGCCGCCGCTCTCTGGCTCACCGCCGCCCCGATCCCCCTGCCCCCACCCTAGATTTTTTTTTTCTTTCTTTCTCCCAAACCTCCAAACAGGAAATAGCTTGAGTCACAATAATACACAGGAGCAGCGGCCGAGGCCACTCGCGCCCGCCCATTCGCTGGGCCGCCTCCAGCACTCCGGCTCCGCGAGGCGCCGCCGGCGACGCGCGCGGGGAGCGCAGTGAACACCAGCCCAGCAGCCGGCGCCGCCTCGGAGGCTCCCAGGCGCCGGTCAGAGCCGCCTTCGCCCTGCCCCCGACTCCGCCGACTGCGGCCGCCACCCGCCTCCAGGCGAGTACCCCCCTCCCGGTCCCTCGCTGGCCACTGCGCGCCCGCGGGCGTCCCGGCGCTGCCCTCCGCGAGGCCGGAGAAGAGCCGCCCCAGGCGCAGCCTCCGCGCTCCGGCAGCGCCCGGGATATCTCCCTCCGGTCCCGACTCTGGCGGGGGAGGGCTTTGGGGGCTGCGGCGGGGCGCTTGCGCCCTCGTCCTTCATGGGAGCGGAGGTGGGGGGCAGCGTGGGTAAATGCTCTGTCACCCCATGCCCCTGTGGATTCGGGCTGGACTTTATTGGGCATTGATTATTTTCCCTTTCTGGGGATGCTTAACTGACTTTTGCCTCCCCATACCCCCCTCCGGGATGACAGTCACGGGGTTTCTCTTGGGGACTCATCTGGAAGTGGGTTTGGGCGCGCAGTTGGGGCAGCTACAGGTGACTGGGAGCCACCTTCTTTTTCCTACCTGGCCTGGAGCCTTCCCCAAGGGATGGGAGCTGTTTCACTTTCTGTTGACCTTCTCTTGAACCAGATTCAAAGGGCCTCTGAGTTTCTGTTGGCGCAGTCAGCGTTTGCGGTATCTGGAGGGGGCAGGATCTGGTGCCTCGGATTTATGTGGGCTGAGGGAGGCGCTGGCTAGTTGAGAGCAGGTGGGCGCTGCCTGGGCTGCCGGCGGCGTCTCAGCCGCGGAGCCTGGAAAGTGCGCACACCTGAGAGCCCTGGAGATGCTTGTCAGCCCACGCAGCCCGGGAGCCGAGATCTGTGCTCCCAGCTCGGCGGAGTTTGGGGGAAGTTTTTGGGGTTTTTTTTGTTTTTGTTTTTTTTTCACTTTCTGACCCATTTGTAAGGAAGGGGCCGAGCTTGTCAACATCCTGGGTGTTGTCAGTCTTCAAGGGCTACATTGTGAGGTTCTTCTATAGGGAACTCAGTCAAAACTGAGTTGGACATCTTTATGTTGGATAAAGGCCACTGAATTCCAGGCATTCTTCGAGCTTGAGAAGGGTGTTTTCAAGACTGTTTTGAAGTCGGCTTGAGGGCTTTCTGCGAAACTGCCGCTGTCAATTATCGTTATCAGCTGCGGCTGCTTGCTAGTCCCGGAGGTGAGTGGGTTGTCTTAGAAGGCCTCCATTCAGTCAGGCCTTCTATCCAAGTTTCTCAGCGCACTTTTACAAACTGTGGTTGTTAAGTCCTTAGCCAATTCTTCTGAAACACATGATCAACCCTCCGCGTTTCCCGGTGAGGGGACCTTGGTTTTAAGGGGTTAAATTGATAGGGGACTGTCTTTACATCAAGCGCGCTGGGGCCTTGCGGCTTTGAGTGAGATTCACGGTCCAGCAACAGCGGTATCACCTGGGGGCCTGTTAAAAATACAGGACTTCAGACCTACCCAGAACTGCTCAATCAAGGTCCCCAGGGGACTCTTTGCATATTATGGCTTGAGAAGCACTGGCAGAGGGTTATGTTGGGGTGAAGTTTTTTGTCCAGTTTAAAGAAGTGATTTACATTTCCCTACATGTCCATCCAGTCCTACATTTGAACCTTCGTTTTGCCAGACCAGGACAAACACACTACAGCTTTATGGGTCACAGCACCTCCACCCCAGGTGGCAGCCTCCTTAAGCCTGTGGGTTTTTTGTTTCTAGGTACTTTTATTCTTTCATCGTTATTATTGGGGTAAAATACACACAACATAAAATTTGTCATTGTAACCATTTTTTTCTTTTTTTCCTGCCCCTCTAGGCGTCTTGTGGGATCTTATTTCCCCCACCAGGGATTGAACCCAGGCCCTCAGTAATAAAAGCGCAGAGTCCTAACCACCATTTTTTTTTTTTTTTTTTTTTGCGGTACGCGGGCCTCTCACTGTTGTGGCGTCTCCAGTTGCGGAGCACAGGCTCTGGACACGCAGGCTCAGTGGCCATGGTTCACGGGCCCAGCCGCTCCGCGGCATGTGGGATCCTCCCGGACCGGGGCACGAACCCGTGTCCCCTGCATCGGCAGGTGGGCTCTCAACCACTGCACCACCAGGGAAGCCCTAACCACCATTTTTAAGAGTACAATTCAGTGGCGTTAAGTACGGTCACAGTGTTGTGCAACCATCACCACTATCCTTTTCCAGAACTTTTTCATCGTCCCAAACAGAAACTCTGTACCCATTAAAAGAATACCCTATTCCCAGCTCCTGAGCTTCCGGATACTGTTAATGACATTTTCTGTAGGGTACAGAAAAGGTTGAACAGGAATGTAAAGTAAAAGTAAAATCATCTTCTCAGAATATGAATAAACGTTTGGAAATTCCTGGGTCACTGGCCTGGTGGACTTGGCATTTTAATTCCAGATTCTTAAAGTGCATGTGCTTTCTTTTAATGGAGACAACCTGAAACTATGAGGGCTTCCTCTTTGGTTTGGTTGGAAAGGAATGGAACTACCCAGGGCTCAAACTGCACTAATTGACTAGGTGCAGATGACTGATAAAATCTCTGTGCTTCTTTTAACTGGCTTTATTTTAGGGGTCGTGTTTACATTGAGTTTAGCATTTTGTTTTTGTTTTTAGTACTGATCCAAACTCATTGTTGAAAGTAGTTGAAAGAAGCTTAAGAAAAAGTGTTGTTGCTTGCGTATATATAGGAGGAAGTCAGAAAGATTTGAAATAATTTTCTAAAAGACCCCAAACTATTGTGTTACTTCTTTAATGTTAAGTGAGTCTAATGGTCCAAGAACATTATTTCTGGTTGTAAAAATGTTTGTATAATTTAGAAAAGCTTTGTTGTTGTTGTTTCAATTGAAGTATAGTTGATTAATTTCAGGTGTACAGCAAAGTGATTCACTTACACACATATGTATATTCTTAAGATTCTTTCCCATTATAGGTTATTACAAGACATTGAATACAGTTCACTGTGCCATACAGTAGGTCTTTGTTGTTTATTTATTTTGTAGATAGTAGTGTGTATCTGTTAATCCCAAACTCCTAATTTATAGAAAGCTTTGTAATACTGAAAGTAATCTGCTTGCATCTGCTCAAAATTGTCCAGGTTGTGGTTTGAGGACATGCTTTTCAGTGAGAACAGAAATGTGAATTGGCAAGCTAATAAAAATGGTTTCATTCATGATCTAACAAAGGCATTGTTATAGATCAAGAATGTGGTTCAGAATACGTAAATGATCAGAGATATTGGGAAGATTTAATAAGTAGCTGAATAATGGCAGATCCTTAAAATTCTTCCCAAATTCTTTCTTCTCTAAGACCCTTGACTTTTCTTGTCTTAAGACTTTCATTAGAATGAGGCTATCACCTTGGAGGAAGGAACTTAGAGCTCCCTTTGATTAAAAAGTCCCTTTGAAATGATGAATGAAGATAATTCAGATAGGCAAGATTTGGCAGAAAATTCTCCTTTTTCAGGAGATTCTTGCAGTCACAGAATTTCAGAATGTTATTATTATTATTTTTTAATTATGGTAAGGCAAAGAGAAAATGTTTCCCCTCCTCCACTATGTTCTCTTGGAAATAGCAATATAGTTCAGTGTTTTATTTGGTGAACAAATGCTATTTTGTAGTCCACACAGGAGAAAAAATTCCTAGAAAGTGTTCGGTGAATGGATTTATCAGTAATTCAGTGATGCCTGGAGAATCACTTGGGGAGTTTAGTAAAAATGGAACCTCTCCAACTACTCCAGACCTTCTCTGAGTGAGACTCCCTGCATTGGAATCTGTAGGTTTAATAACACCTCGGGTGATTCCAATATATAATTAGGTTTGGGAGTCACACATACATGCAAACTAAGATTGAGAAATTAATCTGAAAGTACAAGAGAACACAATTTTATATTAAACATGAAATAAAATTAATGATGAATTCTTCCTTAAAATTAGGTAGTCATTGTTTCAGTTTGGCAACTTGAATAAACACTTTTTGATGTTGGTCTTCATTCTTGAGATCTGAGGTTCAGAATCCTGAATGTCCAGAAAAACCCACTGGTCTCCCTAAGGTATCAAGGTATTAGATTATTTGATCCAGCATCAATGAACTTCTGTCGAGTGCCCATTTTGAGTTGGGCATTTTCATATATATTCTCAATAAATCTTTACAATGACTTTGAGAGAGGTGTTTCTTTTTTTTATAACATTACAGATGAGAAGACTGAAGCCAACCTGGGTCTTCCTACTCTAGAATATGGTCCTTTTCATGGTCCTTCCGTGTAGAATTATAAATCCCTGCCTACTAACTCCCTTTCACCTCCAAGAAACTATGTATTCATTAATTCTTTTTTTTTTAAAAATAAATTTATTTATTTATTTATGGCTGTGTTGGGTCCTCAGTGTTGTGCGCGGGCTTCTCACTGTGGCTTCTCTTGTTGCGGAGCCCCGGGCTCTAGGCGCGCAGGCTCAGTAGTTGTGGTACATGGGCTTAATTGCTCCGCGGCATGTGGGAATCTTCCCAGACCAGGGATTGAACCCGTGTCACCTGCATTGGCATGTGGATTCTTAACCACTGCGCCACCAGGGAAGCCCTCATTAATTCTTCATTCAAATCTTTTGGAACATCAGGTACTAGCTGCTCTAGGCTTTGAAGCAAATAAAAAATGAGCCCAAACTGAAATAAATTCCAAAAGAGCAAAGGAGTCAACAGCAAAGTGTTCTTTCCATGGTACCACAAGACCTCTGATGAGTGATCAATTAGACTATACGTGTCTTGAACGTAGCATTAGCATAGCTAGTCCAGCCCCCAGGAAAAGCAAGTCTTGGGCATTCTCCTTACTGACACCGGTCAGCAGTACCATCTCTGCATATCAACCTGATGGTATTTACGAGGCACCCCAAGATGCTACACAGTGTGGAAGAAAGGGCACAGAATTCAGGTGTAAAAGAACTGATATTTACCCTGACCAGCTGACTGAGCGGGGATAAACCTCATAAACTCGGAGCCACCGTGTCCCTAAATGTAAAATTAGGGAAATAATTATCTCCCTCTAAGATTATAGTAAGGACTCAAAAAGACCTTTTTTATAAAAATGCTTCTGTAAACTGTAAAATAATAAAAATGTCTTACCTTCATTTGGGAGAAATTTACAATGCAAAGGAGACAGAAGAAGCCACACATCTGAGGTACCTCACACATTTTACTTAACTGAGTTTGTTTGTAATTCTCTTCTAGCTTCTAGGCCGTTCTTTAAAAAACAGTTTTATTGAGATGTAATTCACGTGCCATACAATTCACCTATGAAGTGTGCAATTCATTGATTTTGAGTATATTCACAGAGTTGTGCAACCATCACCAGAATCAATTTCAGGACCTTTTTGTTGCCCTAAAAAGAACACCACCCCTTCATGAAGCCCTTATGCCCCTTAGCTGGCACCGTCTAATCCCCTACTTCCCCCACCTTAAGCAACCACTAATCTACTTTCTGTCTATAGATTTGCCTATTCTGGATATTTGATATAAATGGAATTATACAATATGTGGTCCTGTATTTCTGGCTTCTTTCATTTAGCATAATGTTTTCAAGGTTTATCTACATTGCAGCATGTTTCAGAGCTTTCTTTTTATTGCCAAACAGTGTTCCATTGTGTTTATCACATTTTGTTTATCCGTTCATCTGTTGAGGGACATTTGGGTTGTTTCTACTTTTTGCCTGTTATGAATAATACTTCTGTGAACATTCATGTTTTTATGTGGACATATGTTTTCATTTCTTTGGGGTACATACCTACAAGTGAAAAACATATCTAACTCTATATTTAACATTTTCAGGAACTGCCAGACTTTTCCAGAGTAGGTGCACCAGTTTACTATCTCAGCAGCCATGTGTGAGAGTTTCAGTTTCTCCACATCCTCATCAGTCTTTTTATTTTAGCCATCCTAGTTGGTGTGAAGTAGTTTTTTGTTTTTTGTTTTGTTTTGTTTTGGTGTGAAGTAGTTTTAATTCACACTCCTCTGATGCCTTACGATGTTAAACATTTTTTCATGAGCTTATTTATTAAGCCATTCTTTCCTGACCTTTTTTTAAATCCCCTTCTAGGGGAACACTAGATAGAGGAAGAGGAAAATCAATTTTGAATAAATTCCCTAGTTTCAATGGTTTAGAAAAATACTAAAAATGTAAACGGAGCCCTTTGCTCTTTTAAAATTTATTTTGGTTTTGACTCATCTTTTTATTTGCCTTGGGGCCTAGTACATGTAGTACCTGATGTTCCAAAGGATTTGAGTGAAGAATTAATATGTAGATTCTTGGAGGCGATGGGGAGTAAGTAGGCAGGGACTTACTATTCTATACGCTGATTTAATGCCCACTAAAAAATCATGCACCTCTCAAATGTTAATACACCAAAAAATATGCTTATGCTGATGGTGGACATTTTATTATTTGTTTGTTTGACTGCACAGGGTCGTAGTTGTGGCACACGGGATCTTCATTGCTCTGTGCGGGATCTTTTAGTTGTGGCATGTGAACACTTAGTTGCGGCATGTGGGACCTAGTTCCCTGACCAGGGATCGAACCCGGGTCCCCTGCATTGGGAGTGCAGAGTCTTAGCCACCTGACCACCAGGGAAGTCCCGATGGTGGATAGTTTAAACACTTGAACGAAAATATTGTTTGATATTTTGTTGGTTAACATCTGTCCATTCTACTTATTAAAATATGTAAGAATATACTTTACAAATCATATTAATAAATTGTTGATATTTTTTATTAGGGTACTCTTGATTTTTATTTTCAAGTACTCCCAACAGGAGGGTAGGCTGATGGACATTTCGGTGTGAGTTTGTACATTTTTGTTCTTTCCCAAGCTGCATGGCAGTGTTTTTTCTCTATAGCCGTATGGAGAATCATCTTCATGTCCTACAGTTACAAATCCATCCTGAATTTTTAAAATACCTGTTGGCATTTTAGAGGCCCACTCTATTGAACTTGGGTTGTGCTGTTTGGATCTTGTATTACTGGCAAATGTAGGGAGCAGTAAGGGAAACAGGGAAATCATCTGGATTTAGAAAACGAAAATTACTTCCATTTGAAAATTAAGACAGCCTTAGAATAAGCAAATGGAAGTGTGTGGTTCAGTGGTCCTAACACATTGGGCTGTGTCTGAATCAGCTAGAAGCTTGTTAAGACACACATTACTGACCCCCTGAGTTTGGTTTCTGAGTCAGTCAGTCTGGGGTGGGGGCCCGAGAATCTGCATCTCCAAGTACCCAGGTGATGCTGATGCTGCTAGTCTGGGGGCCTCACTTAGAGAACCAGTGGATTGGAGGCATTTGGAAGTGTAGGACCGGGGAGCAAGAGTGAGGGAGGGGACGAGGCTAGAGGTGAGCTCACGTGTCATGTGTATACAGGAGCTTAGTAGAGCTGAGGAAGTAGATATGACCCAGGCTGGGCTGGGAACTGGGACACAGGGATTCTGTGGGGAGGGGTGGCTGGAAGAGAAGCCTCTGAGATGGGGGAGAGATGGGGAGAGAGTTCTGAGGAGACAAAGGCCAGTGAGGCCCCCCAGCTCCATGTAAACAGGGGACTGAGGACACGCCTTTTCACCACTTCTAGGAAGGCCAGCGTTACCAGGTAGTGGGATGGGCTGCTTGGGCACAGGGCCAAGTGTGGACTTGCCTTCATAAGATAAGGGGTCCCTTTAGTCCTTCAGGCCACAGTCCTGGAGTCGTGACTGGCCCTCTCCCTCTTGTCTGTTTACCATGAATCATAGTCAACCTAGAACCCGAGGAGCTTTGTAAGCCAGAGCAGGAGTCCTTTGTGCAAGTAGTGGCCATCGAGTTTTAGTTTTCTTCCTTTCACACCTTTGCCTGCTCAGCTTAATGGCTTAAAAAATCTGTGCTACCAGGTGTCTAGTCTCCTTAGCATAACTTGGCATAAGCCTATTCTGAGGGTGGGTGCTGACCGTCCATGCTGTGAAGGTCAGAAGGTTTGCTACAGAAAGGAAATCCAGGAAGGGCGGTGGCCCACTGCTATTGGGTCCTGTGAAGTTGAGCTGTGTCCCACCCTCCCTGCAGTTTCACAGACGTGAGACAAACATCTCCTAATTTTATTTCACATTTTTCTGAAAGGAATCCTCATCGTACCTGAGGATAGAAAGCACTTCTCTTGGGCTTTGGAACAAGGCCCAAACCTGCCTTGCAGTGTTCTGTGTTACCATCTGGGGGCACCTGCCGTCAGCAGAGGGAGAGGGTTTAGTATCAGTGGGTGTTATCCGTGCCGGGCTCTGCCTGTGACTTGCTGCTGAGCTCAGGAGCTGAGTAGCCACCGCCTACTTTAGACTCACCTTTGTGTCCTCCATCCCACTCAGCCAGTTGCACAATTCTACATGCCTGTGGGCCCAGGGTGTGCAATTCCTCTGGTAATGGTCAGAACTGGACAGGAAGTATTTCTCAGTCCTGCTTCTGGAAGAGATTGTGTCTCAGGACACTTAAGGTCACCTCCAGTTTCAATGATTCACTAGGAAGACTCACAGGCTTAGCATACAGTCATAGCCACCTCTATGATTATTGCAGTGAAAGAGCACAAAGCAAAGCCAGCAAATGGCAAACGTACACGATCAAAATCTGAGAAAACCAGGTGCAAGCTTCCAAGTATCTTCTCCCAGTAGAGTTACGCAGGACATGCTTAATTCCAATAGACCACGTGTGTGAAATGTTGCCAGCCAGGGAAGTTCATTAAAGACTCAGGACCCAGGGTATTTTTTTCTGGGGACTTATTATGTTGGCATCCTCTGCAAAGCATGTACCAAAAGTTCAGACTCCCAGAAGGAAAGCAGATGTTTAGCCTAAACCGCATTATTTGTGTAAAGAGTTGAGGGACAGTGAACAACTCTAATCAGTCCTGAGAATGGTGGAAGATTCCTCAAATCCAAGCTCCCTGACATGCCTGTGTCAGGTCTGGCACTATACTGGCAAATTTAAAAATTTTATCTTATGCATATATGTGTGTGTGTGTGTGTGTGTGTGTGTGTGTGTGTTATGTAATTCATATATATGTATATGATTTCTTGTATAATTACTTTAGACAGTATTTTATCCCCATTTTGCCAATGAGTAAAGTGAAGTTATAAGACACTAATAATGATAGCTAAATGAGGCTGAATTTGACTCTCTGGTCAATATTTTCTAGCCCCCCATTCAAGGGCCAGTCTTGTAAGCAGGCCTCTCAAAGGATGTTAACGCTTTTGTGCACAGATGGGGATGAGGATGGAAAGCAAGGACGGTGGCAGAAGCTCTTGCACTTGGAGGAGGGGTCCGTCCATGCAGCTTCAGAGGCTGGTTCTGTAGGAGTTTTTCTCCCTTTGACCAAAGCGGCAGAGGGTGGAAGTGAACTTGGGTTTTGCACTCAGATCTTGGCTTTAGGATGATAATGGGGACTCCTTCACTTCAGGGACAGAGAAGGGTGAGAGGGCACGTTGGCAAAGAGTTCAAAGCCCTGTTCATTCATGTGTTCATTCATTCTCAGCATGCCCCATTGATGCCATACTCTGCCAGGCCCTGTGGCAGCTGCTAGGGGTACAAAGTCTCTGCTGTCATGGAATCCTAGAGGGAGACCAATCAGTAAAGGGGCAATTCCATTTCATTATGATGGGGACATACCAAGCGCCCCAGGGCACCTACCCAGGCTTAGTGGGTGTCAGAAAGTATGAATTTTGTAATCAGACCAACCTGGGTAGGAATCCCACCTCCACTACTTCTTGCCAGTGTGGCCCCGGGAAAGTTAACCTACGCATTTGGTGCCTGAGTTTCTTCATCTGAAAACAGGGAGAATTTCCATCCACCTCTTAAGGTCCTTGTGAGAATTAAACAAGGTAATGCCTGTGGGGAGGCTTATCTCGGTGGCTGGCACAGAGGACATGTTCACCATGTAATGGTTCAGCCACATCTAGGCAAGGGGAAGGGTGTGTTAGCAGGAGGGGGTGGCATCTGCCCTACCTGCTGTGTGCAGAGCCTAAGGTCAGAAGGCATCCCTAGCCCTGAGCTCACAGGTGCACCACAGGCTTCCTTCCTGCCAGCTCATCCTACTAACCGATCTGAGAACATTCTTCGCTGTTTTGCTTTTCTGGCTCTTGGGGATATTTTTCCCTCTGCCTGGGATGCCTCAGCTCCTTTTGTCCGCCTCAGGAATGCCTACTCATATTATTATTATTATTTTTTTTTTTAATTTTTTTTTTTTTAAACCCACATTTGTTTATTTATTTATTTTTGGCTGTGTTGGTTCTTCACCTCTGTGTGAGGGCTTTCTCTAGTTGTGGCAAGCGGGGGGTCACTCTTCATCGCGGTGCGCGGGCCTCTCACTATCGAGGCCTCTTTTGTTGCTGGAGCACAGGCTCCAGACGCGCAGGCTCAGTAGCTGTGGCTCACGGGCCCAGTTGCTCCGCGGCATGTGGGATCTTCCCAGACCAGGGCTCGAACCCGTGTCCCCTGCATTAGCAGGCAGATTCTCAACCACTGCGCCACCAGGGAAGCCCCCTACTCATATTATTAAGACCTAAGTCAAGTACATTTTCTGTGAAGACTTTCCCAAGGCAAGCCCCTTGGATGGGTTGTCCCCTCTCTCCTTTGTCCCATCCCTGTTCCATGGTCACTTGCCTCCCTACTGCAGCGTGCTGGGTTGCAGTTACTTGTTGCTCCATTCGACTGGATGGCTCTGGACGGCGAGGACAGTTTCGTATTACTTGTATGTACATCCATCAGAGTGTTGGATAGGGAGCAGCTCAGTGGTTGTCCCAGGAGTGAATGAATGAATGGAGTATCGGGTTGGACTTAGGAAACCCAACAGGAAATGGATACAATGTCAGCCAAATAGATATCTGCCTTCACAGCAGAGCTTACAGTCTAGTGGGGGAGATAGTACACAGGTATAATTAGAGAAGCGACACAAGGGAAACAGAGTCTGGCCCAGCAGCAGGTGCAAGGGGAGCGGGAACAGAGAGAAAGGGGCGGTCCAAACGTTGATGCCCTGGGCAGTGTGAGGTTATCTTCTGGATATCTTCTGGAGCGTGGGTGGCGTTGGAGGCCGGAAGGACTGGTCAGCAGGGAGCCACCCCAGGAGAGCCAAGAGTCCTCCCGATGGGGATGGAGAGGAGGATCAAAGGATACCAGCACCTCAGCTGCCAAAGGGCAGGAGATCTAAGTGGACACTTGGAAGGTTGAAGTAGTCCACTGGGGAGCATGGAAAACTGGGGTTGAGGAACGCAGGGTTGATTGAGGAAGTGGCACCCGGTGAGCTGAACAACCTGTGGGCTGGATTTCCAACCTTATTCTGCTCAGGCTTCCATAACAAATTACTGCAGCCTGGGGGGCTTAAACAATAGACATTTATTTCTCACATTTCTGGCAGCTGGAAGTCCGAGATCGGGGTGCCAGCATGGTCCGGTTCTGGGTGAGGGTTGTCTTCCTAGCTTGAAAAAGGCAACCTTCTCACTGTGTGCTCACGTGGCCTTTCTTAAGTGCATGTGTGTGGAGAGAGAGCCATCTCTTTCCATCTACTTATGAGGGCGCTTATCCCATCATGAGGATCCTACCTTCATGACGTAACCTAAGCCTAATTTACCTCCCAACACCCCACCTCCGATTACCATCATGCTAGGGATTAGGGCTTCGATTGATGCATTTTGGGAGGACAGAAACATTTAGTCCATCATAACCTGGACCAATAAATATTTGCTGAGTAAATAATAATCATGGCTAGCACTTAGATAGCACCTCAGATGGTTAAGGCCCCAAGTGTATTGCATATACTTATTCAATCTAACTTTCACACAACTTTAATAGGTAGGTGCCATTTTTATCCCCTATATACAGATGAGGAATCTGAGGCCCTGGAGAGGTATAGAGGCTTGACCGGGTCACACAGCTTATTAAATGTGAAGCTGGGATTCAAACCCAGGCAGTCTGGTTCTAGAGAGCAGGGTTTTAACCATTATACCCTATTGCCTCTTAGGAAGTAAACCCTAATATTATTGGGTATCTATCATACGCTGATTCCTGAGAGAGGAGAGATGCTGCAGATACAAGTTTGAGTACGACATCATATCTACCTTCTAGGCCATCATAGAATGCTGAGAGAGACAGAGCTGTGATTTTTGAAGTCAACTGAAATATACCGAGGCCAACAAGGAACTTTGTTTCACCTTTCTTTTGTAACTGTAGTACATAGAACCATTGGCAGAGGCAAGTGTTTTGCTATTTCAGATGTATCTGGTGGCTGAAGTGCTCACGAAATTATATATATTGTTTAGGGAATAGTGGGCTGACTCATCAAATTAAAACTGACTCTTTTTACTAGAGTTTCTAAAGTACTGATAATAATTAAATGATGATAACACATATCCTAAAATTTATAATACTATCAAGATACAATTTGAGAAAAAGTAGAACCACTTATATGAAAAAGTTTTTTTCACTAAAAATAAATATAGATAATTTAGAAATATTTTACAGGAAAATTTAAAACAAAATGACTTTAAAAACCTTGTGGTGTTTCAGGATCTTGACCATTAGGGAAGCTCATGTATATGTGGAAGCTCAGTAAACCCGGGAGGTAACTAACTCACTTTTATTGTCTGGATGGGGGTGTGCAGGGGAAAACCCAGCCCATGAGGAGGAGGAGAAGGAGGACAGTGACCCCTAGGTGGGAAGCCAGCTTGGTGATGGTTGTGGAGAGGCAGAGCTTCCTGGAGAAGGAGAAGGAAGGGGATGTCTTCTTGCCACAAACTCCACATTTGGATCCACTGGAAATAGCAGATTTGGGAAAGGGGAGGTGAGGGAAGAGGAAAGGCTGCAGCCAAGAGGGGGTTAGAGGGTAGGGGTGAGATATCCTTCTGTCTCAGAGGAAGCAGCACTTCTGCTAGGGATCAGGAAGCAGATGTTCTGTCTGAATCCTCAGTTGCATGGAGGTCCACTCAAGAAGGCACTAGAACAGAGTAGGAAAGAGTCAGACCTGGGCTTGAATATCGACTCTGCCACATAGGAGCCGTGTGATCTAGGGCAGGTTTCTCAACTCTAAGCCTTAGTTTTCTGTTTGTAAGAGGGAGTCAATAATATGGCCTTCTCCCTGAATTGCTGTGGTTCAAGTTTCATGGCTCTTACGGTTATTTTTTTGTCTCAAGTCTGCACCCTTCTGTCTTGAGGGGAGGGGGTTTTGTCTAGCCTCCCACACTCAGCCAATGATCATAAGCTCCTTTTGAAGGAATAGAATTTGGCTTGAGAAGAACACGGGGTCACTGCAGCTTTTCTTCAAGGTCTCCAGCACCTCACCGTCACAGCTCAGCCTGTTGTTTGCTTCAGACCTTTCCTCCTCTGGCTCTGCCTCAACAGGCAATATCCCAACAGGCTGCATTTCTTTCTTGTGAAGGAGTCACATCATCTCCTTTCCTCTCTGCTGAAGTTTTGGGACTGCACTTTCACTCGAGGCTTGTTCAATCTGACATCAATAAGATGACCTGTTGAGTCTGCTTTTCTGTTCTCTTCTTCTGCAACATTGGTGTAAATAGATTTTTCTCTCCATCTTGGGTGGTGAGATGCATGCTTGGTTTTGGAACATTAGTCAGTTTCCTCCTGGATCTTCATGCCCGGTCATCAGCATTATTGCCATCCCCTGATTCCAATTTATTACCCTGTTCTCTTCTCCAAGAGAAGCTAATTTTTAAAAAAAATTTTATCGAGATATAGTTGATTTACAGTATTGTGTTATTTATATATACATGTATGTATGTATATATACTTTTAAAGATTCTTTTCCATTATAGGTTATTATAAGATACTGAGTATAGTGCCCTGTGCTATACAGTAGGTCCTTGTTTTTTATCTATTTTATATACTTTATGGTAGTGTAAATATGTTAATCCCAAACTCCTAATTTATCCCTCTCCTCCCCCCGCTCCCACTTCCCCTTTGGTAACCATAAGTTTGTTTTCTGTGTCTGTGAGGGGAAGCTGATCTTGAGTCATCAGTCCCACCAGACACTTGATCTAACTCCCCACACAAGCCCTAGAGTGCCGTCTGGAGACCCCAGGTCTTTCTCAGTTGCTCGTAATAATTTTATATGGGATTTAACTTCTTCCTCTTTTATTTTATCGGATTCAGCTTCCAGAGAACAGATCCTCCTCACAGTATCAGACAGTGGCTCATCTTGAACATGACGCATTTTCTTTTCCCAGCTGATTTGCTGTAAAGCATATATGCTGGATCAAATCACAGGCTGGACATGTCCAGGCAAGTCGCTTCTTCTGGGCTTTTATCTTTTTCATCTCACTTGATGAGGGCTTTCCTTTTTTTTTTCCACGTTTAGGTGGCATTATGGATTGAACTGTATCCCCTCACCCGAATTCATATGTTGAAGTCCTCCCCAGTACTTCCGAATGTGACCTCAGTTGGAGATAAGGTCTTAACAGAAGTAATCAAATAAAATTGAGTTCATTAGGGTGGGCCCTAATCTAGTATCACTTGTGTCCTTATAAGAAGAGGAAATTTGGACACAGACACGTACAGAGTGAAGATGATGTAAAGACATAGGGAGAAGGTGGCCATCTATAAGCCAAGTAGAGAGCCCTGCCTCATGGGCCTCAGAACTTTGATCTTGGACTTCCAGCCTCCAGAACGGTGAGATAATAGATTTCTGTTATTTATGGCACCAGTCTGTGGTACTTTGTTACGTCAGCCCTCGCAAACTAATACAGTCAGAATAAGAAATTCTGCCTGGAACCAAGAGAGATGTTAACACAGCAGCTGTCATGCACACTCCACCATCTCCCACTGATGTCCCAGGAGAGCGAGACAGGGGCTCACATCATCAGGTTCTTCTGCCTTGAACTCTGAAGTGTCTCCTGGGTTTGCCAAAAGTACAGCTTTGGGGCAGGATGAGGCTCCTCAGGGGGGGCCCGCACTGAGGCTCTGTGGCCAGCTCGGCCACAACACTGTGATCACTAAACAGGCTCTGCCTGGAACCAAACCTGTGTCTGACACCCAGGCAGACCACCGCTGGGGTGGATTGGGGCGGAAGCCAAACCCACCAACACTGCCCCAGACTCCTTCTTAACCTTTAATTAATCTTCTCCTTCCATGGCCCAGAGGACCCACCCTATCCTCTGAACATGCCTAAACACATAATTTAAATTCATTGTGGTTCCACTATTTTTTTCTTTTTTAAAACTAATTAATTTATTTATTTTTGGCTGCATTGGGTCTTCGTTGCTGCGCACGGGCTTTCTCTAGTTGTAGCGAGCAGGGCTTACTCTTCATTGCGGTGAGCAGGCTTCTCACTGCGGTGGCTGCAGAGCATGGGCTGTAGGCGTGCAGGCTTCAGTAGTTGTGGCTTGCAGGCTCTAGAATGCAGCCTCAGTAGTTGTGGCGCACAGGCTTAGTTGCTCTGCGGCGGCATGTGGGATCTTCCCGTACCAGGGCTCAAACCCGCATCTCCTGCATTGGCAGGCGGATTCGTAACCACAGCACCACCAGGGAAGCCCTGTGGTTCCACTGTTGAGAGATTATTATTTTTTTTTTTTTTTTTTTTTTTTTTTTTTTTTTTTTTTTTTTTTTTTTTTTTTTGCGGTACGCGGGCCTCTCACTGTTGTGGCCTCTCCCGCTGCGGAGCACAGGCTCCGGACGCGCAGGCTCAGCGGCCATGGCTCACGGGCCCAGCCGCTCCGCGGCATGCGGGATCTTCCCGGACCGGGGCACGAACCCGTGTCCCCTGCATCGGCAGGCGGACTCTCAACCACTGCGCCACCAGGGAAGCCCACTGTTGAGAGATTAAACAGAAAGTATTTGAGAGAGAGCAGAAGTAACCTAGCCAAGTTTAGGTGGTTCAACCAAGAAGAGCTTTCTGGAAAAAATGAAGATATAACTAATTAGCAAGTAAAAGAAAATAACACACACACATGACATATATTTTATGCTGGATATTACATGTGCTAAGTGCTTTACAATTAAAAACTGATTTAGTTTTTTTTTTTTAATTTTCCCTGTTTCTTTCTTTTTTTTCCCCTCCAGTTTTATTGAGATATAATTGACATACAGCACTGTATAAGTTTAATGTACACAGCATAATTTGACTTACATACATCATGAAATGATTATCACAAGTTTAATGAACATCTGTCGTTTCATATAGATACAAAATTAAAGAAATAGAAAAAAATTTTTGTGATGAGCGCTTTTAGAATATACTCTCTTAACGACTTTCACATGTAACATACAGCAGTGTTAATTATATTTATTATGTTGTACATTACATCCCTAGTACTTGTTTATCTTATAACTGGAAGTTTGACCTTTTGACCACCTTCATCCATTTCCCCCTCCGTCTACCCCCACCTCTGGTAACCACATATCTGATTTCTTTTCCTATGAGTTTGTTTGGTTTTTTGTTTTTGAAGTATAACTGACCTACAGTGCTATGCTAGCTCCTGGTATACAACATAGTGATTTGGTATTTCTGTACATTTCAAACTGATTACCACAGTATGTCTAATTATGATATGTCACCATACAAAGATATTACACAGTTATTAACTATGTTCCCCATACTGTACATTTCATACCCATGACTCATGTATTTTGCAACCTAAAGTATGTGCCTCTGATTTAGTTTTTAAAACAGCCCTATGAGGTCAGTGTTATTATTAGCCTCACTTTACAGATGATGAAATTGAGGCAAAGAAACATTAAGTGACTTATCCAAGGTCACACAGCTAGTTAGTGGTAGAGCTGAACCTCAGTCCTGGGCAGTGTCGTGCCACAGTTCATGCTAAGGAGGTTGGGGGTGGGTGTCGGCAGGTGGGATGTGGGATTATGTGAACTACTTCTCTCTAGCCACTGGCCACAGATTGCTGGATCTCAACACTTCACACCTTGTGTAGTCCCTACCAAGTTCCAGAGACTCTGTCCCTTTCTGAAAGTTGCAGAGCAGAGGTGACTGATATCCCCTAACCCAATGAATGGCCAAGCCCTTCGTGACTTAAACCAGCTCCTGTCAGTGTTCTAAATGCTGTGCAATGCCACTGCTCAGCTGCTCCCAGGCAAGAGAACTGCCCAAATCCTACAACTCTCGGTTCAGCGTAGAAATGTAACATGAACACAGTTTCTACCGACAGTAAGAAAGAGTGAATTTCCCTCACATAAGGAGTTGAAAGTTTTTTATTTCTTAGGAATGAAGGTACTTATAGAATTACTATGTATTCAAGTTATTTGGGAGGTACAGTCAAGTGATTTTAATTTTGGCTTTTAATTATTCAGTAGCAGAGATTAAAAATTTGTGAAATATGGTAAGGGAGAACTTGCCCAGTTGGTGAGTACCACCTGAGCTGGGCCCCTTTCCTCTGCTCCCTATAGCAGGCCCGGAGACCCTACTTTCTCTTTTTGATGGTTTCCATCATTCACTTCAGCCCCTAGGTTCCTGTACCCTTCAGTCAGTCTCCCTATTTCCCCCACAAAATCACTCATCCTTGGGCTTTTCTGTAGCTGCAGGGGAGGGTCAGAAGTTGGTAAGTACTCCTTGTGCTTGCCTGCAAAGAAATGAGGATTAAGGAAGGTTTCTTACAGAGGTATTAGGAATGGAAAAAGAAGGACAGATGGGAGAGATGGAAGGAAGGGAGGGAGATGATATCCACTGACTACAAATACATCATCTCATTTATTATTTAAAGCCACCTCTGCACTGTGGTCTTCTTGCAGCTTTACAGATAAAGTTCAGAAGGGTCAAGTAACTTGTTCAAGGTCACATGGTATTAAACAGCAGAGGTGGGATTCAAATCAAGTCTTCCCATTTAAACTCAGCTCTCTTTCCCTGTGTCACGGGTTTGGTATGACTGGGCACCCCAGGAATGGGCGAGGATGGCTTCAAGGTCTCATGCCAGGAGAGCCAGGAGGAGGATGCTAGAAACAGGAAAAGGCAAGGAGCAACTGCTGCTGGGGGCTGGGCAGTGGGTTCCTTCAGGTAGATATTGGGTTGGGTGGGAGGACAGGGTTGAAAGGACAGATTTGGTGACATCCAGTTGAAGGTAATAGTATAAACCCAGTAGTGAGTGCATTTTGAGACTGGCTATGAAGAGAGAAGACTAGTATGAGGTGACCGGGGGTTGGCGGTAGGGAGAAATGGGGTGTGTGTTAAATCTAGGAGATCCGCAACTAATCTTGAACTCTTTGTAATTCTCTTACACCATGTAGTCTTTTTCTTACAGTGCTCTAGTGGCTCATCTGAGTAGCAAACATGTAAAGGTGTATTCTATATGTAGCTACTGGGGGCGGGGTGTGGGGATGAAATTATGCCTAAAGTCATATAATTTATCTTATGTGCCGTGGAGTTTAAAAAAACAAAACAAAACTGTTTCCCTGACTCTTCCACTTTTAGTTAAGGCTTTTTTCAACTCCCTGAAAAGCAGACCACACCCTGTATAACAGCCTGTTTGGGGCATTAGTTCATTTCCATTTTTATACTTCTAAAGCACAGGAACAGTTAGAATACCCTGTGAAGAAGGATGTCCACTGTTTTCCTCCCGCAGAAATAAGTAGAAATAATCAGTTCAAAGGGAAGGTCAGTCTTATCTGTGAATTTCTATATTCAATTTTGATTATTCAGAAAGAGAACTTGAGCATCCTGACTTAAAAGTTTTTTGGATCATGTATATTTAACAATTTTTTAAAAATAAATAACTGATTTTTAAATCAGGTAGTTGTAGTTATAAAGAATTTCTAGAACTCTAGAAATTGGAATTAACCAAGTAAATGAATATTTCCGAAGATGTTGTAGAATTACAAAGAAAATAGCCTTATAATTACATATCTGGATGGAGTGTTTTGGCTAGATTTATTTTCTTCTGGGTTATTGTCCTCAGGTACTATTATGAGGGAGTTCATACAAAGATGACAGTTTTTAAAAATGAAGAAATAAATTAGAAAACTGAACAATCTTATTTGTGGAAGAAAAGCAAATTCTTCCTAATGACTTGCTACAGCAGAACTTTTTTCCTAATGAAAGACCCAATTTTAATCTTGTATGATATTATCATAGATAAGAATCACTGTGTAAGAGTTATTTCGTTAAATGCATCAGAAATTCCTACAGAAAATGAAACTCTAATACATGCCGTTTATAAAGTATTGTCACTTTCACTGTAGTAAAACAGTTTCCAACGGATAACAAGTTAGCTTGATTTTTGTTGTTGGTAACTCAGACTTCATTTCTTGTTTGAGAGGGTTGTGTAGTAATTTTTATCACGCGTCATTAGAAATACAATTTGTTAGAACAAAGACTGTTGTGTAAGTATAATTACATCGTCCTGTATGATTAAATGAGGGCTGTATTGGAGCTTTTTTTGGCAGTGGCAGCTGTAGCCAACCAAGTTCAGCCTATAAAAGAATTCCTGTGACTAACTGGTACTAATTGTTTGTAGACCAACCAGTGGGAGTAATATCATGAATGATATGGAAATGGAATATTCCAAGATCAAATGGTTTGTCCGTTGTTTTCACCACTTACTGTGGTCAGATTATATTACGGTATCCATGGGAGATTCATTCCAGGGCCCCCAAGGATACCAAAACCCAGAGATGCTCAAGTCCCTTATATAAAATGGCATAGTATTTGCTTACAACCTACACACATTCTCCTGTATACTTTAAATCATCTCTAAATTACTTATAATATTTAATATAGTATAAATGCTACATAAATAGCTGTAAATATAATGTAGATGCTATGTAACTAGTTGTGAGTACTATGTAAATGCTATATAAATAGTTGCCAGAGCTAGGCAAACTCAAATTTTGCTTTTTGAAACTTTCTGGAATCCTCACCCCCAAGGTTGGTTTTACCTGTGGATAGTAATCCTCAAATGTGGAGGGCCGACTGTAATTATATAATCGGGCCAAGTGAAGCGGGGGCTTTTAGTCTGTTGCTGGTTTTGGAAGATAACTTGGTGTTCATCTGTTCAGGCCTCTAATGAAGAGGGAAATTGAGGCTTAGAGAGCAGTTGAAGTGTTAAGTTACCGACCTTGAAACTTCTTTTGCACACATCCCATCAGATTTTTACGCATACTCTATAATATATATGAGTATATTACTTTATAAATTATATACTTTTGGGACTTCGGGAACTAAGATCCTGCATACCTCAAGGCGCAGCCAGAAAAAAAAAAAAAGATATACTTTTATGTAATTTAAAATATACAGTAAGTTCCCTACATATGAACCTTCACATTGTGAACTTTCAAAGATGCGAACGTGCATTCTCATGCCCAGTCATGTAAGTTTGTTCCCATGTCTAGCGTACATTGTCACGTGCAGCTTGCCCTCCGTCTCCTATTGCTGATGATCCCTCAGCTCTACCATCTCCCACCTCCTCTCCCTCCTCCAGTCAGTAACTCTTCTTGCCTGTTCACTTGATGCCAGCTCCTGTATGCCAGCTGTTGTACTGTACTACTGTACTTTTCAAGGTACTGTACTGTAAGATTAAAAATGTTTTCTTTATTTTTTGTGTTTGTTTGTTTTCTATGTATTAGTTGTGTGAAAAGTATTATAAACCTATTACAGTACAGTACTATATAGCCGATTGTGTTAGTTGGGTACTTAGGCTAACTTTGTTTTACTTATGAAGAAATTGGACTTACAAATGTGCTCTTGGAACGGAACTCGTTCATATGTAGGGGACTTACTGTATTAGTTCCTAAAGTAAACATTACAAATATTTAATAACATAAATGCTTAAACTAAAATTTTAATAGACAAGAGACAAAAAAATAGATGGTTTAATATTTTCTTCCCACACCCCAAAGATTGTTAGTATATGCACCCTACTTTGGAGACCACTGATTTAGGTCCCTTAAGTTAAAAAAAAAAAAAGAAAAAAGAGACTTGCTGTTAAGGAAAGAGAGAGACTGTGGAAGAAGAGTTCAAGATTTGGGGGGATGTGGAAGGATTTGGGACACTTATTCACTGTGAATATCTAGGTTAGTCAGAAGTATTACAGGACGACTCTCCTTGATTTTACTTCCCTTCTGTATGTGAATTTGTTTAGACAAGGAGCAGTACAACGTGTATTGCAGTAAACAGAAAAGAAGAGAAAATAGCTTGAAGAAGTGGTCAGGGAGGCATATAAATCAGAACTCTTTCAGAATGACAAAAACTCAAGTAAAACTAAATTTCACAAAAATCAATTTATTATCTTAATGAAAGTGTACCTAGGATCTCCTAGGATGACAGTTATCTTAGGCATAGCTGGATCGAGAAACTCAAATGATGTCATCACATTTCCCCTGGTACCGTTTCTCAGCAACTAGTGGAGAGCCCTTTCCACCTGGTGGGGAACATGATTGCTAGCAGCCCTAACCTCCCATCAGCCCTGGTTACCAACTCCAGTGGAGAGAGGGCATTTCTCTCTGAATGTCTTATTTTCAGCCCAGGGAGGGCTGGTCTACCCAGGCTGGGTCATGTGGACTGTGACCCATTAGGTTGGCCATATGATGGACCATCCACCTTTACCCCATGAAAAGAGGGTAAGAAAAGTCCTTACAGCTGAGAGGAGACATTTATAAAAAAGGGAGAGGGGTTCGATTCTGAATATCTCCAAATAGTTATTATTTCCATGCTAGCAGAGCTCACCTCTGTTGGGTTTTAGAGGTATTTAAAAAGATATTTTAAAAAAACAGAATTGTTTCTCTATTAATTAATCTTTGCTTTGCAATTGACTCAAGCAAAAAGTTTATAGCATTTAGAAATGCATTGCCGTAAATGACAACTGGAACTCCTTTTTCAGTGTCAAGCGCAGCCTTTTAGAGAAAGGTATTTATAGAAGGAGCAGATCTGCTTCTGATTTTATTTTACCCAGAGGCATGCAGGCTTTTTGGACCAATTATTATTTTATTACTAGACCTTGAGATAAATCACATCCTGTGCTGTTAGTACTTGAAGGATTAGTGGCCTCAAGGATTTATGTGTGGATTAATTGGGGATTGTACGTTAGATTGCCGTGTTTAAAACCACCGTCATCCTGCAAATCATTTTCATTAGTGCTTTATTCAAAATTCTCTAGCCTTATATAATACTGACGTTGCAGGGAAGTTTATTTATTTATTCGTGGTTTGGCCTTGGCCTCACCCCCGTGCCTTACCCCCTACAGTGGAGTGTAATAGCTCTGCCTAGGGGTACGCTGAGCATCCAAAAGCAGAGCAGCTTCTGGTATTGCAAAGATTACTTCATCTGCTTCAGCGGAACAGTGCCCCAAATTTACTTGACCTTGTACTGAAAGAGACAAGATGAGGTACAAGAAATATATGGCTATTCTGGAAGCAGCAGTTGGTATCACCCCACTTAACAAAAGAGAACTTCTACCTGAGAGCAGAAGACACGTGAACCTTTGGCAGCACCCCGGGTAAGCAGCGGAGACCAGAGATGCTTTGTGTGTTTCCGGGGCCTAGATGGAAGAAAGTGTCATCCCTGTCATAAGGGTAATAGATGTTGAGTTCTTCGTTGAGAACTTGTTTCTTTCTTTTTCTTTTTGTGTAGCTAGCCTCCCGTTTATTTGTTTAGTTCTTATCAGCATTTTAAATAACATTGCTCCCCAAAGCAATTTATACATTTTATCTCGTTTATCATATTCATTTTCTAAGCACACTACCTTTTTATGGCTAAAGTTAAGTTCCATTTCAAGTTCCATCTGAGCTCAGATTCCAAATTTGTGTCATCTCAGCAAATGAGAACTTGTTTCTTCCTGGCAGATATGGCCTTCCCAGACTGAATTAAAATAGTCAGTAATGAAATTCATGGAAATAATACTCTAAGAAAATTCCTGGTCTAGCAGTCAAGAAGATGAAGTAATGGGTGTGTCTAGAGCCCATTTTTACATTCAGAAATTTTAATTTCATGATTTTGAAATTTTTTTTCATGGTCTATAAACGTAGCAGTTCTTAAAGATGAAGTAAATTGCGCCTTATTTTTTTTTCCTACAATGCAAGTATTTTTCTGACTGAAGTGTACATGCAGACTGTGTTTCAGGTAAACACTTCTCTTGAAACAGCAGTCTTTGCTTCACATCTCTTTCTACAGCCCCACTGATTTACCATGTTGAAGAAACGTTTCTGAATGGTTAAGAGGCCTCAATCCTGACTTTATTCTCTGAAGTCCTTCATCTGTGTCTTTTATATGTTGAGAAGTTTAACTGAAGGTGTCTGTATGGTACACAGTATTTTTAAAGACCAAATTCAATTTTTAAACTGAACAAGCCACACATTGGCACTCAGGGACCAACTTGAGGTATCTGTATAGCAAATGATATTTCTTTTTAAAAAATAGAAAGTCACTAGCTCCTTTTATCATATGAACAACAGATATTCAGAAAAATAAGGAGGGAAAAAATCATCCATAGTCCCACCTTCCTGAAAGGATTACTATAATCATTTAGGTCAGTAGTTCTCAAGGGAAGGGGTGCAGTGGCAGGAATTGTCCCCTAAAGGATATCTGGCAATGTCTGGTCACACTTCTGGTTGTTCCAGCCCTTGGGGGTTGGGTGTGGAATTGGTATCTAGTGGGTAGAGGCCAGGGATGCTGCCCAACATCCTACAATGGACAGGACAGCCCCCGCCCCCCACAATAAAGAATTATCCAGTAAAAAATGTCCATGCTACTGCTGTTGAGACACTTGATTTAGGTAGATTCTCTTCGAATCTAAAAGGTAGTTTTTATTGGAAATAAATTAGGTATTTCTTTGGGAAGTTTCAGAGATGCTTTAGAATGGAATCCTGAGGCAGCATGATGATGACAAGGATGACTTTGCTGTTGTCTTGAAAGTCAAAGGAAGTGAGTATATGTGTAGAGGGTGCAAGAGGTATAGAGTGACCCTAGGAGAGACATTGTGGGTCAGTGTTTAGTGATGACTATGGAAAACATGTTGTAATGACCAAAATGTGATTCCTCAAGTAGCCCCTAGAGATTGGGCATACCTTAGCCCGGCCCTTCGTCCCAGAATGACAGAAATTTAGAGCTGGGAGGACCTGTTGTAAGGGATGGCAAACAAGTTTCATAAGTCAGGCCAAAGCCTGCTGATGGGTGGACGACTTAGAGGGTCAAGTCAGGGAGGATCCCCAGGCCAAGTATGGAATATTGTGAATAATGAGGGATGTTTGTTCTGGACATATAATTTGGAGAATTGGGAAGCTGCAATACACATGGCTTATATCTTTACCATTCCTTAATTCTAATTTGGTCTTCGAATTTTACATATGTGAAACAGCCTCATTTGAGTCATCATGATCAAGGGTTTGGCCCTCAGACAGCAGCTGGATGTTCTTAGTTTCTGGCTCAGGACCATTCAATAAGGGATTAACCCTAAACAAACACACATGATTCAGATGTGTAAATTGATTGCCACATTCTTTATTTCTTTTTGGAGATAACCTTTTCCAGCCATCAGGATGAGTAAGTACCCTAGGTAGAACCGCCTCTGGTTCTCCTCAATTCCCAAGTCTAGCCAAACAGAAGTCAAATTATTCATTCCAAAGTGACCCTTAATAAGAGAAGTTGAGTGTTCCTTTTTTTTTTTTTTCTTACGAGAACATTCCTTTAAGCCTGATGAAATAGCACTGCATCACAGGTCAAGATCTTCCTTATATCTGTAAAACTTTGAGTTCCTTGAATATACATAGACAAAACAGTATTTTGCTGATCCTCATTTTTTGTTTGCTGACTCTCTTATCACCTCACACAGCCTTCCTGTGGACATATAAATATCCCTTTCTGACCTTGTAGTAAACTCTCCTTTCCTGGTATCCTAGGACGGATTATCTCCTACTGATTAATTTACTTAATGAGTTCTAAATCCTTCAGAGGCACCTGGATATCTTATTTCTCACCCTTTAATGTGCATATGAGTCACTCTGTTAAATGCAGATTCTGATTCTGCAGATGTGTTGGGGCCTGAGAGTCTGCATTTTAATATGCTTCCAGGTGATACTGTCAGTTCAGGTGATGCCCACCCAGTGGATGGTCCAGATGATGCTGATGCTTCAGTCATGAACCACACTTGGAGGAACAAGCATCTAGAGAGGCACTTTCCATGATATCCTACTTGTTCTCTCTTGACCTCAGAGTTCTCTGATCTTCCTGAAAACTTTCTGTCCCAATACCTTCCCTCCCTGCTGCTGTTAGACATCTCAGTGGTAAGAAGGTAGGTGGTTGGCTGTGCTTCTACAGAGGGAAATCTGCCCACCAGCATTCATACTGGAGATTTCTATTGAGCTGGTTGACTGAATAGTGGGGCCAGTATTTCTTCCAAGAATTCTATCCCTTTCATTCTTTTCAAGAAATATTCCAGGGTTTCCCTGGTGGCGCACTGGTTGAGAGTCCGCCTGCCGATGCAGGGGACACAGGTTCGTGCCCTGGTCCAGGAAGATCCCACATGCCGCGGAGCGGCTAGGCCTGTGAGCCATGGCCGCTGAGCCTGCGCGTCCGGAACCTGTGCTCCGCAACGGGAGAGGCCACAGCAGTGAGAGGCCCATGTACCACAAAAAAAAAAAAAAAAAAGAAAAGAAATATTCCAATTGCTGCAACTTACATATAATACTGCATAGTCTTTAAGAGCAGCTCCTTTTGTGTTTTAAAACATAATTGGAAGTCAGGTAATGATTGAGTTTTCAAAACCTCAAGGAATTCTTTCACCACCAACCCCCTCCTCCTTTTAGTACTTTGTCTTGCTGTCTGCAAACAGGCCTGTGCTGGGGCTTCTACTCTGCAAAATGTAATCACATGATAGGCCAAAACTGGCTGAACCAACCAATTGACTGTATATTGCAAGTTTATTGAAGCACAGATTGGATGTCTTACACATGTGTATATTGATCCTAATGCCCGGCAAATGACAGGTGCACAACAAATCTTTTGCCAGTGCTTACTTGGTTTTAGCATAGACACAAATGAAAAAAAAATTTTTTTTTAAGAATTGACATCCATTTACAAAAATACTGAGCCACTTATGGATTTCCCTTTTAAAGTTCTGTAAAGTTTTCCAGCACTAACTCATGTTACCTGACAAAAAATTTGCATATTGAGCACCAAGAGTATTATTTAGTTTTTTATTCCAAGCTTATTGACAAGGTAGCCCTAGTCAATAATAGTGTATTTCAGAAATGGCTGATTGTTATTGGTGGTTCCGGTACATGTCAAAAACCTCAGGCAAGGGCCTCCCTGGTGGCGCAGTGGTTGGGAGTCCGCCTGCCGATGCAGGGGATACGGGTTCGTGTCCCGGTCTGGGAGGATCCCATATGCCGCGGAGCGGCTGGGCCCGTGGGCCATGGCCGCTGAGCCTGCGCGTCCGGAGCCTGTGCTCCGCAACGGGAGAGGCCACAGCAGTGAGAGGCCCGCGTACCGCAAAAAAAAAAAAAAAAAAAAAAAACCTCAGGCAATATCATAAAAGAAAGTTAAAATCAGGATGTTATCAAAATTCAGAAAACTGATTTAATTCAAAAGCAAGCCATTTCAATAAAAGAAGCAAACTCTCTTTGGAACTGACACCTGTAGGAAAATTTCATATTAAGGCCAAAAGCATAACCAAGCCCATCTTGATCTGCTGGGCTTTTATTTATCGTGGGAAGTAATAATAGAAACCATATATGGGCTGGGCTGTAATCCTGTTGCTTGCTTTGTAGGTTATCCAGATGGCTCTGCTTTAGCCTGTGCCCACATTTCCTGCTGATCCTTGGAGAAGGGAAATGTGTCCCCTGCCTGTACAAATAGAATGGACGCTATCTCTTATTTCTGTTTCATTGTGTAGGGAGTGTTTTGCACAGATGCCACAATATCACTTTGTCTAGCAAACAGAAGAGTATGTCCAGAACTGGTGAGAAGCCACATTCCTCCTCCCACTGTTAGCGCTCTCTGTGATGCCCCACGTGAGGCTGCCGGGGCCCAGGCCCAGCCCAGAAAGGAACTTGCCCCCTTGTGCTGTGTGAAAGGCACATGCAGAGTTCATAAAAATGTCCAGAAAGGGTTTTCTTGGGTTTCCCTGGGATGAGGGGTAAAAAGAAAAAAAGTATTTTTCATCTTTTCTGATTCGGGGCAACCCACACATAAATATATAGAGACGAGCCAGTATTGTAATTATCTTTTAGTTGAAAATGTTTTTTCTGTTGTATATTTTAAAATGGTAAATTTTATATTAAGTGTATTTTACCACAATTTGAAAAAGTTTTCTCTAGATGTTTTCTCACCTGCTGAGTACTTTTTTTTTAACCTGAAAAGTGAATTCTTATAAGAGCTTGATCCTCAGGATGGTCCTCAGGTGGATTGATGGTGCCAAACTTCACATGATTACTCATTTTTTCCCATTTTTTGAAGACTAGAAACATTAGGGGCAGCAATTTCACTCAGAGATATATTTCCAAGAGAAATGAAAACTAGGTCCATATACACATTTGTGCATAATAGCTAAAAAGTAGAAACAACGAACCAAATGTCCAACAGCTGTAAAGTAGATAAGTATGATATAGCCATACAGTGGAGTGAAGCTCTGACACAGGCTACAATGCAGATGCAACTTGGAAACATTACGCTAAGTGAAAGAAGCTGGTCACAAAAGGTCACGTATTGTATGAGTTCATTTGTATGGAATCTCCAGAAGGGGTAACTATATAGAAACCCAAATTAGATTGGTGGTCGTCTAGGGCTAGGGTGGGGGAGGGGAGGGAATTGGAGGATTAGGGAGTGATATCTAAGGGGTCCTGGGTTTCTTTCTTGAACTAATGAAAATATTCTAACATGGATTGTGGTTATGGTTGCACAAGTCTGGGAATATATTAAAAGCCATACTATAAATGGGTAAATTGTACAGAATGTGAACTTCAGTGCATTTCGAAGATCTTGCCAAGCTGGGAATGACTGTGCTGGATTTTTAACAACACTGTCTTTTTCAGGGTGCGAAGTACCACATTATTATCATCTCCCTGTGAGTGGGATTGGTACCCCAGCTGCACCTCCTGGCACAAGTGCTCCAGGAAACACAGACTAGTGCCGGTTGACAGCCTGCTTTACCAGGTACTTGCTTTTTTGTCTCTCATCAGCCTAGTTACTGGCTTTCCTCCACCAAAAGTGTGATGTAAATTATGTCACATCCTGGAAGTCAAGGCCACCATTTTCGATGTTGCTGATAGTGAAACTGTTTAATATCCAGGAAAAATTTAATTGTAATGGCCTATTTCCCAAAGAACAGGAAGATCTTACCTGCATTTATGATCTGAATCGATAGGTAATTTTGGGCGAATGCCAACTGAGGTGCTTCCTGCTAAAGCATGTAAGTCCAACCCCCGTAGTTCAGAATAAATGCCTAGCAAGGTATTTTGATGTCTAGGGTTATAGGTCATTTTGGTAGGTCACGTTTGTTCTATTAGCTTTGAGGTAGCAGAATTATATAACAGCGGTAAGCACTTTGCTGAAAATAAAAAAGACATCAGTCACACTGGCTTCTAAAGATTAATTATGTACAGGCTTTTAGCAAAATAGGTGAGTATTACCTATTTACTGATTCAATTTTAAGTACGAATTAAGTGGGATTTACAAGGTATTAAATTTTATTTTGACAGATGCTGGGATGTATTTGTTCTTAGTTACACTTTAACCACTGATGATAGGCCTGACCATGGACGGCTGGAATGGGGTTAGGATTTTTTCCGTGTGCTTGTTTCATAATTCCTGTCTGTTTAAGCTCGAGGATCCTGCTGGGGTGGATTCCAACTGCATGTCAGCATTGGAGTTTAGTGGAGTGTGAATAGCAGATAGCTGTTCAAATCCTAGGGTTCCTGCCTTCCGACTCTGTGATCTTGGGCACATCTTAATGTCTGAGAGCCCCAGATCTGTAAAAAGGGAGTGTTAGGGAATTCCCTAGTGGTCCAGTGGGTAGGATGCTGTGCTTTCACTGCTGAGGGCATGGGTTCAATCCCTGGTCAGGGAACTAAGATCCCCCAAGCCACGCAGAGCAGCCAAAAAAAAAAGGGAGTGTTAACATGAAGCTGAATGAGTTAACATATAGCAAGCACTGGGCACAAACCAAGGCCTTAACTGAGGCCTTTCTTGGAGTCTAGTTGTCCAAATGGGGACACTTGCGTGGGGAAGTCCTTAGTGTCCACTGAACTGACAGGGCTGGGAGTGGATTTTGTTTACTGAGATGTTCTCTATGGAGCTCGTAAAGGTTCCAAACATAAGACAGATGCTTGCCCAGACCCTGGAAGTGGTTTTCCTGAAAGTAGATTTCTAGGTAGGATCTGTTGCTTTAGTCAAATGACTTAGAGGGGCGGCATGGAGTATGGCAAAGGAGGGGTTGGGGCCGACATTGTCTTTGGAGGGAAGGATCTTTCTGACTCAAGCAAGCCCTTTCTGATAAATATCTCTCTGGTCAGATTCCCTACACTAGTGACCACACTCCCTTCAATGTCAGTTTGGTTTCCCAAGTCAGTCTTACTCCAAAGCTCTTTCATGTGTAAACACTGAAGCTTGGGTTTCTGGGTAAATAAGCCTCAGGTGAGCTTGGGTGGTGAGGTTTTCCCCCACATGGCTGTAGTTTCAAATCCAGCAAACATTTATTAAGAGCCTTTTATTTGCCAGGCACTGGGCAAGGTGTTTTCACCCATCTTGTTTATCCTCAGAACATTCCTGAGGAGATATTGCCAGCTCCCTTTTGCAAATAAGGAAACTGAGATTCAAAGATTTTAAATGGTTTCCCCAAGATTGCATAGCCTCTGATTCCTAAGTTCAGTGAGATTCCTATAGTAGCAGCTGTTTTCTATACTAACTTTACAGAGCTTGAAGACTTAACTCCTAAACTAGGATAGTAACAGGTTTTTTTCTCAAGGGCCAGTTCTGATCAACTGATAGTGGCTGCCTGGAGCTAAGGATTCCTAGGTGCCATCCACGTTTGTTGAGTACGAATGTTGTGATCCATAAGCAATGTCTGGTGTGGGGGGAGGAGGGTCCCTGTAGAGCACGCTCTTGACCTGAGGTTTCTGATCATCAGCTTCTACCTGCAGCTGTCCTCCTTTACAATCTTGGGGTCTCTGGAGAGCACTATTTGCCTGGCACTTGTTTGTTGCTACTTGGTGTTCACTCTTCTGATGTGGCAAAATCACCTTTGCCTCTGTGCTCTCAGGAAGGATGCTAAGAGTCTGGGCAGAGACTCACTTCCTAGATATGGATTCTCACTGTTAGGTAATTTAGATACTTTAGAGTTATTACCAGCTCGTCCCATAATATGGGCATAGAAAAGTGAGTTGAAGGTGAAAATTAAAAACTTCTGCGCCCCTGGGAGCCCCTCTGCAGTGCCCTCTCCCCTGGGGGGTCCTCATCAGTAGGGATACCTGGGGAGCTCACACCAGCAGCCCAAGCTCTTCATATGGAATTGGAGACACTCATCACAGTAGCTCTCAAACTTTTGACTGCATCAAAATCACCTGGAGGGCTTGTTAAACCACAGATTCCTGGGTCCCACCCCCCAGAGTTGCAGCTTCAGTCAGTCTGGGGTGAGGCCCAGGAATTTGCATTTCTAACAAGTTCCCATTCAGGCTCATACTTCTGGTTTCCCAACCATGCTTTGAGAACCACTAACTTGGACAGTATTTTTTTTTTTAATTCATTTTATGGCTGCATTGGGTCTTCATTGCTGCACACGGGCTTTCTCTAGTTGCGGCAAGCGGGAGCTACTCTTCGTTGCGGTGCACAGGCTTCTCAGTGTGGTGGCTTCTCTTGCTACGGAGCTCAGGTTCTAGGCATGTGGGCTTCAGTAGTTGTGGCTCGCGGGCTCTAGAGCACAGACTCAGTAGTTGTGGTGCATGGGCTTAGTTGCTCCACGGCATGTGGGATCTTCCTAGACCAGGGATCGAACCCAGGTCCCCTGCCTTGGCAGGCGGATTCTTAACCACTGCGCCACCAGGGAAGTCCCTGGACAGTAGTTTTAACAGTTGCTGTAGAGCATGGGTTTGTTTATAGGTGGTGTGTGGCCAGTTTCCCTACCTGTGGTGAAGGGATTCTTTCCGCAAACATTTAATGAGCACCTCACACAGCACTGCCTGAGGGAAATTTAGAGGAATGTAAAGGCTTGTGGGGCATCTGGGAGTCTAATTTGGGATCAGTAATTACATTGCTGTGTGAAAAGGGCTGCTCTCACCCTGTACTGTAAGCAGAAGGCCTGAGGCAGTGATTATGTGACAGGAGGCCTTCTGGGGGGAGGTGATATTCAAGAGGAACCTGAGGAGGGAAAGTTGTTGGCCAGGTATGAAAAGAGGGGAAAAGAAACGCGGGGAGCAAGACTGCATCAGAGGCCTGGAGATGCTGCACTGAGTGAGAAGAAAAGTTGTTTGTGGTGAGGATTCCATTGTAATTCTGATAGGAAGTGAAGTATCAACCTACAGTAATAAAGAGGAAAGCTTTTTGTTTATTTGGGTGCTTATTACAGTGTACTTGGTACTGCACTGAGTGTTTTACCTGCATTGTTTTCATTTAATTCTCATACCCACCCTATGAGGTGTAGGTCCAACTGTAATCTTGATTTGTATTAGTTTCCTAGGACTGCAGTAAAAAAAAAAAATATCGCAGACTGGGTGGTGTAAACAACAGAAATGTATTGTCTCGCAGTTTTGGAGGCTAGAGGCCTGAAATCAAGTTGTTGGCAGGGTTGGTTCCTTCTGAGAGTTATGAGGGAAGGATGTGTTCCAGGCCTCCTTAGCTTGTCGAAGGTCATCTTCCCTCTATATGTGTCTGTCTCTGTGTCCACATTTAACCTTTTTATAAGGATACCAGTCATACTCGATTAGGGCCCAACCTAAAGACCTCACTTCAACTTGATTACCTCTGTAAAGACCCTGTCTCCAAATAATATATTCTGAGGTAATGAGGGCTAGAACTTCAACACGTGAATTTGAGGAAACACGAAACAACTCATTACACCATTTTACAGATGCAGAAACGGAAGCTTAGAGGGTTTAGATAAGCTGACCAAATCACACAACCAT
Organism: Hyperoodon ampullatus; assembly: GCF_949752795.1. Lineage (NCBI taxonomy): Eukaryota > Metazoa > Chordata > Mammalia > Artiodactyla > Ziphiidae > Hyperoodon > Hyperoodon ampullatus. The sequence goes on from NC_136919.1 coordinate 76,427,225, forward strand.
TGGGTCCAACCATGTAAACTTGCCATTTTTATAGCTCAGAAACAGTTGAATAGGGGCAATGTCATACTTTAAACCTAAGAAGTAGCAGAACTGGGGCTTGTTGAAACCCAGGTCTGATTCACCTTGTGCTCTTTCACCCAGTGCTTCAATTTGTTTACTAGCTTTTCCTTTTTTTCTGCTGTTTCCTCATGGTTCACGGGGAAAAGCAGTGGTATGGAGATCAGGATACCAAGGCGCTAGCCTGTTTGTTTCTGGTTCTTGAGTTTCTGGATGAGATACTCTTATATTTCAGTTTTCTATACTGCCTGTTTAAGGAGAGTGGTCGGAAATTATTAGAGTATGTGAAATTAAAAATTCATTGCTAGTAAAATGTTAAATACCTATAAATATACAGGTTATCTGAGTATAGATGTTCTATTCTTTTTTTTTGAAGAAGGGAATTACACCCCACCTTTTTTTTTTTTAACATCTTTCTTGGAGTAAAATTGCTTTACAATGGTGTGTTAGTTTCTGCTGTATAACAAAGTGAATCAGCTATACATAAACATATGTCCCCATATCTCCTCCCTCTTGCGTCTCCCTCCCACCTTCCCTATCCCACCCCTCTAGGTGGTCAAAAAGCACCGAGCTGATCTCCCTGTGCTATGTGGCTGCTTCCCACTAGCTATCTATTTTACATTTGGTGGTGTATATATGTGCATGCCACTTTCTCACTTCATCCCAGCTTACCCTTCCCCCTCCCCGTGTCCTCAAATCCATTCTCTACGTCTGCGTCTTTATTCCTGTGCCGCTCCTAGGTTCATTAGAACCACTTCTTTTTTTTTTTAGATTCCATATGTTTGTTAGCATGTGGTATTTGTTTTTCTCTTTCTGACTTACTTCACTCTGTATGACAGTCCCTAGGTCCATCCACCTCACTACAAATAACTCAATTTCGTTTCTTTTTATGGCTGAGTAATATTCCATTGTATATATGTGCCACATCTTCTTTATCCATTCATCTGTCGATAGACACTTAGGTTGCTTCCATGGCCTGGCTATTCTAAATAGAGCTGCAATGAACATTGTGGTACATGACTCTTTTTGAATTATGGTTTTCTCAGGGTATATGCCCAGTAGTGGGATTGCTGGGTCGTATGGTAGTTCTATTTTTAGTTTTTTAAGGAACCTCCATACTGTTCTCCATAGTGGCTGTATCAATTTACATTCCCACCAACAGTGCAAGAGGGTTCCCTTTTCTCCACACCTTCTCCAGCATTTATTTTTTGTAGATTTTTTGATGATGGCCATTCTGACCAGAGTGACGTGATACCTCACTGTAGTTTTGATTTGCATTTCTCTAATGATTAGTGATGTTGAACATCCTTTCATTTGTTTGTTGGCAATCTGTATATCTTCTTTGGAGAAATGTCTATTTAGGTCTTCTGCCCATTTTTGGATTGGGTTGTTTTTTTTTATATATTGAGCTGCATGAGCTGCCTATATATTTTGGAGATTAATCCTTTGTCAGTTGCTTAGTTTGCAAATATTTTCTCCCATTCTGAGGGTTGTCTTTTCGTCTTGTTTATGGTTTCCTTTGCTGTGCAAAAGCTTTTAAGCTTCATTAGGTCCCATTTGTTTACTTTTGTTTTTATTTCCACTACTCTAGGAGGTGGGTCAAAAGGATCTTGCTGTGATTTATGTCATAGAGTGTTCTGTCTTTGTTTTCCTCTAAGAGTTTTATAGTGTCTGGCCTTACATTTTGAGTTTATTTTTGTGTATGGTGTTAAGGAGTGTTCTAATTTCATTCTTTTACATGTAGCTGTCCAGTTTTCCCAGCACCACTTATTGAAGAGGCTGTCTTTTCTCCATTGTATATTCTTGCCTCCTTTATTAAAGATAAGGTGACCATATGTGTGTGAGTTTATCTCTGGGCTTTCTATCCTGTTCCATTGATCTATCTTTCTGTTTTTGTGCCAGTACCATACTGTCTTGATTACTGTAGCTTTGTAGTAGAGTCTGAAGTCAGGGAACACGATCCCTCCAGCTCTGTTTTTCTTTCTCAAGATTGCTTTGGCTATTCGGGGTCTTTTGTGTTTCCATACAAATTGTGAACTTTTCTGTTCTAGTTCTGTGAAAAATGCCATTGGTAGTTTGATAGGGATTGCATTGAATCTGTAGATTGCTTTGGGTAGTGTATAGTCGTTTTCACAGTGTTGATTCTTCCAATCCAAGAACATGGTATATCTCTCCATCTGTTTGTGTCATCTCCGATTTCTTTCAACAGTATCTTATAGTTTTCCGCATACAGGTCTTTTGTCTCCTAAGGTAGGTTTATTCCTAGGTATTTTATTCTTTTTGTTGCAATGGTAAATGGGAGCGTTTCCTTAATTTCTCTTTCAGATTTTTCATCATTAGTGTATAGGAATGCAAGAGATTTCTGTGCATTAATTTTGTATCCTGCTACTTTACCAAATCCATTGATTAGCTCTAGTAGTTTTCTGGTGGCATCTTTAGGATTCTCTATGTATAGTATCATGTCATCTGCAAACAGTGACAGCTTTACTTCTTCTTTTCTGATTTGGATTCCTTTTATTTCTTTTTCTTCTCTGATTGCTGTGGCTAAAACTTCCAAAACTATGTTGAATAAGAGTGGTGAGAGTGGGCAACCTTGTCTTGTTCCTGATCTTAGTGGAAATGGTTTCAGTTTTTCACCATTGAGGACGACGTTGGCTGTGGGTTTGTCATATATGGCCTTTATTATGTTGAGGTAAGTTCCCTTTATGCCTACTTTCTGGAGAGTATTTTTTTTTTTTTTTTTTTTTTTTTTTTTTGGCGGTACGTGGGCCTCTCATTGCTGTGGCCTCTCCCGTTGCAGAGCACGGGCTCCGGACGCGCAGGCTCAGCGGCCATGGCTCACAGGCCCAGCCGCTCCGTGGCATGTGGGATCCTCCCGGACCAGGGCATGAACCCGTGTTCCCTGCATCGGCAGGCAGACTCTCAACCACTGCGCCACCAGGGAAGCCCTGGAGAGTTTTTATCATAAATTTGTCAAAAGCTTTTTCTGCATGTATTGAGTTGATCATATGGTTTTTCTTCTTCAATTTGTTAATATGGTTTATCACACTGATTGATTTGCGTATATTGGAGAATCCTTGCATTCCTGGGATAAACCCCACTTGATCATGGTGTATGATCCTTTTAATGTGCTATTGGATTTTTCTTGTTAATGTTTTGTTGAGGATTTTTGCATCTATGTTCATCAGTGATATTGGCCTGTAGTTTTCTTTCTTTGTGACATCTTAGTCTGGTTTTGGTATCAGGGTGATGGTGGCCTCATAGAATAAGTTTGGGAGTGTTCCTCCCTCTGCTATATTTTGGGAGAGTTTGAGAAGGATAGGTGTTAGCTCTTCTCTAAATGTTTGATAGAATTCGCTTGTGAAGCCATCTGGTCCTGGGCTTTTTTTTGTTGGAAGAATTTTAATCACAGTTTCAACTTCAGTGTTTGTGATTGGTCTCTTTATATTTTCTATTTCTTCCTGGTTCAGTCTCTGGATGTTGTGCTTTTCTAATAATTTGTCCATTTCTTCCAGGGTGTCCATTTTATTGTCCTGTAGTTGCTTGTAGTAATCTCTCATGATCCTTTGTATTTCTGCAGTGTCAGTTGTTACTTCTCCTTTTTCATTTCTAATTCTATTGAGTCTTCTCCCTTTTTTTCTTGATGATTCTGGCTAGTGGTTTATCAATTTTGTTTATCTTCTCAAAGAACCAGCTTTTAGTTTTATTGATCTTAGCTATTGTTTCCTTCATTTCTTTTTCATTTATTTCTGATCTGATCTTTATGATTTCTTTCCTCTGCTAACTTCGGGGTTTTTTTGCGTTCTTCTTTCTCTAATTGCTTTAGGTGTAAGGTTATGTTGTTTATTTGAGATGTTTGTTTCTTGAGGTAGGATTGTATTGCTATAAAATTCCCTCTTAGAACTGCTTTTGCTGCATCCTATAGCTTCTGGTTGTCGTGTTTTCATTGTCATTTGTTTCTAAGTATTTTTTTTTTTTTAAATAAATTTATTTATTTATTTATTTAGGGCTGCGTTGGGTCTTCGTTGCTGCATGCGGGTTTCTCTAGTTGTGGCGAGCAGGGGCTACTCTTCGTTGCGGTGCGCGGGCTTCTCATTGCAGTGGCTTCTCTTGTTGCAGAGCACGGGCTCTAGGCACTCAGGCTCAGTAGTTGTGGCACACGTGCTCAGTAGTTGTGGCTCACGGGCTCTAGAGTGCAGTGTCAGTAGTTGTGGCGCACGGGCCTAGTTGCTCCGCGGCATGTGGGATCCTTCCGGACCAGGGCTCGAACCCGTGTCCCCTGCATTGGCAGGCGGATTCTTAACCACTGCGCCACCAGGGAGGTCCCTGTTTCTAAGTATTTTTTGATCTCCTCTTAGATTTCTTCAGTGATCTCTTGGTTATTTAGTATTGTATTGTTTAGCCTCCATGTGTTTTTATTTTTCACAGATTTTTTCCCGTAATTGATATCTAGTCTGATAGTATTTCAGTCAGAAAAGATATTTGATATGATTTCAATTTTCTTAAATTTACCAAGGCTTGATTTGTGACCCAAGATATGATCTTTCCTGGAGAATGTTCCCTGAGCACTTGAGAAGAAAGTGTATTCTGTTCTTTTTGGATGGAATGTCCTATAAATATTAGTTAAGTCCACCTTGTTAAATGTATAATTTATAGCTTGTGTTTCCTTATTTATTTTCATTTTGGATGATCTGTCCATTGGTGAAGGTGGGGTGTTAAAGTCCTTTACTATGATTGTGTTACTGTCGAGTTCCCCTTTTATGGCTGTTAGTATTTGCTTTATGTATTGAGGTGCTCCTATGCTGGGTGCATAAATATTTACAATTGTTATATCTTCTTCTTGGATTGATCCCTTGATCATTATGTAGTGTCCTTCTTTGTCTCTTGCAGTAGTCTTTATTTTAAAGTCTCTTTAGTCTGATATGAGAATTGCTACTCCAGCTTTCTTTTGATTTCCATTTGCATGGAATATCTTTTTCTCTCCCCTCACTTTCAGTCTGTATGTGTCCCTAGATCTGAAGTGGGTTTCTTGTAGACAGCATATATACGGGTCTTGTGTTTGTATCCATTCAGCCAGTCTGTGTTTTGATTGCAGCATTTAATTCATTTACATTTAAGGTAGCTATCAATATGTGTGTTCCTATTATCATTTTCTTAATTGTTTTGGGTTTGTAATTATAGGTCTTTTCCTCCTCTTGTGCTTCCTGCCTAGAGAAGTTCCTTAAGCATTTGTTGTAGAGCTGGTTTGGTGGTGCTGACTTCTCTTAGCTTTTGCTCGTCTGTAAATGTTTTTTGGGTTTTTTTTTTTTTGCCGTATGCAGACCTCTCACTGTTGTGGCCTCTCCCATTGCGGAGCACAGGCTCCGGACACGCAGGCTCAGCAGCCTATGGCTCACAAGCCCAGCCGCTCCACAGCATGTGGGATCTTCCCGGACCGGGGCATGAACCCGCGTCCCCTGCATCGGCAGGCGGACTCCCAACCACTGCGCCACCAGGGAAGCCCTGTAAATGTTTTAATTTCTCCGTCGAATCTGAATGAGATCCTTGCTGGGTAGAGTAATCTTGGTTGTAGGTTTTTCTCTTTCATCACTTTAAATATGTCCTTTCACTCCCTGCTGGCTTGAAGAGTTTCTGCGGAAAGATCAGCTGTTAACCTTATGGGGATTCCCTTGTGTGTTATTTGTTGTTTTTCCCTTGCTGCTTTTAATATTTTTTCTTTGTATTTAATTTTTGATAGTTTGATTAATATGTGTCTTGGTGTGTTTCTCCTTGGATTTATCCTGTATGGGACTCTCTGTGCTTCCTGGACTTCATTAACTATTTCCTTTCCCATATTAGGGAAGTTTTCAACTATAATCTCTTCAAATATTTTCTCAGTCCCTTTCTTTTTCTCTTCTTCTTCTGGGACCACTATAATTTGAATGTTGGTGCCTTTAATGTTTTCCCGGAGGTCTGTGAGACTGTCCTAAATTCTTTTCATTCTTTTTTTTTTTCTTTATTCTGCTCTGTGGTAGTTATTTCCACTATTTTATCTTCCAGGTCACTTATCCGTTCTTCTGCCTCAGTTTTTCTGCTATTGATTCCTTCTAGAGAATTTTTAATCTCATTTATTGTGTTGTTCATCACTGTTTTTTTCCTCTTTAGTTCTTCTATGTCCTTGTTAAATGTTTCTTATATTTCTCCATTCTGTTTCCAAGATTTTGGATATCTTTACTATCATTGCTCTGAATTCTTTTTCAGGTAGACTGCCTATTTCCTCTTCATTTGTTTGGTCTGTTGGGGTTTTACCTTGCTCTTTAATCTGCTGTGTATTTCTCTGTCTTCTCATTTTGCTTTACTTACTGTGTGTTTGGGGTCTCCGTTTCACAGGCTGCAAGTTCGTAGTTCCCATTGTTTTTGGTGTCTTCCCTCAGTGAGTAAGGTTGGTTCAGTGGGTTGTGTAGGCTTCCTGGTGGAGGGGACTGGTGCCTGTGTTCTGGTGGATGAGCCTGGATTTTGTCTTTCTGGTGGGCAGGACCACGCCCGGTGGTGTGTTTTGGGTTGTCTGTGAACTTATTATGATTTTAGGCAGCCTCTCTGCTAATGGGTGGGGTTGTGTTCCTGTCTTGCTAGTTGTTTGGCATAGGGTGTCCAGCACTGTAGCTTGCTGGTCATTGAGTGGAGCTGGGTCTTAGCGTTGAGATGGAGATCTCTGGGAGAGCTTTCGCCTTTTGATATTATGTGGGGCCGGGAGGTCTCTGGTGGTCCAGTGTCGTGAACTGGGCTCTCCCACCTCAGAGGCTCAGGCCTGACACCTGGCTCAAGCACAAAAACTGTCAGCCACCTGCCTGGTTGGCGGGAGGAGTCTCGGTAAAAAGCAGATTCTGGGGAATTCCCTGGCAGTCCAGTGGTTAAGACTCCGCGCTTTCACTGCAGGGGGCACGAGTTCGATCCCTGGTTGGGGAACTGTGGCAGGCCCCTGACGCTTGAGAGCAGAAGGGTTTAAAGTCAGAAGAACTGGATGAAGTGATGCCTCAGTTACTTGCTGGTTGTGGAACCCAGGCACAGCCCAAATCTCCCTCAGCCTGTTTCTCACATTAATGGAAGTTTGGAAGAAGTTGATTCCAGTTCTCATTGATGAGTTTGAGGGGTTCAAGGCTTCAGTGGAGGAACTACCTCCACTCAGCCCAAGGGCTGTTCCAGTGTTGTCGGGCTCTGCCTGTCACTCGTGGCTGGTGCACCTCCTTCCCGGCCCTCAGCTGACCTGGAAGCAGACACGAGATGTTCTATTCTTAATTTCCTTCTCAAACCAGCCTAAATGTTTTAAGCAACGTGTTAGTCCTGCACTTGTATTTTAAATACATTTTCTTGGAATTATTTCAGCATTCAGGGGTTCAGGCAACTTAATTGTCTAACTCTAGAGATTTCAGACAAATAGTTTTGTCAGTACCCAAAGAATAATTCCGTATTTTCTTCTCTAAGTATTTAAAATGAAAGAGCATTGCTCCAAATACGTAGATACAAAGACTTTGTCATTTTAGGAATTTAAGCAAACTTTCATTGTGAGAAATTGGTGTACCATTGAAGTGGAAGAAAAATAAAAATAAGAAGTGTTTATTTTTACTTTTGAATGTGTTAGTTATAGTCTACCATGTTTTCCAAACAAAAATTAGAGTGCATGGTTCACTTATGAAATCAGCAAGACAGAGTGGTGGCCATTGGCCTATCTCTGGAAATCTGAGATGTCTGGACATTTTAAGTATAGGACATAGATGAGTAATATTCCATCTAGGTTCTGAAACATAAATTTATACTCCTGCATGTTTTAGAGAGCCCAGAACCCAAGAATTCAAAGATAACTAGGGGCTTGTGAACCCAGAGCCCCACCTCTCTGTTACTTTTCACAGCCACATTTCTTAAAAGGAATCTCTGTACTTATCACCCTTTTTCCTCCCCACCACCTGCCTCTCTCTTCAGCACTTCATCCTCCACCTATTCCAGACACTCAGGGATCCAGTAACTGGCTTCAGGTACCCTCTAGGCTAAGCACAGCACTACCTAAGGAAATTTTCATGGACAAGGGCTCTTCCGTGGCTGAGATATGCAATTGAATTTTCAATCAGCAGTTACATTGTGTGTGTGTGTGCTGCCTTTATTGGGCCCCTGGTGCTGTGGCTGTGTGGGGAAGGCTGGAGTAAGCTTATTTTATGATTCCCATTATAATAAAATAATGCAATTAGCTTCTGGTTGGGAGGAGTGTCATCACTGGAGCCCTGATTTTGGTACTTCACATTTTCATTAGTTCAGTGGTTGGTGACAGTGATTTTCACTTCAGCCAAAATTTTGATTCATTTAGAGGTAATCTGATTGTAGGGCGAGATTAGACAAAATACCCTGGACAGGAATTCCCTATTGCTTGCTTCTCTCCATTACTCTAGGAATGTGGGAAATTACCTTGATGCAGCCTTAGCCTCCAAGGACACTGCCAGGCAAGCTCTCCCAGAGATTATGAGACAGAAAGGCTCAGACACCAAAGTCGGGTGTTGCAGTCACACGATTTATTCAATTTGAAAACATGCAGTGAGAAGCAAGGGGAAAAGATTCGAACACTTTAACATAGTTAGGTTAGGATATTAATAGGGTGAAAAGTCCATACTCTGGAACCTGTGCTTGCAATCTTTATATGTCCTGTCTCTGTGCGGTGTCAGCTTTCCCCAGTGATGGTGTGGTCACAAAGAACAGACCTGTGGTTGAACAAGTGGTCTTAGCAGATAAAAGGTGTCTGAAGCCAGCATAGGCTTGCTCCATCGGAGGGATGCAGGGCAAGTATACCTGGCCAGTAGCTATAGCTCACTAGTAATTTGTCTGCGTTTTGGGGCAGAGTATACATGGGACCAGAATTGGACATAATGGGTGTCACCAATGGGTGATCAATTTAGGATGATTTAGCTGTCAATCTGGAGGCAACATGAGCTGGGCTCTATTATGTATCGTTAATATTTTATTAGATAGGGAATATTTATTATTAACAATAATATAAAGTTATAAAAATATATTATTATTACCTTATATTATATCTAAATAAATACAATTGTAAATTAGACATTATTACATTTATTAATATTTTATTCAATATGAATATTTATGATTTACTTTGTCCTTCCATCAGAACCCTTCTATTTATAAGTAACATTCTTATTTGTTTCATTCTTTTCATCTATATTTAACATAAAAAAACACTCCATTTATTTTGTTTTTTAACATGTCTTACACGTTACTAACATACTATGTACACTATACACATCTTTTTAAAATATATATATTTATTTATTTAGGTTGCACCATGTCTTAGTTGCATGCGGACTTCTTAGTTGTAGCATGCGGACTTCTTAGTTGTAGCATGCGAACTCTTAGTTGCGGCATGCATGTGGGATCTACTTCCCTGCCCAGGGATCAAACCTGGGCCCCCTGCATTGGGAGCACGGAGTCTTACCCACTGGACCACCAGGGAAGTTCTGTACACTCTACACATCTTATGAATTGTACCTGAGTCTTACAAACTACTTGTTTTCTCAGTGTCTATGGAAAATCTTAGGAGTTTCATCCATCTGATTTTTACTTTGTCCTCTATACCAGTTTTTAAAAGAAATTTAAAGTATTTATTCAGCAAATTATGGTATATTCATACAAATGAAATATTATGCAGCTAGAAAAATGATAATATAGATCTATATTGCCATGAAAAAATTAGTCAAACAATATTCCTATGTAGAAATAACAGGTAGCAAAAGAGCGTGTCTAGTATAGTCCCAGGGGTATAACATTATGTGTGATACCTATATGCTTACCTGTGCATGGAGGTACCTGGAAGGATGCTCATCCAATTATTAACAGTAGTTTGCTCTGGATGATGACACTTTAGTTGCATTTTACTGTTTTTTGTGTGATCTACTGTATGGTTTGTGCAAATAAACAAGTATCATTTATTTAAAAATAACTGAAATCCAAACATATGTGTATATACAAATATGTATGCAAATCAGCATACCAAAGGATTATAATATCAGACCCTTTCTTTTGTAAACCAAAGACGTTTTGCAAGTAGAGAATTATTTTCCGACCTTCGAAATGTTTTACCTACTTTCAAAATGATAACCTTCCTATCTTGGGTCAGAGAACTGTAACAATGTCCCTTTAGCAGAATGTCCTAAACCTCTCTGATGATAAGACTCAGCCTGGTGGGTACCTGCTAAAAATGTAAATTTCCCCAGGGCCCTTCTCAGAGCCACTGAATCAGTATCTCAGGGAGGGACCTGGGATGCCTCAGGTGATTCTTATCATCAGGAAAATTTAGAAAGCTGTTCTTATAGAAACAAGTGCTACGAGCCATGTTTCAAGCTTTATTGAATGCCTCTTGGAAGTGCCTTTCCCAGGCCCAGCTTCCTTTGTTTTAAGAGGCCTGCACTGTTTTGCATGGCTGCCCTGGAAAACTGTTTGCAGCTTTTTTCTAAGGCCCCTTTCAGGTGTGAGGATTCTTTGACAGTTAAGGAGACACTTCAACAATTTCAATCTGTGTCTATCAGGGTACTGAGTTCTTAGGGCTAGAGGATTCCGGTGATAATTTTTAAAAAGAAATTCAGGTGTTGCCAGGGTCCCCTCTGGTCTCCCTGGAGGACTTGTGTATCACGTGGACAGTCCCCTGGGCCTCTCTCACCTTAGATTCCCTCCCTTGCATGGGAGATGAGGGCATTTTTCCTTAAAAAGGAAAATTATTACCTTATTAAAGTGTTTTTCTTAAGGAACTTATTCTGGGAGAGGGACCACTGGAATTCTTAGCACCAGAATCATATTTGAATTGAGAATTCTAATTACTGGCTCACTAGCTGGAGTCAAACGACATTTGCGGCATTTACCTTTCTAATATTGTACAGGAAGATTTTCACAAATATTCCCCAGCATTGCTTGTTCAGTTGTTGTGTCAGCAAAACCCCTCTTAAGTTCTGTTAAAAGGAGCCAAAAGGAAAACAACAATAATAACTACCAAAGACCTACCTCTACCCCAGCTGTGTGCAGTTGTTTTATTGCTGTAGAGGGGAGGGGCCGGAGAGCAGTGATGAGAATGGGCTTTGAGTCCAATAGGTCTGGAGTCTTACCCACCATCTACTCGGTGATGACCCTGGGCAAGCTGCTTTCCTCCGGGAAGTTTGGCTTCCTCATCTTAAAGTAGGGCAATAATGCCAAATATACAGGGACGATGGGAGGGTTTGCATTAAATGAGTTAAAATAGTGGTTGAAAGATTTGCGGCACACAATGTGCATTTGATCAATTACTTTCTATCCAGGTGTTTTTGTTTTTTAATGGAGGGTTAACAAGCAGCACCTGTCCCTGAAGAGTGTGGATTTTATATATTCGGCAATGTAGATAGTAGTAAAATAATGTTTAAAAATGTCAAAACACAGAGCACAGTGCCTCTAGGACCCAGGGCACCTTGCCAGGAGGGGAGGGTTCCCCCACAGGCAGAGCGCTCTCTCTAGCAGGGTCTGCCCAGATGAGACCATACCCCAGAAAGTGCTTCTAGGATCTCCAGGTTTGGAGTTGGATTATGCTCTATCTCAATTCCCTGTTAATCAGGCTGAGTACACCTTGCCTTGCCTGCCAGCCTGAGCACACCCAGACCAGCCCCGTAAGTCTCCTAGAAGCCTGCCCATTGACAGCCTTGCACCCCAAGGTCAGCCCAGACCACAGCCACCTCCTTCCAGCCAGAACTCCCCCCGTAACGCCAGGCTGGGGCCTCCTCAGACTTATAATCCATGCAGCTGACTCTGAGTTGCACAGCTAATTCTTTTGACAACTTTGTGGCCAGGTGAACCCATTGCCGAGTTCTTACACAGGGCGGGGCGGGTATGGGGGATGCTGGGGTTTGGAGTTTGTGCCACTGGCAGGGAGAGGAGAGGCAAATAGAAGGCAGCATCCATTTAGAACTGAGAACTTTCTCTCCCCGTTAAGTCTGATTCCTGATGTTTTTTCATCCTTTTTGCTCTTACTCTGACACCTTTTCATTGTAGTGATGATAGCAGCAATGCTAACATGTTACCAATAGTGGTAATAATGATGATGATGATGATGATGATGTTTAAAAAGAGGGGGCTCTGGGCTTCCCTGGTGGCACAGTGGTTGAGAGTCCGCCTGCCAATGCAGGGAACATGGGTTCGTGCCCCGGTCCGGGAAGATCCCACATGACGTGGAGCGGCTGGGCCCGTGAGCCATGGCCGTGAGCCTGCACGTCCAGAGCCTGCGCTCCGCAATGGGAGAGGCCACAACAGTGAGAGGCCCGCGTACCAAAAAAAAAAAAAAAAAAAGAGGGGGCCCTTTCTTGGGCTGTTCTCCCTTCCTGCTGTTGTTCCTCTCTGGTCTTCGCTTCCCCTAAACAAACCCGTTACCCCCCACCCCCTTTCATACCCCTGCACTGGGCTCTCTGAAACCCTTGATTCACAGTAAATGAAACACTCAGCTGGCCTCCACCTCCTTGCTTTAATTTAGACGGCTTTCTCCTGAGGGCATTGCTTCCTGATAGCCACCTCAAGGGATGCTTCCTACTTTAGATGGAAAGAGAAATCTAAGCAGGAGCTGGCTCTGTGGTCCAGGCAGAGAAGCTCCAACAAAGGCTCTGGGGCAGGAATGAGCTTGGCAGGGTCTCAAGAGCAACAACTACAAAGAAAGGCCAGTGTAGCTCCAGGAAGTGAGGTTGGGAGTGTGCAGCCTGAGCTGTGCTTGGAGAAGGCAGCAGGGTCCACTCATGTAGGACGTGGAGGCTGCCTTAGCTCAGGCTGCTATAACAGAACACCACAGAGAGGGTGGCTTAAACAACAGACATTTACTTCTCACGGTTCTGGTGGCTGAGAAGTCCAAGATCAAGGTGCTGGCAGACTTGGTTCTTAGTGAGGGCCCTCTTCCTGGCTTGTGGACAGCCACCTTCTCGCTGTGTGCTTACAGGGCCATTCCTAGGTGCACGTACGTGGAGTTAAACTTTGAAAGTGAGCAAGTGTAACATTAAATAACAAAATGTGAAGCCATGAAGGGCAGAGCAAAACTTTGAGTGCCTCTCTCCTGGATGTTCTTTTAGGGGCTGTGGGTGGCTGCTTGTGGAAGGAGTCCTTTAAGTGAATATGCACAGTTATTGGCATGGTCCTTTGATTTGGAAAGTTAAGGGGATGCCGGGCCTTGTCTCCTGAAAAGTGCCCTTTCCTCAGGCAGAGTTTTAACTGTCAGCACTTCAGTCGTACATGTACTTGAGCAATTCTTGTGCCTTGTCATTGTTTGTTTACATGTCTTTCTCTTCATGCTGTGAGCAAGCCCCCTGCTTTGTGTGTGTGTGTGTGTGTGTGTGTGTGTGTGTGTGTGTGTGTGTGTGTGTGTGGTACGTGGGCCTCTCACTGTTGTGGCCTCTCCCGTTGCGGAGCACAGGCTCCGGACGCGCAGGCCCAGCGGCCATGGCTCACGGGCCCAGCCGCTCCGCGGCATGTGGGATCCTCCCGGACCGGGGCACGAACCCACGTCCCCTGCATCAGCAGGTGGACTCTCAACCACTGCGCCACCAGGGAAGCCCAAAAGTGTTAAGTTTATTCCATTTATTTGAGGTCTTCTGACTATAATTTAAGGATCTTACACTGTAATACATAATGACGAGTTTTGAAAAATTATCTATTGCACAAACAATAACTACAATTTTTTTAATAACTACAATTTAAAAAGAAAAACACACAATCCTATCCATTCATCAAAGCATGTTCTCATATACTTTCCAATTCTTTTCTTTTCTTTTGTAATTTCTTGGTTATTGCCATCAGCAGAATAGATACTTTTTTTTTTTGGCTGCACTGCATGGCTTGTGGGATCTTAGTTCCCCAACCAAGGATCAAACCCATGCCCCTTGTAATGGAAGCGTGGAGTCTTAACCACTGGACTGCCAAGGAAGTCCCAGGCTTCTTTATATAATTTTAAATGATGGCTTGCTGTGCCAATTAAGTTGATTTGCTGTAATTTAATAGCCCTCCATCCTTGGACATTGATGGTTTCCATCTTGTGTTATAAATAGGCATACAGTGAAGTGCTGTCCCACCTCCCAGTCACCCTCTGTCATCTAATCTCCAGTCCCATCTTGCCATTGAAAGAGCGCTGGCCAGGATGAGCAGTGGTCCTCTTCCTGGTGAATGTCTTCTGTTGTTATCTTAGTTGAGCTCCTCAAAGTTCCATGTTGGCTATTCTTCCCTTCTTGAAATTCATTCTTCTCTTGACTTTTTGGACACCCTGCACCAGAGGATTTTTTCCTTCCCCTTCTGGCAGTTCCTCTTTTATCTCTATTCTGAGGACCTAAGCTTGCCCCTTAAATATTGGCATTCCCAGGGATGGGTTCTATCCTTACTCTTCTCCTGCCTCAGTCTTCATCACTTCTCTGAAAAGTCTCATTATCTCCCATGACTTCAGCTTTCTTGATACATTGGCGATTTCCAAATCTCTTCCTCCACTTCAAATCTCTCTACCCAAACACTCATCAATACCTGGCATATAGTAGATACTTGAACATCTCCACCTGGAGAACTCATAGTCCTCAAAACTCAATCAGTCCTTAACCGAATTCACCATCCTTCCTCAAGCCCCTCTCAAAATCTGCTCCCACTCCTGTGTTTCCTATTTTGGCAAAAGGCACCGTCATCTACTTAGTTAAGCCAGAAACCTAAGAGTCACCATAGGCTCACTTCCCTCTTCCTTACCTCACATCTGATCAGGCAGGCACCCAGTCTGCTGATTACACTTCCTTAATTTCTCTTGAAGTGGCTCCTTTTGTCTGACTTCACAGCCACATCATCTCTCACCTGCATTCCCACAAAAATCCTTTTTTTTTTTTTGCTGGTCTTGTCATTCTTACTGATGTCCCTCCCCACAGCTCCCACCCAACTCATCCATCTTCCAAGAAGCTGACAGAGTGATCTTTATAAAATGCCAGTCTAATTCCACTTCTATTGTGTCACAGTAGAACACTGCCCCTGCTTGCCTGGACAGCCTTACTTCCTGGCATCTCAAGAGCAAGCCCATGGTCTTCCTTCCTTGTTTCTCCACTTGTTATTTATTGCCTTCACCTGGAAAGCTCTTGCCCCTCTTTTTGTCTCACACTCATTCCTACGTGTCCTTTAGAATGTGTAAGTACCCCATTTCTGGAAAGCCTTCCCTAAACTCCATACCCCTAGTCTGGTGAGGAACACCTCTCCTGAAAGCCCCCAGACTACCCTGAGTCTGCCAGGAATGTCAACACTTACGTGGTTTCTTATTATTTACTGATTGTCTATTACAATAAACTGAACTCTCTGAGGATAGAGCCTAAGTCTTTTATGAGGGGGTTCTGACTTGACAGAAGGTGTTTGGTAATTACTTCTTGGATAGAAGTTCTTCAGAGAAAAAAATTCTAGGAGTGGGGTTCACATGTGCAAGCCCACATGTGTAAAATATGTACTACTATAACTTGTTTTTCCAAAGAGTTGTATTGATTTATACCGCCACCAGCAATGCTACTGTATCAATTGAATCACTTTTTTTCAACATCTGAGTCAGAACTATGTATTGTGCCAAAATATTTGTATTTCTACTGTAAAAATATGTCATCATTTGGAGTAGTGTGATGCAACAGAACTTTCTGCAATGATGGAAATATTCTATATCTACACTGTCCAATGTAACCACTAGCCACATGTGGCTACTGATTGAGCACTGGAAATGTGACTAATGTGACTAAGAAACTGAATTTTTTGTTTCCTTTAATTTTAGTTAATTTTTTAAAATAAATTTATCTATTTTATTTATTTATTTTTGGTTACATTGGGTCTTCGTTGCTGTGTGCGGGCTTTCTCTACTTGCGGCGAGTGGGAGCTATTCTTTCTTGTGGTGCGCGGGCTTCTCTTTGCAGTGGCTTCTCTTGTCGTGGAGCTCAGGCTCTAGGCGCGTGGACCTCAGCAGTTGTGGCACACGGGCTCAGTAGTTGTGGCTCACGGGCTCTAGAGCGCAGGCTCAGTAGCTGTGGTGCACGGGGCTTAGTTGCTCCGCGGCACGTGGGGTCTTCCCAGACCAGGGCTCAAACCCATGTTCCCTGCGTTCGCAGGCGGATTCTTAACCAGTGCACCACCAGGGAAGCCCTAATTTTAGTTAATTTAAATTTAAATGTATTCAATACTCACATGTGGCAAGTGGTTATCATATTGGACAGTGGAACTCTAGAGAGAAAAAGGAAATTGAGCAGATATAATTGCTACATTCTGGGTTCCTTTGTTCCTCTTTAAATGCTTAGTGGTGTAAGCTCATGCCACTAAGGTGTGACCAGTTCACAAATGCTGCCATTGTTATTATTTGTCCGCACCGCCTAATTTGGGAAACATTTTTTTTAAATGGCTCTTTCAACAGGAGAGTGACACCTTACATCAGGAATACAGCCAAAACGTCTAATTCTGGAGACTTGAAGGAAAATGGGAAATGTTACTCACAGTGCTTTTTATTCAGAGGCAGGCACTTAGCCATTCCAAAGGAGGCCAGAAGCCTAACACTTTCAGAGAGGCATCTGCTGTACTTGTTTTTCCACATAAACTGCCAAACTTGTTTTGATTAGGCAGGAAGTGAAGCAACTTTTCGGGGAGAGAGCCCGGCATCTGTATCTTGTCAGCTGGTCAGATCAGACCTTTTTACCTTTTACCTTCTTGTGAGTCTAGGCCGAGTTTCACTTTTCAACTTAAGAGCAGGATGGGCCATACTTTTTTCTCTTACAACATGGTTTCCTTAAGATTTCAAATCCAAGATTATATTTGTAATCAGTGTACCTGTTTTGATTCTCCAAATAATTTACATGCCCTTAAAATAAGGAAACGTTTATTTATCGTGCACAATTCTTTATACATAGAGGACTCTAAAACGAATAAATGTACTGAGTTGAATTCGATGAATCCTGCCTGATAAGCATTTGTGACCTACTTTTTTAAAGAAAGCCTTTGAAAAGCTGGTGATGGGAGAGGAGTTTTAATCTCTTTACTGGAGTTATTGGAAATGTGCCAAAGAGATAACCTGGAGTATATTTTTCTCAAAAGTCGTGTTTTAAACGTAGGGGTAGTGTGTATGTGTGTGTGTGTGTGTGTGTCCTCTAGGCAGGACAGAAAAAACTTCTCGGTTCCTTTTCGAAGAGAACTCGGAAGGAGGTTCTGCAAACCTCTCCAGAAAGGGTTCGTACAGGATGCGCACGCGACCTTGAGGGAAGAACCCGTGGACAAACAGGCCGCCCAGGGCTCGCTGCTACACGCAAACTTGCAGAGCTCCCCCGGCGGGCGCCCGGAGCCGGACCTGCTGCTCGCAGAGCTCGCCGCGGAGCGAACCATCAGGTCCGCCGGTGGGGGGGTTGGGTGTCGGGGCCGCGGGACGCTCTGTCCTCGGGGTCCCCCTGCTGCTTCCGCCCTCCTTCGTCCCCGGCCGGGAGTCGCGCGTGACACGGCCCTCTGCGGGGACCTCGAGGGCGCGGCGCCGGCGAACCCTCCCCCGGGTCGCGCGGGGGTGGTAGCGACCCATTTGAGAGTTTCCCGGGCCAGGCGGCGGGCGCCGAGGCGCTGCCTCGGGCCGGGGGCGGGCCGACGCCGCGCCGAGGGGGGAGGGACAAAGGGGTGGGTTCCCGCGGGCCGGCACCTGGCTAAAACCCGGCTGCGGGTCGGAGGACTGACCTGCCGCCCGGAGGAGGAGGAGGAGGAGGAGGTGGAACTGGGTCCTGGACCTGCGCGCCCACGCGGGACCCGCGCCCGAAGATGCCGGTGCGAGGAGATCGCGGGTTTCCACCCCGGCGGGAGATGTCAGGTTGGCTCCGAGTAAGTGCCCTCTTGCGTCCCGCTTGGTTGGGAGAAGGGTCTTGAGGACGGGGCATGGGAGCGCGTGGTGGGCTTCCCAGATGCTCATTAGGTGGCTGGAATTCTCCCATCCGGAGGTGGGGTTGAGGGCAGGGACTAGGTTTCACCGGACAGAGGTGGTGGCTTGTGGCCTCCAGGGCTTCTGGACCCTTTTCTCTGTTCTCTAAAGTCACTTGGATTTCAGGTTAAGTCGCGAGTAGGGAAGACTGTCTTGAACTCTGTCTTGGATCGCTACTACTTCGGGGGCATCTCGTTGTTCCTGTTGTGTCGCCTGCCCTATGCCTTTGTGTTTTCCTTCTGTGTTTCAAACCGCACTCTCTACTTGATGCAAAATTACAGGCGTGTGTGCGTGAGACAAACTGACAACTCTCTGGAGACCAGAATCCTCTCTTTCCCTTTTAATCAGTTGCCTCTGCAATATACGTAAAAGTTATTTGCAGTAGGGAATGGATGTGTACTCTGGTATTATCTTACCTGTCACCAGTTGCTTTTCTTTTGTGTCTTCATTTGTAAAGTTTCTGCTTTACACAGTAGGTTATTTTAAGTTATAAATAATCAGGGTTTTGACTACAGGGTTTTAACATTCTTGAAATGTGGATGAACTTGGGAGTGAATACTCCAGGGCTTAGTAATGGAAAGGAATACAGCCTCCCACCTCTATTTTAGCTTCAGTTCTTAGCAGCGCTGCTTCCTTGGCAGCTGTCTGGCCTGAGTAATGGTTGTGGTTTCCCTGCAGTTCTCAGCGTAGACAAATCCCATCCTATTGCCCTCCCTCCCTTCCTTCCTTCCTCCCTCCCTCCCTCCCTCCCTTCCTCCCTCCCTCAGCTAGGGGAATCCCAGCAGAGAAGAGGCCCTTTTCCTCAGATCTCTAGGTGGTCTGTGCTGGGTGCGTTGACAGTCACCTTGGGAGAACAGGTCCACCTGTGTCAGGATTATTCCTGGGAGAGACAGTCTACACGCAAACCTTGGAAGTGGACCATTTTCATTTTAAGTGAGGAGTTACTAGTAGTGATTGCATTTGTGGCAAAATGCCATGTAATATCTTGCCTGAGAGAATGAAATATGGTTATTCAATAAATTTTCATGAACAACTTCGCTTCAGTGTGGGGAATACAAATGTTAAGAGTGTGCCTCTACCACACTGTCTTGTTGGGGAAGAATGCAAATAATTAAGACTCTGATGCATTCCAATTAGAAGCATGAACAGGATGCTGTAGTTTCCCCTCTCTGGGGAGACGAGAGAAGGAGGGTGCTTTACTAAGGCAACGGTGGCTTTTGAGGTGTTTCTTGAGCTTTTTCAGAGCTGCTGTCAGAGATTAATGAAGGGAGATTGTTTTCCCCCTGAGTTGCTGCTGTAGCTTTTTCAGGACCACACAGCTGATAACTTAATGAGCGCCCACTTGTGCCGGTCCACTGTGAGCAGGTGGGGTACAAGATAAGCAAGACTCAACTTCTGCCGTCAAGAGTCGTCTGTTTGATCTGAAAAGTTTAGATGTTTTTTAAGACCCTGCAAACTCTCTCTGTTGGGATACCTGCGGCTTAAGGAGGGAGTATGCGATACAGATGCACACTCTGCAATACAGAAATGCAACAAAGTGTGGGTTTGTTCTGTGCACACTCCCTTCAGGGTTTCTTTTTGGGAAGAAAGTTTGCCATTTGAACAGATACCTCACAGGGTAAGCCAGCCTAGAAAATGGGGCTAATAACGCGTCTCTAAGACGAGGACTGAGTGAAATGACATAGGGTGCCTGGCTAGTGGATGCTAAGTAGACAGTAGCTAGTATAGTCATCCCTCAGTATCCCGGGATGGGGGGGAGAATGGTTCTGGGACCCCCCTCAGGTACCCAAATCCAAGGATGCTCAAAGCCCTTTATATAAAATGGTGTAGTATTTTCCTATAACCTAAGGGCATCCTCCTGTACACTTTAAATCCTCTCTAGGTTACTTACAGTACCAGATACAATATAAATATTATGGAAATAGTTGTAAATACAATGTAAATGCTGTGTAAATAGTTGCTGGTGTGTGGCAAATTCAAGTTTTGCTTTTTGGAACTTTCTGGAATTTTTTCCCCCCCTGTATATTTTTGATCCACAGTTGGTTGAATCCTTGGATATGGAGGGCCAACTGTAATAAGAACAGGTGCTGAAAACTCTATTAAGTGCTGGGCTCTGGGTTACTAAGGACCGATAGGAGGTGCCAGGTATGTTAGGGCAGTTGCTGAGGGAAAGAGCAAGAGATGCTCACACTCTGTTGAAAGGCTTTAAATGCCAGGAAGAGAACTTTGAGAAAAAGGAAAAAAAAAGTCACAGAAATCCCTAATGTATTAATGACTTGACTTTTCCTATAAAGAAGTGAACCAGTTTCCCAGTAAACAGGGCTACCCCACACACCCTACACAGGGAATATTACTCTTTTGGGGGCTCTCATATGCTTAAGACCCAAAATATTTTAGCATCACCCCCTGGGGAGTTCCATTTGCAAGGGTTTCTGCCTACATTTGTTTACCTTTTAATCTGATTCTTTGTACATTGACAAAAGGTCACAGCCAGACATTGCTCTTATGCTGGAGAAGTTCCTGGGAATTCCGAGGGAGATAA
Source organism: Hyperoodon ampullatus (assembly GCF_949752795.1). Classification (NCBI taxonomy): domain Eukaryota; kingdom Metazoa; phylum Chordata; class Mammalia; order Artiodactyla; family Ziphiidae; genus Hyperoodon; species Hyperoodon ampullatus. The sequence continues at coordinate 76,447,786 of NC_136919.1, forward strand.
AAGCCCTACAGTGACTTTTGAGCTTAGCAAGGTTTTCTCTCCTGAAGAAGGCTTTCTTTTTAGGAGACAGAAAAGTTTTTGAAACTAGGCGGGGCCACTGTAGTCCTGTGTACTGTCATATGTTCTGTAGTTAAAAGCTATGCAGATTTGGCGGGGGTGTGGCCTGAGGTATGGGAGGGGCTGTTGGGGTGAAGACTCAGGAAGGGTTAGTAATCACGCTGAAACTTTCAACATACCTCTACCGAATATGAGCCATCCGGGAATTCCTTGCCTAAACCCTAAAACAAATCCCATTGAGGAGTTGTGGCTGCAGATTAGCTTATCGAGGTTGAGAGCTGACACCCTATAAAATGCCTTATTGATCAGGCTCTAAGCAGTAATCGGGGCCAACAAGTGCTGGCTGGAATGGCCTTGGACCAGCCAGCCTTGGTATTGAGAGGCATTTTCCATTGAAAATTGGGTGGGTGCGGCAGAATGATTATCTCACGTGTTTTACTGAATTGTTTCTTCATCCTAAATCCAAGGGGCAGGGTCAGAAACATACAGTCAGACAGAGGTCAGATTTAACACCTATTTAGTGGGTTAAAAACTTCGATGTTTTACATGGGCTTTTAAAAAAATTTATGTATTCATTTATTTATTTTTGGCTGTGTTGGATCTTCGTTGCTATGCACGGGCTTTCTCTGGTTGCGGCGAGTGGGGGCTATTCTTCACTGGGCTGCATGGGCTTCTCATTGCGGTGGCTTCTCTTGTTGCAGAGCACAGGCTCTAGGCGCATGGACTTCAGTAGTTGTGGTACGCAGGCTCAGTAGTTGCGGCATGCAGGCTCTAGAGCAGAGGCTCAGTAGTTGTGGCGCACGGGCTTACTTGCTTCGCGGCATGTGGGATCCTCCCAGACAAGGGCTCGAACCTGTGTCCCCTGCACTGACAGGTGGATTCTTAACCACTGTGCCACCAGGGAAGTCCCTACAATGGGCTTTTTTAAGGTTAAAAAAGAAATGTTCCCTAAAACGATTTAGAACCTACTTCATCCCCACAGGAATTTTTATGACGACCCTTGTGAGAGAAAGCTCGTATAGCTAGCAAATTTATGAGGGTCTGAGGTGGTATTCCCATTAAAAATTTTGCAAAAACTGTATAACAGCAATGGAGAAAAGTTATCAGCCACTCAGTCCTAACATCCGGTATTGGCAATAGCTAGTTCCAGGTTTGAAGGTTACCTAGGAAAGCAGTCGATTAACTTTGTACACTGCCTATGGCACCGTGTGAGGAAGAGAGTTCTGAGTTGGAAAGTACCTGCTTCCACTTTTGCAGCTTGATTAGGAAATGCCCTTCTTGGAACTTAGCGTCTGACTGCTAGAGCCTGGACAGGCCTGCATGGGCCTTCCCATGACGGTGACTGTTTCACTCGGGTTTTTTGTTGTTGTTTTTTTTTTTAATGTGGTACGCAGGCCTCTCACTGCTGTGGCCTCTCCCGTTGCGGAGCACAGGCTCCGGACGCGCAGACTCAGCGGCCATGGCTCACGGGCCCAGCCGCTCCGCGATATGTGGGATCCTCCCGGACCGGGGCACGAACCCGTGTCCCCTGCATCGGCAGGCGGACTCTCAACCACTGCGCCACCAAGGAAGCCCTCATTCGGGTTTTTTAAGGGGGCTCGCGCCTCCATCTTCCAAAGCTGTGTCAGTCTCGATAACCTGTGAACTCAAAAGGGAGACTCAGGGCTGTCATATTGAAAAAATGCCTATTAAATTAAACATTTTCTCTGCCTTTTTTGCTGTCTTCAAAACAGTGTTGTTTCCTAAGTGTGCTGTGCAGACAGATTTACAGGTGGCACAGGGAGGGACGTAGCCCAATCTTTAATTACTGTGCATGAGCCTTGTAGTTCAGGACTAAAAAACATAAAGCCGATCACCAAACTCATTTATTTCATGGATAGATTGCTTAGAATGAGACAAAAATAAGTATTAAATAAAACGGTGAGTTCGATTTAAGAAAAATAGTAAATTATCAGGATGAGTGGTATGAGAATAAGGCCAAAACTGTGAAGACGGCCCTTGAAATCTGAGATTTGGAAAATACTCTTAAAATATGAGTGTGACGTTTAGGTATGGAGCGCTAGGTGTACCTCAACTGCACCTTCAGGAAAGTCAGACACAGGATGGCCCAGAAAAGCCAGGAAAGTTGAATTTGATGGACTTTGTGTCTTAATGTGTACATCTTGCTCTTGTCCACCCAGTTCTCTTTTCTGTTGCTGCAGACAGTGTATTCGTGAAGCGATTTAAAGTCTTCCCTAAGTCTCATTCCTCTCTTTGCTTCCCGCAAGCCATTCTGCAATTTTAAAGTCTGTTGGTGTGACATTTGTGGTAGGATAGAGTGAAAAGGGGGGAAATGCTTTGGCACTCCTGGGGGACATCACCATGTTACCAAGTGTATCGCAGTCACCATCCGTCAGCGCCTAAGAATACAGAGACCCGAGCAGCCTCACATGTAATACATCTAACTCTTTAAAAATGGAGCTTTTATTGGGTCTGCAGAATAGGCTTTAACAAGGATTGTTGTAGGAATTGGAAGTCTTGAGGTAGGAAAAAAGAAACCCTGCCGTGACCTGGAGAAATGAGCAATTGAAGTTCATGTTCATGATAGGTGAATAAAACCACAGTAGAAAACACTTTGCTTCAGTCAGCAAAATCCCTACTTGTGTGTGCGTGCACACTCTTTATGAGAAGTCCTAGGCCTTCAATTAGTAACTTTAGTCATTTAAAATCAGTACAGTTATTTGTTTAGTGCCTCTGCCAGATGGTTAAAGTTAAATCAGGTCTTTAACCTTAAAAACGTAGTGCAGCTTTTCTTAGTCACTTATACACCATTGTGTGTTGCAAACCATAGCAGTATAAATTCCAGTAATCATGAATGTTTATTTTAACTTTCAAACTAAATATTTAGCCTGATTAGAATATTCATAGATTATAGGTTCTATTTGTGTTTCTCTTCCCCCATCATTGTATGTGAGTGTTGAGGGGTTGGAGAGTTTGGAGGGTGGCAGGAATGGTAGTAGTGGTGAAAGACTCTTGATAGATCCTTTGAGAGTAAAATATTTGTTGCGTGTTACACAGGAAGCTCTACTGACCCCAGAATTTCAAATTATACCATTAATTATAGCAAAGACTTCATGTCACATCCTTGAATACAAATGTTTACTGAATTTTACCCATATGCATATGTAAACATGGATTTCAGAGTTAATATGATAATTATTATTTGTATTGTAGACTTTACTCAGCCATCTGAAATATATACATTACGTTCACAAGAGAAAATGACATCATCTTTGAAAACTAATTATAGTATGCTTCATCTGACAGACACCCTATATAAGCATGGGACTAAATATAGAGCTATATATTTATAGTTAGTGACAAGTCAGAGGCATTTAGAGAGAATATATGTAATACATTGTGGGAGAGAATTATTGGGATAGTTTGCTGGTCGGTAAGAGTTATTAGGCTGTAATTAATAGATAATGATTAGAATCCAGTTGTATCTTTTTTTTTTCTTTTCTTTGGGGGGGAGCGGTGCCATGCCACGCAGCTTGTGGGATCTTTGGACCCTGGCCCCCCTGCAGTGGAAGCCTGGAGTCCTAACCACTGGACAACCAGGGAATCCCAGAATCCAGTTGTATGTTTGCCATTGTATGTGTTAGAAAAACCTTTGATAGAGATGAGAGAACACTGCAGATACTCTATACTTTGTCACTTAGTTGAAGGTGAACCTGGGAAATAATGCATTCTAGTCATCAGTAGGATTTACTGAACTCCTCTTCTAAGAGTTGTAGCTTCTTGGAGCTTTGTTCTTCGGAGGAGGAAATAATGTTCCAAGTGTAGCTGTTTGTTTCCATTCGCTGAGAGCCATTTCTTATAAGGGAAGTGTTCCAAGTCCTAGGCTCTGGGGTTCCTTCTCTGCCTCCTCTTGCCCGGAGCACCTGAGAGCCTGGGTGACGGGGAGGAGGGGTGATGTAGCTGTGCGAGGCAAGTAGCCCGTTCTCAATCCTAGGAAGGCTGTTGCCAAATATATCTAGCAAAGCAGAATGAAATTCTTTGAAGGAGTTAGTATTAGCAAAACTCGTCCGGACTTCCCTGGTGGCTCAGTGGTTAAGAATCCACCTGCCAATGCAGGGGACACGGGTTCGAGCCCTGATCTGGGAAGATCCCACATGCCGTGGAGCAACTAGGCCTGTGTGCCGTAACTACTGAACCTGCACTGTAGAGCCCACGAGCCACAACTACTGAGCCCTAGAGCCCGTGCTCTGCAACAAGAGAAGCCACTGCAATGAGAAGCACTGCAACGAAGAGTAGCCCCCGCTCCCCGCAGCTAGAGAAAGACCGCACACAGCAACGAAGACCCAATGCAGCCAGAAATAAATAAATAAAAGTAACAATTTTAAAAAACCCATCTTTAAAAAAAAAACAACAAAACTCGTCATTTCTGCTTTTGAAAAGAATGAATAGTTTAGAAGAAACTTCCTGATGAGCTCATTTTTAGAAGTCCAGTTCCTCCCTTACCCTTCTTCACTCAGGCTGAATCAGTTGCCTCCTGGCCTGTGACAGGTTAGCGTGCACATGCCAGTGTTTATTCGAGCCCTTATCACATCTGCCACATGCCAGTCATTTCCCGTCAGCTGTGAGCCCCTCCCTGGTCTGAGTCATCTTGGTCACCCCAGAAGCTGACAGGGCACCAAGCACATGCACTAAGTGTTGACCACATTGTACTGACTTGATTAGAAGGCTTGTTGCATAAACTAGTAAGAATTGAAGACATCGAGAACTTAGAAAAGTGGATTCCTGACATTGATACAGTGAGTGGATGATAGTTTGTCCATAAGAAAAAAAAAGGTGTAGAATTTTATACACACCCTTTCTTTAATGGTGCATAAGCTATTCTACGGATTAGCTTGGTGACTCTAGCTAAGGCGTGTAATTCTAGTTCTCAGTTTCTTTATAGGGAAATGAATAATTATATTTGATCAACTCTGAAGTCTTTTACAGTGCTTAAGATTCTGAGTGTTTGGTATAAAGCCTAGAGAACATTCTGGGTAATTTCTCTTGGTTCATGCCATCTTTAAGTGCTTCCACACTCCTTAAACAACTTGCGTGTGTGTTTTCTTTCTGTTTTCTCTTTTAAGAAGAGAGCCAATGCATTCTGTCTGCAAAGCAGTTTCCAAAGAGTGGCTGTCTTGTTCAGCTCATGAAGTGGTGGAAAGATCTATTATTCAGTTGCAGCTTAAATAATGTACCAGCTCAGTGGGTGCTGAATTCTCTTCCTCACTCTGCAGCCCCAAGCCAGCAACTGCAACCATCTCCCAGGGCTTCCTGAGAATCGTTCTTTCGCCTTCCTCTTTCCCTCCATCCTTCCTAGTAAAAGCTGCATCCTGGGAGCCTCCGGCACCCCTCCTTTCCCCATGGACTCCTCTCCCAGGGACCGCATTGCCTGTAGCACGAGCACGGAAGGTAAGGCAGGCCTGCCACTGGGAACCCTTTCTGATTTGTTCTTCACAAATGCGCTGAAGACGAGCTTCCTGGTGACTGTCGCAAGGCCTCATTCACTGTTACTGACTGATGTGAAGTCACTCGCCAGCAGCCATGTTTCAGGGTTACCTCAGGCACATCAAAGTTTTTCTGCCTAACTTCAGGGAGAGCACTTCGCCTGCCTTGACCCGATCTGTTTAGTGTCTGGGTGAGTTTTAAGAGGGGAGAGAGATTTGTGGCATCTCAGACACCCATTGAAATTTTCCAGAAATGGAACTGGAAACATTCGTGCTTTTCCTTCTGGCGTTATTGTTAAGTGTCTAAAAACAGTCAAGTGGCGACACATTGAAATGAAGAGGCAAGGAGTTCATTTTGAACATTGGTGGTCTTCTTTCTAGCAGAACCTAATTCGGATTTTGATCAAAGGTCTGGGAGAAGTATTTGGTCTGCTTATACTGCTTAAGCGCACAGTTTGCAGATGTCTTTACTCAAGGATCAGGAAGAGGCAGGAAAGGTAGACTCAATTAACCAAAGAACTGAGGTGAAAAACATTTGCCTGAAGCTGAGAAAAATTTTCCTGTGGGAACAGTGGTATCCTGGGTCTGTCCTCCAAAGCCTGCTTACTCACAATGGAGCTTTTTCTATATTATTATTTTTATTTTTTAAATTGAAGTATAATTTACGGACAGTAAAATGTACAACTCTCAAGTGGAGAGCTTGATTTTTTTTATTGTAGTAAAACGCAATAAGATCCACTATTTTAACCATTCTTTTTTTTTTTAACATCTTTATTGGAGTATAATTGCCTTACAATGGTGTGTTGGTTTCTGCTGTATAACGAAGTGAATCAGCTATATGTGTACATATATCCCCCATCCCCTCCCTCCTGCGTCTCCCTCCCTCCCAACCTTATTTTAACCATTCTAAGTGTGCACTCAGTGGCATTTAATTGTGGCAATTAATTGCAGCCACCACCACTATCCAGTTGCAGAGCCAGATGAACTTTTACGTGAATGTATTCACTTGTGTGATTACCACCTAGATCAAAAAATAGAACTTTCCATCACTCCAGAAGGCTCTCTCTTGTCACTTTTCCGACTGTTCACCACCCCACCCACAAGGGAACCTCTCTTCTGACATCTCTCACCATCCTATAGTCTTGCTTCACCTTGAGAGGATCTGTATAAATGAAATCAGCATTTGGTGTCTGGTTTCTTTCCTCAGTAACCTTTGTGTTGTTATACAATTCAGTAGTTCTTTTTTTTTTTTTATTGCTGAGTAGTAAATACTCCATTTGTATGAATTTACCAGTTTGTTTATCCATTCTTTTGTTGACGGATATTTGGGTTGTCAGGTTTTTGTTTTGTTTCTATTATGGATGAAGCTGCTATGAAAATCACCTATAGTTTGTTCTTTGGGCTTACACACCCATTTCTCTTGTGTAAATTCCTAGGAGTAGAATTGCTGGGTCATGGGTTGGAGATAGGCTTACCTTTCACTCTGTGTGTTTAACTTTGATTTTGTGATGTTGAAGTCAGGCAGACCTGGGTGTGAATTCTTCTTGTCCTGACGCTTACTTGCTTGGCCTTAGGCAATTTACTTTTCTCAGGTTCGGTTTTCTCAGCTGTGAAATGGACATTACAAACCCTCTGGGTCAGGATTCAGTGAAGAAAACAGACATCGTTCTAGCTAGTTCAAGGAAAATGAAATTTAATGGAGAGAATTAGGTGCCTACAGAGCAAAAGGGCCCATTGCTAGTCTCTGATTTGCCCCCTAGAAAGTTAGAAAGCTGCTGCTGCCCTGAGCCAGGACCTCCAAAAAACCCTTTTACCATCCCAGCCTCTGTAGCCCAGAGGAGGCTGAAATGGTAGGGAGCTTGGAGGTAGCTGCAAAGCTCAGGTCTGGGAAATCAGTTTTTGCCTCTGACTGCTGCTACAGGAAAATGAAAATAAATGGCATCTGCTTCCCTTCATCCTTTTAGATCTTAAACAAATACTTGCCCCTCATTGGTACCCTGTTGGCAAGGGGATTGGGGGCTTCTGGTCTCTGGGACTAGGGGAAGCTGAGTGCCAGCAAACAAAAGGCATAGATGCTTCCTGGGGTTGCAATGGCAATTTAATGGCAGTAGTTATAATTTACTCGTATCATCATCATTACTGAGGGACTGCTTTCTATAATTCGTGTTCAGAACTATAGAAATCAGTCCTTTGACTTTATAATCACCTGCTTGAGTGTGGATGCCACCCTAAGTCCTACCTGTCACATAAGGTATTGTTTCTCTGAAGGGCCTCAGTTTCTCAACTGCTCTGTGATTCTTGGTACTTTTCTATATGAGTAAGCTTGAGAAATTATAGTTTGCTAGCCTACAAGTTAATACAGACTGAGAAGTGACTTGATTCTAAGAGCTGCTGCTTTTACATATAACTTTATGAAACTTAATGAGTATTTTCTTTTTGAAGTCATTTTGATTTATTTGTTTTTATTTTAATTTTTTAAAAATTTTATTGAGGGCTTCCCTGGTGGCGCAGTGGTTGAGAGTCCGCCTGCCGATGCAGGGGACACGGGTTCGTGCCCCGGTCCAGGAAGATCCCACATGCCGCGGAGCGGCTGGGCCCGTGAGCCATGGCCGCTGAGCCTGCGCGTCCGGAGCCTGTGCTCCGCAACGGAAGAGGCCACAACAGTGAGAGGCCTGCGTACCGCAAAAAAAAAAAAAAAAAAAAAAAGTTGATTTACAATGTTGTGTGAGTTTCAGGTTTACAGTAAGGTGATTCTGTTATACATATATAAAAATATATATACTATTTTTTTATATTCTCTTCCTTATACGTTATTACAAGATATTGACTATTCCCTGTGTTATACAGTAGGTCCTTGTTGGTTATCTGTTTTATATATAGTAGTGTGTATGTTTTAATCCCAAACTCCTAATTTATCCCTCCCCTGATTTGTTAGTTTTTAATAAAAAGGTGATATATAAATCTGGTTTATAGATGGGCTGAAGAGAATGTCCCCTTTCCTCCCTCTGTCTTCTTTATCTTTTGACAAGTTAAATGGTAAGAGATTCGATCTTTATCCTATTTTGTGCCTCAAATCTCATGCTGACAGCACGTTCTAGTCTACCAAAACATTGGCAATAGTGTCTGTCCCACTTCTACTTATTTGTGAAGTATGAGCCGTAATGTATTGTTTTTGAAACATTTAAAAATATAGGCTCAATTTTGGCAAAATCCTCCCTGTAATGATGTCTCATGTGGAAAGAACTGAGTTTTTCTTATTTTAGAATGTCTGTGAATCTTCTCTCTCATTCAAATAATTTTCCCTATGACCCTGACTGATTAGGGACCTTACTATTATTGCTTTCAGGTAAGTAGCTAGAAGCAGACTGGCCAAGCAATTTATTGATTAATATTTTATTTTAGGCTTCTATCTACAGTGCTACTTCTGAAGACTCAGAGAAATTTGAAGCGATAAGGAAAGCATATATTCTAAGGGCCAAGATAAGCTTGAGCAGTAACTTCATTTCAGCCACTTGTTTAGCAGTTAGAGTGAGCTGGCTTTGTGCAAAAAGCTTGCTTAAATTTGAATGTGCTAGAAATATATTGACAGAATCTCCTGTTTTATCTCTTTTTCGCCAGACTTATCCAGTCAGCCAGGACTAACAATGGATGTCCAAACAGTTTACAGTGGCTAATACAATGCACAAAGGTTTTCTTTGTTTGGAGAGTGGAAAATAGAGCTGAAGGGGAGCTTCTTAAGGGCACTGACCTAATTCACTCCCTCAACAAAAATGATTGGTTATGAACATATAGGTATTTCTGATCCAGGTGTCTATAAATATTTCAGCTAGTAGTGTTACAGCCTGAGGAAGGGCCGTGTGGTGCTGCTTTGTGTATTTTTGTAAAATAGCTTTATTTTTATTTGACAATATCCTTTAAAATTAAGAAAAAAAAAAAAGTCAAGTTCTGGCATGAGCTGATATTCCACAGAAGCTAGGGAATTAAGAAAGGCAGCTGGCATTGCATCATCACCCTCCTCAGTCCTTGAAACCTCATATTTGGGGACTGGTTAGTCATCTGCTTTTTTAAAGATAAAGTTCTTTGTGGGCCATTCCTCTGTAAAATGTGGGGAAACAGAGCTGGGTTAAAAATAAAATTAGTTCAGGCATTGCTAAGTTTTCTGAATTTCTTAAATTTTGTGGTTGTGATTTACTTTGTCCAGAAATCATACATCGGTGATGTTTTTGCTGTTTATTACCACAGAATATTTGCAGGCAGTATGCACTGCCTTAAAGAATCTCTCTTACTTATTAATAGAATAGGAGCCAAGGAGAATACACATGTCACTGGGCGGGGGTTGGGGGAGGACGCTCACTTGGCTTTAGCGTAGTAATAAGCTCCAAGGAACAATGGCATTGTTGTTCTCAGTTGTCTTTGAGTGTGATTGGACGATCACATATAAATGTTGGCCTGATTGGATTATATCCCAGTAATGAACTGTCCTGAGAAAACCGCAGTCACATATCATTCCAGTCACCAGACTTGTCCTTTTGGCTTTATATACGGGATAGTGATTTATACAGCCAAGTGCCCTGGCAACTGGGGTGCTGTCATGTCCTTCTGTCTGTCTCATCTCCTCCAACTTGGGTATGTTGGCTCTATTTGTGTAGTCTGCTACATGGATAGGTCATTATCTTCCTGAGAAGCCACATAAGCTTTTTGATTGGGTTGAGCTTAGTCAAAACGAACGCTTGGAAAACAGTGAACTGCCAAAAAAAAAAAAAAGTCCTCAATTAGATATAAACTTTAGTGGGTGTGTTTATCCTTTTGGGAGAGCAGTGTGTTCTCCATGAGGCCTGGATTCGGCCTAGTGTTGGGAGGAGGGTCACTTTTAATGTGGGGGGTTGATTGTGAGTTCTCAAGGGCAGGTCTGCTTCTTGGCATTACCAGTGCAGGCATAGAATAGTTGCTCATTAAATGAAGGAAGGTGAAAGGAAGAGAATGGAGACGGTAAGTCCTAAAAAACTGAAATGAGATTGGCCTGGGTGAGTTTTCTCTTGCCTTGCTCACTGTGTTCCCCCCCGCCCGCCCCTCCCCCCAAAAAGCACTTTGTAGGTAGCTTGGAGACTGTTTGAAGCTGCAACATTCCGTTCCTTTATTGGACCAACAAATGTAAAATATGCATTAATGGAGTTTATAGAAGGGCTCTGAAGCTGTGTTCTTGATTTTTGCAAATCGGGGTGTGTTGGGGATTGGCTCCCTCAGCTCAGTTCCCAAGTGTCCATCAGAACTCCTGATGTCTCTGTAAAATGCCTAATCGTGAGGGGGCCCAGGACATAAAGTAAGATGCAGTCAGACTTTTCTCTAGTGAAGTGGTTGATGCGGTGTTAGACCCTTGGTACAGATCTCATTGAATCCTCCCAACCAATTGGGGGTAGGGTTAAAACCCGATTTTATAGGTGAGGACACTGAGGCTCAGAAATGTTAAGTAACTCGTCCAGCATCACATAGCTTGTATGACAGGGAGGGAATTTGAGCCAAGATCCCTTTAATTTGAAACTTATAGGTGCTTTCAACTCCCAGCCTCTGCTTTTCAGGATCAGATGAGCAGAGAAATAAGAGGGAGAAGCTAACGGCCCTCTGTTGATTTGAAGGATTTTGCACATTATCACTGAAAGTATACAGAAATTTTTCCTTCAGGGAATCATGCGTCACAATGAAATATCAATGTTTTTAAGAGATGTTTTCATTCTTCAGTGACCCATGTGTGTCCATTACTGTAGGACGCCCCAAAGATGCTAAGGTGTGTACGACACAGCTTTATGGGGAAGTAGATTTCATAGACAGCTAGTTAAAATCATAATTTTGTTATAAAAATATTAAGACTGTCTTGTCAAGTGAGAGAGAGTCCACTGTCTCCAAGTCCACAGCCTCTAGTTAGAAATGGCTGTGTAATCCCATTCCACAGAAAACAACAATTGTAATTAATGTCAAGAAAAACTCGTGGCTACAAAGCATCTGGGTTGTGGAATTCGAAAGAATGTTCATCTTTGATGTGCTGTGTTTGTGAACTTGCCTGTTAAGGATCAAAATTCCATCAGGAGTTTCATCAGGGTCAAAGTACATCTTTTAAAAAAACACCAAGAGGTGTAGGTTACCAGGCACTCATACTTTCGTGGGAAGTAGGTCATCTTTTTCTGATATCTAGCTGAGACTGAAAGCATTGATACAGTGAGAGTTTGGGTTGGGGATAAAGATAGGGAATTTGGGAGCCAGAACATTTTGCTGATGGAGCAGACATTATGTGTTTGGAGTTCACCTTTGAACGCTTTGGGGTAGGAGGACATTGAAAGCCAGAGCAACCAGCAAGGGGTAGAAAGAGCTAGAAAGGCTCCAGATATAAACTTTGTTTCTTTCCTGTTCCCCCTGGAGTCTTATCAGGGGTGCTTTTGTCTTTTCCTCATTGCCTCACTGCATGGCTTTCTTCTCCCAGGATTCAGAATTGATGAGTTTGATGAGCTTCCATGGACAGTCTAATAAGGTTGACATGATTTGAAATGCTGATTCTTGGTTCTAAGTTCAGCCCTGACACAAGCTGGATATAGAATTCTGACCAGACTCTAAGTCAGACTTCATGGTGGGCAATGGAAACTTGTAGTGTTTTCACGTTCTCTTTAAAACATTTCTTCTGCAGTGGCATTTGTCTTGGGTTGTGGGTGCCGCATCCTTATTGTCTTTTTGTGAGGGTACACAGACGGCAGCCCAGCTTGAGATCGGGAGCAAAGGTTTTTACTTCTCTGTGTCCAACACATTTCCTCACTCTCGCCCAATAAAGTGTTGATAATCTCCCACCTGTAGTTAATCATCCACTTGGAGGATTATCTGAAGCAAGATTCTGATCTCAGGCCAGTTTCCCCTGTGGTATGTGAATGGAAATTGTGAACAAGTTCAGATTTTTGTTTAGGTAAAATATAACCAGAGAAGTTAAGTTGCTACCAAAACCAAGTGTACTTCACTTTGTTTTGTTTTGCTTTTTAAAAAATTTTTGGCTGCCTTGGGTCTTAATTGCGGCATGCAGGATCTTTGTTGAGGCATGCGGGATCTTTTGTTGCAGCGTTCGTGCTTCTCTCTAGTTGTGGCGTGCGGGTTTTCTCTCTCTAGTTGTGGCGCACAGGCTTCAGGGCCCGTGGGCTCCGTAGTTTGCGGCACGCGGGCTCTCTTTGAGGCGCTCGAGCTCAGTAGTTGTGGTGCATGGGCTTAGCTGCCCCCGCGGCACATGGGATCTTAGTCCCCGACCAGGATGGGATCTGCGTCCCCTGCACTGGAAGGTGGATTCTTTACCACTGGACCACCAGGGAAGTCCCGAGTTCACTTTGAATTGACCTAACTTTTGTATTATGTACCCACTAAAAACTTATGCCTTATTAATTAAAAAAAGAAAAGAAAGAAAGAAGCAAACACTAATCCTAAGGCTTATTGAGGATAGAAGTGAAAACCAAGATGAAGGAAAGCAGGAATCAAGCAGTGTGTGCACCTCCCTGTGTGCTGGTTGTGAGCACTTTGCTGGCTAGACATGGTGCCTTGCTTGGTGAACAGACACCTGCACATCTATTACTAGTCAGTTATTAAATTTTGCATAAGTGTGGACTGGGGGTTGGCACACTACAGCCGGCTGCCTGGCTGGTTGGTTTTTTGTTGTTTTTTTTCCTGCCTGGTAGCTAAGAATTGTTCTTACCTTTTTTAATGGTTACATTTTAAGTTGCTATATAAGTATCTATTTAATATCCTCTACTTGCAAAGCCGAAAATATATACTATGTGGCCCTTTAAAAAAAATGTTTGCTGGGCACTAGTTTAGAACTTCCAGAAGCAGGATGCTTGGTTTCTAGGCAGTTTTTCTGCCATCTGGGTATAGGTATGTCAGATGCTGACTTATGAAATGTTCTGGCTTTATGAGGACACTCTTGTCCAAGGTCCCCCTTGACTATGGGAAAGCCAGATGCAGAAGAGTGTGGATCTTAGCACTGAAAGGCTGGTTTGCTTCTGGTTTCAGTCTCGGAAGGTGACTGGTAATAGCCCAGTTGAGAAATTATGAGTGTAGACTTCCTCTGGTTAAGCAGTAAGTTAAATACAAGAAAGTGTGGAGAAAGTATATGTCAAAGCTCATTTTGGTTTTAGGATGTTGAAAGGCCATAAAACTGAGATGTCCCTCTACTGTAAAACATTTGTCTGTGTTTTGGATGTTCTTATTTATGCTCTGGATTTCCAGCTTTGGAACAGATTGTGTTTGTCGTATTTCTAAGTTGTTGGCTATTTCATTTCCAAACAATTCATTCTTTACTGTCTGGGGAAAACTTCAGAGATATGATAAACCACCATCATGGTCAAAGTTGTGAAGAAATGTAACGCAGAAGAGGAATTAATGTTGTTTTTCCAACTCAGGGGATTTGGAAAGGCTTGAGGCTGATAGATCAGTGACTGACTGATACCCCAGTTCAGTACACATTCACTGCCATTGTTCTCTAGACCATTCCAGGCCTTTCTATATCCTAAAAAAGGCAACCTTTGAGAGCGGGGACTGTGTTCTACTTCGATAGGCCTTTGTTTTCAAAGCCTGAGTCATAGTAGATACTTAAATGCTGAATGACTAAATGCAATCTATTTCCAAAATCTTTTATTAAATGTATACCATACTGCCTCTTTTTAGAGTGAGATTTATTTAATATAGGAGGTACCCCTCATTTGTGTGAAACCTTCTGGTTTGTAAAAACTTCCACATAGGACTTCCCTGGTGGCGCAGTGGTTGAAAGTCCGCCTGCCGATGCAGGGGACACGGGTTCGTGCCCCGGTCCGGGAAGATCCCACATGCCACGGAGCGGCTGGGCCCGTGAGCCATGGCCGCTGAGCCTGCGCGTCTGGAGCCTGTGCTCCGCAACGGGAGAGGCCACAACAGTGAGAGGCCCGCGTACCGCAAAAAAACAAAACAAAACAAAACTTCCACATAAAATTCCACTTGATCTTCTCAAGAACCCTGTGAGGTGGGTACTAACACCTGAGATGTTCAGCGAACTTAGAGGTTTTACAGCTGCTTAATGACAAACCGGGAGCTCATCCACTGACAAACTAGAACAGCTGGAGAGAGCTCAGCGTGTTGTGTTGTTGTCTGGACCCTGACCCCAGCCCTCCAGGGAAGCAGAAGCCTGAGTCTTCCTGGCAAATGCAGTAGAAGTCCTTACCTGAATTTTCTTTCAATAGACAGGTTTTGGTTGTTGCCTTTCTTCAGACGAGCACTCTTTTTTTTTGGCCGTGTCTCGGGTCTTGTGAGATCTTAGTTCCCTGACCAGGGATTGAAACCTGGGACCTCAGCAGTGAAAGCACTGAGTCTTAATAACCACTGGACCTCCAGGGAATTCCCCCTGATGAGCACTCTTGATGGTGCAGTTTGTTCCTTTGGTCCTTTGGCTTATTCTGGTGTCTGCATCCATTTCTCAGAATGCCTTTTAAACATTCCTGTTTCCTGCCCTGATAGCAGTTTCTTGCCCACTCCTAAATGATGTACTTGCAGAGGTGGCTTTGGAATGTGGCTTAGACATTATGGTTTGCTTTATTCTTTCCTCACAGTATAAGGGGATCTTGACTGGGGCTTAAACCCTTGGGCGGGCCCTGGGGTTCAGCTGCCCTGAGAAAGCCGTTACTGCCCGGGGAATTCAGTGCACCTCTCCCTTACTTCCTTCTTCCCACCTCTTGTACCCAGTAATCTACTGGGGCTATCGACCTAGGCTTAGATTTCTTCCCTGCTTCTCAGTAAAATGAGGAATTTGGACCCAAATATATAAAACTGCAAATCCACCTGTGCCATTGATCTGCCTCAGACTTATACTTACTTTACTCATAGATGAGACCAAGATCCTTCCTGAGACCCAGGCTCCCCCATCTGCCTCCCTCTTTGTGCCTCAGCCGTGGTGGTGGTCTCTCGTCTTGTCCTCCTTCAGTGGGTTGCATTCCCTATTTCCACGGTGTCACTAAGAAGGAAAGCCTTCCCTGATGTCCCTGGAGAGGCCAGTTCTTCCTATTCTAGACCTTTCTGTACTTGCCCTTTAAAACACGTGTCACAGTTTTAGTTCTACAGTTGCTGACAGGCTCCTTGATTTACAGCTGGGCCCCCATTAGCCTGTAAGCTCCATGAAGGCAGGACCTTGTTTATTTTCCTCACTGTTTAATCTCTAGTGCTCAGTACAAAGCCTGGCATGAAAAAGGTGTTTAGTAAATATTTATTGAATGAACCAGTGAATGGACTCCACCTTCTACATGAAACTCCAAATCCTGTAACTTTTTCTCCTGGAATATGTTCCACCATACCAATTAGGTCCTGCGATTAACAGTTAGAAAGTGCTGTCTTCTACCTTCCAGATGGTTTAAATTGCTTTGACTATCCCACAACCAGAGCAGGGCCAAAACCTCATAGGATGTTAATTGATTGTAATATGTATGCTGTAGTGGTTTTTTAAAAATATTAATGAATGACAAATAAAAGTGTAATTTTCCTCTTTTAGTTTTCTCCCTTGAGTTGCAAATGTACCTTACCTCTTATAAAAGCTATAAATGGTGGGGTTTTATTGTAAGTTTTAAAGTTTGTTTCTAATCTCCCTGAATTACGTTCTGAAGTTTTAAATTTGAAAGGAAACAGCATTCTTTTTTATTTCTGCATCATTGCGCCGCCTAGTGGGTTATATGTCTGTTACTATGCAGTGGCCTTTGCTGATTTCCTAATAACCACAAATTCCACAAAAGGGAAATGTTGGGTGCCTTTTTATGCTTTAAGATCACATACAATTTCTGCCAACCATTTATGTTACTAGGCATAGACAGGTTTTTTGAGAGGAGCTCAACATTGTTTAATTCAGAATTTAAAAAATAATATTGACCTATATCTGAAATTTCCCATGTCACCAATAAAGGAAAACAGTGGCAAAGAGTGGGGACAGGAGGGTACATATTTTTTTATGGACTGTCCACTTAACTCAGTTTATATAATAATGCCATACAAGATACTAGATCAAAGAATGTGGTCTCTTTCTAAGTTTAGCAATAAGGCTGTTTCAAACATCTGAACTTTTTCTTTCAATTTTGTCATGAGAAAAAAAAATTAGAAGCCTAACTATTTAGGTACAACTTGCTTCAATTTCATCTACTCTGTTTTCTTATTAAGTCAAAATCATTAGTAAAGCTTGCTGATATGCATTTTCATTATTTTTAATAGCTTGGCTTGGGTTCCCACCTTTCATTGGTGTGGGAGCTGGATGTAGGAAACCTCACCTTTCCCCTTCCTGTCTCTAGTCTTTGCTGTCCCCTCCCCTGAATGGAGTGTATTCTTGAATAACCAAGTGGGTCTTTGTTTTCCTCCGTTGATTCCCTGAGATACAGTGCACACTCATTATTCTGAATGTACCGTGCAAGTACACATTCCATTGTGAAGTTTATGATATTTAAAATGTACAACAAATATACAACTCAACAACAACGACAAAAAACCCAATCAAAAAATGGCAGAAGACCTAAATAGACATTTCTCCAAAGAAGAAATACAGAAGGCCAATAGGCACATGAAAAGATTCTCAACATCGCTAATTATTAGAGAAATGCAAATCAAAACTACAATGAGGTATCACCTCACAATAGTCAGAATGGCCATCATTAAAATGTCTACAAATAGCAGATGCTGGAGAGGGTGTGGAGAAAGGGAACCCTCCTACACTGTTGGTGGGAATGTAGGTTGGTGCAGCCATCGTGGAAAACAGTATGGAGGTTCCTCAGAAAACTAAAAATATATAGAAATACCGTATGATCCAGCAGTCCCACTCCTGGGCATATATCCAGACAAAACTATAATTCAAAAAGCTACATGCACCCCTACGTTCATAGCAGCACTATTCACAATAGCCAAGACATGGAAACAACTGAAACGTCCATGGACAGATGAATGGATAAAGAAGATGTGGTACATATGTACAGTAGAATACTACTCAGCCATAAAAAGAACAAATGCCATTTGCAGCAACATGGATGCAACTAGAGATTATCATACTAAGTGAAGTCAGTCAGAAAGAGAAAGACAAATACCCTATGATATCACTTACATGCAGAATCTAAAATATGACACAAATGAACCTATCTATGAAACAGAAACAGAATCACAGACATAAAGAACAGACGGGTGGTTGCACAGGATGAGGGGGTTGAGGGAGGGATGGAGTGAGAGGGTGGGGTTAGCAGATGTAAGCTATTATATATAGAATGGATAAACAGCAAGGTCTGACTGTATAGCACAGAGAACTTATATTCAGTATCCTATGATAAGCCATAATGGGAAAGTAAATTTTAAAAAGTATATATATATATGTATAACTGAATCACTTTGCTGTACAGCATTAATTAACACAACACTGTAGACCAACTACTTCAATTAAAAAATTAAAAATAAAAAAATGTATAACAAATACTTTAGCAGTTAAAGCCATAAATTGTAAACTTTTAAATCTCATCCATAGATTAACGATTTAATAGAAAATTATTGTGTCTCTTACTGAGAGCTAGTTAAATTAGTGTTTTCAAAGGGTCATTTGCTAAGTTTTATCAATGTGCCTACAGAAGGAGTTCAAAATATTCTTTTCCCCACAATCTCTTCCTTTTCTTGCAGGAAAAGTTTTAAAAGAATACCAGAAAGATCTTTAAAGTATGGAAACAAGCACTGCTTCTGTAAATAAGTAGTATTTTGTTCTCAAAATGACATTTGACTCATCTTGATACAGCACTGTAAATTGCTAGAACTTGTTTTAAAAGTAATAGGTCAGTACACATGAAAAGGCTTAGAAATGAGTATGCTCTTTAATTCAGAAATACTGCAAATTATGGGGGGAGTGGCTGCATGCACAACAGTGCCTGCCATAGTATTTGTTATGTAGCAAAAAATTGGAAACAACATTAAAGGATTGCTAGGGATATGGCTAATTATTTACTAAATGTGGCTGTTTACAGTTAATTTAAATTAAGTTAGACATTCAGTTCTTTAATTGCAGTAGGCACATTTCAAGTGCTCAGTAGCTGCAAGTGGCTCGTGGTTACCATATTGGACAGCACAGCTACAGAAAAAACACTGTGATCGGGGCTTCCCTGGTGGCGCAGTGGCTGAGAGTCCGCCTGCCGATGCAGGGGATGCGGGTTCGTGCCCCGGTCCGGGAAGATCCCACATGCCGCGGAGCGGCTGGCCGTGTGAGCCATGGCCGCTGAGCCTGTGCGTCTGGAGCCTGTGCTCTGCAACGGGAGAGGCCACAACAGTGAGAGGCCCGCGTACAGCAAAAAAAAACAAAAAAACAAAAAAAAAAACCACTGTCATCACGGTGCAGAGTTCTGTTGGGGACCTGTGCTTCTCCATCTTTAATGTGCACATTAATCACAGGGGGGCTCTTGTTAAAATGCGTATTATTATCCACGGGTCCAAGGAAGGGCTTGAGATTCTGCATTTCTACGAGGCTCTCAGGTGTTGGCAATACAGTATCTAAAGGTGAGGTTCTTTATGTTCCTGCATTTATTCCCCAATTCACATAGGAAAGGCATGTCTTTGAGGCTTAGGACTCTGTCTGTAGGCTTCCTAACTTTCTGGGGATTAACCAGGCACACTGAAATATGGAAGAAGCATCACGTTGCTCCTTTTTTAAAAAAATTTTTATTTTGTTTATTTATTTTTGGCTGCGTTGGGTCTTTGTTGCTGCACACAGGCTTTCTCTAGTTGCCGTGAGCGGGGGCTAGTTTATTTATTTTTGGCTGCGTTGGGTCTTTGTTGCTGCACACAGGCTTTCTCTAGTTGCCGCGAGCGGGGGCTACTCTTTGTTGCGGTGCGCGGGCTTCTCATTGCGGTGGCTTCTCGTTGCAGAGCATGGGCTCTAGGCACGCAGGCTTCAGTAGTTGTAGCATGCAGGCCCAGTAGTCGTGGCTCATGGGCTCTAGAGTGCAGGCTCAGCAGTTGTGGCACACGGGCTTGGTTGCTCCGTGGCATGTGGGATCTTCCCCGACCAGGGCTTGAAACCATGTCCCCTGCATTGGCAGGCGGATGCTTAAACCACTGCACCACCAGGGAAGCCCCATGTTGCTCCTTTCTGTGTGAGCTATCCTCTGATGGTGCCTTGGGTCTGGGAGGGACAGTTGACCTTGGGTATTTAATACAGGGCCAATCCTGCTGGCAGGATTTAGCTGAGCACACTAATTGGTTTTCTAACCTGCCTTTTGACAAAGCAGTTTATATACCTTGGTACCAGCATGGATGGTGGTTTGTACGTATGTATGTTTTTTTAAGTAAAGCTATATTTTAAAGTTTATGGGCTTAGTCAGATTTAAAATCATAGAGTAGACAGGGCTGTGTCTGTGTTGTCAAATTAGCTCCTTCTTTTTTGGCTTATTAATGGCTTCTTTGTGATTACAAATAAGAAGGGCCTGTTAAATTATAATTTTACTTTGTAACTTAGTGTAGCAAAACTGTGAACATAGAGGTCTTAAATGTAATTATCTGTTGATGGCGTGTTTTTGTTTTTGCCTCATATCTTACTAAAATTGAACTTATGCAGATCTGGATTCAGATCATGACCATCCACTTACTAGCTGTGGGGTTGTGTGCAAGTCCCTTAATATCTCAGGATATGTACATATATGTATATATATAAAAACATATATATATATATGTATATAAAAATGGGTTCCAGGACCCAAGGTGGATACCAAATTTCAGGGATGCTCAAGTAAGTCCCTTATATAAAATGCCATAGTATTTGCACATAACCCAGGCAGTTCCTCCTGTATACTTTCAGTTATCACTAGATTACTTATAATATCTAATAATATAATGTAAATGCTATGTAAATAGTTGCTTGCATGTGGCAAATTGAAGTTTTTGTTTTGTTTATTACAGTATTCATATTTTATTTTTCTTTAGTGAAAAGATACTGGAAGTACAGAAATATAGCATCACTGTGAAGAAATTCTTTTTTTAATTTTTATTTTATATTGGGGTATAGTTAATTTACAATGTTGTGTTAGTTTCAGGTGTACAGCAAAGTGCTTGTACATATACACATACATATATCCATTCTTTTTCAGATTCTTTTCCCATATAGGTTATTACAGAATATTGAGTAGAGTTTCCTGTGCTATAGAGTAGGTCCTTGTTAATTATCTATTTTATATATAGTCATGTTTATATGTTAATCCCAAACTCCTAATTTATCCCTCCCCCCCCCAAAGTTTTGCTTTTTGGAACTTCCTGAAATTTTTTTTTTTTTAATATATTTTCAATCCATGGTTGGTTGAATCTGCAGAAACTGCAGATACAGAGGCCAACTGTCATATGCGTTAAGGTTACTCCATGTCTTTTCATGGCTCCATAGCTCATTTCTTTTTAGCACTGAATAATATTTCCTTTGTCTGGAAGTGCCACAGTTTATTTATCCATTCACCTACTGAGGGACGTCTTGGTTGCTTCCAAGTTTGGGCACTTATGAATAAAGCTGCTAAAAACCACATGCAGATTTTTGTGTGAACATAAACTTTCATCTCCTTTGGTTAAATACCAAGGAACATGATTGCTAGATCGTATGGAAAGAGTATGTTTAGTTTTTTTAAGAGCCTACCAAACTGTCTTTCAAAGTGGCTGTACCATTTTGCATTCTCACAGACAGTGAACGAGAGGTCCCGTTGGTCCACATCCTCACCAGCATTTGGTGTTGTCATTGTTCAGATTTGGACCATTCTAATATGTATGTAGTGGTATCTCATTGTTACTTAAATTTGTATTTCCCCGATGACTTACGATGTGGAGCATCTTTTCATATGATTATTTGCCGTGTGTATATCTTCTTGGTGAGGTAGCTGTTGAAGTCTTTGGCTCATTTTTTAGTCCAATAGTTTGTTTTCTTATTGTTGAGTTTTAGGAGTTCTTTTGTATATTTTGGATAACAGTCCTTTATCAGATGTGTGTTTTGCAAATATTTTCTCCCAGTCAGTGGTTTGTCTTCTCATTCTCTTGACATTGTCTTTCACAGAGAAGAAGTTTTTAATTTTAATTGAAGCTTCTTAATTTCTTGTTTTGTGGATCATCAGGCCTTTATGTTTTCATATGTAAAAAGGGAGGAATTTTGTAGTTTTTGGAAGGATCAGTGGTCAAGAGCGATAAAGCATTTAGCACAGTGTCTGGCACATTGTAACGTTCAGTTAATAATGGTGTATGTCATGCCCCCTCATTTAAACGTGTTTTCACAGGGGCACAGCCGTTAGGGAACTTATAACTAACTGGTTATTGAAAGAGCCAGAAATGAAATAAAATAAAGTCCGACCCTATTTCCTTCCTGCACTCTCTTCTTACCAAGTCACTGAGGAAGAGTTCCTGAGCTGGATTGACTGAACCCAGGCCAACTGCTTGAAAGTGACCATCATGCTTTTTAAGATGTTCTGAGTTGTCAGAGTGATTGGATCCGTTGCAGGTCTGGTGCCCAAGCACCAACAACCATGGCTTTTTTTTTTTGGTTGGTTGGTTGCTTGGTTGGTTTCAAGGCCAGGGACCTGTCATCACTCATGGGTAAGTTCTGAAAGGAACAATTGCTGTATAGTGAAAGAGGCAACGTACTTCAGTCGACAGGCTTTGTAGCCACACTGAAAAGGGTTAGAATCTATCCTCTGCCACCTTTAACTTGTATAACCTCCAACAAGTTACTTTTTTTCTCTGACTTCAGTCTTCTTTTCTGTAAAATGAGTCCAATAATTATGATAATGATAATAGCTGAAAATGGCAGAGCATTGGTTGTGTGTGGAGCACCACCCTGAGTTCTGTACATGAATTACCTGATTAAATTCTCAAAACAACTCTAGGGGAGTGGGTCTTGTGACTACCCCTGCTTTACAGATGGGGGAAACTGAGGCAAGGAGCAGTTAAGTAATGGAAGTGGTGGAGCAAGGATTAGAATCCCTGCTTTCTGGGAATTCCCTGGCAGTCCAGTGGTTAGGCCTCCGCCCTCTCACTGCTGAGGGCCCAGGTTCAATCCCTGGTAGATCCCATAAGCCACTGAGATCCCGTAAGCCATGTGGCACAGCCAAAAAAGAAAGAAAAGAATCCCCACTTTCTGAGTGCAGAATCCATGATGCATTCTTTAAATTAAAAAAAAAAAAAAGCTGTATTGATATAGTTCACATATAGTTCACAAAATAAAAGTGTACAATTCAGTGGTTTTTAGTATATTTACAGAGTTGTGCAACCAACACCATATCAATTTTAGAACATCTTTATCACCCCAAAAAGGAAACCCTGTACACATTTAGCAAGTCACCCCGCATTTCTCCCCGTATTCCCCTATTCCTAGGCAACCACTAATCTACATTTGGTTTCTATGGATTTGCCTCTTCTGGACATTTTACATAAATGGAATCATAATATTTTGTGATTTCCCAAAATATTATGCATCCGGCTTCTTTAATAATGTCTTCAAGGTTTATCCTTGTTGGAGCATGTATTGGTATTTCTTTCCTTATTAGTCTGAATAATAGTTGATTATATGCATACACCACATTTTGTTTACCCATTTATTATTTGATGGACATTTGAATGGTTTCCACTTTTTTGCTATGATAAGTAGTGCTGCTGTAAACATGTGTGTACAGGTGTTTGTGTGGACATATATTTTCATTTCCCTTGGCTTCCATATGTGTTCTTATTGTAGTTAATCATACTCTGGGAGAGTATGATTTCTTCTGGGAGAAAGAAAACAGTTTCTTACTTGGGAGTCGTCACCTTACATTGCTGCTGCAGAACTAATGGTGGGGACCTTTACGAAGAGTGGTAATTGTGTGATGAGCCCTGGGCAAGGCTCTTTACAAGCATTACTCCATTCAGTCCTCACAACAATTATAATAGGGTAGGGATTTTGAGCCCATTTTATAGATGAGGCAACTGAGCCTCAACAAGCAAACTGCTCAGGGTCACAGAGCTCGTAGAGTGTGTGAGAGATGAACTTGGACCCAGGCATGTGCAGTGGCCTACAGGGCTCTTCCCACCGTGTTATGTGGCTGCCATTGTCAGGGGTATTTATGACAACCCCACCTCCCCATTGAAGGTTTACTGGCCTGGATTTCACAGTGTTTTTGTGGGAGTTTGCTTCATTTCACCCTGCGAAACAGATGATGATATACTTGTTTTCACCAAGTGGCAATGGAATTGAGTGGGTGCCCAAGGTCATGGATCAGTTGGGAGGGGCAGAGTCTTGGCTGGAAGTGTCTTCCTGGGAGTCTGGGTTCATTGCTTTGTGCCTTTCAGCACAACTGCTTTCAAAACTGCCGATTGCACCCCTAGGAATACTGTCATCCTCTCCCAGTTCTCTATTATTTCCTTAAATACGCACTGAAATTTTACCTTAGGTAGATACTCTGGTACCCGTCAACAGTAACTCTAGAATCTAATCCTGTGAATTCTGTTGAGCTATCAAGAATCCCTCTTTCAACTTCTGTGTGTAGCTTTTTTCTTTAAGCCTGGTCACACTCAGGCTGTGTCCACTGTGAGTTGTGTGCTGTGAGCACACCGTGCGCACTAGTCGTTCCCTGTCAGCGCTCACCTTCCTGAGCTGTGAAGGGAGGGTATGGAGCTAGTGGTGGCATTGTCATCGCATTTGAACGTGAAAAACTTACGGAATAAACTATGAAAGATTTTTTTTTTTGTAAACCAAGAATCACATAAGGGGTTGTTTAACTCACTGCTTACTAGTTTACTGCTACCAGGAAGGGTTTGGCTTTGAAGAGACACAGGCAAGTGCCTTGAAGCCAAAGACTTGGTTTATAATTTTAAAAACTACTCATTTTAGGAAGAGCAAGAGTGGAACTCATTTTTTGCCTTTTCTAGGGAAAAGGGGTTCCTGTGTACTTATTTGACAGGTGTTTCAGAACTGGGTCTGGTGAAGAGAATTTTGACTAAATAATTCACAGCCATTAAACTGAGACCAATTTCCTGGGGGAAGGGTTGGGGGAGGGTGAAACAAAAGCCCTGTCATCAGCTAGAGGTAGGTGGGCTATATGGCTTGCCTACCCATCCTGAGGCTGGCTGGCTGTTTGTTTATACTCTCTCTTGAGATGCCTTCTAAAATGACATACTGGACACAGCATAAAAACACCATAGGAATCCTGGTGCAGAAAACCATTAGCCCAGTTTATCCTGGTGGTGGTCTCCCAAGATTTCATATCTGGTGTATGGAGCCTCCTGGGAACCTTGATGATTTATTTCACTTTGTACTCCTTCTGTCTTACTTGCTTTCTTCCTCTCTCCTTTTATTTCCTTCCTTATGATGTGTCCACATAACATTTATTAAGGGCTTAGTGTGTGCAAAGCACACATCACATTCTACACATAGAAAAGGAATCAAATCTGGGGTGGGGCTCCAGCCTCACATCCGTATCTGACAGCGTAAACTGTGAATTACGGCTTCAGCTTTCCTGTTCATAGAATGGAGACAGTCGTAGCTAACACACAGGGTCGTGGGCATCAGTGAAAAACTGTACAGAGAGCCATGGGCGAGGTGCCTGCTGAGTGTTAATGGCTTCCTTCCATGCCGGTTCCCATAGCCGTCTGGTCTCCTGTTTCCAGGGTGGCTGTGTGTTTTAAGACTCCCAAGCTGTAATTAAGTTATTTAACACATCCGTCTGTGCTGAGAACGTAGCATCCCATGTGTGTTATTAAACAGCTTACTTCCCAGCCACACCGAGTGCTTTCAGTGTCTTGCACACACCTTACAGGTTATCCCTCCTGCTCTGCCTGCGGTTCCCTCCCCAGGTCATCCACCCCGCCCCGACAAGTTAGTCATCTTTCAGCACTGAGCTCGCATAGAACACAGGAGGGCCTCCCCTGCCACTGGGGCACACTTCCATCCACCCCAGACCTCCCATCCCGGTTAATAACATGCATTCATGCCATCAATTTCACATTGTATGTACCTGCCATTACTTCAGGGGTCGCCTTGCTCCAGCCCCATGTAGCCTTTTTTCTTTCATGATTATAAGCTTGTTTCTCACCTCATGGCCTTTGCACCTGCTGTTCCCTCTCCTTGGAGAGAGGTCCAGGTTTTCTTATGATTCATTCTTTCCAGTGTCACATCCCATGGCACTTACTGCTACTGGAGATTATAATATATGTTTACTTGTCTGTTATCTCTGTTAAAATCCTCCCTGTGAGGGGAGGACACTGGCTTGTATTCCCCCCAGCATCTACAGCAGTGTCTGACACGTCCTGGGTTCTTGGGGAATATTCGTTGAATGAATGAGCCTTGTATATTCGTCTGCTGTTGTAGTTGCATTGACTTGTGATTACTGTTTACGTGTCCCAATTCCCCACTGGACTATGGCTGCCTGAGGGTAATGATGTAGGGTAATTTTTCTTTTATCCACAGGGCGGGTGTCTAGTTGCTCAGTAGATGTTTCTCGAATATGTGACTATGGGAGTTAGGGATCTTGGAAAAGGTAAATCCCTAAACTATTGAGATCTTGTCATGGAGGCAGCTGTCCACCACAGAGTGTCCTTTTGGTGCCACTGGTAGAATAGCTGCTCATCAATACAGGCTGCAGTGGTTCTGATGGCCTTTTCACTAGCGGCCCCTCCTGCCTTTCTTTTTCAAGGTCTTTGCCCTGTGCTGTTCTCTGGGTCCTGCACAACCCCACCCCATCCCCAATTGTATTCATTCTACAAACCTCATCTCAATGTCCCTTGCTCATGGGAAACACCCCCCACTCCCCATTCAGCCAAGTAGGTCAGGTGCTAGCTCCCGTCAGACTTCCTGAAGGCAGCGCTGTGTATGATTTGATCTTCATTTGATCCTCAAGGTCTGGCCTATTGTACTTGGTAAACATTTGTTGAATGAATGAGTAAAGAATTGGTATGTGTGCACACCTCCATTCATAGCAGCATTATTCACAATAGCCAAGAGGTGAGAGGAACCCAAGTGTCCATTGGTGGATGAATACATAAAATATGGCATATGTATACAGTGGAATATTATTCAGCCTTTAAAAGGAAGGAAAGTCTGACACATGTTACAAGGATGAACCTTGAGGACATTATGCTAAATGAACTAAACCAGACCAAAAAAGTCAAATACTGTATGATTTCACTTACATGAGATATTCAGAGTAAATTCATAGGAACAGAAAGTAGAATAGTGGTTGCCAGGGGCTGAGAGGAGAAGGAATGAGGAGTTGTTCGATGGGTATAGAGTTTGTTTTGCCAGATGAAAAAGTTCTGGAGATTGGCAACAGAAAAGTTCTGGAGATTCACAACAACGTGAACGGACCCAACACTACTGAACTGAACACTTAGAAATGGTTAAGATGATACATTTTATGTTATGCAGGTTTTTTTTTTGCGGTACGCGGGCCTCTCACTGCCGTGGCCTCTCCCGTTGCGGAGCACAGCCTCCGGACGCGCAGGCTCAGCGGCCATGGCTCACGGGCCCAGCCGCTCCGCAGCATGTGGGATCTTCCTGGACTGGGGCACGAACCCGTGTCCCCTGCATCGGCAGGCAGACTCTCAACCACTGCGCCACCAGGGAAGCCCTGTTATGCAGTTTTTTTTAGCACAATTTTTAAAAAAGAGTGAGTGATGGCAGAAACTGTGACTTTTGGAAATCATTGAAGAAGAATCTGGAATTCTTAACTTGTAGGATGCCTATGACTTCTGGGCAATATGCATAAATTTAAGGGAAAGAAGTGTTTATTTCCTCATCAGGGAAGCAGGAGTGTTTACCTAAGGACAGTCACAGTAAAGGAGTGAGCTGCTTTGTGCCCTCTGTCCTTGCTCGTCTGCGCCTGGGGCCCTGGGCTGGTCCTGGCTGGTCCGCTGGGGTCGAGTCCTGGGCATCCCCTCAGCTTCTAAGGCTCCTGCTTCAGTAGGACTCCTTTGTCCTCCCTGCCCTCCTCAGTGCAAGATTTGAAACAAACTTTCATTCATTTCCTATCCTATTTTGCTGTCCCAACACTGCTGAAGGACTTAATCTTGTAGAGTCCAAGGGAAGGACGTGAACATTTTCGAGTGCCCGTTCAGCAGTGCACTTTGTAGGGAAAGGTTGCCTCATTCCAGGCTGATATTCGCCCTCCAAGGTGTAAGTGTGTTATCCCCATTTTGTGAAGGAGACAGGTTATCCCAGGCCCACAGCTAAGTGACGGAACAGATTGCCCCCAGATCGTCTGCCTTTAAAACTCACGTCCTTGCCTCTGCTTCAAGTTGCTTCCTATATGGTCTGCATCTCATGGTCCACATTTATTTCACATCTCAATCTTAAATAAGTCAAAGGGCTCACTCTCACTCGCTCTGGCCCATTGGTATCATATACACTGTGGTAGTGAGAAGGACCACCAGCTCCCTGAGACCATGCTTCCAAAATCCCAAGCCCAACTTTCAAACCCCCGGTATCCCATACAGTCTTTCTTAGCTGTTCAGAAACCCAAAATGTGCTTTTCCACCCCACCCCCACAAGTGGTAAAGACAAAGAGAGAACTGGATAGCAGGGCTCTTTGTTATTCTTTTATCTTCAAAATTTACAGAAAGGGGAGAGAGAGGAGGCAGCTCTGCTTAGTGAGCATTCTATCCCTGCGGTGGCTCTGAGCTGCACCAACAGCCCAAGTACAGATTTATGTATCTCCAAGGACGAGCAACTTCTTATCTTCATGCCTTTAAATTTTCTAGGCAACAGTAGCAATTCCATTCTTCTGAAACATTACCAGTAGCTGTTCAGCCAGCTTATGCTTTTCGTGTGTGTGTGTGTGTGTGTGTGTGTGTGTGTGTGTGAGCATCTATGTAAATAAAACTTCTCTACGTGTCTCTAGAATGCCCTACTTACTTAATAATTTCTACTTGGATATTGAATCATTCTACATGTCTAAAAGGAATATTTACTCCAGTTCTCTGGTTCCCTGGCA
Source organism: Hyperoodon ampullatus (assembly GCF_949752795.1). NCBI lineage: Eukaryota > Metazoa > Chordata > Mammalia > Artiodactyla > Ziphiidae > Hyperoodon > Hyperoodon ampullatus. The sequence goes on from NC_136919.1 coordinate 76,476,290, forward strand.
CAGGAGAGAGGGAGGAAAAGAAAGCCAAAAGAGCGGTGCAAATCCAGACTGCTTTCTTTTCTCCTCACAAGTGGTGCTTTTCAAAGCGTTTGGCGTCCCTGCTGTATGGATGTGTCACTGAGAGATGACAACAGGATTTGCTGGGAATGTGGGCCACTATTGTATCTGCCTTACGTAACCACGTGGAGTGATGGCAATGGGTGAGCAGCCTGGGATGTAGGCAGTGGTCTGGTTGCTTAACCTCCAGAGGCCATGAAGACCACTCAGGTCCTCCAGAGGATGTGGATCCAGGCTGTTAAAAAGTTGGGGAGATTGAAAGTCCATGTGAGTCCCTCTATAAGCTCTCCCCCTTTTCTTTCCAGACCTTTCTTTTGTGGGAAGTTGGTGGGGGGGGGAGCCTTCTCACAGTGGTTCCTTTTTCCTTTGATTTATTTGTGCTTCTGGCAGCTTTCAGTAACAAATTGTGAGATTCAGATTGTAGTCATTGGTGGGTTTTTAAAATACTTGTATTATTTTTAGCAGACGTATGCAAAACTGATAGCCTCTTATGGGGTTTCTGAATCAAAGGCTGTTGTTTTCCATGTGTTGGGAATCTGCAAGCACGCACGGTGTTGCTTCCTGGGGATAACTCAATAGTTTGCCTATTAGATGTTCGTTTGTATTTGGGTAATTGTAATTTCTTGTTTGGGGAAAAAACTTTTTGCTTCCTTATCCTGCAGAAATGTATATTCTTATTCTTTTTTTAAAATATTCTTGGGCTTCCCTGGTGGCGCAGTGGTTGAGAGTCCGCCTGCCGATGCAGGGGACACGGGTTCGTGCCCCGGTCTGGGAGGATCCCGCGTGCCGCGGAGCGGCTGGGCCTGTGAGCCATGGCCGCTGAGCCTGCGCGTCCGGAGCCTGCGCGTCCGGAGCCTGCGCTCCGCAGCGGGAGAGGCCACAGCAGTGAGAGGCCCGCGTACCGCAAAAAAAAAAAAAAAAAAAAAAAAAAAAAAATTCTTATATCTCAGATTCTAAATGATAGAAAAAAAGTTTTTCCCTTGTTCTTTTTTTCCTTTTATAGTTTGAACATCTGTAGCACTATAACATGTATAAGTGTTTACTTTTATGGTGGGTGGGATTTTTATCACCCATGTCCCTTCTGGGCAGATATTGATCAATCTTTAGCTTTGGCTCCGACCCTCCATCACTGGGAAGCAACAATTTGTAGACTTTAAAAAGCTTAAAGATTTCCTGTTGGGGCAGTGAAGACTTTTGGTGTTTGCCTTCTGGTTGGTTTTTAACACATTTCCATATTCTTTATGTAAAATATGGGATTTACCTCTTTGGCCAAGATTTTTCAAAGGAAAGAAACTTTATAACAACTAGAGAATATTTTTTAAAAGATCGAATAACTGTTTGTCTTTGTCCCTTTCTCATTCTGCATGTAAATACCTTACTGCTAACACAGTGTTTTATTTATGGTAAAAAAAAAAAAACCAAAAAAACAAAAATTGGCCCCCTTTTATCATCCTGTGTTGTCTAGGAATGAGTCATTACAGTTTTGTGGGGGTGATTATTCACACTACTTACAGGAAAAGTGAAAGTGATGAGGGGAAGCAGAGGTCCTCCTGCTGCTGGAATGTTGACTCTTGGGGTGAAAAGGAGACTTGGCATCTTCTGCAGCCTGCCGCTCCCTCAGAGCTAGCCTCTCCTCCACCTCGCCTGCCTTTACGCACCTCTCAAATGACTGCTACGATCCCCACCCTGCCCTCCTCCAGTCCAAATGGTCACACTTTCTTCTGCTCTTTGGCTTTGCAAAGTCTGTGCTGCATTAACAAACATTTGGTATGAGGTCCTTGGGCCAGGAGTCATCGAGTACCCTTTGTTCACTCATGAACCCGCCCCCCCTTCCCCTCTGTTTTTTAACTTACAAAATGTTTGGTACATATCAGAATTATGTGTCTAAATCATAAAGCATAATTATAAAATATACCCATGAGCCCATCACACATACCCACGGACCCTCACCAAAATGGACCCAAGGTCCCTTCTCACTCCTCTGCCTCATCCCAGGTCACGTACACATACATACACACAAACATTTCTAAACAAAAGATTGGTTTTGTTTGATTTTTTTTCCATTGTCACAGAAAACGCATAACATAAAACTTACCGTTTTAGTCATTCTTAAGTGTACAAGAATATATTAAGAATATTCACATTTTTATGAAACAGTGTTTGCTCTTTGAATTATATAAAACTGATAGCATGCTCTATAAATTCTTCTGGGATGTTTTTCACTCCATATTATGTTTGAGATGCATCTATGTTGTGGATGTGTGGCTCTAGTTTATTTTCATTGCAGTATAACATTGCATTTTAATAGTATGTCGCAATTTATTTGTCAGTTTTGCTCTTGAGAGATCGTTTGGGTTGTCTCCAGGTTTGGGCTGTTGAAACATTGCTGCTGTGAATACTCTCTGTGTGGATCTATGTGCACATACTGGCACATTGTTCTCGGGCCTCTGCGCAGGAGAGGAATCACTGCGTTGTGACTACGCGTACCTTTACTCTGATATATGTGTGCTTGGAAAGCTCTCCAAAGGCTAAGCAGCTTCCTGCTGGCATTCATGCAGTCTAAATACTGACAGCAATTCTCTGATCTCTGCACAGCCCAGCACAGGTTGAGTGGGGCCCAAGCCCGTTGGCCAAGTTCGAAAGGCCTGATCTCAGCTCTCAGCTGAGTTGCTGCACGCCAGTAGGCCGTCCCCGGCCGTGTACCCGGAGCTGATTTTCTGGGGAATATGTGTGATTGTGTGGGGTGTCTGTGTTTCTGGAAAGATAGTATATAGTTGAGGCAGACTTTCAGTGACTGGCTTTTCGGGGCACACCTGTGGTTGGTAAGCTCTACATGGGCTTTGGCTGTTTTTTTTTTACCAGTGTAATCCAGGTGCCAGAAACCACATGCTTGGCACATAATGGATGCTCAGTAAATATTTTTGAGTGAGTGAGTGAGTGAATAAGTGAGTGAATGAATGAATGAATGAATAAAGGGTTTTCTCTGAGACTTTGTAAAAAGTCACAGCTTTGTGGGCTAAATACAGCATGGTGTACTTTTAATTCTCAAAGGCACTATTAAAATTTATTTTACTCTAATTTCCTCACCTTTAAAATTGAGATTTAAAATTTATCACTTAATATATTCTTTTAATATTATATTTAAGTAGTCAGTGGTTTGTGTCCCAACCCATTAACCCTAGGTAAGGAGAAGTCACTTATAAGCTGAGCAGTTTCATGACAAGTTGGTGAAGTCTTTGGCACCTGGTAAGGTCTGATTGATTAAAAATTTGATTCAGTCCTGTTGGCATGGTAGTGGTAAGGGATTCATCCTTTCTCTGCCAAATTGAATTTAAAATACTACTGCAGGCAGCACAGGAATGCTTAAAGACAGTATAATCTTATTAAGGAAGAACAGTGAATTTCAAAAGCCAGGTGCTTGGACAACATTTTGAAAATAAATTTTGTAGTAATGCACTTATTTTGTGAAATGATAAAAAAATTTAAATCCAAAACTTTTAATGGAGAGTTTGCTGTTTTTATTTTTGACATATATTCTAAAAGCAAGGTACTCATAAAAATACTCTCTGCCATACCACAACTCCTGGGGAGATTTAATATTTTTTGGTATTTACTCTTCCAGTCTTTTCCCTGTATGCTTATAAAAATAAATATATCAGGGGCTTCCCTGGTGGCGCAGTGGTTGGGGGTCTGCCTGCCGATGCAGGGGACACGGGTTCGTGCCCCGATCCGGGAAGATCCCACATGCCGCGGAGCGGCTGGGCCCGTGAGCCATGGCCGCTGAGCCTGCGCATCCGGAGCCTGTGCTCCGCAACGGGAGAGGCCACAACAGTGAGAGGCCGGCGTACCGCAAAAAAAAAAACAACGAATTCTCTCTTTCTAATTGAAAACACAGGCATCATAAAGAAAAAACTTTAAAAATGGACAGAAATTAAATGATTATTTCAGTGCCTATGTATTTCATTGTGTTGATTCATTTAACCTAAATATCACTCTCTTTTTGGACATTGTGCTCCCCTCCACCCTATAGCACTGCCCAATCCTAGGGGTCGTTGTCATGGTACTGGTTCTTTTCTGATAACTTTTAAATACATTTTTGGGGTAGGGTACTGTGCGCTGTTTTTCTTAATATACGGGAGTATAGCTATATTCAAAGAGGAGCTGGCAACTGTATTTATTTACCATAACTTACAGAGTAGTTCACTTTGTTGAAATTTGTCAGCTTTAAGGTATAGTAAAGAGCAGAGAAGAAACTTGGAAAACATACATGCTAGTAAGGTCACTTCCGGGTGTTAGTGGATTGGTTGTACAAAAGCCACTTTGAAAACCAAAGATGCCAAGTTAAGAGGTATTCTCTGGAAATGGCAAGAGATGATCAGTTCTGATCAGCTGGGTTTCTGCTTACTATTTCCTTTTAAGAAAAAATTCCTTTTTTGTTGTTTTAAATTTATTTATTTATGTATTTTTTTAAGTCACAATTTTAAAAAAAAATAAATTTATTTATTTTATTTATTTATTTTTGGCTGTGTTGGGTCCTCGAGGCTGCGCGTGGTCCTTCTCTAGTTGAGAGCGGGGGCCACTCCCCGTTGTGGTGCGCAGGCTCCTCATTGCGGTGGCCTCTCTTGCGGCGGAGCACGGGCTCCAGGCGTGTGGGCCTCAGCAGCCGTGGCGCCCGGGCCCAGCTGCTCTGCGGCACGCAGGATCCTCCCCGACCAGGGCCCGAACCCTCGACCCCTGCATTGGCAGGCGGACTCCCAACCACTGCACTACCAGGGAAGCCCTATTTGTGTATATATATATTTTTTTTTTTTGGCTGAGTTGGGTCTTCATGTGGGCTTTCTCTAGTTACGGTGAGCGGGAGCCACTCTTTGTTGCGGTGCGTGGGCGTCTCATTGTGGTGGCTTCTCTTGTTGAGGAGCATGGGTTCTAGGCGCGCGGGCTCAGTAGTTGTGGCTCACGGGCTCTAGAGCGCAGGCTCAGTAGCTGTGGCGCATGGGCTTAGTTGCTCCATAGTATGTGGGATCTTCCCTGACCAGGGATTGAACCTGTGTCCCCTGCATTGGCAGGAGGATTCTTTTTTTTTTTTTTTTTGCGGTACGCGGGCCTCTCACTGCTGTGGCCTCTCCCGTTGCGGAGCACAGGCTCCGGATGCGCAGGCTCAGCGGCCATGGCTCATGGGCCCAGCCGCTCCGCGGCATGTGGGATCCTCCCGGACTGGGGGACGATCCCGTGTCCCCTGCATGGGCAGGCGGACTCTCAATCACTGCACCACCAGGGGAGCCCTGAATTCTATTTTTAAATCTCTCCCTGAGAGTTCTTGGAACCAGATGGTATTAACCAGGGAAATGTCCCTAAAGTGAGTACATAGAGGGAGGAGGGAACTAAAAGACTATAAATTCCTCTCAATTTGAGTAATCAGTTATAGCTACTCAAGAGTGGCTGGCTCATCTTTCTTCTCTACATACAAACAAAATTGCCTTTTCCTAATCCCGTTCTATCAAAGGATAAATTATCTGCTCCAATATATCAGTTGTTAGAATTGCCTTTTGTGCTAAACGTCTTTCCCCCCCAAGCCTAAGGGTTTGTTAACTGGGTAAAACAGGAGCACATTATCTGGACATGTTTTGATTCTTTTCTCTGTCATTAGTAGCAGAGCAGAATGGCACAGTTGATTTTTAAAAAATTTTAATGTAAAGGAACTAGATAGTTTTTCTTAAATTATTTGTATATAATAAGTACAGCAAAGCTTTTTATTCATATAATTAGATTCCTTTCCTTTGTGTCCTTATGTTTTAGATATTCTCTATTAAAAGAAACATATAACTGGATCTACTTGTTTTTAATCCATCTTGACCATCTATCTTTATATTTATTGTGATTACTCTTCTATATTCTTCTATATTCATTTCTGCAGTCACAGTTTGTTTTGTATTTGCCCGGCTTTTTCTAAATTTCCCATTTTGTCTCTTCTGCCTTCTTTTGGATTGACTTTTGTTTTGCTTTGTTTTCATTTTATTTTCCTCTCTGCTATCTTGGAAATTATATATGCCAGAAAATTTAACATGTGGATTTTACTCAGTGAAATTCAAAATTAATCTACAGTTTAACTCTACTCTTGAATAAAATATTTAGAATAATTAAATCATGTTAAAGTCTTCTGGATTTACATGCTATGTTGCCCAGTGTTCTCCTTCTGTCTTATTTGTTTAACTCTCACAAATCATACATTATTATATTGATTAGTTGAATACAGCCAATATATGTCCAGGCTTACATTCCTTCTTGTGTCTTAGGTCTTCCTTCTGGGATTATTCCTTTCTTAAATTTATCCTTTGGAAGTTCATTTATTGCTTGTAATAACCTTTCCCAATTTTTGTTTTTTTAAAAAAAGTCTTTCTGCCCCCTAAATCAACAGATACTGTTTTAAAGATACTGTTCTACCGAGTTCAGCCTTTCATGATTGCTGTTTCAAAGTTGGCTCTTATTCTGTTTGCTCTTTTGTAGCCTCTTCTACCTATATGCTCTCATCTCTGTATCTTTTTCTACAGTAAGGTTACCATGAATTTCAAAGTGGTTTTCCTTCTTTTTGAATTTACCCTGCTTGTGATGTATAAGCCTTCTTGAACCTGAAAAATCATCAAGTCCTGAAGAGCTGTTGTGACTTTGAGTATTGCATCTCTCCCACACCCTCTTATCATCTCCTTCAGGAAATCTTAGACACATTGTAAGACTTTCTCACTCTTAATTTCTTTCATGTGTCCCACTTTTTTAATGTTTTGTGCTGTATTCTGGGTAATTTCTTCACATCTTTCTTCTAATTCATTATTGACTTCAACCATGTGTCATATGTGGTTTAATCCGTTTTTTTAATTTAATACATAATTGACTGGGGGATTTTTGCAGAAACTAACTCCTGTGGCCATAATATGTCTCCCGTCAAAAATGTGTTAATTTTATCCTATTTTTTTATTTCTAAAATTTTTTTCTTTAGATTTGCTTGGTCATTTTTTAAAATATTTATTTATTTATTTATTTATTTATGGCTGTGTTGGGTCTTCATTGCTGCACGCAGACTTTCTCTAGTTGCGGCAAGCAGGGGCTACTCTTCGTTGTGGTGTGCGGGCTTCTCATTGTGGTGGCTTCTCTTGTTGTGGAGCACGGGCACTAGGTGCGCGGGCTTCAGTAGTTGTGGCACACGGGCTTAGTTGCTCTATGGCATGTGGGATCTTCCCGTACCAGGGCTGGAACCCGTGTCCCCTGTATTGGCAGGCGGATTCTTAACCACTGAGCGCCACCAGGGAAGTCCGGCTTGGTTATTTTTGATGTTCTTTTGTACTTTCATTATACTTTTAATTTCCCCGTTTAACTTCTTATAATAAACAAACATATGAAACATTACACATCCTTTATTTGGTCTATGGTTATATTTCCATGAAACATTATACATCCTTTTTTTGGTCTGTGGTTATATTTCCAATATTTATAGTCTTTGATTCTGCAGTTTTTTGTTTCTTTTAACTCACTTGCTTTGTGTGTGTGTTTAAATTGTGAACTCATGTTCCTCAGATGCTTATCTGAGGGATTCTCTGAAGCCTGTGTTTTAATGTGTTTCTGGGGGAGAATTTCATTCTCCTCCATGTACCTGGATGGTGCTACCAATGCAGTACCACTTTGAGTGTGAGGGTTTTGGAGGGGGGAGGGTGTGGTCACATCTGTAATATGAATTTCAGTCTCAAACCTGAGTGAGTACAGGTTATTGATACAGGGATTCTCTATGGAGATATTTTTAGTTATTTCCATTCTACCCAGAGCCAAGAATAAGGTAGGCGACTGTCCCTGCTGTCTCCATTGCCTGGTAGTGTTTTTGCCCCTAATACATTCACTCTGATCTGATCTCCACCCTGTTTGGATCCTACAGTTTCTCTCTTTTCCTGGCCTCCTGTTGAAATGCCTGCTTCAGTGCTGCCTTATTTCTCTGGCTTTGAGCTTTCTTGGCATTTCTTGCCTTTAAGGATTTCCCCTCAAAGGCAGCCTGCATTTAATGGATTATTATTATTATTATTGAATGATATCCACTGTTTTCAGGTTTGTCTAGACATCTATTTTAGAATATTGTCAGAAACTGAAGCCCAGTGGTCTTTATGCTGGCATCATCATCTTTCACACCCACAATACTGGTGGAGAAAAGGCCAAGGGGGTCCCACAGATTACACAATTTGGCAGTCTCTGTGATAAGGCCAAGGATTCCTTTAGACATAAAAATCCATAAAACTTGAGTTCCCTGGTGGTGCAGTGGTTAGGACTCAGCGCTTTCACTGGCATGGCCCCGGGTTCATTCCCCGGTCAGGGAACTGAGATCCCGCAAGCTGCACGGCGTGGGCCTCCCCCCGCCCGTCCCCCCCCCCCAACAAAAATGCATGAAACTTGCCTAGGAGGTCACCTTTGACTGGAGGAAGGGAGATTTTTTTTTTTTTTTTTTTTAAGAATGAAAACATATCTGTTTGCAACTCTAGATAAGGGCTTTTATCATCACAGTGTTTTGGAGTGGTGATAATAAAAAAGCTTAACACTTAATATTCCAGTCGTTCTTTTTTCTTTTCTTTTTGGCCGTGCTGCGCGGCATGTGGGATCTTAGTTCCCTGAGGAGGGATCGAAACCGCGGCCCCTGCATTTGATGCACAGAGTCTTAACCTCTGGACTGCCAGAGAAGTCCCTAATATTTCATTCTTTTTAGGGTACATCTCTCCCTATGTATTTCACTAATTTTCTAGTATTGTTAAGTTTGCCATTTCATTCAAGGAGAGTATATTTGAAAATATAGTAAATAGTATAATGTTCCTAAAAAATATCCACTCTTTGGTGTATAGAATGTGTGAGCTGGCCTTTCTATGGAGACATTTTGAATTATAGTTTTATTTCTAACATTGAAATGTTTGTGGTTTTAATCAAATTGGTTTTGATTGTTCTAAAACAGGCCCCAGGCATGGAGGAGTTGATATGGGAACAGTACACGGTGACCCTACAGAAGGTGAGTACTACACATGTCATATCTGCTACAGTCTGTTCTTGAGTTTACAGATCATGGATCTTTTTTTTTTAATTGAAGTATAGTTGATTTACAATGTTTCAGGTATACAGCAAAGTGATTCATTAAACACACACACACACACACACACACACACACACAAACACAAACACTTTTTCAGATTCCTTTCCATTATAGGTTACTACAAGATATTGAATATAGTTCCCTGTGCTGTTCAGTAGGACCTTTATCTGTTTTATATATGGTTGTGTGTATCTGTTAGTCCCAAATTCTTAATTTATCCCTCCCTCCCCTTTTCCCTTTGGTAACCATAAGTTTATTTTCTATGTCTGTGTATCTGTTTCAAGTTTGTAAATAAGTTCATTTGTATCATTTTTAGATTCCACATATAAGTGGTATCATATGATATTTGTCTTTCTCTGTCTGACTTACTTCATTTAGTGTGATAATCTCTGGATCCATCCATGTAGCTGCAAATGGCATTATTTCATTCTTTTTTATGGCTGAGTAATATTCCATTGTACATGTATACCACAACAGATCATGGATCTTATTTATTTTTAAGCAAACACAGTTATTGCATTAACAAGGATTTGCATGTTGTTATTTTTTTGGCTAAGATCTGTATAATATAGAAAATTATAGAGGTTAATTAACGTATTCACCTGTCTCCAGATAGAATAGTTTATGAAAAAAGAGAGGAAAGGAAGGGAGGAATGGAAATAATCTGTTCTGTTTAAGGACGTTGAGGTAGCTTCTACAACTTTTGTAATTTTAATTATAGCATTTATAACTTATTCCCTCAGTGAATTTTAAGTCCAAACTAAAAAAAAATTTTTTTAATTAAAAAAAATGTTTTTTGGCTGCGCCACATGCATGAGGGGTCTTAGTTCCCTGACCAGGGAATGAACCTGTGCCCCTGCAGTGGAAGCTTGGAGTCCTAACCACTGGACCACCGGGGAGTTCCCCCAACTAAATTTTAAAACGTTAGTTTAGCACTCAGGAGACATGGGTTGTAGTCTTTGTCCCACTCCTGATTATATTAATAGGTGCCGAATTAATCAGGTTTTAAACAACAGCCCCCTCCCCACAGTGGGGTTGAAAGTAGAAGTAAGATCACATGTAAGTGTATTTTACTTAATTTTTAAAGGTATTTCACAGGTATTGCCCCTCTTGATTAAATTAGGTAATACAAAGAGCTTCTAGTACTTGGAGTCCAACACATAATCACTGCTTAATAAATGTTAGCTCTGTTCCTTTTTATTCTGACAGCAGAGTTTGAGGTGGGCATGATAGGTGCTAGCCCCGCTCGAAACAAGCGCAGCCACCAAGAGTTTTTAAGTGACTTGCGTGCGGCTGAGTCGAGCGAGACATGCACTCGTGATCCCAAAGGCTTATTCCATCAAGCTGCCTTGGTCAGCATCTAGCTTTTCCTGGGCCCTGAATGGCTCTTTCTCCACTCTGAGTCTCTCCAGTCTCTGTCACCTCTTAGATGGATTGTAAGTTCCTCAAAGGGAGAGTTTTCCTTTGACCTTCACAACCATGAACTTCAACCCTTGACTTGAGTGCAAATTTGGTTCTTGAATAAATGTGTATTAAATCGATCCAGGTAGAAAAACACAGATTGGTGCTCAAGTGCTGAAACTTCTGGAGCAGTCATCATGATTTCTTCAGTTGAGAGGCTTCCCCCTTTAGGTCTTATTTTTCACCTCTTATCATCTTCTGACTCTTCTCTCTGCCCTTCCACCACATACCATTTGAGTTTGGACCCCGAACTAGCAAAGGTGAGAAACGTTTTTGGCCTGGTATAGAGGATGGAGCTCTCTCTGTGTAAAAACAGGTACCAGGGGATAGCACTGCCAAATTCAAAGCCGTGCCATTAATGAACAACAAGCCAGCTTGTCTGTGTTGCTGTTTGTTATCGATTGCCACAGTGGGCCCCACGTGGGAACTTATCTTGAGGTGAGGGTTCTTTCATTCTCTGAGAAGATTTTTATGTAATGAAACCCGTATTTAGTGTGATAGTCACGTACATGCCCTTGTGATCTGGATGAAGAAATCCAGAAGCTTAGCTTTTTTAAACACCGAAATGAGTGGGGATTCTGTATTATTTGGGTTCACTGTTATACATTTCTCTATTAATCTTGAATCTAATTCATCTGTATTTCCACCTTACATGCATGTAGAAAAGAATTTAATGCTTTGCTCTCTCATGAGATCTCAAAACTAAGTTCGTCTTCGGATTTTATCTTTAAAATCCATTTCCTTCTTTTTGACCCTATATGAAAGTGAAACCACTAGCTCCCCTAACTTGGAAGTTAAAGGTATTCTTTAAAAATATGGTTTTAGCATAGATTCAGTTGTGACCAGCCCATCTGGCTCAGGCCTGGATATGAGAACAGGTGTGATTGGTGAATCCAATAACACATCCTTATTTGGACAGAAAATGTAATTTCCCATCCCCTGCCAGCTTCTAGTGATAACTCCAGTCTGTGCTATCAATCTTGTCCAGCTTTCACAAGGCTGTTTCTTTTAGATAAGGAATTTCCCCTTATAAACCTGTCAGCTAACCATGATGACGCTGTACTCTGTTTCTCACTTGTTTCTCTAAGCCTTCTGTTCCTGAGCTGTCTCCGGTTATTGGTTTGACCTTTATTTTATCGACTGCTTGTAATAAATCCTGAAAACCACTTATAGAAGGATTTTATTTTAATTTTTCTCTTAACCCCAATGAACAGGATTCCAAGAGAGGATTTGGAATTGCAGTGTCCGGAGGCAGAGACAACCCACACTTTGAAAATGGGGAGACATCAATCGTCATTTCTGACGTGCTCCCGGGTGGGCCCGCCGATGGGCTGCTTCAGTGAGTGTCCTTACTCCCTGCCCCCAACCCCTGCCAGCCCACTGGTTGGCCCTAGACAGGGGGCTTTGAGTGGTGTGCACTTTTAAAATTCAAAAAGAAAATAAAATTTTATATATGTATATTGAAAAGTCTTCAGGCAGTAATGGAGACCATAACACACCATGTTTTAACAATCCCCAAACCTTTGGGAATATCCAGACTTTGAATAGAGGAAAATAATAATTTCCACAGGAAGATGGTTATAATTATCTATTGTAACTATCATTCCTGGGTTTAGGAATCATTTATGAACATGGAGTGTAAAATTGGCATGCTCTTTTTTCCCCTAATGCCTACCCACACTATCTATATTTATTTTCATTTTTATTCGTTAAGAATGAGGATAGTCTGCTTAATGATTATCTAATTTGTAAGAGGGATGTAGAAGTTGGAAAAATTTACCAAATGGAAACCCAAGTTTTCCAACTGCCAGGCTTCTGGTCTGAAGAGCAAATGCCATTGGAAAAGATGCATGTCTGAGTCCCCTTAGGATAATTTCTCAGGGCAGAATCTAAAGTTAATTACACAGCTGCCTTGGCCACATGGCTCCAGAATTTAGCTTCTGTTGGCATTTCATCTCAGTGGTCCCCTCTCCAAGTTAGTGTTCTTTCATACAGAGAGCATGGTAGAATTTTTACATGATTTTTTTGGATGAGGCAAAGTAAGAGTTAGGGTTCTGTGACCTCAAAATTTCTTTAAGAATCTGAGGTGAGCTCTTGATTTCATCCCCTCCAAAACACAAGTGAATATCATCTTCCTTTGGGGAGATCTGTAGACTTGCTGAAGCGCACCGTGTACCATGGGTAAGGAGGCCCTGACACACAAGCTCCACTTGTGCTCAAACCTCGCTGCTATCCAGTGCCTCCTGGAGGGACCCCATGGGTTTGGGTCCTTCTCCCCAGGTGGTTTCCAGGAGACACTGTCCAAAGTGGGCTGAGTGGCTCCTGGGTTCCTTCCTCGGAAGAGCTCAGACCAAGTTGATGGATTAAGCCTCAGGAGTCATTAGACACTGAGCCCTTTAATAAGCATTTTGGGTCAATCCGCCACTTTTATTTGTTCCTAAATAAATGATCCAGAGGGACGAGATGGGAGTTTTTCACATTCCGTTTTTCTGTTTTATTTGCAGAGAAAATGACAGGGTGGTCATGGTTAACGGTACCCCCATGGAAGGCGTGCTCCATTCGTTTGCTGTTCAGCAGCTGAGGAAAAGTGGGAAGATCGCTGCCATTGTACGTTCTGGGTTTGTTTTCAGCTCGCCTCGGTAGGACTTTGTTTTTATGCCCAGAAGAAAATTACTACTTGCTCTTCAGCCCTATCTAGGGACCACTATTTCCATATCCTCAGTACTTTGGGAGGGTGATGTTAAGGGTGATGTGAAGATGTACGTGAGTGACCCCTCCCTGCCTTCTCCTCATCCTACTCCTAACTTAAGACCAGTGCTTCTCTTGTCAGAGTGAATTTGCCTTGAGCCAGGTTAAACAATTATTCCCTAAGAGAATTAACTAGATTGAGAACAATGGTAAAACAGCATTCATTTAGAGGCTAAATTATGAGCTCAGAAACTCATTTGTACAGGCCCTCACAGGATCTGTTCTATCTTCATAAACTCCTGTTTCTTAGGAGATACTGGCAATCTGTACCATTCACTCATTTATTAGCTCACTCAGTCATTCAGCAAACATTGGTTGAAAATGACCTGAAGCAGGTCTGAGCTACAAGGAGTGTTCACTCCAGTGGGGCAAATGGACACACTAAGCGAGAATTGGAACACAGTGTGTTAGGGCAGTGCTCGGGGGGATGCGTCGGGTATGTGGTATTTAACTTTTTTTTCAACTTTATATTATGAAAATTTTCAAACAAAAAGAAAAGTTCAAAGATTAGTATAATCAACACATATATCTTCTACAATGTTAATATTCTGCCATATTCACTTGATTTTTCTTTATGTATGTATATAAAGACATACTTTTTTTTTTTTTGCATTACACGGGCCTCTCACTGTTGTGGCCTCTCCCACTGCAGAGCACAGGCTCCGGATGCGCAGGCTCAGCAGCCATGGCTTACGGGCCCAGCCGCTCCGCGGCATGTGGGATCCTCCCAGACCGGGGCACGAACCCGTGTCCCCTGCATTGGCAGGCGGACTCTCAACTACTGCGCCACCAGGGAAGCCCAAGACATACATATTTTTAGTGAACTGTTTGAGGGGAAGTTGCAGACATGACAGTTCAATCCTTCTTACTTCTCAAGTCTCCTAAATAAAGACATTCATCTGCATAATTATACTACTATTATCCTATTTAAGAAAGGTAGCTACAGGCTGTATAGCAGGGCTCATGGGGGTCTCTGGGAGGGCTCACGCCAATGAGTACTTCCCAGAACTGCTGCTGCCAGTGCCCTTGTCCCCATGGTGAGCCTCAGCTGCCTGCCACCTCTGCAGGAGACCCTCCAACACTAGCAGGCAAATGAAGATAAGACATTGTCAGCCAACCTAAAATACCTTTCCTTGGGAATTTTGGTCTTTCAGACTACCAGTTTGGTTCTAACAATGTGTTATTCTAGGACTTTAAAAGAGGAGGGGCCTCGTTATCTATCATCTACAGCTGTGGCTGTTGCTGAACTTTTGAAGACAATGGCCTGCATTTTATTAGTACAAAGACAGCAAATGTAGTCTAAGAGCACTGAATTGAATACTACATGGTGAAATTCTTAACAAACCTATGGAAATGCTTAAACTTGCTATTCCATCAGGGATATATACTCTTCAGAGTAATTTACTCTCTGTGGCACTGTCAAATCTAGATGCAGCTACTTATCAGGTCACCCATCAGTTGAAAATTCTTACGACTGCATTCTTTTCTGTGTCGATGCTTAGTAAAAAAATTAGGTGTGTACCAGTGGCTCTCCCTTGTAATTTTGATTACAGGAGTTGCTTTTGTACAGTGGCCCTCAGATTCTCAGGCGCTGAATTCTTTTTTTTTTTAATGTTTTATAAATTTATTTATTTATTTATTTTTGGCTGCGTTGGGTCTTCGTTGCTGCGCATGGGCTTTCGCTAGTTGTGGCGAGTGGGGGCTACTCTTCGTTGTGGCGTGCGGGTTTCTCATCGCGGTGGCTTCTCTTGTTGTGGAGCACGGGCTCTAGGCACATGGGCTTCCATAGTTGTGGCTCGCGGGCTCTAGAGCGCAGGGTCAGTAGTTGTGGCACACGGGCTTAGTTGCTCTGCGGCATGTGGGATCTTCCCAGACCAGGGCTTGAACCCATGTCCCCTGCACTGGCAGGTGGATTCTTAACCACTGAGCCGCCATCGAAGCCCCACAAGTGCTTAATTCTAAGGAGCTTTCACCTGGCTCACAATTCGTAGGCCTCATGGCAGTTCGCACAGCATGTTTTTCAAGTGGCTTTGCTGGGTTTTACTTTGAGGAAATCTTAAAAGAAAGCAAACAATCAGTGTGGATAAGAAATATTCAACTTGGTTTTTTGGGGAGTATATTTGGATTAATGGGTGTATATGTTTATGATGGAGAACTGGAATCAAAGAATGGATTTTTTCAGGGATATAACCGGCTGACATGGATAGTAGTTGTTCTTCAGGCACTGGGAGGCCTTGTAATAGCTGCTGTTATTAAGTATGCGGATAACATTTTAAAAGGATTTGCAACCCCTTTGTGAATAGTATTATCAACACTGATATCATATTTTTGACTACAAGATTTCGTACCAACCAGTGTCTTTTCCCTTGGAGCCATCCTTGTAATAAGAACTACTTTCCTACATGGTTATGATTGCAAACATGCAGGAAATCCCACAAAAGCATAGTGGTAATACTATCTTTATCTGGTTTTTCACGTTGGCGCACTGGGAATCTCTACATTAATCCTGAACAGAGGACTTCCATAGATTCTAAGAAAAAATCACCATGCTGAGTCTGATTATAATGTTCACATAGTTTGAAAATATAAAAGTTGAAGGATAAAATATATGTATATGTAACAAAATACCCATTGCATCTAGAAATCAAAACTTGAAAGTATTTCCAGGGAGTAGAATAATTATCAGAGGAAACTTGAAATCTGAGTTTAAAAAGATTTTATGTTTTTGATTGCTGCAGAAATAACCTATGCACTCTTTGCACGAGCACACAACAAATGTCAGACATCAATTTTGCAAATTAGATATATTTAATTTTATTAAATGGTTCTTTTTTTTTTTTGGTTTGTTTGTTTGTTTGTTTGTTTTTTGCGGTAGGCGGGCCTCTCACTGTTGTGGCCTCTCCCCTTGCGGAGCACAGGCTCCGGAGCACAGGCTCAGTGGCCATGGCTCACGGGCCCAGCCGCTCTGCGGCATGTGGGATCTTCTCAGACCGGGGCACGAACCCGTGTCCCCTGCATCGGCAGGCGGACTCTCAACCACTGCGCCACCAGGGAAGCCCTATTAAATGGTTTTTATCTTACTCTTTCTGTACAGATATATCAAATAACATGGATATTCAAAGTTTGAAAATTATAATTACCTATAATTTTGCACATATAAAGCTGTGAAGAAATAGAAGTATGATTTGAAAAACATTTTCATGGATCTCAGATTTTTATATTTATACTGAAGATTACTAAACAAAGGATTGCTATATGTTGCAGGTGTTCAAATGCATAAAAATTGATAAAGTAACATTCTGGGTCTGACTTCTCAGAATAAAACTCATATTTAGATTTAATGTGAAGAAATATACACATCTATTTCCCCATCTACATTTTAAGATATTTTAGTGCTTCAAAACTGCTGGAAGCAATCCAGTTGTTCTTGTGCTTGATAGTAGCTAGTGACTTTTACACTAATGGAGTTTTGTCCTTAATCTCTTAATTGTATTTCTTTTCTGTAAATCAGATAATTCCTTGTTATTACTTTAAAATTAAAAAAAGAAAAGTAATAATAACTCTACAATATCATTTAATATACAGTCCATACCCTAAGATGACTTTGGTAGATTATTTTTCTTCCCCATCCAGGATCCAGTCAAAGTTCACGCATCACATTTGGTCCTAATCACTTTAGTCCATTTTAATCTTTTTTTTTTTTTTTTAAAGAGACAGCCTTTATTTTTAGGATTTTTACATTGAAGACTTCAAAAAATGGTAGGTTTTTAGAACTTATTGACCTGTATTTAAATGGAACTGTTGACAAAGATTCGCCAGAAATAATCTGAACAAGCAGGAAAATACAGTTAATGCTACTGAAATCTACTAAAGTAATTCCAACATAACAATACCTCTAGGGCTTCCCTGGTGGCGCAGTGGTTGAGAGTCCGCCTGCCGATGCAGGGGACACGGGTTCGTGCCCCGGTCTGAGAAGATCCCACATGCCGCGGAGCGGCTGGGCCCGTGAGCCATGGCTGCTGAGCCTGCGCGTCCGGAGCTTGTGCTTCGCAACGGGAGAGGCCATAACAATGAGAGGCCCACATACCACAAAAAAAAAAAAAAAAACAATACCTCTAAATGCTGTCACTGATATGAAACTGACTGCTTCTTTTCTAAACACACAGTGGTATAATTAACAATATTCAATCACTTCTGTTCTTTCCTGAATATATAAAAATTAAAATATCAATTAAAAAATAATACATTCTTGTCTTTAAATGTTTCTTACAGATACAATTTCAATATTTTCATTTAATAGTGGTGTGGTTTAAGAGATTTTTCATTCACAAGTCAAACAACAATCCACCCAAAGGGAACTGATAGTCTATAGGCTCATAGTGCAAATAAAGAGTATGGGAATGTGGCAACTGACCTTTCTAAAATACAAAACAGATAAAATTCTTAGAAGATACATGCAGTAAGCTCTACTAAGCAGCTGGCCACAGAACTAGACCATTTGGTAATTTTCCTGGTGATTTCAATGGGACTCCAGATGTTTCCAAACTCAACTTAAACTCTCATCTTAGGCTTTGTATTTTGCTTTTCCAGTTTCGCTAATGACACAAACATGATTCAAATCCCTGAAGTATTCACTGTAGTCAAGGGCATATCCTACAACAAACTTGTCTGGAATTTCAAATCCAAGAAAGTCTGGTCTGTATCCAACACTTCGAGGGATCCTTTTCACCAGCAAGCTTGCAGCCTTGACCATCTTTGGATTATGCTGCTTGACCAAGGAAACAAGGTTTGCCTTGTTTTGCCAGTGTCGGTTATATCTTCAACAGTCAAGACATTCTTTCCAGTTAAAGTTGAGAGATCATCTCCACCAATTACTTTTTTTTTAACATTTTTATTGGAGTATAATTGCTTTACAATAGTGTGTTAGTTTCTGCTTTATAACAAAGTGAATCAGCTATACATATACATATGTTCCCATATCTCCTCCCTCTTGCATCTCCCTCCCTCCCACCCTCCCTATCCCACCCCTCTAGGTGGTCATAAAGCAGTGAGCTGATCTCCCTGTGCTATGCGGCTGCTTCCCACTAGCTATCGGTTTTATATTTTCCACCAGTTACTTTTACGTCACCTGTTGACTGGTCATTACAGTAGCTCTTCAGTCTGATAAAATCTAGTCATAGGTATAGATCTATCACTATTTCTGTTCAGTGCTTTGATGTAATCCAGCAGGTCAGCAAAGAATTTATAGCCCCCCTTGAGCACACAGAGGGCCACGATGTGATGACCTCCCATCTCCTTCATCACATTCTCGAGCCAGCTGTTCGGTCCTGTCCATAATTAGTCCATGAAGAATAAACACCTTTTCCACATTCTAAGCATAATGATTAGGTCTGCAGAATAAATCTAGGTCATAACCTGGTGCATCATCACTAATCACGACTCTGGGGCTGCGGGTCGCCATAGCGGAGCCGACTGGTGCGCGGGCTGAGGGCAGTCGGGGGAGGAGAAGCCGGCGGCGGTCCGAACAGGAGGCGGAGGGCGGGAGGCTGCGCGGCGCGGGAAAGCAGAGTGGTCCGCCCGAGCGCTCTTCGCCGCCTCCGCTCCGGTCCATTTTAATCTCAAAGGATCCCTCTTTTACCTCCTCTCTCCCCTTACCTGCCCACCCCCCCCCCTCTTTTGAATGACATTGACTTTTGGATGAACCTACGCAGTTGTATACAGAATGTCTCACTTTCTGGATTTTCATTTTTGTAACTTAGTGATTTAAAGCCCTTTGGTGCTTTTCACACTTTGAGTAGAAGCAGATTTTGGAGGCACTGTGCTCAGAGTTTTATACTCATTGTCTTATTTTATCCTTGACCCCCTGAGGGGTCCTCATTTTCCAGATGAGGACCCTGAGGCTTAGCAACTGGGTGGCGACACAAGAGTTTTACTGGAAGGAGAACGCGGACTCTTAACCACTGTATTCTCTCTGTTTGGTTGTGATTTGTCTTGCGTCCCCACTGTTTGTTTTGTGACAGGTGGTCAAGAGGCCCCGGAAGGTCCAGCTGGCCCCGCTGCAGGGCAGCCCTCCCGTCCACGAGCATGACCGGGCTTTCGAGCTGATGGACGAGTTTGATGGCAGAAGCGCGCGCAGCGGGTACAGCGAGAGGAGCCGGCCCAGCAGCCGCGGAGGGCGCAGCCGCAGCTGGGAGGAAAGCCCGGAGAGGAGGGGTCGTCCCCACGACCGGGCGCGCAGCCGAGAGCGGGACCGGAGCCGCGGCCGGAGCCTGGAGCGGGGCCTGGACCACGACCACGACGACGACTACTACCGGCGAGCCCGAGAGCGCAGCCGTGGCCGCAGCCTAGAGCGGGGCCTGGACCACGACGACGACGATTACTACCGGCGAGCCCGAGAGCGCAGCCGTGGCCGCAGCCTCGAGCGGGGCCTGGACCACGACGATGATGACTACCGGCGAGCCCGGGAGAGCAGCCGCGGCCGGAGCATTGACCCGACCTACGATCGCGCCTACAGCCCGGAGGGGGAGTATGGCCGCAGGGCCCAGCCCGATGCCCGGTACGGGGCGTCCCGGAGCCGCAGCCGCGAGCACCTCCACTCCCGCAGCCCCAGCCCCGACCCGCGGGGGCGGCTGGACTCGGACAGGCCCATCGGGGTCCTTCTGATGAAAAGCAAAGGAAATGAAGGTAGTCATGCTTGATGAAGAAAAAGCACTATAATAGCTAACTCTTACGTGGAACCTGCTATGTGCCAAGCACTGACCTAATAAATGCTTTGCACAGATTAGCTCATTTTGTCTTCACCACCGCCCACTGTGGGAGTTAGTCATATCTTCATTTTATAGACAAGGAAACTAGAGGCACAGAAAAGTTCATTGACTTGCACAAAGTTGTATCATCAGTGGCTAAGCCAGGTGGTGGAAATCTGGCTTTAAACTAATAGGCCAGTGGTTCTCAGAGCAGCACCTGGACGCTTATTAGAAATGTAGATTCTCAGGCCCCAGACCAGCCCCCACTGAATCAGAAGCACTGGGGTGGCCCCTGGAGTCTCTGTGTGAACAAGCTCTCTTGGTGAACCCAGTGCAGCTTAAACTGATGAAACCACAGTAGGGGACAATACTCCAGCTAATCTTGATTGAGTTTTTGCTCTATGCCAGGGCCCTCTGTGGAATAAATACTTTCTAATTTAATCCTCACCAGAAGCCTTTGTGGTAGGTAGGAGACTTCATTCCTCTTTTACAGGTGGATATAGCAAGGTGCAGAGAGGTTTTTTGTGTGTCCACAGATGAGGCAGGCTCTGGCCCAGGCTGCCCGTCCCGTCCCGTGTTGCATGCCTGGAGCACTTGCATACGCTTAAGCACATCCAGATTCACTAAACCCCTTTGTGGCAGCTGGACAAGCGAGCAGCACTTGCAGTTTAGGTGAGGCTTCTGAAACTCAGAGATGGGAGGTGACTTGCCCACATCTTGAAGCTGGTAAGTAAGTGGTGGAGTTGGAGCTCAAACTTCATCTCTTGGAAATAGATGATAGGAAGCAAGTAGGTGAATGAACAGGGATTTAGAGCCCCACGTTGAGCTATTCCTTGCATTGATTCTTGGCTTCCAACTTTTTGAATTCCTGGTAACGTCTTTTATCTCTTCTTGTTCTCTAATTGTCCTCCTTCAAAGAGGAAAAAAGATGAAGAGTACCCAAGAGTGCAGAGTGAAAGACCTCTTGCTTTTTAGGTTGGGAATTTGCATTTTAAAGAGCCTATCAGATGAGAGGGTTTGTTTTCTTTAGTTCTTCTAGAGGAGCATAAAGAGTTGAGCTATACAGTTGGGTACCTATTGAAAGGATATTGAGGTAACTGCAAGGATGCGAATAATGGGATACCTGGAGCCCAGGTCCAGAAAATAAAGGTGAAAGTGGAGATGGTACTACCTCTGAGGGATGTGCATCTTGGGAGATTTAAGAATTCTAGAAAATCTTTATAACCATGGATAATGACATATTAATTCATCAGCCCCCAAGAATTGCAGAGTAAAAACCATTCTGCTTCCAGATTGTGGACTGTAGAGAAGTTTTGAGAAAGATAACTTGACACAAGGCCTCCTTCACAGAGGTCTGATGCATGTCCTGTAGGACTTGCACCCAGATTCTTGAGTTCCCCGTTGCAGTATTTTCCTCCTCTTTCTCCTCTTCCCCTTCTTCCTCTTTCTCCTTCTCTTCCCCCTCCTCCTCCTGCCACAGAAAGAACCACATCTTGCAAATAATTGTGGAGGCACCAATATGTGAAAAACTTGGCCAAGTGTTTCATGGAACGGTACTTAACTCTGTGTAGTGATTTTTGAGAGGTTCTATTACATTAAATTTAAAAATACTGGTCACGGGCCTCCCTGGTGGCGCAGTGGTTGAGAGTCCGCCTGCCGATGCAGGGGATACGGGTTCGTGCCCCGGTCTGGGAGGATCCCATATGCCGCGGAGCGGCTGGGCCCGTGAGCCATGGCTGCTGAGCCTGCGCATCCGGAGCCTGTGCTCCGCAACGGGAGAGGCCACAACAGTGAGAGGCCCGCGTACCACAAAAAAAAAAAAAAAAAAAAAAATACTGGTCACAACTCACTGAATTGATTTCAAGACTCACTCATGAGTTGTGACCCACAATTAAAAAGATGTTTGTCCTAAGAAACTGCCCACATCATGCCTGGTCTTAGTAATACTCTTAAGGAACAAAGAGGGCTCATGCCCCTTTGCTGATACGACATTTTACTGCTTCCGGGCCATTTTGCTTTTTAAACTTAGAATTCAGTGTTTGCTTGTTTGTTTTTTCCAAAGTTCTACTTTGTAAAAGATTTTTTAAGCCACATTTTGCTAAGATGACACAGTAGTTTAGCTATCACTGGCCAGAGTTGCATAAGAATTAATCTTTAAAAATATCTGGCTGTAGGCAAACCCTACATTTGATTAAGAAAAATAGGATCCATTCACATGGCCAGCTTTTACATGTTTCATGGGCATCAGATAGCCTTGCTGGTAAAAGTCTTAGAAGCTGGCCAACTGACTTTTTTTCCTCATTTGAGAGGTGCCCACAAACATACCAATAGCAACCTGTTTGTAATTTTACAATAAGAGTGCAGTTTTTAAGAGGATGGAGGAATTGTTGACACGTGAGAAAGAAGTCATTGCTCAAGTTTGTCTCAGCCTTCTGTCCTGGGCTGTGAGGCTGTTTAACCTGTAAGGAATTGCCATCCCTGAAGAAAATGCTGTCCGTCTTACCTTTATTCTTTCTTGAGTATCAGCTCCCTAAAGGGCGGGGGTGGACCTTAATAGCTTTAATCCTTGTGGTAAGATCTGAATCTAACTTACTATAAGTCACTTAAAACTTATCTTTAAATCTACTTCTAAGTGACAGAAAGTTACTTTATTTTGAATTGATAAGATTTTTATTGGAGTATAATTGCTTTACAGCGTTGTGTTGGTTTCTGCCACACAGTGTGGTGAATCGGCCATATGCATACACACATCCCCTCCCTCTAGGACCTCCCTCCCCACCCCCATCCCACCCAACTAGGCCATCACAGAGCACCAAGCTGAGCTCCCTGTGCTATACAGCAGGTTCCTACTAGCTATATCTGTTTTACACGTTGTAGTGTATTTATGTCAAACCTGATCTCCCAATTCATCCCACCCTCCCCTTCCCCACCATGTCCACACATCCGTTCTCTACATCTGCCTTTCTGTTCCTGCCCTGCAAATAGGTTCATCCGTACCAATTTTCTAGATTCCACAAATATGCGTTAATATACGATACTTATTTTTCTGTTCCTGACTTCACTGAGTCCATAACAATAATAATAAAATTTGAATGTGCCTCTTTTAAAACCTGCTAGGTTTAGGTAGCTTCCTAAAATAACCAAAATTCATCCTTAAAGTGTGTATTTTTACAAGTTTAATAAGTAAAATCAGAATAGTCTGAATAGTATTTAAAATATTTTAAAATATACATACTTAGTGAATACAGTGGTTTTTCTTGAGAGCAATGCAAAGTCCATAAATCCCCAGAGCTAGGCCAGTTTTAGTTGAATACTTTATTTGTTGCTTTGCTGGCTTATTTACCCCTTTTCTTCACACAGTGACATTTTTTCAGTGCCAAATCCCACACAATCTGAATTGTTACAGATAGAGGGTTTGCTATTTGTGCTACCCTCCTGTAGGCAACTGTATTGTCAGTAGAACATGCTGTTAAGATGTACTGAATTGTTTTTTTTTTCTCCCCAACATTTTGTTTTGAAAAGTGTTAATTTTGTGGCAAATAACTCAAATAGCCTTCACCTAGTTTTACCAATTGTTAACATTTTGCCACATTCGTTTTATTTCTCCTTTTTTTCCCTTTCTCCCTCCCCCGTCTTCCTTCCCTACCGCATCTCTCTGTCTCTAAATGGTGCTTTGGAACCACCTGAAGGTAAGTTGCAGGCAACATGACCCTTTACCCCTAAATATTTCAGCAGGTACCTCCCAAGGATAAAAACATTGCCCTTCATAACCATAATGCCATTATCACTCTTAAGAAAGTTAGCATTAATATGCCTTTTAATATATTATAGTGCAGTTCATTTTGAAGTTACTCCAAAACAATGTAATCTACCCCTACCCTCCACCCCTACCCCATATTGGATTGAGGATCTAGTGAAGTTTCATGCAGTGCATTTGGTTTTTATGTCTCTTTTAATCTAGAACAGTCCCTCTGCCTCTTTTTCTTTTTTTTTTTTTAATGACATCGGCTGTTTTGACAAGTGAAGGCCAGTGGGCTTACAGACTGTCTCACATGCAAAATTAATTTTTCATACATATTTTTAAATCATCCTAAAAGCCAGCTTTAGTTTTCTGAACACGTTGATAAAATATGTGTTTGTTTGTGTGTTTGTCTTCTAGAGTATGGTCTCCGGCTCGGGAGTCAGATCTTCATAAAGGAAATGACCGGAACAGGTCTAGCATCTAAAGATGGCAACCTGCATGAAGGAGACATAATTCTCAAGGTGGGTGGAAAAGGGAGGAGAACAGCTGGGTTCATGCTCAGCTTCCTAGTCTGTATTTCTGCGTTCAAGTGCCAAGTCAGTGAAACTTTGTTGAGATAGGAGTCAATAATAAGACAAAGCCAGGAAGAGCAGCAGAGAGATCATTTTTATCAGGAAAACCAGACTTGGAGGTTTGTAATAGTGTAGTGTCAGTTAAAAAAAAAAATCTTGGGGGTTCCCTGGTGCAGTGGTAAAGAATCCACCTGCCAATGCAGGGGACACGGGTTCGAGCCCTGGTCTGGGACGATCCCACATGCCTCAGAGCAACTAAGCCTGTGCGCCACAACTACTGAGTCTGCGCTCTAGAGCCCGCGAGCCACAACTACTGAAGCCCGCGTGCCTAGAGCCCATGCTCCACAGCAAGAGAAGCCACTTCAGTGAGAAGCCCGCGCACCACAACGAAGACCCAACACAGCCTTAAATAAAAATAAATTAAAAATAAAATTTTAAAAAATCTCAACAAAGTCTTTCTTCTTCCCTGTTTATTAAAAGGTTAAGCTCCTGTTCTCTAAACGAAGGAAAGATGAGAGGGCAAGTTGGTGGTATATGAATGCTGAATATTTAATAGTTTTTGTAAACCTCTCTAGTCAGGAAACATGTTCCAGTAGTAAACCAAACCATCGTCTTGAGCTTGGAAGTTAAATAAATTAGCAGAGTAACTTAAGTACACTACAGCTTTCTCAGGCCTGTGTTTGGGTTCCAGGCATGCAGGGTTATATTTAATTTAAAGGATAATTCACTTTTATTCAGTCAGTCATCCTAAAGCCCACGTCTGTTTGAGTAACTGAGCAAAGCCCTTAACTCTTTAGAAGAGGAAAATAAGAATTTTCTATTTTGCTGTGGGTAGTTGTATTGCATGGAACATTACTGTTCTTCATAAACACAGATAAATGGAGCCGTAACTGAGAACATGTCTTTAACGGATGCTCGAAAACTGATAGAAAAGTCAAGAGGAAAACTCCAGCTCGTGGTGTTGAGGGACAGCAAGCAGACGCTCATCAACATCCCCTCATTAAATGACAGCGACTCAGAAATAGAAGGTAAAGAAAGGGGAGGCTGTGAGCTGAACTGGAGGAGAGTAAGACTGTTGCTTCTGCACTGTCATCTCTATTTAGCATAGCCATTCACCTGGCAGTTAAATTTCTAACAGAAGCCTCTCTTTTAAACTTTAATTCCAGGTTTGGTTGTTATTTTCTTATTAAAGGGTCTGTTGACATTAGGATTCCAGTATGAAATTCTGGTGTACTCGTGAATCCCAGTGGACTCTGATTTAGGCCATTGAAAACAAAACTTGTTATTAAAAAAATGTATGTAGGAGTGGTTCACAGAACTAACCACATACATTTGTAAATTGCCCATTCTTGTGCTTTATCATGTGATTTTTTTTGAAGTGACTATTAATATTTCCAACTAAGAGAAGACAATGTAGAGGATAGTTAAAACTGGTAGACACTATAATAGACTCAATCAGAATGGCTGAATATTGTGATATTCATTGGTTAGCAATCTGTGTCACCTCTTCTGTTAAGAAGCTAGTCGTTTCTTTTTTTTTAATTTGAATATGAATTTTACATAAGATAACATTTATTTATTTGGTCTCTCTTCATTTATTTCCACAGCCAAATCCAACTTCTTGTCCTTCAAAATGGTCTTGTGTCTTCTTAGCCCTTTACTTTTTGGCGGGGCGGGGGGCTCTTGGGCATGTCTTTATTATTTATTTTTATTTTTTTAATTGAAGTATAGTTGACATACAGTACCTACGATAACATTTTAACCATGTAAAAATTACCAATAAAAATAAGTAGGCATGCTATTTCCTACTTAACCATCTAGTATTGGCTTTGTGCAGAAACGTTTAGAAAATATTAAGTTCTCAAGTTTAGAAATGGACTTGTTGATTTTTAAAAGAATTACTTTATAAAACCTTAAACCTTGGTTTAATTTCTATTATATAAAATGTCTAATCAGGTGGTTACTGCTCTGAATACAGGAAAACAAGTAGAGCACAAGAAATAATGCCAGGGTGCTAGGAGCTTACAGGTTATTTCCTTGTCACTCCAAGTGTGCTGCTCAGCCCACTAGCAGCATCGTGTCATCCAGGAGCTTGATGGAATTGCAGAATCTCGGGCCCGGCCCAGAAGAGTTGCATTCTAACAAGATCCCAGGTGATATGTATGCACATTAAGGTTTGAGAAGCACTGGTCTATGTGCACACTCAAAATGAGTGTGTGTGTGTGTGTGTACGTGTGTATATACACTAATATAGATTCACACATACACACACATATATATATTCCCATCATTGGATTTTGTCTCTTCCGTGTCAGCTTTGATGGAAGGTATGATGAAAGAGGAACATAAAATTCTGGATTTAGAGCCCTCTTTGTTAATTAATGCCTTTCCTTTCAAACAATCAGATTCTTTTTTTTTTTTTTTTTCAACGAAAGACCATCAGACTAATAGCACATTTACTGCCCGCCCTCTCTTCCATTTCCCGTTTCCTTGCCCAGAGAATAGAATAATTTCTGGCACAGGTCTCAAATATTTTATTAAGAAATCTTTTCTTATTTTTGAAATCAGACATCTCAGAAATAGAGTCAAACCGATCATTTTCTCCGGAGGACAGACGACAGCAGTATTCCGATTATGATTATCATTCCTCGAATGAAAAGCTGAAGGAAAGACCAAAGTAAGATGATGAGTATTTTCCCTTGCACACATCCCTGTGAGTGTACGCACATACGTATTTGCAAATCTGTCACATGATGAGACATTAACATGACGTGTGCTTAAGTTCAAGAGAGGACATGCATAGCAGATGGTCCAGGATGGTCGCCACACCCACTCCCTTTAAGTCCACTGGGGATATTGCAGCTGCAGTGAGCACAGAGCCCAGCAAGGAACCCACATACCAAGAGGAATCCCCAGGTGAGGCTCATTTTAAACAGTCATGTTCAGGTGTCAGTGCTTGGTAATTCTAGAAGGTGGCTGGAAAGAGAGAGAGAAATTATTTTAAAATCATTTTTATATATGGAAGAGGCACTCCTACCTCATTTAATATTGAAAAAAATATAAAGAATAACAGCTCTTTCTGTGTGCCAACAGGTTGGTCACCTTTTGTTATATTTCATTAGTCATGGTCCTTTTGTCTCCCATCCCTGATCCCAGCCTGAACTGTTTTCTGCTCACAACACTTCTGACACCAACTCTGTGGGTTTTGTCCTCCGCCCAGCTACCAGTTCTCGAATTCTCCAGACACCGACCAGGTGTCCTACAGTTCAATTCGGTTCTGACACTGACTACCCAAGTTCGTGCAGACCCCGCAGGTTAAGGGCTCAGTCTCACAAGATGCCCCCACTACAGGCGCCAGTCACGAGGCCCGGGATGCCACCTTCACTTCCGACCAACCAGCTCTAAATTGGGGGTTCCCATGACCCTCTCCTCAAGTTTGATAATTTGCTAGAATGACTCACAGAACTCAGGAAAGCACTTTATTTACTATTACTTTTTTTTTTTTTTTTTTAATACAAGATACAATTTAGGAACAAATGGAAGAGATGCATAGGGCAATGTCTGGGGAGAGGGTGGAGAGCTTTCCTGCCCTCTCCAGGCACGTCACCCTCCCAGCACCTCAATATTTTCACCCACCCTGAAGCATTCTGAATCCCCTTGTTTATGGAGGCTTTGTCATGTGCATGGCTTCCTCTTCCTGGTGACCAGCCCCATTCTGAGGCTATCCAGGAGTCATCTCTTTAGAACAAAGGATGCTCCCATCACCCAGGAAATTCCAAGGGATGTAGGACCTCTGTGTCAGGAACTGGGCTCAAAGACGGAACATTAGAGCAAAAGATACTCCTGGCACCCCTTTCACTCCAGAGGTTATAGGGACTTTAGGATCTCTGAGGGTAGGGCAGAGACCAAATACATACTTCTAATTATGTCACAGTCACACTTTGTCAAGTTTGATTAGTTGAAGTCCTTTTACGTCCCATTTCTGATCTCAACTCCATTCCCTACCCCTGCCCCCAACCCTATAAAATTATCATGATTTAAATGCATAAATATTTATCCATGGGAAAAAAAACCAGCATTACTACATGGCTTTTAAGTTATTTAAAAAATGCTACCTGCTTGTAAATGTGATTATGCACCTTGCATTTTAAAGGTTCATTTTCTTCTCACTTCTTTTGAGAAATCATTGACACCTACTAATGCCTCAAAATTAAACTTAAGACATTTTTGTTTGACGTGATAACATATATGCAGCATAGGGTACCGACTTGAATTTTTTGTGGATTTTGTGGTCTTTATATGTAGAGACAAGACAGAGCCTTTTAGTCCAGGTTGGTAATGATGTTTTTTAATCCACAGCTCCTCCACCAAAACCAGCCCCAAGAACTGTTCTTCGTCCGAGTCCTGAAGATTTAGCAATATATGGGTATGTATTTCAGTCTTTCTTGCTTTCCCCCTTTCTTCCTCCACACAGCTCTATCTCCTTAATGGAAATTTGGAAGAATGGTTTTCTTAAACTATAGATGGTGATTTTGCATATAATCAGCTGCCCTTTAACCAACCCCTATTGCTAGTGTTTGTGAGAAAGAGAAATCATTTGTAGGACGAGTAAAATGTGGAAGTGAGTGAATGTTAACTTCGTCTGCTTGTCTGCTTACATGGCTAGTTTTCCAGATGTTATTTTGAATACTTGAGTTTGCCAGATCAAGAACGCACAGATGGATGAAGTATTGCTTAAGTATGGTGCCTCTGTAGGGGCTGTAGTGACGGGTGATCCTGGCGTGTGGAGGGAGGGGAGAAGCGATACAGTGCTCTGCACTTGACAGTGAGAACCCCTGCTTCCAAGCAGTGGCCTCTGGATTAGGATCCTGCTTCTCTGGACCCAGGCTGTGTCTCCATTTGACAGGATCCCTATGGGGTCAGCAGGCTTTCCTTTGAAAGAATCCTGAAGTAGGAATCAGATGGCCTTGATTTTTGCTCTAATCCTGCGCATTATTTGCTTTTAATCTTGAATGAGTTTACTTAAACATTTTCTATTTCTATTCTTCACTGGTAAAGTGGCCTACTGATTGATATTCATCTCACAGCCCCAAGGAAGATAAAATTATAGATTACATGAGAAAAATGAGAGAGAGCTTTTTTTTTTTTTTTTTTCCGGTACGCGGGCCTCTCACCGTTGTGGCCTCTCCCGTTGCGGAGCTCAGGCTCCGGACGCGCAGGCTCAGCGGCCATGGCTCACGGGCCCAGCCGCTTCGCGGCATGTGGGATCTTCCCAGACCGGGGCACGAACCCGTGTCCCCTGCATCGGCAGGCGGACCCCTAACCACTGAGCTACCAGGGAAGCCCCGAGAGAGAGATTTTAAAAGGGTAAATCACTCTATAGATAGAATAAATTAAATTGCTCACTGCTAATGTTGGTTTCCCTTTACCCCGCCCCCCCCAAAAAAATCTCCCATCTTTCTTTCCTGAAACGGAACCCATTGCAGCCCCAATACCAAAATGGTGAGGTTCAAGAAGGGAGACAGCGTGGGCCTCCGGTTGGCCGGTGGCAATGATGTCGGGATATTTGTGGCCGGCATTCAAGAGGGTACCTCAGCGGAGCAAGAAGGTCTTCAAGAAGGGGACCAGATTCTGAAGGTAGGAAATCCCAGCCCTGTTTCTAAATGTTACTGGGAAAGAGTGGGGTTTTCTGGAGGGTCTTACATAAGGTACAGGAAAGTGGTCCAGCTTGTGAAAATAGACCAACTGCAGGTTTGTTGCTGCCAAGCATCAGGTCTCTGTTTCCTTCGAATGGGTCCTGTCTCCTCAGTCCTGGAACCCAAAACTCATCCCTATGTCTGTGGGACTTTATAGTGTTCAGGACCCTCACAAAGATTTTTATTAGTTTGATTAACAAAAAAATTGAGACTTCAACTAAAGGCCTAGGTGGAAGAACTTTCAAAAGATCTTGCTAATGGTTGGTTTTTAGTTGATTCCCCTGCTTGGTTGTCACTCTTCAGGCCGTGTGCTGTAACTGAACAAAGGTGGGTATTGGCATCAGATCATCTGACTTGAATCCTGTCCCAGCTTCATATTAGTCTGTGGCCTTGGCTTTGGCTCTGAGACTCGGGTTTCTGTATCTGTTCAATGGGGATAAGCATACCTGCCTCGCAGGCACCCTGGGAACATTAGAACAGATGATACTTGCAAGGCGCCCAGCAGAGTTCTTGGCACAGAGTAGGAAAGTCAGTGTCTGTTCTTTATCCTGTTGGAAACTAACGAGTTGCTGCCACTCAGTGTGTTACTTACCTCTAAAATTGTCCAGGAAGGAGAATCCCTGGTTAATCAAATATTGGTACTTTTCAACTTACTATATATATGTTTGTATAATCTATTGGTTTAAAAAAAATGATAACCAACTCATCTTTGACATTTTATCATGTATTTTCCACTGACTTCAGAATTAACTTCAAGAACACTGAGTACCTTGTGACTATAAAAACACAGAATGCTGGGGAATTGTCTACACCAGAATTTCTGCTTCTGTAAACTTGCATTTCTTATGCGTACTAGGTGGTCTGGTAAGAGCATCTAGCCTCAAAGGAGAGGGGAGAAAAGCAGAATTCCCAAAGGAAGCAGGCAGAGCACAAAAAGAGGTGGTCCTTTTCCTTCTTGGCCCTTGGCCTCATGGTGGTAGTTCAGATTTCATTTCTGGAGCCGATGAAGAGCAAACCTTGACCTTGAGCTTTGCTGAAGCTTTCCAGTGGCATTCTAGACCCTCTTTGGCTCTGGACAGGATCCTAGAAGACTAAGTGTACCTGAGAGAACCTCAGGGTACCACATGGTCCTAGGAAATACCACTTACCAAGTGCTACCGATAAGAACCCCATTTGAGTGCCAGCTTATACCAATTTACTCGTGGGCTGATGCCAAAGAAGAAAAAGCGTGTTTCCTAACTGATGTGGGACCGTAGGAAGTCAAGTAAGAATTTGGAAACTTTTGCTCACGAAGGTTCAAGGATGACATATTTTTGTACCCTGTGGGGAAAAGGATTTTCAGAATTTTCATGAAAAAAAAAAGTAAATTCACTTAGGGACTTGACCTCTCTAAGTCGTTAAAATGAGAGTCACTTCCACATGTAAAAGTCGTGAAATACAATGTTTTCTACTTGAGAAAGTGTCTTGTTTCCTGTTATCACCTTGGCGACAAGGAAGAAACTGTGGGAACCAGCTTCTTTTGCAGTAGTCTCATCTGGAGGTCAGGCAGTAGATGGTCCTCATTCTTGGGTGTGTGGAAATTTTCTGTTGACTACAAAAGGAGCCCTCAATTCTTCAAAGGGGTGAAAAAGATTGAGCTCACCTACTGGGGCAGAGAAGTTGCGACACAGCCTTAGCGTAGCTGACACAGAATCCTCTTCAGGCTCACAGCAGACACAGCTAGACCGTGTAGACTACTAAATAGATAATGAAAGAGGATATTTATTGGGGAGGGCTGTACAACCTAACCAAAGTGCTGTCCTGGCCTTTTTTCCTTTAATTTGTTTCAGCACTCCTTTTCATGGTCAAATTGAATATATCAGGGTACAATGTACATACAGTAAGCACTTTACTCTGCTGTGGGTTTTTTAAGTGCAGCTCTTCCTTTTGTAAAGGTGACAGCTTGACACATGGAACAAAAAAGTGAGTGTGCTGTGGCGAAATATGTGCCTTGTAAATAACAGAAGTACACATGCTTTAGTGCTTGGCTTTACCTATCTCTTTGCTTATTTTTTTTACCTGGTATGATTGTCATTTCTCTTTCAGAAACTATTAGAGGAAGGGAAAGAGAAAAAAAAGCTCCTAAGTTTGGTTATTAACCATGTGGATTTTAGCTACCATGTGTTGCTTTAATTTTGACCATTATAGTTTTTGGCTTGACAGAAGGTCAGTCTCTGATAGAGAAGGACAGAGGGACCTCCAAGGTCTTCCCCCATGCCCTGTGGCCGTATCTTATTTAAATAAACAAATACAGGCATGTACAGTGCATACAAAAACATACACGTGGGGCTTCCCTGGTGGCGCAGTGGTTGAGAGTCCGCCTACAGGGGACGCGGGTTCGTGCCCCGGTCCGGGAGGATCCCACATGCCGCGGAGCGGCTGGGCCCGTGAGCCATGGCCGCTGAGCCTGCGCATCTGGAGCCTGTGCTCCGCAACGGGAGAGGCCACAACAGTGAGAGGCCCGCGTACCGCAAAAAAAAAAAGAAAAAAAAATACACGTGGCCACATATAGACACAGATGTAGATCTGCAGATGGTGCACAAGAAAGGATTAATTACCAAAGCGTGAATATCCCTAATTCAGGGACAGAGAGATGGGAATGAGCTGTCTTAAATGCTATAAATATTGTTTCAATGGAAAAGTTAACATGATTGGTTTAGTAAATCACTCTATTTTAAAAGCACCAAGTAAATTTTAATCTCATGCCTATTTTCACTTAATGGTAAATTCCAACCTTAATTAAATTAGACTCAATTAACAATTTTTTTTCAGTAGTAAGGCATTACTCTTTTGATTAAAGGATTCTACAAGTCCTCAGTGACTGAAGAAAATATTTCAGGGGAATTCCGTATCTTCACTTCTGTAATACATTATCAAAATATTAGGTACTTTAAAATCATTTTTACATCTTACGTGTAATTATTCTGTTTTAAAGTGGTTTTCAAGGTACAGGACAAAGATGTCAAAATGTGTTTTTCTTTGTACCACTTTTCAATTTTACCTGCTTTCTAACTTGTCTTCTGAGAGCTATTTACAGTGTACCCTACTCAGTGGGGAATAGATGTGAGCTTCTTGCCCATTATGTATCAGAAGCTTAAACTAAAAGCCTATAGATTAGGCTAATGGTCTGCCACATAAGACTAATGTTCTTCAATTTCAGGTGCTAGAAGCTGTAAGAGAAAGGTGGATTTGGTCAGAATTCTTATTTGCAGGCTTTTATTTGAATCAATTTGAAAAGTATTAATGCCTTAAGCTGGGCCAGCACGCTCATTTACCATAGACCCTACCACTCCTTATTGCATTACAGTTATTGTACATTACCTTCCTGGCCACCTCTACAGGAGATTCAAAGAAGAGAGGGAAGCAGAGACAACTACAAGAAATTCTAGCCTGATCCAGTGATGAGTCCTGGGTGGAATGGCATAGTCCTAAGGGGTGGGCAGTGTGGGGAGGCAGGAGGGTATGGTGGTGCCCATAGCCCAGGCCGGGTGCTAAGAGTCCCTGAGTAGGGCACTAAGGACTTCTTTACATCTGAGGTTTGCTCTGGGCAGGCCCTGATGAAAACAAACAGATCAAAAGCAGGTGGCACCTTTTTGAAAACAACTTCTTATTTCTTCTTGTTTTGTTTTTTCTGTTTGCCCCTCCTATCAGGTGAACACACAGGATTTCAGAGGGCTCGTTCGGGAGGATGCTGTTCTCTACCTGTTAGAAGTCCCCAAAGGCGAAATGGTGACCATTTTAGCCCAGAGCCGAGCTGATGGTGAGCAAGTTTGGTTATGAGTTTAGTGGGCGGTAGGAGAGGGAGGTAGCTTGGGAGCACAATAGGAAAATCTGGGTATTAAAAAATCGAAGTGGATCCTGACACCTGATCTCTAGGTCATAAGTATGTGGAAAGAATTCGGGTACCATTTAACTTTCTATACACATGTCTTCTGTGCACCTACTGAAAGAATTTCACTAGTTGTGTGATTTTGGAGTAAAACTGCTTTTCTGGACAGAGATTCATCCTTAATTACTGCCTGAAGTTATTATTGAGTTTTTCCATGACAGATGGAAAGGGCCACACCTGCTGATCAGCTCTCATATTAACCCGTATCAGTCTGACAAGTTGCTTCACCTTTCCAAGCTTTATTGTTCTCATCTGTAAAATGGGGGTTAATAGAATCTTCTTGTCTGCTTCAACTAATACAGTTGATTGGTGACTGTATTAGGGTTCTCCAGAGAAATGGAACCAATAGGATGTGTGTGTGTGTGTGTGTGTGTGTGTGTGTGTGTGTGTGTGTGTGTGTGTGTGTGTGTGTATCTTTCTATACATAGAGACAGAGACAGGCAGACAGAGAAAGGGAGAAAGTGAGCTATTTATTGATACTGTGAGGAATTGGCTTACATGATTATGGAGCCTGACAAGTTCCAAGATCTTCAGGGTGAGTTGGTGAGCTGGAGACCCAAAGAGAGCCAATGGTTTAGTTCCAGTCCAAGTCCAAAGACCTGAGAACCAGGAGAACCAATGGTGTAGTTGCTGTCCAAAGGCAGACTGGCTCAAGATCCAGGAAGAGCCAGTGTATCTGTTTGAGTCTGAAGGCAGGAGAAAAGCTGATGTCCCACTTTGAAAGGAAGAAGAGTTCATTTTTCTCTTACTCGGGGGACGGTTTACCTTTTTGTTCTGTTCAAGCCTTCAGTGGACTGGCTGAAGCCCACCCAGATCAGGGAGGGCAATTGGCTTTACTCAGTCTGCCTGAGTTAAATGTTAATCTCATCCAGAAACACCCTCATAGACACACCTAGCATAATATTTGACCAAATATCTGGGCACCCCATGGCCCAGTCAAGCCGATGCATAAAATTAACCATCACAGCAACTCGTGAACTTAGTTATTTTTCCTTCTTCCTGTTTGAACTATGGTTCCCATGGGACCTGTGTGCTGAGTTCGCTAAATGCAAAGAAAGTAAAGAGGACCTGTGCTGAGTTCGCTAAATGCAAAGAAAGTAAAGAGGGTGATCAGAGTTCAGAGAGCTGATAACTCTTCCAGAAAAGACCTCTGGCCAAGCTGAGTACCGCATGCAATGATGCTTTTGTCTTTCAGTGTATAGAGACATACTGGCTTGTGGCAGAGGGGATTCGTTTTTTATAAGAAGCCACTTTGAATGTGAGAAAGAAACTCCACAGAGCCTGGCCTTCACCAGAGGGGAGGTCTTCCGTGTGGTAGATACGCTGTACGATGGGAAACTGGGCCACTGGCTGGCCGTGAGGATTGGAAATGAATTGGAGAAAGGCTTAATCCCCAACAAAAGCAGGTATCTGAGACTGCACACTCCCACGCAACCCCTTTAAGCCTTCTTCCCACAAGTAAACAACACCTCCCCCCCACAAAGGAAGCCCCATATGACTTCATCATTTGTCATCATGACCTCTCCCATCATCCATTTCTGGTGTATGAGGAGACCTTGGAGATACTGCAGGTTTGGTTCCAGACCGCCGCAATGAAACAGATATCGCAGTGAAGCAAGTCACACAAATTTTTTGGTTTACCAGTGCATACAGAAGTTATGTTTATATTTTACTGCAGTCTGTTAAGTGTGCAATAGCATTATGTCTCAAAAAAATGTACATACCCTAATTAAAAATTCTTTATTGCCCAAAAAATGCTAACCATCATCTGAACCTTCAGTTAGCCATAGTGCTTTTGCTGGTGGAGGGTTTGAAATTTTGAGAGAATTCCCAAACTATGACACAGAGGCACAAAGCGAGCAAATGCTGTTGGGAAAATGGTACTGATGGACTTGCTCGATGCAGAGTTGCCACAAATCTTTAATTTGTAAAAAAACGCAATATCTGCAAAGCACAATAAAGCGAAGTACAGTAAGACAGGGTGTGTCTATATATCAGCCTAAACAGAACAAGCCATGTCATCATGTTTATTACTGAGCTATTTCTGCAGGATTTTATGTGCACCTAGCCTTTCTCTGCCTCCATCCAAAAGAGAAAGGCCCTGTGTTTCTCACCCCGTGAAACTTGCTCATTGTCAAGCTGCACCTCTAATCTAAGTCCATGAGTGACCTTGACTGGATTTGATTAGTGACCCACACATTTGCGCATTTCCTAGCTTTAGAGCTTTACTTCCCCCCGGTTTCTTCTCTCAGAGCAGAACAAATGGCCAGCGTTCAGTCTGCCCAGAGAGACAGCACTGGGGACAGGGCAGACTTCTGGAGGATGCGCGGCCAGAGATCGGGCGTGAAGAAGAACCTACGGAAGAGTCGGGAAGACCTGACGGTTGCTGTGTCGGTCAGCACCAAGTTCCCGGCTTACGAGAGGGTTTTGCTTCGAGAAGGTGTGGAAGCCAAGTGGGCCAGGAAATAATCCGACTGGGCTCAGAGCCTGTTTTTCTTTGTTTTTTAACTTTAATGATCACATTCCAACTTATCTGTATCACTTAGGCCAAGCCAGCTTACAGATTGGAATCATGTTTAAACATGAAATAAGACTTACAAAAAAGTGAGCTGTGCAAACTCGTAGTTCTACAATCTCAGTTATTTTTTTTAATACTACCATTCAGAAGTTTTTATATATTCTGTAGAGCAAAGCTTATCTTTAGTAATAGTGGGAGGAGTGAACTATAATAAAAGAGGGAGCTCTTATTTTTCAGAAAAGAGCTAGTCTGAACTGGAGGTGGGAGAACACACAATTTCTTTCATTTAGTTGTGTTATCAATATATAAAATACTTTTGCTTCTTAACAGCTAAGGACATGTAGGTGTCTTCATGGCTTTTTTTTTAAATTGAAGTATAGTTGCTGTACAATATTATATGTTACAGGTGTACAATATAGTGATTCATAATTTTTAAAGATTATACTTCATTTGTAGTTATTATAAGATATTGGCTATATTCCCCATGTTGTACAATATATCCTTCTAGCTTATTTTATACCTAATTTCATGGCTTTTCTTATCTCATTTCAGCTGGTTTCAAGAGACCTGTGGTCTTATTTGGCCCCATAGCAGATATAGCCCTGGAGAAGTTGGCAAATGAGTTGCCTGACCTGTTCCAAACTGCTAGTAAGTCTGTCAGTGATATTTTTTTCTCCACCAATTTTTATTTTGAAAGATATCTAACATACAGAAAAAATAATTAACACCCACATACCCTTTACCTGGGGTCACTGTCAACAGGTAACGTTTTGCCATCTACACTCCTTCTCCCATAGACACACACATGCACACACACAAATTTTTATAATTTCTGCTGCACTGCTTGAAAGTTTAAGTTGCAGGCATTATAACACTTCCTACCTCTGTGAATCTCCTAATTCTCCTCCTATACAATCACAATACCATTATCACAGCCAAGAAATTTAACATTGATACAATAATTTTATTTAGTATATAGTCCTTCATTCAAATTTTCTTCATTTATCCCAATTATGTCTTTCATAGCTTATTGCTACTGTTTTGTTTTTTTTTTAAATTCAGAATGCAACCAAGGAGCATGCAGTACATTTGATTTTTATGTCTTTCTGGTCTCCTCCTTTTTCTAAGTTGGTTTGTAATGTGATATTTTGAACAGTCCAAGCCATTTGTCTCATAGGATGTTCCCTGTTGGCCTGGCCTGTTTCCCCTGGTTAGATTTTGGCTAAACGGGTAGTGTGGGTCTTTCCCATTGCCTCTCATTAGGAGACAGCGAATGTCAGCTGTCCCATCCTTGCTGATGCTAGGTTGGTGTACTTGGTTGTCACTGGTTTCTAAAATTTTATTCAGTCTCTCCCCCCACCCTTTTTTTTTTTTTTTTTTTTTTTTTTGCTTTTGCAGAAACGGAACCAAGAGACGCGGGATCTGAGAAATCCACCGGGGTGGTGCGGTTAAATACCGTGAGGCAGATTATTGAACAGGTGAGGAAATTCACCCGAAGGCCATGCTGTCAGAAGGAAGTGGGTCATGGATTGCTGCAGTCTTTTCAAGAATAGAATCTATATTTTTAATAATTATTAACTGTTAATGATAAAAGCTGAATATAAACATAAGCTGTTTCAGTGTGTGGAAACCAGCTGACGTTCTGTGGCACTGATATGTTGGTTCTCTCTGAGTTCTAAGCATTATACCAAATAACCTGTTAATTCATTTTCTCAGAAGTTCTCATAGATTGGTAATATTAAAGTGGAGGGAAACATTTTCTGCTTTTTGATTTAAATTGGTACATTTTATCTGATGCAGCCTTTACTTATGAATACAAACTCTTTGATGCTATGTGGCTTTACATATTCATTCACATACCCATTTATGTAACTTTTTCCCATTTTTAACAGGAAAAGCATGCACTCCTGGATGTGACTCCTAAAGCCGTGGACCTGTTGAATTATACTCAGTGGTTCCCGATTGTGATTTTTTTCAACCCAGACTCTAGACAAGGTGTCAAAACCATGAGACAGAGGTTGAATCCATCATCCAACAAAAGTTCTCGGAAGTTATTCGACCAAGCCAACAAGCTTAAAAAAACTTGTGCACATCTTTTCACAGGTAAGTGAAATGCAGAATGTAGTCTCTTTGCTCAAAAGTGAGAAATAGAGAATTGTAGAATGGAAGGAATAGGAAAATAATCAGAATGGAGAATAGTAATCTGAAATTCTATTCATGACTCCTTGAAAAGTCGCCAATCCTATAAAGTGAGTATACCAGACTGATGGCGTTTGTACATTTAGCTTTGTAATTTTGACTGTTTGAAAATGATCATAAAGATCCATAATACACAATACCTGGTCATTTTGATGAGGCTCAAATTTGGGGGTGAGACTACAAAGCTAGTGATTAAGCCTGGTGTAGCACCAAGTACCCACATCTGTTATGGATTGTGTCATTGTTCTCTGCTTACCATCCATGCATGTGCTGACTTACAAGGTGATCAGAACGTGGTTTCATTATTTTAAGATGTCCTTGAAATATAAACTTGAACACTCTGGATATTAGATGATATTAAGGATTTATTACTCCTATTTTTAAGGTGAAAATGATATTGTGATTATGGGTTTTTTTAAGAGTCCTTATTTTTTAGGCATATATGCTAAATAAAATATTTATGGATGACCTAATATCATGTCTGGGATTTGCTTAAATAATCTTAAGTGGGACTATAGGCCAGACTGGCCAAGAGTTGATAGTTGTTGGGTGATGTGTACATGGGAGTTTGTTAAACTGTTCTCTCCACTTTTGTGTATGTCTACAGTTTTCCATAATAGAATTTTTAAAATTATTTATTTATTTGGTTGCACTGGGTCTTAGTTGCGGCTCATGGGCTCCTTAGTTGCAGCTTCAAGCCTCCTTAGTTGTGGCACATGGGCTCTTTGGTTGCAGCAGGTGGGCTCCTTAGTTATGGCCCATGGGCTCCTTAGTTGTGGCATGCATGTGGGATCTAGTTCCCTGACAAGGGATCAAAACCAGGCCCCTGCATTGGGAGTGCGGAGTCTTATCCACTGTGCCACCAGGGAAGTCCCATAGAATATTTTTTAAAGTTCCTGAAATGAAGACCTACTGCCTACTGCTACTGTTATTCATGAAAGTAAAATGATTTAAGAATGTGACCTGTTTTAGTAACTGAATATATGCACTATCTATGAAAATGACTAGTTCTGTGAATGTGGTATAATTAAGGGTCTAACAGGGTGGCACGAAGTTTTTGGTCATGTAGTTTTGTGGGAGCAACATGAGGAGACTGTGTGGATGTAATTAATATCCTTAGGATAATGATAGCTCTTTTGAGTTCAGTGCCAGTCATCACCAACCTGTGTCATTTTTAGCTTATCTGACAGTGGGAAGGGAAGGGGAGGGGGTGAATGTATGATGAGTGTCCACATTAGACACTATTTTACTCTTACTGGCTTTTCTTGTTAAAGAGTGAGATGCACTACTTAGCACTATGGTGAAGTGCTCTAACTAAGAGGTAGGTAATCTAGCCAGATGCAAAGAAGGGAATGGTGTGTCATAAACTGAGTTTTTGTGAATGTAGCATCTTAAGGGCTTGTGCTTTTGGTATGTTCATATATAATCTTTCCTCTGTTGTTTTTACTACTACTACTACTATAATTATTATTATCATCATTACTATTTTTATTATAGCAATGGCTAACAGTGGTACAGACTTTTATGTGTACTGTCTTATTAGGCCATAGAAAAGGCCAGGTGATTTCCACAAGGTCACACATTAGTGTATGGCTAAGCCCAGACTAACACTGTAGTGTCTCTGACTGTGGGTCCAATATTCTATATACTTTACAGCACAGACGTATTATCCTAATGCTGAAAGGGGTCATATAGTGCTGTTCCTCCATTTAATAGATAATTTGCCCATTGAACTGAGGTCCATATGATTGCGACTAAGCTAATCAGGAAGTTGAAGGTTTCAGGATAACTAAAGTTGGAGGCTGTGACACTGTGAGTGTCCAATTTCATCTAGAACTTTGAGGTGATCCACTGTCAGCATAGGTTGCCAGCCTTCAGTATGGAATTATTTGGTCATCAGGATGGATGGAGCAGGGTGCCAGGTAACTTATCAAAAGGCCCCAGTTGTCTGTGAGATGGCCTTTCACAGCAATCTTCCAGACTTCTAAGTTTAACTCTTGAGAGCTGTGTGAATGGCCCCACTGAGCGCTTTCTATGCCTCGTGTCTCACTCAACCTGGCCAGGCTGTGATTTGGTTGTGTGCACCATGGCCAAAATCCAAGGGTTTTTTTTATTATTTTAAATTTATGTCATTTTAATGAATTAATAATTGGGAAAAATAGAGCTACTATGATGAACAGTAATTCAAAATCAAGGCTTATGTTGCAGGTGGTCTCACCAGGCTCAATATCCTTCTTTTTTCCTTGTTGCACAGTAACAAGAAAATCTTGTTTCCTGCAGGTGATTATTTAATTAGGACGGTATGAAAATGGCTCTTCTTGAAGTTACTGTGTAGTAAACGTGATTGAGTAGAAGAACTGAAGATTTGTAAACTGTTAGTGTGTTGGTAAATTGTTAGTATTTCAGATATAGGACAAATCAGGGCTTAGTATGATAATAATAGTGGTTACAGGAAAAGCTAACATTGCTAGTGCTTGTTGATTTACCTTTTTGGTACTGTTATACTTATTGTTATGTCTTGGTCATTTTTGAAAGCTATAATTTATTTTATAAATTATTTGGTCTTTTGTTTTTTTACATATGTCCATTACTATTTTTACAATATAATAAATGCCTTTTACCTAAAAAATAAAAACTAAAATAATTAAAATAGAATGGCTCTTCTTGCAAACTCAAGATACTTCTTAATTAAGTGGAGATGACCAGGGAAACTTCATTCTGAGATTTGCCCCAAAGCAAATTAACTTGTCAATGTAAATTAAAATATTAGGCTGCCCAACCCTCCCCCCTCATTTAAAAAATTTTATTTTAGAATACATTTGCATGCACATGTTGCAAAAAGTATTTTTTAAAACCTGAAGTTTAAGTTACATGCTTTCTTGGAATTCCTGAAGCACTCAGTTCATGGTTTAAATACCACGGAAATGGAATTGTGGACTTAAAGACCCACACAGGGCCACTCTTTGTATGAAATTGTGGGATTTTTAAAGTACCAAAGGATAGCACTTTTATCAGTTTTCTCAGATTTCATTAATGTGAAATTTGTATAATTCAGTCCTGAGATTTTGGAAATGCTAAACAAATGCTATTTATTAGTGATGCTATTTTATGCTTTTTAAAAATCTTGATAAACATTACATATTGTAAAAGAAATTTTCTATGCCATAATATAGTGTTTGAGAAAGCCTAGGGAGAGGAGTGAATCATGTACTAGTCAAAAGTACCCAAACCGTAGGAGGCAGTTCTTGGTTTCCCAAGGACATGTAGGGACTCTGAGGGCCACAGGAAGCAGATGGAAGTTGCCATGCTCCCTGGCCGGGCACTTCAGCTGATGCTTGTCCATTTAGAGAGGGTCCCTGCCACATGAATAGCTTTACTGAAATTTAATTTATATACACTATAATTCGCCCACTTAAACTGTACAATTCAGTAGTTTTTAGTGTATTCAGAGATGTACAGCCCTCAGCACCATCAATTTTAGAACTTTTCCATCACCCAGAAGAGAAACTTCATACCCATTACAGTCACTCCCGATTTCTCCCCACCCTTCCAGCCTCACATGTCAACCTTTTGCTGTTGCTCTCGGTGCTCCCCAACCTCCTTGGATAGAGAAGGAGAAGAAGCACGGAGCGTGCTTGTGTGGGGGCTGGGAAGGGATGCCCACAGAATCCCAGGACTCCCAGCCGAGAGGGAGGCTGAGTGAAGCTCCTTTCAGTATTTCACTTTCTGGCGTTCTATCCAAGGGAACATGGGTCTAGTCCAGAGGTTGGGAACAACAGGAATTAACCAGTATTGCTTGTAGTCAAAGAATCTGAAAAAGTTAAGGAGCAGAAGCCAATAGTAAACCAAAGGAACTTGATTTCAAGTGAAGGGAAGCATCATAGCTGTGCACCCACCTGTTAGAGGTCAAGTGCATGAGTTGGATGTTACCAACTTAGTTGGAAATTACATTTTTATGGGGCTTAGGAAATTAGTTACTGTAAAGTTCTTTTTTTTTTTCATATCCTTGACTCAATGTGGTTTCAATAAGAGGTTTCTGACTTTTTTCATTTTATCAGGGGGCATGAACATATTTTCTGCATTTCACAAATGCCCCTTTTACCTTTAGGTTTCCTCATGATAAATACAAACTGTACGCACCTCAGACAGCTCCAACATAAAGCTTTAAAAGGCAGCTGAATGTTCTGTATACACTTAGTGCAAATCACTCATTTTGTCTATAGGGTGCCCGATCTCACTTCTGTTACCAAGAGGACAATAATCTTTTTAAAATACCATGATAAGGATACAGAAATCCAATGAATCAAGGTTAATTTTCCTTGAGTTGTCCAAGGTATCAGTTTATTCTAATGCTGTAAATAATTAATAACCAAGGAAACTGTAAGCTCATTCAGGATTTTCCAAGGTCAGTGTTAGGACTCTTTAAATGAAAGAATGCTATACGTTACTAGGAAGAAAACCTGAAGCATAATTGCTTACAAAATTTGCTTACTGGTTCTTTTTGG